>NC_084803.1:34952242-35603824 GCF_963583255.1 Pyrus communis
GCTACCATAACGTTTCTTGTTAATAGTACAATGTCATGCAACACCATAGTAACGATTTATTAATAACACACAAGACGTCACAAAATAGGTGTATTCTGACCCTGGAAGGACTTCTCCAAGTGAAGTGACAAGCGATCTGCTTAAATTAATTATACGCAACATAAAGGGAGAAAACTACTTATTTAGTTCGGAATTTTGTTCAATGTTGCATGCAAGGAGTTCCCATTTTTGCCAAGCAAACAAAGGGGCTTCCAAGAATCCATATTTTGCCAAGTGAAAATGGGTGGCTGTGGATTTAGGATCCGGTGGGTGGGTGAGGGGTTGTTTGATTATTAATGGTAAAATAAACTTTCCCATAGAAAGTATAAGGAAAATCGCAAGTACTGAATTATTTTGGTGGTTAGGCTATCTCCAATTTAAAGGTGAGATATTCCAAAATTTAACCTCGTATTTTTAATTATTCAGCTATATGTAATTATGTATGAGGTTAGTCAATTTTTCCTTTAACGGTAAGGGACCTATAATTCTCACTCCCAAATTGATAATTTGTTAAATTTTTGTATTTCCTTGATTTTTTTTTTTTTTTTGTTAACAATTTTGGAATTAAGTTTTGTATTGGCACATCCTGGTCCGGGCCCCACCACATCCCGGGCTTGACTCCACAACACGATATTGTCCGCTTTGGGCCCCGACCACACCCTCATAGTTTTGTTTCTGGAAACTCACACGAGAACTTCCTAATGGGTTACCCATCCTAGGATTGCTTTCACGCGAACTTGCTTAACTTCGGAGTTCCGATGGAATCCGAAGCCAATAAGGTCCCAAAAGGCCTCTGAAGGATGATTTTTGAAAAACAAGTTCATTTGAGCAACATCAACAACATGCAATTAACAATTAAAAGGCGGAATCATGTTTATATGCACTAAAAAACAAAACTTAACCCATGAACTTCAAAGCCTAGTAGATAGGTGAACCAAGACTCAACTCAAAACAAAGTGAGTTGAGAAATCAATACATTTGTAGATTCCTCTTTGCATAAGCAAAGGCTAATCACCCAAAGAGAGGGCCTTCATTCCTTGCATCTTAGATCCATGGATTTGGATGGATGAAAAGGTTTCTCCAAGTTCCCAAAATTGAGAACCTCTAAGTCTCCACACCAAGGTAAGATTGGAGAAGAAATGAGTGACCTTGAGGAAGTAAGATTGCTAAATATTTTCCTCAAGGGTGGCCGGCCATTTCTAGAGAGAAAGGAGAATTTGTGTTTCTCCAATTTCCCCAAAAACAACCCTAAATCAATTTTGGCTATAAAGTCACACTTATACCTTAATTCATTTGAGTGGCAAACTTGTAAATAAGTCCAAAACCCACTCTTTCTCTAAATGGCCGGCCTTAGGGTATTCATTGGGCTATTTGGGCCTTTGTGAATCATTATTCATTAAGTTGTCACACAACTTAAGTCAATGGACTTGACGTTCGAAGCCCATTGGGCCTTAAGGTCCAAAACTATCCCGAGGTCTTTTAACGAACTTATTCGTTTGATTAATTAACATATTAATTAATCCTTGCCATAAATAATTAAACCATTTAATTATTCTTACTCATCTTCGTTGAATCTTCAATCTCTACCTTACACGGTGTACGATCCATTAGGTTCCTTTTAGCGAGGCAGTGGGCGATTCAAACTCTTTCAAATCGATTGTGAATTGAAACTTACTTTCAATTCTCCCGTTAGTGATAATACACTTTTAGGGCTTCTACAAACCATGGTTGACGCCTAGCAGCATGTCATGGTTACCCAAGCTAATCAGAAGAGGTGGAGAACCTATTCAGTTTTAGGATTACAAATGCAATACGGTCTTTCTCTAATACAATACTCTTGACCACATTGTTTGGTTTGATAGTTTATTCATGTCTACTATCCAATGTGAGTCTTGTGCTTATATGATTACCTTGAATGTGATTTGGAACACATTCCTAAATCTCATTCATACTTTGGCCAAAGATTCTTAATCATATCATAGAGTATTCTCCCTCAAACAGTTTGAAGGTTAGAGATCCCTTGTTGCGCATTCACTTGCCTCCATGGCTAAGTGGCTTAACCCCAACGATGCCGTGGACACCCTCCTGATGGAGTGACTTTGACATAATCAAAGATTAAGGACCTAACCACAAGACAACTGTGATGCCTCAGGTCAAAAGACTAATTTGCTTTATCCCAACCATGAGTTCTCATGTGACATGAATATGAGAACTCTTCGTTGATCGTGTTCAGTGAACTCATTCTCTATTGAGCACCTACGTACTTGTCTTGATGTCACACACACCAATGACTCGAGACTAGTCACTCTCCCTGAGAGAAGACATAACACGTACTGATCTTAACGGACTATCAATGCCCAATTGACAATCCTATGATCAGGAACGTTTAGGATGTGTCAACGAAAGAATGGTCTCATGAATCTAACTTCTTTAGATCGCATTCTTCCAATCACATATTCCTTGGACTTATCGTTTAAGCATATAACATTTATATGAGACGGCTCAAACAATAATGTTTGCCCTTAATATTAAACTAGATTAGTTTAACATGTGAAATGTCCATAAAGTATCATTATATGATTGGTTTTAGGGCACATTTCCAACAATCTCCCACTTGCACTAGAGCCAATCAGCTTAGTCATCAGTGATGATACCTCTTCTGTAGTCATTTCATAAATGGCTGAGTAGTAGGCCTAGACAATGGATATCTATATGTTATCCATAGAAGCAACCTTGAGAATAACGACGTCACCATTATACATGATTCTCAATCATGTGGTTCAGTCTCTCATTTGAGTTCGGACCTTGATGAGACCTTGATTCCCTGGCTTGAGCTATCGCCCCATTAGTGTCATACACTTTCTGGTTGGAACCGAATAGAGAGTTCATAAATGAACTTTCCCATCCAAACAATCATTGTTGTAAACTTCTATATGGCAATATATTTTGCAATCATAATGGAACACACTAAAGTCATTACTTTAATGTTTCCATCCAAATATCTTTTTAGTCATAATAAAGAGATATCTGTTTATCTCTTCATTCATAATGAAGAAATATCCAATGATGGATTAGATTCATAATCTAATACATTTACGCTTCCATTACGTTACTCTAATTCTTTCTCAATTATTGAGTAATATATCCTTTAGTATTTCTCAAATACTTAAGGACTCACTGACAGTTGCCATGGTTCTGATCCTGGGCTTGCACTGATATTGTCTTGTACCTTTCTAGGTACATCTTATATCAATGTTTTTCATACAGTATGAAATACATAAATCACCTTTCTGCTTATGCATAAAGGATTCTATTTACGCATTATTTCTTTGGGAGTCAAATGGTACATTCCCTTTGAGAAGAACAACTTCCTAGTCTCACTAGAATTGTCATTCTAATTGAAGTTTATCATCAAATGAGAAACTTCCTAGCATCTCTTGTCTATTTTAGGGATTGATATAATCCAATTATATCTTGAAATATATCATTATAGATTTCCATTCCATTATATAGACTATATCTCCCATATACATTCTATCGTTATAGAATAACTTTAACGAAGAAGTACTCTTTTCATTTCCAAAAATTAATATATCATATACATATATATTTAAATTTAGGAATACGATTAACTCCCACTAATCTTTTGTAAACCTAGTAAACAAAAGATTCATTTACATCTTTATGAGAAATCAAACAATTGATCTTTTCTCATAAGACGCTTATAGCTCCCACTAGCTTGCTAAGATCCATGATGGATGGATCTCTACAACTAACCTGTCTTGTGATTTATAGTTTTAGACATATATTATCAATACTATCTTAATAATGGTTTCGGAAACCCATATTATGTCCAAACATTAAATCACCATTTAGTTGTAGCTAGCAATCTTCGAATTAATTGAAACCAAGACTACGTCAAAGATGGTTTCTTCAAAGTCAACCATTCTCTTTGAGTGTAGTCACCTTAAGCTACCAATTAGCTGTGAAGGTTTCATTGTTTCGGGTCAAATGGTACTTTACCATTTCCTTGAGTATATATCGTATATACACTCAATGTAGTCATAAGGATTTTCATTCTTATTTCTTACTTCCTAGCATCTCTTGTCTATTGAAGTTTATCATCAATGACATAGTCATTGGGTTTCGGATTCAAATTCTACTTCAAACTAGAACAAAATTATTAGCATTATTATTTTTTTTTTACGGTTGAAAAAAAAGGTTGACACCCCATGTTGATCCATCATTTGAGGTGAAAGTAAACGCAATTGATGGCTAGATTTGTCCAACACATCCCTTTCATCCTCATCATGATAATTACCAATAAAAGTCTATTGAAGAATGTTTCATTTTCTTCTTGAATGAGCTTTGATGGACACAACTGGATGATGGTCCAGAACCACACCCCCCCCCCCCCTCCCTCTCTCCCCCTCTCTCTCTCTCTCTCTCTCAAGCATGAAAATGATACAAAAGGAATGAGTCGAATGACTGTTTTATTGCAATTCAAATTAGGAGACAATGAAAACCCTAAAAAGCAGAGGAAAGAGTTGGTTGTATCGAGAGAGTTTGACCTGTTTTATATGATGTGGAACTTTTGATTTGAATGTTTGGTTATGTGAGTTTTTATCAAGTGCATGATTCATGTCGGCAATGTATAGGGAGTGTTTACGTATCCGTAATCGGAATGAACACGTAGAATTGAATTTCGATTACGGAGTATTCCGGTGTTTACTAAACATTGAGGAATCAAAAAAGCAGTGAGGCTCACACAAATTTTGAAATTCAATTCCTTGTATTGGTGGAATTGGATTCCTTAGATATGGGTGGTAATCTAATTCCTGATTGCTTGGGCAATCAGAATGACACTTTTGTTCCCTTTATGCCCTTACTTACTTTTTTTATTTCCAAGACTATTCCTTATAAACCCATTAACCCTAGTTTAATTATGCAGAACTCCTTACTTTTTTTTATTTATTTTCATGCTCATTCACATTATGCACAACTCCATGCATACACCGAAGAGAAGAAACTACAACTTGAGCAAGAAAATTTAAATATTAAAGTAAATACTTAAATTTATAAAAAAAAATAAAATAAACAAAAGCATTTTAGTGTGTCTATGAAATAAAAAAGCAATTTAATTTTTTTCTTACCATTATATGTTATATCAAATTTTATTAAAAAAAGTATAAAATATTTGATTTGGGATAAGGGCATTTTAGTAATTATACTGGTTTACACTCCGATTCTCCTAACTTAGTAAACAGCTTTATGAAATTAGTGTCATTTCTATTCTGATTCCAGAATATTTATATAAATAGCTTCAACAGGAATCTGATTCCGACTTCTTCTCATTCCAACTCCTCCTCCTCAATTCAATTCCTCCTATTTTCATTACGGTTATGTAAACACGCCAATAGTGCAGTAAAACATAAAACTTTCGATTTGAATCTTTAATTTTAAGATCTTACTTAGAAATGTGTCAATTACAAATTAAGTTGAAGCTTATTAGAATTTAGGTCGATCCAATAAGCACTGTTTAAGTTGAAGTTTACTCGAAATAGAACTAGCTCAGTGCGTTTCAGTTGGAATTCACGTTGTAGTCTTGAAGATTTTGCTTGATGACTAGTAGCTATTAGGTGGATTTGGTGTGAACCATTTTTCTTTCTTCTAAAAAGATACAATGCCATTAAAACAACTTAATTAGCCGTGTAGAGTCGACGATCAAATATGTATAATTTACTAGTATGAAAGTATGAAAATACACATAACACGTGCTATCAAATTGACGTTGCGAGTCATTGCCTCGGTGGTTAGTGTTTTTTATTTTATAACTTTTCGTCTCATATTCATTGCATCTTGGATTTAAACCTTATTTCTCGTTTTATTGAAACTTACTAAAAACTTGACATTGTGCGTTTTAACTATTGAATCTTTAAATATAAAAACATTTTTGTTTTTCTTTTTTATAGCGAGATATCATCTTCAATACTAATGACTTTTGAATTTTTATTTTATTTTTAATAAACGATATTATCTATACTAAAAGAAAAGTTGGTGGACTTGGCCTCACAATGGACTATTAATAATGTGGTTTAAATTTTCCTTTGACAAGAATCAAACTTAAGAACTCTTACCTACAAGTGAAGAGAAATACCATTAGATCGTAGTATTAAGTGGCGAAAATGTTAATTAAAAGAGTTGAAGAAGAAACTTGCTTCTATTGACCTATGGTAAAATATGAAATGTCTATCAACTTATGCCAAAATATAAAATTTGTTTTAACTAAACTAAATCTTCTAAATAAAAAGACATTGAATTACGATTTTTTACTGATAAGAGTATAGTTTTGGTGTCAGAATAGATTATGTAATTTCTATTTTTTTTTAACAAGGGATAACTAGTGCGCGAACCACAGTTATCTCCTACTTTCGGGTTGAGAATTGCCCCTATCCATAATCACAACCAAGCAGATTCATAACTTACAAAATATCGAACTCAAGAACCCGCTTACTATTTGATCTGCGCTCTTTGTTCCCCTTCTTGTTGTGCAAACTTATATCCAACTGAGATTAAATTTGAAGTATAAACAGTTCAACCAAAAAATAAGTTGGGAAGGGCGTTATGGTCTTTGAGCAGCAAAGATGCTCCACTTATCACAGACACGAGCAAATCACTGCCTTATTTGGTAAAAAGTGCATAAGTTAATTAGCTAAAGCTAGGTTAAAGTATCAGCGGTTTTTTGCATCTAGAACACATGGCAACGAGAAAACAAAACGATAATATATTCTTTGAAGTATATAGTTTACTTTTGTTCTGAGACAACCCGATTAACATATTCGGGGAAATTCTCAAATAAACTAAAGAAAAATAAATGAAGTTTATGCCTTCAAATTCAATCATGTAGTTTTCTGGGAGCTTCTGTTCTGTACCACATAAAAGAATAATCAATAATCTTATGCTATCATTTTTATCATCAATATATTCGCAGATATGACTTAATCGGGTTCGAGTAGTGCATTCTTATTACGCACTCGAGATCGAATTTTCTTTCTCGTAAGTTATATGAATTTAGCATGAACTATCTACCATTCGCAAACGAAAACAAAAATAGTAATATATATTAAGTTATAGTATGTTAACTATAGCAAATGGTCCAATGAAAATGCAGTAGAATTCCATGTCAGGTATGCTTCTTGGTCTTGGGCACGAGGCATGAAATTGGCAAAAATACATGTAATTCCTTAATTAGAAACTTTGAGAGGACGTCTGTCATTTGACTGTGGTCATGAATGAGATAAAATGTCTTTAGTATTTTCGGGCCCCATTAAAGATTAGTCATACATTTGGAATGTGGGATACGTCATGCTTCCGGGGAAAAAAATAGTTATAGTATGCGAGTATAAAATTTGTAAAGGTCATACAATTTGTTTACGAAATTATTTTATTATTGTTATTTTTTGTGTAAATTACATTTTACCACCTTAGGTTTGTGGTTGATTTCAATTCCTTACAACATCTTTAAAATATTTCACTTTCATACTTCAAGTACTATTTTATTTCAATATAGTATCTCCGTTACATTTTTCATCTATTGATCCGTTAAAAGCTGATGTGGTTGCCAAATTTGTGCCACGTGGCAACAAAATTTTTTTTATTCATTTAAAAATAAATAATTAAAGAAAAGTCATTTAAAAAAAAAAAAACATAAATCGTCTTCCCCAACCCACCCCCTTCTCCCATCCCCATCACCCCTCCCAAAAATCCCCCATCACCCACCGTCAAAAATCCCACCTGAGCCCACCCCTTTCGTCGGTGGGACCTAGACCTGACCGGCCGGGGTTCGAACTTGATCGGGTCGCTGGTCAAGCCCCAACCAAAAATGGAGCTCAACGACATCAAGAGGCGCCAGAGTCGGCTTGCACCAGGGCCAAAGTTCCCGGTCGCTGAGGGAGACCACTTGGGCGAGCTGGTTGCTGCTTGGGTGAGACCACTCGGGAGGGAGAAGAGGGGTGGGGGTGGGGGAAGATGGGTTGGAGCAACACCGTAGGCCTTGCATCGTCGGGTAAGCCAGAGGAGTTGCGTGGAGGTGAATTGAGGGAGAAACGGAGAAAGGTGAAGAGGGAGGAGAGGGATAGGGTGGGTTATGGGTTGGTTTTATTTATTTATTTATTTTTTTAAAAAATAATTTTTCTTTAATTAATTATTTTTAAATGAATAATTTTTTTTTTTTTTGCCACGTGCCACAAATTTGGCAGCCACGTGACACAAATGTGGCAGTCACATTAGCTCTTAATGGATCAATGGATGAAAAATGTAATGGAGGTACTATATTGAAATAAAATAGTATTTGAGGTATGAAAGTGAAATGTTTTAAAGATATTGTAAGGAATTAAAATCGACCTCAAATCTAAGGTGGTAAAGTGTAACTTATCCTTAATTTTTTTATATGAGATTGCCAAAGATGGTTGACAATAATCAAGATAATCATATATGATTTAGCGGAATTCTTGTTTTATTAATCGATTATTTTAAGGTAAAGTTAGTGGGAAACCTCATCATTGTTATTATTTTTTCAAGCATATTTGTACCCAATACAATGTATTTATTTTTCTTCAAGATATTGTAGTAGCTACATTATCTGTCCATATATTTTACTATCGAGCACCAAATCTTTCTTTTCAATTGACTTAGCTGCTAGGATTCTCAATCATGCGGATGAAATCAACCCAAAAAAAATCATGTTGATGGAATCTTACGATATGTGTTTCTTTTTGTGGAGAACTCAAATCGATCTTGAACAAGCGACATTGGTTGGCTCTCGCTTTTTTTTCTTTACCTTAATAAAAGCTCTTTTTTGTTGCATTTGAGAAAACGAAGTCCGAACCTATTCTAATTCTAATCTTAATTTATTATTTTCACTTGGCTCATCAATGGAGCACGAATAACCCCATACATAGAGAAGCCTTCACACACTAATTCACTAACACAATACAGTTCTACATGTTACGCTTCAGTGCAAGCCGAAATGATTCAACTAGTTAGGATATCCATTTTATAGAAACAAACTACTAGATTCTCCGCAATGACGATAGATATTGAAGAAAGGGGTCAAGTAAAAGAATAATACTTGCATTTTTTCTTGGTGGGATAAACTTATTCTTACTTGCAAATAATGTCCTTTCATCACAGAAATTTTATAATCAGAACCGTTCAATTTTTTAATTTTCATTCAAAAAAAGGGTTCATCGTTAATATGCTATTTGGTACCTATATTGTTGATCTATTTGAGTAAAAAAAAACCTTCTTCTTCTCACCTTAGATTTATAGCCTTTTTCTTACCTACATTGATGATAGTGAGAGGTTTCCAAGAGCTAGCCATATATAATTCTTTCTTTGCTGCTTTTTGGTATCAAACTAGGCAAAAACCCACTTCAGGATTCCTTCGCACTATAGGGTTCCTTTCCCTTCAACCCCTCTCTCTCTTTCTCTCACTAGTCACTACCCTAAAAGGAGGAGGAGGAGCATTCCAAAAGTTTATTTTATATAGTGCTTTATAGGCTTTATATACAACTAAACTGGAAGACCTAAAAAAGGGCCTCCAGCTAGGAAACCCTAGTTTCCGCGAGCACGCATGATTTTTGTTAGAATATGCAATTGCGTGAAGGGTTCTATTACTGTATCACGACGTGCATGAGTGGGAGCTGCATGCGACGTGGTGCCAAATAAGTGGTTGAAACCTTTCAGTGGTTCATTAGCCCAAAACCTCCAAAGGGGGTGGGAAACAAAAAAAATCTAAAATTTAGGCCCAAAACCTCTTCAAACGGTGTATTTTGGGTGTCGGAAAATATGATTTTGGGGTTGGAGGTGGGAATTTGGGATTGCTTTCCACTTTTGAAGTGGGCCGAGGGCCCAATATTTCTTCTCCAGCAGGTGAAACAAGCCCACGCGGGCCCCACGATATAGATCAATCAAAGCAGACAGTGTCCCCGCACAGGCGCACCGACCTCGTCCTCTCTACGGTCCAGATTACAGAGTCATTGCCATCCAAGGGCTGGCGCGCGCGCTCTGGTTTTGATCCAATGTAGTGCGCCCTACTGCATCAGTTTAATCAATTTTATACCCAGCGGCTCAAATCTAATTTAATCAATTTTAACGGTAAAAATAGATTCAATGGCTCAAATTTAAATCTAACGGTCAAAATAATATTATTAATTAACCCAAAATAGAACCAACACCAAAACTCTACAAATACCCATCCATTGATTTGAAATTTGAAATTCTTTTACATCAAGTTTTTTTTTCTTCCAGAATTTGAATACTTTTACATCAAAATGTTCATAAAAAAGAAAAGAAAAAGATAATACAAAAACTAATTCCAAAATTATTCGCAAAAAGAATCTACGAAATACAAAAGTTTAACCAATTATAAAGGTGGGGTGAGAATTATAGGTTCTTTACCATTGTTAGAAAAAAAAAATCTAACTCAACTCATATGTATAGATGAATAATTGAAAATACAGGGCTAATTTTTGGAATTTATACCCTTAAGTTAGAAATAACCTAAAGATAGACATTTCTGTTTGTTCACAAATTTTCACCTCGCAAACAAAAAAAAGTCAAAAATGTGCTCGGTGGGTTGACGTTTAAAGCCACGGACAACAACTTTGGAAAAAAATGTCTACTTTTATTCATCAAACAAGAAACGACTTTATGATATTTTTCTTATCTTGTGTATAAAATTAAAAATACAGGAAACACTTTCACGTGTGGTCTCTTTTTTCCATTGTAAGCTTGATTGTTGGGCACTTGGGCTTACATCGAAATTCATAGATTGATAAAATGGATGTCTAAGGCCTCTGCCTTGAATTGTTAAGTAAAATCAAATCAAACTCAATAAAATAAGATAGAAGAGAGAGACTAGAACCCACAATCGCCTGATTAGAAATCAGACGCCTTATCCATTAGGCCACGGGTGCTAATTGGAGGTTTTCTGTCTGTTTGTGGTTCAGTATGGATTAAAGGGGACCCTAAAACAAACCAAATGCATTTTTTTTTTATTTTTTTTAGTACAACGATATTTTTACACTAGTGAAAAGGAGGGGGGGGTTCGGCAAAACCATGCAATGGGTATTGAATTTGACATTCACGAGATTCGAATTTAAGACCTCTCACTTCCAAGTGAAGAAGAATAACACCAGATCGTTATAAAACAAACCAATGTTGTTTTACAGCAATTTATTCAAACTAGTAGTACTCAGTTTAGATTTGAACGATCATATATCAATTCAAGAATGTTATTTCACTCCGACAGATCCACGAGAGATTATATCTGTGGAGCCTAAAATAATGCCAAAAATTCTATAGGCGACATTTTTATTCAAGAAAGACAAGATTGCACTCAAATAAATGGGCAAGCTTCTCAGATGCTCCCATGCGCAACTCACACCCCTGAAGGTCTCAATAGCTGAATACAACTGCCCACAGCTCACCTGCCCTTGACAAGGAATTAAAGATAAGGATTAATTACCCAAATCCTATCTTTAATACATTCATAATTGAAGATTGGCTCTAATCAAGTAAGTAATCCCAATTTAAATAAATTAGGGATAATCTCAAGATATTATTTCCTATTTAATATCTTGAGAATATTTTGAGAATATTTTGAGAATATTTCTCCATAAACACCTTAGCCAATAAGATGCTGCCACGTGTAGGTAAAGCCCTAACATTGTGGCCAACCCTATCCCTATAAATACCCCATATTCTACCAAATTTTCAGAGCTTCTACTACCCCTAAAAAAGCCCTAAACACTTTACTTTCTCAGAGAAACTGACTTAGGCATTGGAGATCCATTGGCCTAAGCCTCTACCTCATGGGCGCGTGAGGCTTATGTCTTTGATCAAAGGTGTTGATTGTTTTGCAGGTGCATTTTCGTTAAGACTAAGATGGCGGAAATTTGCATCGAAAAATTGGTGCTTTCATTGAGAGCTGATTCAAATACTCGAAGAAGCCTCTTGCATTTGTTTCTTGAATTTTCTGTTACATTGAATTTCTCACACGTTGTATCAATTAATCTTTCTTAGAAAAGTTTCTTGATCAATCCTTGGAGAAATGATACAATGGTAGGAAATTTAGAAACTACAATGAACGGAACCGTGTATGTACAAGGATTTGGACCGGAGAGTGGAGATGAGGACATAACCCCACGACGATGATCCTCAAGGTTCAACGCGACGACATGAGAAGCCGCACCGCCGCGGAGCCGCACCGCCGCGGAGCCGCACCACCATCATTGCCGTGACCTAGCAGCTGCAGCAAGGCCACTAGGCCACAACACCACTTCCATCGCCGCTGCCCTTGCATCGCCACATCCAACCAAACCCTAGGCAGGAGGCCCAGGTCCACTTCCAAACCCATGGGTAGGAAACCCAAAACTTGGCAGCTGCCACAGCAGGCCGAGAGCATAAGGCTCAAACCCGAGCCCAGAACACAGCAGCTGCTGCCAACTAGGTTCAACGAAGCCCAGGCCACCTAGCCAATAGGCGGCCAGGAGGGCCTAAGGCAAGCAGGCGCCGGTCCAATGTGCCCCTTGACTTGCTCTGGCAATCTGGCCCAATCCAATCTAAGCCCACCTCCGGTGATTCAGATTCCGACCATCGGTCTCGCGATATATTCAGGGTTATGTTTGCCTCAATTTTTTGCAGGAATGCCCGTTTTGGGCTCAAGTTTTGTACCTGCAGTCTACTACACTTTCACCACACATGGAGATGCCCATTTCCCAGGCTTTTCCAATCTAAATGGCAAGCACCACTTGCCCAATCAGGTTGCCAATTTAACAAGCACCTTTGTATAGCAGACCAACTTGGTGAACCAGTTCCTCGAGTGTATTGAGATGTAGCGCGCCCCAGACGAGGTGTCCCGAAGCAGGGCAATGGAGGAAGAATGTGACTCATTCCAATGACGTCCCAGCAAAGAGCAGCTCAGCTTACCACGAACCGTGCGTTCGGGTAGTGTGCACTCTCGTTTGGGCCTTCGGGGAAACTTCTTCTCCCGCCTAGATGCGCAGAGAAACATTCATTCTGACTTGGCTCACAAATCAATGTACATTCGAGGTTGAGTCCACATTCCGATGAGCACTCAGGACATTCCAGGGGAAGCGTCCACACGAGGCTAGGCCCACAAGGAGATCTTCATGCGAGGCACCGAAATAGGTAGCCGTATGATGAATAGAGAAGAGCACGAGAGCAGTCTAGCTTAAGTTCTACTAGTAGCCCCCGCCAAGCGCGACGACAAGTAGCATAAAGTGAACCACGTGCACTGCAACTGCGGCACAGACGAGTAAGACATACTAAAGAGCAACGTGGACTAGCATGTCAACACTGGAGACAGTTGGAGGCTTCGTTGCCCCACCAGGCATAAATCTAGGAGGAAGTACAAAGGCTCGTAACGGAGCAGCTGGGCGGATTCCAACACATTGATACTACCGACGATGCTCTTCATAAAGATGTGGCCAACCTTAACAGGTCACCTTTTATAGACAAGGTCGAGCAGACAGAACCACCGCGGAAGTTTAGCCCGCCGCATTTCACATTGTTCAAAGGAGATGAAGATCCGGACAGGCACCTGATGCATTACCGGAGAGCCATGACCCTCTACGCCAATAATGACGCCCTTATGTGCAAGATCTTTACCACGACACTCTAAGGCGAAGCGCAAGATTGGTTTCACACCCTATCGCCACGCTCGATTCGGAACTTTAGTGAACTTTCCTTGGTTTTCACCAAGGAATATTCATTATACTAATCGATCAAGAAAAAGTCTGACCACCTCTTCAACATGAAAAATGACCTGAAGGAGTCGCTCCACACATACGTTAATAAGTTCAAGGCAGAGAAGGCGAAAATCGTTAGATATGATGACAGCATCGCATGCTTAGCTTTCTGAAAAGGGCTTCTGACAGATCACTCACTTTTCGGAGAATTAATCATGGGCGAGAACCTAACCCTGGCAAACTCTTATGCCTTGGCATAAAAGCACTCCCTCTGGGATAAGGAAAAGTGCTTCCAGAAGTCGCATGAGCAGCAGCGTAAAGACGCATAATCAACTTAGAAGAAGGCGAGCGATAAACCGCTCAATAACAAAAACAAGCCAGGAAGTAGACGTAGGGACCGATCCCTGACGAAGGGAGGCACGGCACCCAAGACGTACACCAAGTTCTCAGTCCCGATCAACCATATCCTTTGCGACCTCAAGGACAAGCTGTGGTTTAAGTTGCCACCATCCGTGAAGGGGAACACCTCCAAGATGGACCAGACGAAGTATTGCGTATTCCACAGAGGCCCCAGACACACAACCAATGACTGCACCATGTGGAAAATGTACCTTGAGCAGCTCGTGAATGAAGGCAAATGCGATTAGTATGTCGACATACCAGCTGCCCTGCCAAGATGAAAGCAGATGCCGAGGCCGAACCCCAACCAAGACAATCCGAATCAACAGAATTTTTGCCGAATCCGAGCATCTGGAGGCTACTAACAACTCCTAGAAGAGGAAGATCTAGTAGGCGAGATCAGTCTATCAGGTTTAAGCCATATATGCTGTACTTGAACCAATTGTCGGCTTCACCGAGTAGGATGTTGAGGGAATAGACTTTCCCCACGATGACGCATTGGTGATTTCTGTCCAACTGGCCCATACTATCGTTGACAGAATTATGGTAGACAACGGCAGCTTAGTCAACATCCTACAACTGTCAATCATCCAGAAAATGGGCTTGGAAAACACGATCCAACGCAAAGCAGAGGTCTTGACCAGATTCAACGGATTCACCTCAATTGCCATTGGCACTATCACACTCGATGTAACTAGCCCACCGATCATCTCATCCCAGACTTTCATAATTGTCAGCGACTTATTTTCCCATAATGGGATATTAGGTCAAACTTGGCTAATGAAGATTGGAGCTATGACCTTGATCGAGTACCAAAAAATCCTATCTCGCATCCCGGAAGGAACAGTTGAAGAGATTAAAGGCGACTAGGCCATGTCTTGGAGATGCACTGTACAAGTTCTTAAGGAGTTGAAGAAGAAGTCTTTCACCCAAGCAGTAGCAGCTGAAGTCAACAATGCCCTGGAAGATGAATTAGGATGGAAACTCGAGGATGACGCCGAAGACACCATTCTTAACCCTCATCAGTTGGAAAAGACGGCTAGAATTGGCTCACGATTAAGCCTGATAGATAAACAGGAACTCATGGTTTTCCTTAGGGTACCTTGTAACCCAATGAAGTGCACTTTTGGCGTCTCATCAGGCCGATTCTTAGGGTACCTTGTAACCCAACGAGGAATCGAGGCTCATCCAAGACAGATCAGAGCGATCTTAGACATGAAATCGCCCATAACTCTGAAGGAGATCCAAAGTCTGATTGAACGAGAAGCCGCACCTAATCGTTTCCTTTCGCGATCCACCGATCGATGCAAGCCTTTCTTAAAGGCAATCAAAAATATGCAGAAGGAAAAATGAGATGATGAGTGCAAGAAAGCATTTCAGGACCTGAAGCAGTACCTAACATCACCTTCAGTACTATCCAAGCCGGAAGCATCGGAGAACCTGTACGTCTATCTGGCGGTATCAGAAGTAGCAGTAAGCTCAGCCCTCATACGAGAAAAGCTAGGGGCCCAACTGCCTATATTCTATACATCTAAAACTCTTATCGATGCGGAAACCAGATACTCGAAGATTGAAAAGCTAATTTTGGCGCTAGTTGTTGCAGCTTGGAAGCTCAGACCCTACTTTCAAGGGCATCCAATCATCATTATGACCCAGTACCCACTGTGATAAATTTTGCATAGTCTAGACGCTTTTCAACTAGTGATGAAGTGGGCGTTGGAACTCAGCCAATACGGCCTAACATACCAACCCCGCATGGTAATAAAAGCCTAGGCATTGGCGGACTTCGTAGCGGAATTCATCCTAAGCCTGAAGAATGCATCAACTCAGCCCGAAGATGCCCCAGAGGCAGCTAGGCACGCCGTAGTTGCACCAGCCCCTCCTACATGAGATTTTTGGCATTTGCACGTCGATGGATCGTCCAACTACTAAGGATCGGGGGGCAGGCCTAGTTCGTACTACTCCAGATATTTTGATGCTCGAGCAGGCGATCACTCTAAGCTTCAAGACATCAAATAATGAAGCAGAGTATGAAGCCCACTAGCAGATCTCCGATTGGAAAAACACCTAGCGGTGAAGAAGCTTGCGATCTATTCTGATTCCTAGCTGATCGCCAACCAAACCTCAGGATAGTATGCAGCGAATCATCTAAGGATAGCCCGATACCTCGAGAAGGTACGAGATTAGCTAGCGACATTCCAGGCGTACACATTCACTCATGTTCCACGAGCAGAAAACGCCTATGCAGACGCACTAGGAAGCTTAGGCTCCACACTAGACCATCAACTTAGGCGCTTTATCCCAGTCGAGTATTTGGAAAAGCTAATCATAGATGAGGAACCAGCAAACGAGGTGGCGTAGATCAACATAACCCCGAGTTAGCAAGATCCCATTATTGAATATATAGTCAATGGAACGCTCCCCACATATAGAATGAAGTCCAGGAAACTCTAGATGAAGGCAACACGCTATTACATGTGGAATGACATGCTCATTCAAAGATTCTTTTAAGGACCATATCTCCGCTGCCTATCGTTTCCTGATGACTTGAAGGTTCTTAGCTCAATCCACGAAGACGTATGTGGAAACCACTTTGGAGGCCACTCCTTAGTGCAAAAAGCTCTTAACGCTAGCTATTACTTGCCTAACATGCATTAAGGCGCCAAAGAGTATGTACAAATGTGCGACAGCTGCCAGTGCTTCAAGCCTATGCTCGCACCACCTGCCAATAAACTCCATCTGCAGACGGGCCCTTAGCCATTCATGTAGTGGGTAATTGACTTGGTAGGACCAATGCCGCCTGCTACTGGGGGCAGAGGCATGAGGATCGTGGAGATCGATTAATTCATAAAATGGGACGAAGCCGAACCCATGACTACAACTACCCAGACGGACATAGAGCGTTTCATATGGAAGAACATCATTTGCCGCTTTGGCATCCCACACTCCATCGTCACCAATAATGGTCCGCCGTTTGTGGGTAAAGACTTAGCGAAGTTCTTCGAAAAATATGGCATTAAGCATCACATGTCCACGCCCTGGTACCTGCAGGGCAACGGGCAGGCCAAGGCGTCCAACAAGATAATCTTCGACTGCCTTAAGAAGACCCTCTCAAACAATAAGGACAAGTGGCCAAACGAGCTCCCTGGTGTTCTATGGGCATATCGCACCACCAAAAGATAAGCAACCGATGAAACTTAATTCTCCCTGATGTATGGTTCTGAGGTGATCATTCCTCCCAACGTCGTGGTGCCAAACATTAGCACTGTACTGCCGAATTTCAAGCAGAATGAAAAAGAGATGGCCATAAACTTAGACTTGGCAAAGGAAGAGCGCGAGAAGGTTATCACCCGCATTACGGCCTATCAGCAACAACTCCACTCCAACTACAACAAGAGGGCAAAAATCTGGCAGTTCTAGCTAGAAGACTTAATCCTCAGAAAGACCTTCATCATTGCCCGATGGGAAGGCTTCAAAAAATGGCTCATATCTGGGAAGGTTCGTACAAAATCAACCGAGTAGGCGGAAGGGGCAGCTACACCCTTACTACCATGAACGACAAAGAAATCAACAAGCAGATGAATGTCTACAACCTGAGGAAGTACTACGTGTGACTTCCTACCATTCTTTGGACTCTGTTCAAGATGAAAAAAATTCAATACTCAAGCAGCTTGACAAACAAAACCTCGCATGCCGAGGATTATCATTTGTTATACCATTACTGCCTACGAGCAAAGTTAATAAAATCCTCTATTCTCAATGAAGATTGAAAGAATTATTCACAAGCCTCGGCTGAATGCTACATATATGGCGTGAGCTCTCTAGCGCAAGAAGGTAAACTAATTCCTCCAACACTCATCTGGGTAAGCTCTCCAGCACAAGAGGGTAAACTAATTGCTCGACCACTCCTGTGACAAGTAGAAGACTCCTTCTACCCTGTAGACATGGCATGTGCTCTCCAATAAGGAGAGGGTAAACTAATCTAAAATATCCAGACGTGGATGGGTGGTACAACTGTTTAGTTTCCCCTAAATGCAATGACTACCTGAGCCGGACGACTCCTAGAATTAGCCAATATAGTCCTTCCCCTAGAATGAACTTAGTCGAATGAAGGATTCAATTTCGTGGGATCCCGGGTCTCTAACCGGAAGAGATGTTAAGTACAGGACACCTGCCCATGGAAGAGTTGGCGTGACAAGATGGTCTGTCCCCGACGTATAAGTCTTCATGAAAGTGGCTTGGTTTTGAAATGTTACAATACTAGTTAAGCGACCTGCGGAATCAAGTTACAACTAAAAAAGATGTGGCCTCTGAAGCGCGATTCTGCCTACACTTCACGCCTAAAACACTTCCGAGAGCTAGGGACGACACCTAAAATGGTTATGTGGGTCGTCTGCTTCTGTAAGTAAAACGCCCATCCGACGACCTGAAGGCTGGCAGCCCAAGGCAATATGTAAACCGAGATAAACACCTTATATGACTATGTGGACTCGTTTGCTTACTTAAAAGCAACGATTTTGGCCGATAGTCTACGGTTTAAGTTTTGCTGGGATAAAGGCGAGGTACGACTATATCAACTATGCAGACCTCTTCTGTTTTCTACTAGAAGCATGAGTCCAACCGATGACTCTATAAGTTAAAAACCTCGCAACATGCCCTATCGACTTTTCTAAGGTATCTGATTCATGTTTGCTTGTTGCCCTTAGGAAATTTTATTCAATTTTGTTAGGTCTGTCATCTGTTTGTGTTAAGAGAGAGACAAAGACAGAGACAAAGATTTTAGCTTATTTATACTATTTTTGTGGTTTGATCTGCAGGAATTTGTTTTTCTGAAACCTTTGTTTGGTAAAGTTTGGAGCTTTAAATTGATTTCAAGTGAATTGACTATATTTTTGTACTGCGATTTTTCGGGTTGATGAACTTAGCTTGGGCAGCCAATGATATTGTTTATATCATATTCAGTCAATAACGAAAATGGTGTATTAAGATACATGGATGCATAAGTTTTATGTGACAGTTCTTGTGCATTATATTTACTTTATATGTGATGTTAAATTGTTACATTTGGTTTCGTTTGATATCTGAAGGCCAAGGCTCAAGAAGCTACTCAAAGCCGAAATACAACCATAGTGGCTATGCGGACTCTTTTGCTTTCTACGAAAAACATGTGTCCGGCCGCTGGCCCTATAGGTAAAAAATTTCGCAATACACCCCGGGAGGGCTAAAGCTTGTGAAGCCATCCAAAGCCAAGATTCATAGCTATAGTAGCTACGCGAACTTGCCTGCTTCCTACAGAGGCAACGAGTTTGGCTGCTAGCTCTATAAGTTAGAAATCTCATACTTTTTCCTATTGCTGGTAAAGCTTTAGAAGCCCCGAAGATAAAGCTAAAACCTAAGTGACGATGTCAGATCGGCTGCTTCATTGAGGCAGCTCACCCGGCCGACCGTCCTAGGATAAAATTTTGCAAAAAAAACATGGCGAAGTAGAAGGATGAAGCAAAACAAGGAAAGTTGTTTATTAAATTTCTAGCAAATTGGTAAACCAGCTCGAAGGCCAACAATGTTCAAATAAAGCAGAACAAAAAGGAAATGAAGAAAATTCCTACGTCTAAGCAAAAATACTACTTTTTGGCAACCTGCGCGACCATTGGTTCCTCGACTGCCAAGCCTTCAGCAGCCGCACTGCTCATTGCAGCCAAAGCTTCCATTAACTCATCCTCAATCGCCTCTGCCTGGACTGCTTAACCCTCAGCTGCTCTACCAAAGGCAGCCTTAAACGAGAAATCAAGCAGATTAATTGGGGAAATGAAGAAAGTCTTGAAGCTCTTCTCGTAAAACTCATAATCCGACGGCCTACCCCGAAGATGGTCTACATAGCCAAGCTTGTAAAAATTAACCTGAAAATAAGCAAGTGCCACTTCGTGACCATCTTTCTCATTCTTCGACTACATATTCTCCTCAATAAGCCCAATGTGAGCACCCTGCAACTCATCCAGTTCATTTCTCAGGTTCTCGTTAGCAGACAACGCACCTTGTAGATCAACTTCCTTGGACTCAAGCTTACTAGCAACCTCATTGAGACGAGACACTACAACACGCATGAAGATAAGCTCCTCATCCTTGGCAAAACAAGTAGATCGTAGCTTCGAATTGACACATTCAAGGTCCTCGACCATTGGAGAAACACGATCGACTTCCTTCTCTGTAGCTTCCAACATTGCTTGAGTCGCACTAAGCCTAGTCTTCAAGTTGACGACCTCTTGATGGGCGATCTCCAGCTACACATAAGTGGGGGCAAAAACATCAGAGCCCTTCAAAACAGCGAGTTCTGATTCAAGCTTCTCGGTCTTTTTAGCAGTTGAGCCAAGTTGAGCCATCAATGCCACTTCAGCATCCTTAGAACACTTAGACAACATCCTGATCAACGCGTATAGAGTAAGCATGACGTTTTGCAAAAGTGTCTGAGCGGATGACAACTTTCTTGACACTGTCAATGAACTTGGCGCAAGCATCAACATCCTCAAGCAGGTCAGCCTTCAGCAATGCACAAACCTCGGGAAACTCACTAGCCCCAAACTTGGTGGATCTCTCACACTTACCCTTGCAAGCAGATTTCCCTTTCTTAGCAGATGAGTTAGTCATGGCAGAATGAGGAATAAGCCCATGTGCCACCTTAGCAGCAGAATCCACCTATCCACTCTTCATAGCAGTGAGCCTTTCAGAAGCCGAACTAGATTTAGCTCCCGTTGGACTCTTTGATACAAACCTGGACAATAGGGGCACCACCGAACCCTTCCGTTGGGTAAGCCTCTCAGTAATGGATGTGGTCACTTTAGAAGTAGCAGATTTTATAGGCTCAAGCTCAACGATTTTCTTCACCCCCTTAGGGGAAGTTAGATCAATGACAAGCTTCTCAGCAGCATACGAGCTCCCACGGGCAGCAGAAGAAGTCCTTGGCTTCTTCTCGGCCAAAAGCTCACAAACAGGTGAAGAAGATTTATTTTTTCTACCCTCATTGGCAGCAAGCTCTACAGTAGTGATCGAACGAGCCAACGCCTTGTCATTTATTTGTCTTATCTATTCATTCGGAGGCAGACCATCTTTCTCCCGACGAAGAAAGCTGAGCAGCCAGCACTAGTCACGGTACTCAGCAGGAATGCCCAAGGCAATGTGCACTTTCTTCATATCTGCCAAAGTCCTTGGGGTTGAGCCAAACTCCGAATCTACACAAAGTGAGAATGACGATTAATAATTACGATTAATAATTTGAAGTCATGGAGCAGCTCGACAAAAATTCAAGCAGGATAAGAATGAAGCAGTTCACTTACCACTGATAAAGGTAGTCGGGAGACGCAGCTTAGGAGAAGAGTTAAACTCCCACTCCCCGCTCACTTCTAATGTGTCTCTCACCCACTCATGATCGCCTTTGTAAGAAACATCAAGCATCTTAGGGGGAGACCTCAGCTGCCCTACACCTTCCTTGTGGCTAATCTCGAAGAAGTATCATAACTCATTTATGGTCAAGCCAAGATCAAAGAACCTGCTCAAGTTCGAGAATCCCACCATCGCATAAACTGCATTTGGGGAACATTGAGCAGACGCGCATTTCATGGAGCAGATCACCTCCTGGAAAAGACGCGGCATGGGAAAAGTAAATCCCAACACGAAGTAATACATATGGAATTTGATGGCCCTTTTCTTAGCAGTAGCGCCCTTGTCGCATGGTTCGTGGCCGCTATCATATTTCACTCGTTTGACACAAATCCCTGACGGAATCATATGCTTGTACGCCTCAAGAAAATCCTGAAACAGCTTCTCAGAATTGATCTTGACATGCGCAGCCTTGAAATAGCCCACCTTGACAGTACAAACATGGAGGATATTCCTCACTTTTGCGGTCAGATGAAGATATCTCAAAGTCTCTGCAAAAAGCACGAAGAAAAATATTTAGAGAGTAGCTCGCGAGAATAATAATAATAATAATAATAATAATAATTGCAAGCCTAGTGCCCCTGCACCAGGCCTCATAGTCCTCACATTTCCTTGCAAGCAGCTCGACCCAACTCGGGTGGAGGCCCACGCCTTCTCTCCTATTCTCCTCAGCGCGCTAGGCGCCCCAAGAAACAGGCCTAGGCCTTACGACCCAAGCTGCACGAGATGGTCCGAGATGGTCTCTCCTACTCTTTCGCCTTACAGCTGTACGAGCCTATGCCCAACAGTGCTCCTAGCAGGCCCTATGGCCTACTACCCAGTCCAATAAAGAAGGGGGGCGAGTGCCTATGCCTATCACCATCTCTGCTACACTCTAGCAAGGCCCAAGGCATCTCGACCCAGTCTCCCTTTCTCTCTCTCGCCTACCATAGCAGACCCAAGTCTGCTCTAACATGATTGACCCATGCCGAACTCACCTAGATGGGCTAGAGCCTCAGGGTTCGCCCAGCCTAGCCTAGCGTTCCAGCGCACCACGAATTGCATCGTGACATCCTTGCCATGCGTTTCTCACTTCCTCGGCCCCCGCCGAGCCAATTTTTTAAGTCCCAAGACTCCCAAAAAATTCAAGCAGAAGAAAATTCAAATTTTTCTTACCTTGGTGAGGCATAAAGAAGAAGAAGAACAACGAGAGACGACTCTTTGCAAGGGCAAAAAAAGAAGAACGCTAAGGGAGGGGGAAGAAAAAAATTTCCTATGGCTTCTGTTCTTTGTTGGAATAATGATTGCTCTCCAAATTTATTTAATCCACTGCTTAAGGCAGAATTAAATAGGTATTGGGGGCAATTGGTTTCCCTTTCCTATAAGAAGTCTATCTCCAAATCAAGAAAGAAGATCAAGTTCAAATTGGGAAACAATTCTACAAGCCTAAGCAGCTTGGGATTCCTACACCTATTATGATTTTCCTATGTGCAGCCTAGTAGGTGTAGGGGCATTTGTGGAGCCTAAAATAATCCCAAAAGTTCTAGAGCCGACACATGGACTTTTATTCAAGAAAGACAAGATTGCCCTCAAATAAATAGGCAGGCTTCCCAGATGCTTCCACGTGCAGCTCACACCCCTCAAGGTCTTAGCAGCTAAATACGACTGCCCATAGCTCACCTGCCTTTGGCAAGGAATTAAAGATAAGGATTAATTACCGAAATCCTATCTTTAATGAAGGAAAATTTATGTCCTAGCTAAGAACATGTAAAGAACATTTGAATACATAGGCAAACTATTAACAAATTAAAGTAGGCATGCATCCAAAAACAATTCATAAAACCCATGACTTTCAAAGCCTAGTATATGGTGAACCATAACTCTTTAACAACATTAAAGAGAAGAAAGGCTTTAGAGAATCATTACTCTTGTAGCTCATCCTTGATTACACAAGGGATTCACCCAAGTGGAGGGCCTTCAAGTCACCTCCTTTGCTTCCTTGAGGATTTGAGGATATGTTCTCCAAAACACCAAAAGCTTGATGTCTCCAAGTCTCTACACCAAAGATTAATTGTGAAGATAAAAATATATGACTTAGGGGAGAGGAAATTGCTAGATATCCCTCCCTAAGTGGCCGGCCTCCCTTGTTGAAATAGAGAGAATAATTTCACCCAATTTCATCAAGAAAAACCCTTGTATCAAATAAAGTTATAATTTTGAATTTATACTTCATTTCTTGTGAGTGGCAAACTTGTAATTAACACAAGTTTGATATCCCTCACTATTCATGGCCGGCCTCTCTAAGTGTTTGGGCTAATTGCCCATTTTGTTTTAGTTGTCATACAACTTAAACATAATGGGCCTTGTGGACCAAAACACTTTTGGGCCCCTAAACCCAAAACCAACTTAGAAGTCCAATACGAACGTTTCGTATAATTAATTAACTAATTAATTAACTTTTACCATACTTCAATTAACCATTTAATTGCTTATCCATTTCATTTAATTACTTCACTTTCATCCTTACTCGGTGTACGATCCATTAGGTTCCAATTAGCGAGGCAGTGGGCGATGTTACTCTTAACTATCGATTGTGAATTGAAACCATATTTCAATTCTCCCTTAAGATTAGTGTTTGCTAATCTTTAGGGCTTCCACAAACCATGAGTGACACCTAGCAGCATGTCATGGTTACCCAAGCTAAGTAGAAGTGGTTGGAGAACCTATCCAGTTACAACTACAATGCAATACGGTCATTCTCTAATACAATACTCTTAAATCACATTGTTGGAGTGATAGTTTGTTTCATGTCTACTATCCAATGTGATACTTCCCTATATAATTCGCTTGAATAAGATTTGGAACAAACTTCCTACGTCATATTCATATGCTTTGGCCAAAGACTCTTGAATCATATCTTAGAGTATTCTCCTTCCACCATGGAAGGTTAGAGATCCCTTGTTGTGCATTCATATGCCTACATGACTAGATAGCTTGACCCCAACCATGCCGTGGACACTCCAAAGGAATGCCATTTGACACGATCAAAGATCAAGGACCTAACCATTAGACATCTATGATGCCTCAGGTCAAAGGACTACTTTGCATATTGTAACCATCGAGTTCTTACATGACATGTATGTTTGAACTCTCTTTTGATCATAGTTCAGTGTACTCGATTATTCTTTCGAGCACCTATGTGTTTGTCTTAGTGTCCAACACTAAATGACTTGAGACTTGTCATATCCATACTTGAGTCAACATAACACATACTAACCTTAGCGGATTGTCAATGCCCAATTGGCAACCCTATGGCTAGGAACGTTTTAGGAATGAACATAAGAGAAAGGTCTCGAAAATCTAACTTACTTAGATCACTTATCTCTTAGATCAAATACATTCCTTGGATTCCCTTATTGCTTAAACACAAGATACAATAAATAGTGATTAACAATAAGCTTTGCCTTCCATTAAACATATAAAAGTTTAATACATTAAGTATTCCAAAAAAGCTATTACATCAAATGAGTGGCTTTGTGGGCATACTTCCAACAATCTCCCACTTGCACTCAAAGCCATCCTCCCATGTATCTAATACCCATCTTTTCCATATGGCGGTCAAGTTGGATTTGAGACATTGGCTTCGTTAGTGGATCTGCTACGTTATCGGCTGAAGCAACTTTGAGGATGTTGACTTTCCCCTCGGCAACATATCTTCTAATGATATTAAAGCGCCTATCAAAAGGCTTGTTCTTTTGATGTGCCCTGGGTTCCTTGGCTTGAGCTATCGCCCCACTATTATCACAGTACAAAGTTACTGGTGATGTAATGGTTGGAACCACTCCAAGTTCAGTGATGAACTTCTTCATCCAGAACGCTTCTTTGCCGGCTTCAGCTACAGCGACATATTCAGCCTCTGTCGTGGAATCAGCAATTACACTTTGTTTCTTGCTTTTCCAGCTGACAGCCCCACCATTCAGAGTGAATACATATCCGGAGTTGGAACTTCTATCATCGACGTCAGATTGGAAATCTGCGTCTGTATAGCCTTCCACTCGCAACTCTGTCACTCCTCCATAAACGAGGAACATGTCCTTAGTTCTTCTTAAGTACTTAAGGACCGTCTTGACAGCTGCCCAGTGTTCTGATCCTGGGTTAGATTGATATCGACTAGTAATGCTCACAGCATATGCGATATCAGGCCTTGTGCATATCATGGCATACATGAGACTTCCTATGGTGGAAGCATAAGGAATAGTATTCATTTGCCGTATCTCTTCAGGAGTCTTAGGTCCTATGGACTTAGAAAGGTGAATTCCATGTCTCACAGGAAGAAAACCTTTCTTAGATTGTTCCATCTGGAACCTACTTAGCACCTTATCAATGTACATAGATTGGGATAATGCAATTAGTCTTCTGGTTCTATCACGATAGAGCTTTATCCCAAGTACATAAGATGCATCTCCTAGATCTTTCATGTGGAAGGTTTTGGACAACCACACTTTTACAGAAGAAAGTACTGCAGTGTCATTCCTGAATAGTAATATGTCATCTACATATAACACTAGAAATACCACTGCATCGCCTACGACCTTTTGATAAACACAATTGTCGTATTCGTTTTGAGTAAAATCAAACGATTTGATTTCAGTATCAAAACGAATGTTCCAGCTCCTTGATGCTTGCTTAAGTCCATAAATGGACCTCAGAAGCTTGCATACCTTAGTCTTTGCAGACTTGGACACGAAACCTTCGGGTTGAGCCATATAAAGCTCTTCCTCTAGGTAGCCGTTCAGAAAGGCCGTCTTCACGTTCATTTGCCAGATTTCATAATCATGGTACGCAGCTATAGCAAGCAAAATCCGAATGGACTTAATCATGGCTACAAGAGAGAAAGTTTCTTCATAGTCAATCCCTTCTCGTTGCCTGTAACCCTTGGCTACAAGTCTAGCCTTATAAGTCTCCACGTTCCCATCAACGCCTATCTTCCTCTTGAAGACCCATTTGTTTCCAACAGGTACTATACCTTCTGGAGGGTCTACAAGAGTCCAGACCTGATTTTGATACATGGAATCCATCTCGGATTTCATGGCCTCTTGCCATCTCTTTGAATCAATGTCGGACATTGCTTCTTTGTAGTCCCTAGGGTCCTCCTTTGTGTCATTGTCACCCAGAAGGTACAATTCCACAAAGTCATTGTCTAAGCCATACCTCTTAGGTGGCTTACTAACCCTTTCAGATCTACGTGGAGCTTGGGGTCCAGGAATAGGGTTGTCAATATGTCTTGTGCTTATTTGTGGTTCATCTTTAATCTCATTAATTTCCATCGTTTTACTTATAGTTCCTTTGAGAACAAATTCGTCCTCTAGAAACTTAGCAGTTCTGGCGACAAAGACTTTCTGGTCGTCAGGATGGTAGAACTCATATCCCATAGTTTCTCTAGGATATCCCACAAAATAACACCTTACTGATCTCGCTTCAAGCTTAGTAGCTTCAAGCTTCTTGACATATGCTTCACAACCCCAAATCTTAATGTGATTAAGACTTGGCTTTCTTCCATGCCATATCTCATAGGGCGTTTGTGAAATTGATTTGGAAGGTACTCTATTAAGCAAGTAAGCTGCTGTATATAGAGCGTATCCCCAGAATGTTACTGGCAGATCAGCGGAACTCATCATAGAACGAACCATGTTCATCAAGGTTCGATTTCTCCTTTCAGAAACTCCATTAAGTTGTGGAGTTCCCGGTGGAGTCCACTGTGATATTATTCCACACTCTTTGAGATAATCTAGGAATTCATTACTCAGATATTCACCCCCTCGATCTGATCTTAGGATTTTTATCTGTTTCCCAGTTTGCTTCTCAACTTCATTCTTGAATTCTTTGAACCTTTCAAAGGATTCTGACTTGTACTTCATAAGATACACATAGCCAAACCGAGAGTGATCGTCGGTGAATGTGATATAGTAGGAGAAACCTCTTCTCGACGTAGTAGACATAGGTCCACATACGTCAGTGTGGATTAACCCTAGAATTTCAGTGACACGCTCTCCTTTCCCAGTGAATGGAGATTTGGTCATCTTCCCTTTCAAACAGCATTCACAAGTACCCATCTGGTCATTACCTAATGGGCGGACATATCCGTCTTTCGACATCTTGCGAATCTTTTCAAGGTTCACATGTCCAAGTTTAAGATGCCACATCCTTTCTTGGTTAACTTCTTCTCTAGCCCTTTTGGGTTTTGAGGTATTCCTGCTTTCAATACAGTGCATCCCACTATTCGTCTCTAGGTGAAAAAGTCCCTCTATCATATTACCATGAGAGATAATACGACCGTTCAAGTATAAAGTGCAACTCATTTTGTCAAACAATACTGAGTGCCCATCTCGTAAAAGCTTAGAGATAGAAATCAAATTCTTTATACATGAAGGAAAATATAAACAATTTTTAAGTTCCAGGACTTCCCCAGAGGGTAGGTTAAGCATGTAGGTGCCTATTGCTTTTGCAGAGATTTTAGCGCCGTTCCCAACTCGCACAACCATCTCCCCATTGCGCAGTGTCTTGCTCCCTGCTAGTCCCTGTATCGTATTACAGATATGTTGACTAGAACCTGAATCAAATATCCAGGAATTAGAGCTCACTGTAAAAGCACTCTCTATGACAGAAATAGTCTCTTCAAAAGTTCGTGTCATAAGGCTCGCAATGCGCACCCTGTATTTCTTCTTCCAACGTCCATCCTTTCCACAATGAAAACATGTTCCTTTGGATTTTCTTGCCTTCTTCTTATTTAACCTTTTCCTTGTGTTTTCATTCTCACTCCCACTGTCCCTTTTGAAACCTTTTTCAAATTTACAGCACATGTCAATCATCTCGTTAAAAGTATGATCGAATCTATTCACTTTATAGTTTACAATAAACTTAGTGAAATCATCCGAGAGAGATGCAAGGAAAAAATCTTGGGCCATTTTCCCATCGATGGAAGTTCCTAAACTTTCAAGATCTTGAAAGATCCTTTCCATCTTTTGTCCATGTTTATGGACCGATGCCCCTTTTGCCATTTTGGCATTTAATAGACTACAAATATTTGAGAATCGTACTTTACTAGTCTCAATGTCATGCATCTTATGCAAACTTTCAACCATGGCACATGAAGTGTCCATGTGCTTATGTAGCTTCATAAGCTCCTCACGAAGTGAAGTGAGGATTAAGCATTTGGCTTGTAAGTCATCCTCATAGCGTCTTGGCATAATCATGACACTCTTCCTTCGAAGCTAGTTTCTTAGGAGGTACATGAGGAGGGGATTGCTTAAGCACATACAATATGTCTTTCACCTTTGAGACATTCTCAATGTGGCGATACCAAGCAAGGAAACGTTGGCCCCTAAGGCCCCTTTTGTCAAGTATAATGGTGGGTATAATTTTAGGCATGTCGTTCACTACATAACATAACAGAAATCGTATTAGATTGTTGATAAACTACTTGATTGGGTCTTGAATCAAATAGTACCACCCACTATTTTTGGCAAATTCCATATCCCTCAATAGAATCCGAGAGTTATATTGAACTCTTAGCGGGGTATGGGAGACTCACCATTACCAAGCCCACCTCACGATGATACGATGTTGGTTAGCAAAAATAATGATGAGAGAATAACGCTTTACTCATTTACAACGTTTGTAATTACCCATCTTGTTTGTCCTCTAGAGAATGTTGCCTCACGATGATACGATGTTGGCACCATTGCACTTAGTTAAGTTATTCCCACCATGCTTAGTTCGTGTAGGGGTTCAAGAATAACCTCACGATGATACGATGTTGGCTATCCTCGTTGCCTACCTCACCACATCATGTATGTACATATGGACTCCTCCTGAATGTAAGCACATACTTTGAACTTCCCCATGATAGGGTGAAGCCAGTGTAGGAGTCATAAACGATTGGAGTCCACCACGGTGGAAGGCCTACGAAGAGATGTTCAAAGCATCTCTCGCTTATCAACTTAATATCCATTTTTATTTGAGGGAGTAGTGTTGGGCTACATCAAAAACATTTTAATCATATTAAAAGAACATGGGCCTATCACAACTATTGGTCCAAGTTAATATGAATTAGTAGCATATAATACTCCCACTGTTTCGTTGAAACAAGCGAGACTATATGGAACTACTAACGAACGCATTGCATCCTCATATGGACTATATAGTCGTTTTAGGTTTTAGGATGATTATGAACCGATTGATTTGATCCAACACGAGCCTTGTGTTGGACCTTGGGTTTTAGGTAGATAGTTTGTTGATTTTAGTTACGCGTTTAATCTAATTAAACCGTTATTTCCTATTGGGCGTTGGACCCAACTATTCTAATTTGCATACAATTAAACAAATAGGAATACATGAAATAAAGAGAAGGGCTTATGCCCTTTTACAACACATTGGAGGACTTATGCCCTTTACAACAAACTTGAATTAATCAAATTACATTCAAATCTATACTACTAAACCCAAACATTCATAACGTTAAGCGGCCAATCACATAGCTCAATTATCGAGGCATTTGGTTCATAATCACCCTTTTCTTAATCAATCAAATTAACTAAGAAAACAACTTTAAACAATTGGTTTTTGGATCCATAGAATTGATTTAAATGGAACTAAATATAATGAAAATCCAATTCTCATTAAAGAGACAAAACAATTTTTGTTCTCATTTTATTTGGGCCATTTTGCAAAAACACAAACTTTTGGGCCAAAATACAAATATACAAAAGTATCAAAACTTTATATAATTGCACAAAAGTACCCCACTAGAGGGGTGGCCGGCCAAGGATAGAATCATTGAGATTTTTGATAAAAAAAAAAATTTTGTAAGTGGATTTTGGTGGGTGAGATTAAAGATGGTGGGGATGGATTGAAAAGAAAATATATCTTTGACATAATTAAAGCCATTTAATCATTTCTCACAAATAATCATCACCCATCAACTAATAATCAAAATTTTATGAAAAACAAAAAAAAAAAAATTTGAATCAAAACTTCAAATTTTTTTTTTTTTTTTTTTTTTTTTTTTTTTTGTTCTTGGCAAGAACTTCAAGAACATTGAAGAACACTCATGAAAACTCATAATAGCTCCATGAATGTTTTCACTTACCAAAACTCAATTTTTCACAACTCAAAAGAGGGTTAATATCCTAGGGTACTTAGGGGGTTCCAAAAAGCACTTTAAAACCATTTTAACAAGCCTAACATGAACCCAAAAAAATCACCCTTTGGATTTGGCCGAAAATCCCAAAATACTTGGCACCAAATTTTAGTTCCAATATTCATGCTTATATGAACTACATCTACAACATTTGAGATGCTAAATTTTCAAACAAAATTTATATTCAAAGCAAGAATAAAGCTTGTAACATTTACAACATTTAAATCACATATTATGAAAAATCACAAAACCCAAAAGGATCCACCATAAACTAGGCCTAGGCTCTGATACCACTTGAAGGAAAATTTATGTCCTAGCTAAGAACATGTAAAGAACATTTGAATACATAGGCAAACTATTAACAAATTAAAGTAGGCATGCATCCAAAAACAATTCATAAAACCCATGACTTTCAAAGCCTAGTATATGATGAACCATAACTCTTTAACAACATTAAAGAGAAGAAAGGATTTAGAGAATCATTACCCTTGTAGCTCATCCTTGATTACACAAGGGATTCACCCAAGTGGAGGGCCTTCAAGTCACCTCCTTTGCTTCCTTGAGGATTTGAGGATATGTTCTCCAAAACACCAAAAGCTTGATGTCTCCAAGTCTCTACACCAAAGATTAATTGTGAAGATAAAAATATATGACTTAGGGGAGAGGAAATTGCTAGATATCCCTCCCTAAGTGGCCGGCCTCCCTTGTTGAAATAGAGAGAATAATTTCACCCAATTTCATCAAGAAAAACCCTTGTATCAAATAAAGTTATAATTTTGAATTTATACTTCATTTCTTGTGAGTGGCAAACTTGTAATTAACACAAGTTTGGTATCCCTCACTATTCATGGCCGGCCTCTCTAAGTGTTTGGGCTAATTGCCCATTTTGTTTTAGTTGTCATACAACTTAAACATAATGGGCCTTGTGGACCAAAACACTTTTGGGCCCCTAAACCCAAAACCAACTTAGAAGTCCAATACGAACGTTTCGTATAATTAATTAACTAATTAATTAACTTTTACCATACTTCAATTAACCATTTAATTGCTTATCCATTTCATTTAATTACTTCACTTTCATCCTTACTCGGTGTACGATCCATTAGGTTCCAATTAGCGAGGCAGTGGGCGATGTTACTCTTAACTATCGATTGTGAATTGAAACCATATTTCAATTCTCCCTTAAGATTAGTGTTTGCTAATCTTTAGGGCTTCCACAAACCATGAGTGACACCTAGCAGCATGTCATGGTTACCCAAGCTAAGTAGAAGTGGTTGGAGAACCTATCCAGTTACAACTACAATGCAATACGGTCCTTCTCTAATACAATACTCTTAATCACATTGTTGAAGTGATAGTTTGTTTCATGTCTACTATCCAATGTGATACTTCCCTATATGATTCGCTTGAATAATATTTGGAACAAACTTCCTAAGTCATATTCATATGCTTTGGCCAAAGACTCTCGAATCATATCTTAGAGTATTCTCCTTCCACCATGGAAGGTTAGAGATCCCTTGTTGTGCATTCATATGCCTACATGACTAGATAGCTTGACCCCAACCATGCCGTGGACACTCCAAAGGAATGCCATTTGACACGATCAAAGATCAAGGACCTAACCATTAGACATCTATGATGCCTCAGGTCAAAGGACTACTTTGCATATTGTAACCATCGAGTTCTTACATGACATGTATGTTTGAACTCTCTTTTGATCATAGTTCAGTGTACTCGATTACTCTTTCGAGCACCTATGTGTTTGTCTTAGTGTCCAACACTAAATAACTTGAGACTTGTCATATCCATACTTGAGTCGACATAACACATACTAACCTTAGCGGATTGTCAATGCCCAATTGGCAACCCTATGGCTAGGAACGTTTTAGGAATGAACATAAGAGAAAGGTCTCGAAAATCTAACTTACTTAGATCACTTATCTCTTAGATCAAATACATTCCTTGGATTCCCTTATTGCTTAAACACAAGATACAATAAATAGTGATTAACAATAAGCTTTGCCCTCCATTAAACATATAAAAGTTTAATACATTAAGTATTCCAAAAAAGCTATTACATCAAATGAGTGGCTTTGTGGGCATACTTCCAACATTTAATACATTCCTAATTGAAGATTGACTCCAATCAAGTAAGTAATTCCAATTTAAATAAATTAGGGATAATTACATCATTATCTCAAGATATTATTTCCTATTTAATATCTTGAGAATATTTTGAGAATATTTCTCCATAAACACCTTGGCTAATAGGATGCCGTCATGTGTAGGGTAAAACTCTAACATTGTGGCCGACCTTATCCCTATAAATACTCCATATTCTATCAAAATTTCAGAGCTTTTGCTACCCCTAAAAAAGGCCTAAACACTTTACTCTCTCAGAGAAATTGACTTAGGCATCATAGATCCATAGGCCTAAACCCCCCCACCTCATGGGCACGTGAGGCTTAGGTCTTTAATCAAAGGTGTTGATTGTTTTGCAGGTGCATTTTCGTTAAGACTAAAGACGACGAAAATTTGCATCGACAATATCCATACAAAGAGAGATTGTTGTATCTATACCTCATGATGACCCTTTTTACAAGTTTTTTGCAAATTTAATTTTACACTGCAAAAGTGAGAGACCATATCCACCTTTCTCTTCTATACAACTCGATAGCTATCAACACAACATTGACACTAAGTTTATGTCTTTCTCTCTATGCTGTTGCAATAGTCACCAAGAGTGACATTTTCTATGAGCATATCACACTGCACAAGCCATTCACCCGATCTTGAAAGGTGTTCTGTACGGAAGGCCACGATATGGAGGATCACGAAGAGAGAAATTAGCCAAGTGTCAACTCGACGTCAGTTGCGGAAGGTAAAGAAAAAGAGCTTGGGTTCTTGGAGAGTTTCGGGAGCTGATGAGGATTGATGTCGATCTGGGTCTGAAGCTTGGGTCGGTCGGCGACCATTGTCGGTTGCTCTCTTTCTCTCAGCAAGAATGTGAGGATATGGGGTATCGGGGTTTTCTTGGAAAAGATGACTCAGTGGTTTCTAGCTGCTATGCGGTTGGGGCTCTGGCGGGAAGGCTCTTTGAACCCTTTTTTGTAGCGTGCTTAAAGAGTTGAAATGACGTTGCCCAACATATTTAAACTTAGGATTTTACATATTAATAAGAGATGATTAATAATCGGATCCGTGGCGCAATGGTAGCGCGTGTGACTCCAAATTAGAAGCTTGCGTGTTCGATTCATGTCGGGTTCAATACCCTATACCGGTTTAATTTTTTTGTTATTTATTTTGGTTGGTACTATAAAAATAAGTAAAAACTCCCCACATTCTTTGTTTTCCCCAATTTCCATGATATAATTAGGTGCATTCTCCTAAATCTTTTAAATTGTTATTCTACAAGAATTAGTGTTTTACGATGCTATTTGATATAGATAAAAATAAAAATAAACACACACTTTCTAGAGAAGCACAAGCTAGACGATTTTTCAAAATTGTTCACTCTTATCAAAGATAATATGTTTTTAAATTTTAATTCTTGATATTCACGTTTGAATTTTAAATAGATTTTATGCTATCTTGTGTACTATATATAATTTTACATAAAACATCTAAAGAATATGACAAAAGTCTGTACTTGAGAAAGTTATGAACATTATTCGCCCTTAATATGTTTTTCTTTTGAAATAATTAGGACTCAAACTTAGAAAAATTGCCAATTCTCTTTAGGGTGCGTTTGTTTGGCCTCGTTACTGGGACTGAACTGGATTGGACTACTTACTAATGTAGTCCTATGTTTGGTTTGTAACTTTGTATTAGGACTAAATTAAATGGGACAAAAGGATACTCACGTGGACTAGAGGCCTCGCTAGAAGTTCTTAGCAAGACCCTCCACAAACCACGAGACTCGCTAAGACCATCTCCGTTAGCCCCTTTCGCTTCACCCCTGCTTCTTCTTCTTCGCTCCCACATCCATTTTCATCTTCTTCCTCTTCTCTGCTTCGCCCCTTTGCGAATTCTGGGCTTCGTTCTTTTGGATCTCTAATGAATTTTCTTCGATTTGCAGATCGTTGGGAGGAAATGGGCATTGTGGCGGCGATTTGCTTCGAGCGTCGTCGTGATCGCCATGGATGCCAAGCCCTTGCAAGCTTCAATTCCCAACGCTTTAGCCCATAACGCATTAAGGCCTCCAATAGCCACTCCCGATTTGGTCTCCCCCACCACTTCTAACATGCCAATAATTTTTTTCCGATCAAATTCTTGAAGAAAACTGCTCCATCCTCTCCAAGTTTCTTATTCTTCTGCAACCTCTGCCATTAGGTAAAGACGATTGCCTTTTTGTTTTTCCTTCAAGTTTTTAATTTTTTCACATGGGTTGCTTGGTGCTATGTTGTTGCTGATTAGCATCATAAAAAACTGGGAAATTCCAATGGAAAATAATCAAAATATATGGTTTTCTGAAAAGAGAGTAAATTGGGATTGTATATTGTGGATGCAAATTTCCGCCTTCTTGATCTTGGACAAAATTGCACCTATAAAACAATTAACACCTTAGGTCAAGGCCAAGAGCCTTACGCGCCCACATGAATTTGGAGGGGGGGCTTTGGCCAAAGAACCTCCAATGCCAAAGTTAGAATTTAGAGAGAAAAAGTGTTTGGAGAGTTTTTGGAGTTTTACAAGAGTGTGGAACTAGGTTTTTAGAGAAAAATGGGTAGTATTTATAGGGCATGCCCGGTCCTCTTTGGAGAAAAGGTGGCCGGCCTTTGAGATGCTTTTTGTGTGCATTTTGTGGTTTAATGTGTGAGTTATTTGGCAATTAATGGATTAATTAGGTAATTAATCCATTAATTAGCCAATTAACACATTTTGGGAATGAATATTTTGGAGGTTATGTAATTTATGTGGAATATTTTGTAAGTTATGGAATGATAGCTAATTGATTAGCAAAGAGGGGAAAAAAGGTAAAAATATATGGAATGAAATAGGTTTTGGGAGTTACCTTGTAGAAGGGATTTGAGGAGATGGATTTTGAACTTGTTACCTATTTTGGGCACTTTTGACTCAGTTGATGGATGATTCTCCACTACTCGCGTGTAGGAAACCCGGTGTGTCTCAAGGGTAATTTTGTCCTCTTCACCTAAAAATCCACATGTCGTCTTTTGATTATTTTTGGCTCCACAAATGCCCCCACACTTGCTGAGCTACTCGTAAGAAAGGGCAGCAGGTGTAGAGATCTTCTTGCTCTAGGAAACTTAGGACTGCTTCTTATTTTGATGTAGATTCCCTCTTTAATATGAAATTAGATCTTTCTAGGAAAGGGAAATAAATTTCTCTTAAAGCCTATTTAAGTCCACCTTAAGTGGGTTGTTAAATCAACTTTGGAGAGCGATTTATTCTACCCTACAAGAGAGAGAAAGCTTAGAGGATATTTGTTCCCCTTCCCCTAGTAATCTTCTACACTTGCCCGTGCAAAGGATCGTCTTTCGTTGCTTTCTTCGTTTTCTCCATGCCACACCGATGTAAGAAAATTTGATTATCCTTGTCTTCTTCTTGGGATGTGCTGCCACGAAGCAATCGTCGGGGTGGTGCGACATGTCGGTTGGCAAGGGCCAGAAGTCGGTCTTGTCATAGGCTAAGGAGGTGGTGTGGCAGGGGCCATTGCTTCTGCTGCTCGGCTTGATTAAAGCCAAGGATTGGCTCGGCATGGGCCGAGGAAGTGGCGTGGCATGGGCAACGGTTTGGGCTGCTTGCGAAAAATGAGGAAACTGATTGAATTTGATTTCTCAACTGCTGTAAATGGATCAGTCAAGGATAAAGCTGCCAAGATCGGAGCTGCTAAAGATGAAGTGTCAGATGAGTGAACTGTTAAGTGAAAAAGTGGTTGCTGCCTTTTGACCATTTGTTGCCTAGTTGATCTTTAAGCATTTGATCTTTTAAGCTATGTGGCCTTCTCGCACTGGAGAGCTTACCCAGATAGGTGTTGGGGAATTAGTTTACCCTCTCGCACTGGAGAACAATTAGTTTATCCTCTCACACTAGAGAGTAAACTCATACGAGTGTCGGGGAATTGGTTTACCCTTTCGCACTGTTTATCCTTTTGTATTGGAGAGCAGACCCATACGGGTGTCGGGGAATTGGTATACCCTCTTGCACTAGAGAGCAGACCCATACGGGTGTCGGGGAATTGGTTTACCCTCTCGCACTGGAGAGCAATTAGTTTATCCTTTCGCATTGGAGAACAGACCTAGAAAGGGCTTTTAGCAGTTTTTGTGGACAGCAGTTGAGCCAGGCTTATGAATAACTTCTTGAATCTTCATTGAGAATAAAGAAATAAGTCAATTGTGCTGGAATGTAGAAACTGCATAACAAACTGGATAATCTTCAGCTTGTGAAGCCTTATTCGTCGAGCTGCTTAAGACTTCGAAATTATTTGGAAAAAAAATCAAACGAGGTTTAGGGGATGATGAAGACTTCCCCTGCTTATGTAGGCCATTTTGTTGACCTGTCAAGATACTCGTCGCATCGGCCCTCATTTGTCAGCTTCTCAAGGTACTGCTTCCACTTTAGGCAGTCGTTGGTAGTGTGGCCCGGTCCTTGATGGAATGCGCAATACTTTGTATGATCCAGCTTGGTAAGATCGCCTTTCATGGGTGACGGCAATTTGAACCAAGGTTTTTTCTTGAGCTTGCAAAGAATTTGGCCGATTGGAACTGTGAACTTTATGAATGTTTCAGGCGCTGAGTCTTCTTTGGTCCGGGAATGTTCCATGTGCTTCTTTTTCGACTCGTTTTTGTTAGACTGCTTAGCCTCATCCTATAGTGCATGCTTTTCTGCCAAAGCATACGAAGCTGCTAAGGTCAGTTCTTCTCCTATGATCAGTTTTTCAAATAAAGGATGTTCGATGGGAAGCACATTTCTGAATGCTGCCGTTGCTATATCTTCGTTGCAACCAACAATCTTGGCTTTCTCCACTTTGAACCTCTTGACATAATAGCGAATTATCTCCCAAGGGTCTTTTACAATGCTGAAGAGATGGTCGGATGTCCTTTTGATTGAGCGGTTAGCCGGATACTTCTTAGTGAAAACAAAGGAAAGTTCGTTAAAACTCCAGATTGATTGTGGCGGTAGAGTGTGAAACCAGTCTTGCGCCTCGTCTTGTAGAGTTATGGTAAAAAAATTTCACATAAGCACATCGTTGTTCCTGTAGAGGATCATGGTACTGCGGTAGTGCTTGAGATGTCGATCTGGATCTTCGTCTCCCTTGTACGAAATAAAGTGAGGTATAGTGAACCAGCGAGGTGGATCTGTCTACTTGATCTCATTCGTGAATGGTGACATGCTTATGTTGGTCATGTCTTGTCGAAGCTCATCGTTAGCAGCCTCATTATGTTGGAACTTACCCAATCGTTCATAAAAGATCTTCTTAACTTCTTCTTGAATTTGCCTCTGTTGGGGCAGTGGAACTTTCGGTTGCCCTTGGTTATGACCTATGGGTTTGGGCTGCTCTTCCTTATGCTCGACTCATCTATGTCGCAGTTGCAGTGCATATGGCATGTTCCTGGCAGGCGAACGAGCTGCTCGCAGGCTACCGGTTGAACTTGAGTCTGATTGAGTGACTGCTTCTCTCCAACTATTGTGCTGCCTACTCCAATGTGAGGTGGTGAATACTCTTTGCGAGCCTAGTTATGAATGAACACTTCGCCTGAAAAGTTGTCCATGTTGATAATTGGAGTGTGACCTCAACTATGAACGTATGCTCGTCCATAGGCTTAATTGGGAATATACGCTCCTCCGCATGCTAAGACGAGAATATACGTTATCCCAAGGACCCAAGCGGGAGTGTAAACTGCTAGAACGCTCAGATCGTGGCTAGTTGATGGGCTACTTGTCTGGATGCTGGTGGAAAGGTTCATCTGCCCTTGTCTTACTTCGGGACACTTCGTCCAGGGCACGTTGGATCTCGGTGCGTTGCAAGAGTTGATTCACCAAGGTTGTCTGTTGTGCAAGTGCGCTCGTCAACTCTATGACTTGTCGAAACAAGTGTTGTTCACCATTTGAATTGGACGAGCTTGGAAGGAATATGCCTCATTGAGCAGTGGAAGTGTGGTAGGCTCCAGGCGCGAGATTTGAGTTGAGAAATGTCAAATCCGTGAAGAAATGTGGTGAAAATGCCCTCGGCTTGATGGTAGGTTCGGATGGTTGAGATAGTCTTGGGCCAACTTGGGCTGCTTGAGAGGCCACGAGAGCAGGCTGGGCCACAAGAATGGGCTACTCGGTGGGAGTCACTGGAGCAGGCTGGGCTGCAGGAGCAGGCTGGGTCGTGAGAGCAAGCTTGGCCACGAGAGCAGGCTACTCAGTGCATGATGCATGCAAATGCGAGGCTTGGGCTCCGCTTGGTAACACATTGGGCTCGCGTTGGGCTTGGAGTGACATGGCTTGGGTTATGGCCTTTGCACGCTTGGATGGCATGGCTTGGGCCGTGGTAGTGGTGCCATGGACCTTGCCACGGGTGGTGGCCGTGGTGGCCACCGCGGTGGTTGCCATGGTGGTGCCGCTCCACCTATGATTACATTTAGCCTCGTGGATTGCCGTGGTCCCATTTCTTGAATATTGGAATTTTCACTTGCAGAATTTTCTAAATCTCTAGCCATTGTATTTCTTTTTTACGTTTTATCAAAGAATCTTTGCAAATAAAAATTTCTAATAATAAGAATGTACAAAAATATACAAATGGACAAGAAAAATAGAGAAAAACCTTTTATGCGAGAGTCTTCTACGAGTGTGTGTACTTCAGCTCTCAATGAAAGCACCAATTTGTGGATGCAAATTTCCGCCTTCTTGATCTTCGACAAAATTGCACCTACAAAACAATGAACACCTTAGGTTAAGGCCAAGAGCCTCACACACCCACGATGAATTGGGGGGGGGGGGCTTTGGCCGAAGAACCTCTGATGCTAAAGTTAGAATTTAGAGAGAAAAAGTGTTTGGAGAGTTTTTGGAGTTTTACAAGAGTGTGGAACTAGGTTTTTAGAGAAAAATGGGTAGTATTTATAGGGCATGGCCGGTCCCCTTTGGAGAAAAGGTGGCCGGCCTTTGGGATGTTTTTGTGTGCATTTTGTGGTTTAATGTGTGAGTTAATTGGCAATTAATGGATTAATTAGGTAATTAATCCATTAATTAGCCAATTAACACATTTTTGGAATGAATATTTTGGAGGTTATGTAATTTATGTGGAATATTTTGCAAGTTATGGAATGATAGCTAATTGATTAGCTAAAAGAGGGAAAAAGAGGTCAAAATATATGGAATGAAATAGGTTCTGGGAGTTACCTGGTAGAAGGGATTTGAGGAGATGGATTTTGAACTTGTTACCTATTTTGAGCACTCTTGACTCGGTTGATGGATGATTCTCCACCGCTCGCGTGTAGGAAATCCGGTGTGTTTCAAGGGTAATTTTGTCCTCTTCACTTAAAAATTCACGTGTCATCTCTTGATTGTTTTTGGCTCGACATATATGGTTTACTGATTGCATAATGTTCTTGTAAGGAAGGGTGGTGTATAATGTGCACTCGAGTAGGAACGACAGAGAGATGGCAACAATGTTCTTAGATCCTACATTTTACATGTTTTTCAAACGTTGTGGAACAAATGGGCTTTCCGCTGTTTGTTTTTGAATATTTATTATCGGTTTGTTGCAATGAGTTCTCCATGCATTTCAATGCTTGTCGTATTAAAGTTTTTCAGGTTCATGATGTTGTGGTTAACTCCATGAAGGAGGCAGCATCCAAGAAGCTTCTGAATGCGAGCCAAGTAAAATGATAATTAGTTGTCCTGTGAGAAAAGTAAAACGATAATTAGGTGCAATTTGTGATTGAAAAGTAGTATTAAGGACAAAGAATTGTGTGCCCCAGCATGTGATGCTCGTCTATTTCCTATCAAGTCAACAATTTGATGCAGATGCAAGGCTTTGGATGCAGATGCAGAGCCTTGGAGTTTGAGTGTTGTTTTTGGTAAATTATTAATAAATTATCTTAATAGAAAAGGAATTAAAATGGAACTTTTTTTTTTGGTAAAAAAAATGAAACTATTTTCATTATTATGTTTCTTAGTCCGACACTGCATCAAACGCTTCATTAAATCAGTCTAGCTTAGTCTAGTCTAAGCCAATCCAACTTAGCCTTTGAAGCTAGTCCAGTCCGAGATAATCCGATACAACAAACGCACCATTAATGTCTAATTTCTACTCATTTCATCCAATTTTTTTATTTTTTTATTTCTAATACATCAATATTTTTACAGTAAAGGGAGGAAGAGTTAGGTTAAACCATAAAATGAACAGCCTAATTTGGTAACGAGTTCAGCATGTACCACTTAGCCTAAACCCTCATTTCATCCAAAGTCAGCATGTACCACTTAGCAATGTCCTGTGTTTTTTTCCTTTTAGAATTTTTGGTGTCTTTGATGTATTGTAGACGTTTTCAATGTAACTATAGGTCTAATCAATAAATATTAGTCTGTGTTAAACTAAATAGAAGGAAAACTTACTCAACTAATTCTTTTTGTTTTTTTTTTTTTTTTTTTTTTTTTTTTTTTTTTTTTTTTTTTTTTATATATTTTTTTTAAAGGAAAACAACTGATGACGAATTATGATTATTCACCCTTTTTAGGTCTTGCAACGCATCGAACTCCGTACCTTTTTTTTTTTTTTTTTTTTTTTTCTTTAGGAAGCAGGTGCTCACGCTTTACCATTGGGCCACTTATCGTGGTTTATCACTTATAAGTAAAGAGAAATACAAATTGTAGTATTAAGAGGAATACCAATAAATTATTTTTGGACTATTTTACTACAACAACTCACACTCATACACCCAGCACCGCATCAAACCTTATGTTTAAAAAGTTGGAGTATTTTTGCCCACTATCATAACTATAGTGTATGCTTATCATACATTTAATTATTTGTCATATGTCATTTCACTTAACTCTAGTTAACTTTCATATTAAATATTACTTTTGCAATTTTGAAAAAAATTAACCAATGTTAATTGAAATGATGCGTGACAAATGATTAGGTATATGGTGAGTATACACCAAAGTTTTAGGGTGGTGAACAGTATCCCGTGCTTTTTTCCTTTTAGAATTTTTGGGGTCTTTGATGTACTCTAGACGTTTTCAATGTAAGTATAAGTTTATTCAATAAATATTAGTGTGTATTAAAAAAAATTGAAAAAACTTAACTAAATTAGTTTTGTTTTTTCTAAACAAAGAGACAACCGGTAGGGAATCATGATTATCCACCATTTTTTGGTTTGAAAGAATCAAGTTTGGAATTGCACTCTACTTGTGGCCACGATCAAGCAGATTCACAGCTTACAAAGTATCGAACTTATGACCTTTTTCTTTAGGGACTTGTGGTTCGCAATTTTCCATTAGGCCACCTGTCTTGATTTCTCACTTATAGTAAAGAGAAATACCATCTAATCATACTATTAAGAAGAATACCACTAAATTACTTTTCGACTATTTTACTACAACAACTCTGGTCACACTCACACATCCAGCCAACACCATAAGACCATCTCCAACCAAATGGTCCAGAGGGTCAAATAGCCGAAAATAGCCAAAAATTGTCTCAAACTAAGGGTCAAGCCAAAAGGGCTCGTGGACCTCACGAGACAAGAAAGGGCCAACCAGCTGGCCCAAAGGAGCTAGCCAACTAGCCTTGGGCAAGGTCATAAATTTGCAACCAACAGCTAGCTGACATCAGTTATCGTCATTTGAATTTTTTTTTTTTTGGACCAATTTTTTTTTTTAAATATTTAATTATAGGCCCAAAAAGTATGTTTAGTTAAATGTTTGGGTGTTGTTTTTACAGGCTTTAGTACTTGCTCAAATCTCTCTCACAGCTGATGTGGGACTCCCACCCACTTCCATTTTTTTTTTTTAGTTTTTTTTTTATACTTTCTCTCCCACAGCCGATGTGGGACTCTCCCACCCACTTCCTTTTTTATTTTTTTATTTTTTATACTCTAAATAAAACCTCTTACATTTGATTTGAAATATATAAGTTGTATTTTTTAAATTTTAGATGTAGTTTTTAAATTTAAATAATAAATTATGTTTGTCCCTTTAGCCCTTGATTAGAAATGGTTTTTTGTCACAAGGCTATGTTTGGCATGTGGTCCTCTGACCTCTCAGTTAAAGATGATAAGAAATATGACCATGCATTGTTCGTTAAAATATTAATTTTTTGAAAAACTAAAGGGCTAAAATGAGCTCTGTGCAAACCTACGGTTGGAGATGGCCTAACAAAATCAAGCTCGTCCCTCTGCCCCCAAGAAACATCCGAACACCGCTGCTTCAATTTCAGGTTTCTTCGGTTTTCTCATTTTATTTTTTATTTTTTATTTAATTGTGGTGCTGTTTAATTTTTATTTAATTTTCATCACATTGACCTTGGATATTTTACCCTCCACTGTAAACAAAAAAAAAAAAAAAACTTTGTTTTTATCCTTTATATTTTCGCGGGAATCAACGGCTACGAAACGTTTCACCGTTCGATACTTCCCAGAATATTGAATCACAGAACCGAAAGACAAACCCACTTCGATTCGATTTTCAGCAGCTGCTCTCAGCTCTCTCACTGTAGGTAGTTTTTGTTTTGGGAAATTTTTCGAATTGGGATCATTGCTCTGCTTTCGAATTTTGAATTTGCTCTCAATTCAAATATATTGTGGAATTTCATGACTAATTTTTTATTTTTTCTGATTTGTAGTGAAGTTCTGGTTTGAAATCCCACATACATATGTGGGCTTTGGGAATTTAAGGGGTATATTTTCCCCAATTTACAGTCACCTACCATGATCCTTGGGTTTTTTTTCACACTTTGTGTAGTCAATATTTATCTGAAAACAATGGGTTTTATTCCGTATCATTTCTAACATGATAAAAATCTGATCTTTTAGTCCTTTTCCTACTTATATATGGTTATTAATTATGTTTATGTGAAAATTGAGGGTTTTTTGTGGGTTTTTGACAAGGAATTGGCTGTTGGGCAACTTCAAATGGCTTTATCAAATGGGTTGGAAGCTCAAAAAGACATACCGGATGCTGAAATCAAGTCATTTTTCGACTCAGCTCCTCCTTTGAAGAACAGTGATGATATCAGTGGAAAGCTTGAGGGATTTGTGAAGAAGAATTCGACACCTTCTGGTATGTTTACCTTTTGATTTGTCGCATTTATATTTGTCATTTCTTTTTCTGGGTGATAGAGTATGGTTAAGTGGATTTTGATTGATTTGAAATGTGATGTAGGAAGTGGAGGAGCTAGGAGGGTTGTGTGTGTGACATCAGGTGGCACCACCATTCCTCTGGAGCAACGATGTGTTCGCTACATAGACAACTTCAGCTCAGGTCACAGGGGAGCAGCATCCACAGAGTATATCACCCTGCAAATCAATAAATATGCATTCTTTAGTAATACTGACTTATGGATTAGACTTATCTGTAACGTTGCAGGTACTTTTTGAAGGCAGGTTATGCTGTTATTTTTCTATATCGAAGGTAATTTCTGATTCTACCATTTTACATATCATTTGGTCATTTCAACAATTTAACACGATAGAAGAGAATTGTAACTAAACTTTTTGGATTATTCCACAATGTTATGCAGGGGTACTTGCCAGCCATATTGCAGATCACTTCCCGCTGATCCTTTGCTTGAATGTTTTGAATATACGGATGACTCAAATATTAACGGTTTGTAGTTAGTGTTTGCAAAATGATTATATGTGTCTTTTCTCTTTCTATGTAGAACAAACAATGGACATGGATGACGGGAGAGAAACTTATGTTTCCTTCTCTCTAGTTTAGGGATCAAGAATGATACTTAACTTCTTGAATACCAGTACATTAGCAACAAATTACTTCTACCTTGAGGAAAGGCATGAGATAGAAACACGGTCATTGTGCAATGGATATTTAATTACATTTCTCAAATAAGTAATATTGATGCCCTAGCTAACAATGAGTCTCTTACAAACCTTAAAGGCAAGTAATAAGCTTTTGACTCCTTGATGGCAATAGCTTTTGAGTACTGGTTGATTCTTGACTATTGGCATTAGAGCCAACCGCAATGTGCAGGTTAAATTTCCATAAGATGCTAGTGGCTTGATTAAAATGCCTAGGCATACATTCGCGTAGTGCTAAGTCATTAAAACTCTTAGATGAGTGACTATACCCAAAAGAAGAGTGTGATTGGTCTCATATCATAGAGTAGGCTGATTTAACTCAGCTTAGAAAGCAGGCTGGAAGGTTATATCCAAAAGGTTAGAGTAATTAAGCCCTGAAGACTCTAGCTTTTGAGGCTGTTCTTGAGGAAAAATTTAAAAAACAAGAACTCAATTATCAGAGGAAAACCAAGCTGTTTTTGTCTGCATTAGTAATAGAGATGTCAAACTTTCTGCTTGTCAGCTACATTGATGTTTCCATTTGTTTTGACATGTTTGTGTGAGTAACTATGATATTAGATTTTTGTATGCTATTATAGGATTTGATTGTAGAGTTTAATTATCAGAGTTGGTTTTGTGCTTGATGATTGGGTTTTGGGGAGATGGGAGGCAGGAATTTTTGAAGTTTTATTTGCAGCTTTGTGGTGATGTCGAAAGTTAAATCTGACAATATTATACATATTTCCAGTGTGCCAGTCACATTCGGAAGCAGTGAGGAATGCCATCACTGAAAGTCATGCCGTACGACCACTTATATTTATCTTTCATTGAGTATTATATGTATTTACTTATTGCATATTTTTACTTCCTTTATATGTGGGGATTTATTGTGTTGCAGGCAGTAACAGGAGGCCTCTTGTTAAAACTTCCCTTCACAACCATATTTGAGTATCTTCAGGTTCGCTTCAGTTGGTTATTAACTTCCCTTCACAACCATATTTGAGTGTCTGGTTGTTTTAGATATAACAGTTATCCTCCTATGCTTGACTAATCTGTCTTTGCATTTTGGGCAGATGTTGCAGATGATTGCTTTTTCAATAAGAAGTCTCGGGCCACATGCAATTCTTTACCTTGCAGCTGCAGTGTCTGACTTTTATGTTCCTTGGAAAAGCATGGTAATGGTTTAATATATTGAAAAGTTATGTCATACTTGCTCTGGCTGCATTCTGTAACTCAATCGACAGATGACAAAAGCTACCCCTTTTAGAAATTGCTAGAGGACATTTTTTTCTCGATATTCCTTGAAATGCGTAGAAATGACTTGATTGTGAATTTTGGAAGCTTGATAGCATTTCTTTAAGGGCTTATATATGAATCTCTGCAGTTAGATAACATAATCCAGTCCTTTGCAAATTTATACAGGACATGTTTATGATCACAATATTCCTCTGAATATATAGGAATGGGTTGACATGTGAATCTTGGATGTTTAATTAATCGCTTGTTTGAATGAAAAAACTGTTATATAAGGAGATCAGTGGTCCGAAAGTTGCTTATGAAATAAAGGAAAAAGAATCATAATACTCCATCTTGTGTCGTGTATAAGTTTCATCCAAGTCTAAGCATTAGCTGCACCATTTCTTAGCAAAGCATGATTGTGCAGGCAGAACACAAAATTCAGTCAGGATCTGGTCCATTGGACATGCGACTTGTTCAGGTGCCAAAGATGCTATTAGTGCTGAGGAAAGACTGGGCGCCAACGGCCTTCTGTATATCATTTAAGGTTAGATAGAAGCTTCTGCTTATTTCTAATTACTGGCATTTCCATTCATTAGTTCACTTGCTGCACTTTAGCGGAAGAGCTATTTTTTACTTGCATCCATAGACTATCTATATGAGATTTTTTTTTTTTTTTTTCGGTCGAGAAGGGTTGAGGGGCGTGGCTGGGTAGCAGTAACCTGAAAATGACATATTTCTGGTAGGGGCTTTTCGTTTAACAGATCTTCCTCGACATGCATGATGCAGTCATATATGTGCACCTCTAAATAATCAAAATCATACCCCTTACCCTTTTAGCTTTGTCATATAATTTTCATCTGCTAAAATTTTTTGACAGATTACAAGATGCAGTATTACTTTTTGGAGTTAAAAACCTTTGACATGCTTGCCTAAACAGCTAGAGACGGATTCGAAGATTCTTTTGGAGAAGGCTGATATGGCTCTTAAGAAGTACAAGGTGCATATGGTTGTAGCAAATGAGCTTTCAACCCGCAAGGAAGAGGTTGTAGTTGTCAGACGCAATGAAAAGATATCAGTTTGCCGAAACCAGTCTCTGGGTGTTGATGATGTGGAGAAACCGCTTATTGACCTTATCGTGGGAAGACATTCGGCTTATCTCGAGAATCCTGATTTATGATAAGTATGCTTGATTTCATCCGACAGCGGACCAGTGCAACAAACAGTTCCTATTCTGTTCAAGGTAGCTGTTTTATGTCAGCTGTTTTATCACTTTATGTCAGCGTAGAATGTAGCTGTTTTATGTCAGCGTACTACGTTCGAGCAAAAGATTGCAGAACAAATTTGCTCTTGAAAGCAATCAAATTACTTGTACTTACTTTTGATGCAGAGACCTGGTGAACTTTTGATAGACCTATTTGAAGCATATCAACACAGGTGCACGAGAACGGATGCACTGATATAATTAAATGGGATTTTTTTCATTAATTTCTATAAATTTCTTCAACGAAAGATATATACAGATTAATTTTTTCTCTCGTTGTTGAATATAAGTATGGACGGATTTGTCTTCAGCGGCCATTACAAAGTGTATTCTATAGTACAAATTACAGAGTCAGAAGCCAAAGAGTAAATCTTGCTCTACCGTTTTTCTTCATCCTGTGTGTCGAGCTCAAGTCCCTCCGCGGCTAAAAGCTGACCGATGAGCTTTTTCTTGTCTTCCTCTGCTTTCTTTCGCATTAGGTCCCTTTTCTTTAAGACTAGTGTGTGTCGCTTGAGGGTACTGGAGAAATACTCTGCCGAGGCCTTTTTTTCTCTTGCCAGGATTCTCTTCTCTTCATCTGGGTCAACCTGGATGTCAAATACATTGATCTTAGGCCATAAGACGAGAAACGCAGCCAAAACAAAAGAACACAAAAGCTTTACTATAATTTCAAACAATAGATCACAGAGAGAAGCACGAGCTTCTGAACATAGTGTTTGATCAGTAATGATAAGAGACAGATTGCCGTCGATGTTTTGCGCATCCGGCAAAGGGCAGAGCTTTGCAGCATTTATCAAACCGTTTGAATACAGAAATTCCATTTTTATTTCCGAACTACCGAAACTATTCTTCACAGCTGATTCGTGTACTAGGAGAATGATTCTATACCTTGGAACGAGAAAGTCGACGTGCACGAATATTCATCTCACGCTGCTGTTGCTCTTGCCAAGCAGCTATTGCCATATCACCTCGCTGATCAAAAGCTTTTCGCTTCTTTATTAGCCACTCCATCCATGCTTGAGATGCCTGATATAACAGTGCACACAAAGATTCCGTTACTAAAAAAATACAAGCTGATCTGTTTACAAATCATGAATCTACTCTACATTTTCCTGTATCTATCCTAAAAATATAAGCAAGAAACTACAAGGCAACTTATATGCAAACTACAAATCTTACTTTCATTGGGTTGAGTCGGTTATCCCTATCATATTGTCCCCTCTTTTCGTCATCCATGAGCAGCTCATAAGCAGCTTGAATCTTAATAAATCTAGCTTCAGCTGTTTCCCCCTCCTCTAGAGTCCCTCTACCATCATAGACTTGAAAACGGAAAGAAATCAATTTTGAACGTTCAAGCAAAAGCTAATAGACCAAAGGAAATGGCACAAAATATTAGGAAGAGCACATTTACTGATAATCTAACTTTTTTACACCTAGAAACCAATACATGCAGCAATCTAACACACAAGGAAGGACGACAAGCAATATGCCTGATATTAGTTTTTTTTTTAAAAAAAAAATCACGTGAAAATTAAACCACTCTTGGAGACTAGAATTGGATTCAAGGCATATGAGGGAAGAAATGGAGGCCAACTTCAAAATTTGAACAAGTTGAAAGAATTAGATAGATTAGTCAGAAACCTTATCCCTCCTTCAACTTGGACAAAATTTGGAATGGCCTTCGTTTCTTACTCTAGTCAGTTATCCAATTCCAAATCTAGGCCTGAAACGCAGCCGTAAGGAATAAAAACAACTTCCAATGTCATAAGCCCTTTTGCACAATAACTTTGTTGCACACAAATTGCAAAGATTCTTCAAGTTGAAATTAATGACGATTTTACTGAAGGGTTTCACCATATTAAACCAACAATTGTTTACATACATTATCTTCTTACAAAGTATTTCTTTTGATTTGTGATTAACACATAACACCACTAGCAAAGTAGCAAATTACAGATATGAAATCGAAAAATTTGAAAAGAATTTCGAAACAAGACAAGGGAGTATACCATCTGGATGATAAAACTTGGCCAACCGTCTGTAAGCAATCTTTATCTGGTCATCGTCAGCGTCCCTCTCTAATTCTGATTTTCAAAAAACAAAATCCAAAAATTAGAAAGTTAAAGACAATAAATATGTTACAAATTCCAGATTTTTTTTTTTAAAATCAAAGGTTGAAGCTTTATCCAATTACCAAGAGTTTCGTAGGGAGATTTGGGATGGTCCCAACTGGAAGCCCTAACCACCGTCCTTCTCTGATTGACCCGGGACCACGAGCCGCCCCAATTCAATCTCGCAAAATCGGACACCGGCGGAAAGCGAGGACCGCAATTTGGGTTTCGAAATGAAACCCTAGAGCCGAAGCGAGCTTGGTGTCTGCAACACACGAAGGACGTGAAGACCGTGTGCGGCCGACAGATGGTTCTCAAATTGCTCATTGTTTTGTTCTCTTCAGGTACTATCCCAGTCTTGTCAGATCGGAGATCCGACCAATTTGGGAAGAATTGGACACAATCAAATTGGAAATGGAAATTAGGGTTTTCAATTTGGGCTGCGAAGGTCGAAGGCGTCAAGGAAGTGGAAAGGTTCTGAACTTCTGATAATGAATATTTTTCAGAATCTGGGTTTTTTTTTTCCTTTTTTTCCTTTTTTTTCATTTTAATTTGTAATTTTGGTTTTTATATTTTCCGCTTTTATTATATTTTTCACGGGAAATTTTTGTGGACAGAGGCTTCCTGCAGCATGACAGTTAGGATCTTGGACTCACCCGCCAAAAGTGAAAACAAAAATAAACACAGTACCCCAAAACTATGGTATTTTACGAATTATCTTTTATTATGTCAATCTACACTAGGTTAGTCATAATAATTTTGTTTAAAATATACCATTAACGAGAATCGAATTTAAGACATATCACTTACAATGACGATGAATACAATTATATTGTAATACTAAATAACATGATAATTGTTATTAAACTATTGACCAAGAATACACATTCATATATAATTTTTCATGTATACATAAGTCTACCCTCAAAGAAATTTTTTTCTATTGTAGTTGTATACGCATCTCTTTTCGCGTCACACAAAAGAATGTTTCATACAACAACTTCAACTAAGTTTTTCTCCTAATCTTGCATGGCATTTCATGTTCAGAGTTCAATTTTTGAGCTCAAAAGCGGAACTTTTAGCTAGACTTAAAATTGTGTATCTAATGTTCAAAATAATCAGGCAAAGTTCCCAATAATAATAAGAAATGAGGTTAAAATATAACTCAACAAACCTTGATACTTCAGACAAATTTACACATTTATTTAGTGTTAATAACTTAATATCCCTCCCATTTCAATCAAACTATAGTATATGCTACAAGCATTGGACAATGGAGATTTGACTTGAAAACCTATATGTGTGTTTTGAATTGGTGACACTCAAGCACTAAAACTTCTTCACATTTACAGCTTCTGTAATATATGTATCAATGGAGACTAGGTGGTAGCTGACTGTCGGTTCACGGGGGGCAAACGGTCCAAAGAGAATCGAAGGCACGTAGCCGGTGAAAGTCCTCCCTCAGTGCAAGCAAGCCTCGAGCTGCTTGGTGCCCGTCTTTTAGGATCTGAGACATTTTCTGCAAAGTTTCCTACCGGAGATGATATTCCTGCAGCCTTGGACAAGAGCAACGTATACAGTTCAGCAAAGTAACAAGGAGTCCATTGTCACAGTGGTAGTTGATAATACGATAATCTAGATGGGAATAGGTATTTCCTGCTTTATGCTTATTAACAATTTCTCACCTCATCTAAGTTTCAGTTCAATAAGTTCAAGAAGTTATATAGCAGAATTATAGTTAATATTAAAATGCTGCATTTTTACAAGGCAAATGTAAACAAATAGAACTTGTTCCGGTTACAAACTTTTAATCAACACTAGAACTAGACCGATACATTAAACGGCACCAAATCTTGGTTTATATATGACTTATTCTCTGTTTAGATCCTTAGCTCTATTTGTGATTAAAAATTGGTAACTATATATGTAGTTTGAAAGCATAGTTCTCACATGTTTGACCCAAAAAAAAAAAAAAAAAACGTGGTCCTTATGAAGCCACAAATACCTCAAAACAAATAGCACAAATATTTGGTCTTTTTCAAAACCTGAATTTCATAAGAATATTTTCGTCATATCGCACACAACATGTATTTATTTTTCAGCAGCACATTCGTGTGATAATAAACTGCATAATATTTAGTGGTAGGTGTTTATTTTATATTGATGGATGATTGTAAACAATGAACTCTAATAACTTTGAGGTATAGGAGAAAATTAAGAATTCACTGCATAGTTAAGATTCAGTCAATTCACAATATGCTGATCATCAAAAGTAACATGTTAACTATAAAGATCACTAGTGCTCAAACTTTAGAACAAGGGCTTCCTATTCGACCCAAAAAAAAAAAAAAAAAGACCAAGGGCTTCCTCACCTCGTACATAGGTTAAGTAGTGAGACCAAACTATGATACAACAACTCTTAACCTGGCATTCTCGGAATTCCAACATATTGTTTTAGTATTTATTTTACCCTTCCCGTGCGAAAGAGAAAATTGTTGGATGCAACGGGTCCTCCATGCATGACTTATGTGGATATATTGTTCAGAATCATCAAGCCATATACAGGAATATATATATCAATTGTGGCCACAATCTAATAACTCGACAAACTTAGTATATGCTACCCTTAGAGAAACTTAGTATATGCCACATTCATTGGAGACCTAACTTGAAAACCTACATGAATAGGTAACACTCATGAACTGAGCTTCTTCATATTTACACGGTTACACCTTCTGAAACAGGGAGATAAAAGTTCATAATAATGGAACAAAGAATACATATAACTACGGAGAATACGTTGCAGCTGACTATGTTGGTTTACGGGGAGGAGCAGTCCATAGAGAACTGAGGGCACGTAACCGGTGAAAGTACTCCCCCAGTGCAAGCAAGCCTTCCGCTGCTTGGTGTGTTGTGAGGATTCGAGACATTTGCTGCAGCGTTTGCTGCCGAAGGTGATCTGCCTGCCATGGACAAGAGAAGCATACTTTCTACTTCAGCAAACTAATTAACAAGGAGTCAACCGTCAAAAGGTATTTCATGCTTTATGCTTATTAACAATTTCTCACCCCATTGAAGTTTGAATTCTTCAGTAAGTTCATGAACTTACATGGCAGAATCTAAGTCAAATTGTGTTGGGGCATTTTTAAGGGAAAACGGTTCGGTTACAAACTTTTACCAAAAAATAGAACTGAAGGGACAATGGGACACTAAACATAGACTCAAGGGCTCTAAACGTGAGTTTATATACGGCTTATGCAGTTAGTAACCATTATATTTGTACATATTACCCATAATCTAAATATAATTAGTGTTGAATATGCAATTTCATTAAATCCCCTACACTTATGAGACTAATTGCAAAAACCATTTGGAATCTGATGTCACCTGGCTCACGAAGATCTCTAGTGCTTCAAGCTTCTCAAGTGCAGAAGCCATCTGACACCCAAAACTTTCTCCACTCGTTGGATCAGCTGCTATGCTCAATGCCAGAGTCTGCTGCAGTTTGTCCATTCCCTGTGATAGCGCATCCTCCGCTTGCTGTGACGATTGCTGCAGGTTATAGAAGTCCGGAAGTTGTTGATCAGTCAATGGTTGAAGCTGTGGCAACACAATCTGAAAAAGCGAAACAATATGCACCATGTTACACAATAAAAAAACTGTACTATAACTCATCAGAAATAATGTGAACTAAGTTCAGCGTTACATTTAGCAGCTCCGACGGGCGAAATCCACCAATCCAATGAAAATGGCGTTCGACTGGTGTTCTCCATATGCCAGACAATAAGTAAAAGATATCAGCCCTTGCAGCATCTGCCTTCATTCGGAAAAGAATGGCATAGTGGTTCAAGCCACTGTCTACGAGTTTTCGAAGTTCTATGTCTGTTGCATGATCATGCAGTGCATTTCTGAGTTCAACAATTTGTCTGTGTTGTTCTTCAACCCAGTGTACATATTCCATCTCAAATGTAGTGATCCCTGCAAAGATTTGCAGATGGAATTACAGATGGAACCATAATCACAATAATCTACGAGAATCACTTAAAAATTCTCAAAAAAAAAAAAAGAAAAGGAAAATAGTGATCAGGTCATTAATATAAGGAGTTCAGAATCACAAACCTGAATTCAAAGCTCCATTGTATCCCATATGGCTAGTACCTAATGAACTGCTTGCATAGGCACCCTGCAAATCAGGCAGTTACGGGTTCATCCAATGATACTAATTCAATTCTGATTAATAAGGAAATGCATCAGGTAACATGAACAAAGATGAAAAAAGTTTCTTCTTTCAACTCACCCGTTTTCTAACTCTGTCAATTTCCAGTTCCAGCTGTGCCAATTTTAAGCGGCTTGTTTCGAGTTGTTGAACATAAACCTGTGGTAGTACAAGAAATCATTCAAATAATTTCACAAGTTGTAGCAATGAAATAGACCAATAAATCAAGACATGTGATTCCTACTCACCTTTTTTCGCATACGACTCTTTCGTGCAGCTTCACGATTTTGTTCTAACCGTCTCTGCACCTGTGTATATGTGCACTTCATAATCAACTTACACGAAAATGAATACAAAAAACAAAAATTGCATCGATGATAGTACGATCTTCTTTATAATTGATGAGATAAATGAATAAATAACAAAAACATGACACAAATATGTTGCCTTGCTTGGAAAGAAAGACAGACAGACAGTAGGGAGAGCAAAGCTATATCACCTTATCAGCAGATCTGCTCGGTTCGTGATCATTTCCGTTTCCGGAAGGCAGCATGGGTTCATGAGAAACAAATCCAATCTAGAGGAAGCAAAATCAGAAAATTAATTGAAGTTCATCAATCAGAACAAATAAAGTGAATCTAACATTGAGGAAAAAGGGAACAAAAGATTGGTTTTTCGGTTTCACCTTGTTTTCGATACCAGAATCCTCTTCTAGAATTGTGGAAGCAGCTGTGTTAGAGGTGTGATCACCTCTGAAGGTTTCTTTCCACACACCAATTTGGCGGAATGGCTCGTATATCCCCATTTGTCTTGAGGTGGCAAATTGAGTTGATGAATAGCTCATACTCTATCAACAAATTCAACAAACGAAACAAGTAAACAAAGAGATTTCATAACCACTCTGCTGCAAATTCACAGCTCCATGAATAAGACCAATAAATATGGCCCATAGGTATGCGCAGATAGAATCGGTTACAAACTTTTAATCAAAAACATAACTGCGGTACGCTAAACAGACAAACTTGACTACAAAATGGCCTGAAAATTCAGAAATTGAAAACACATAAGGTAACAAGCAAAATCCAAACAAATTATAACTTGAAATTGTCCTAAACTTCTAAGTTAACTACAGTATCAGAAAGTTGGATGATTGGGAACCTTCAAAACTTGGAAACGATTTGCATGGTGAAGTAGAAGCCTCCACAAAAACCAGAAGAAACATCAAAAAGCAAAGGAGAAGCATGAAAACATGAAAAGCTTACACTTTAAATAACCACAAGAAGTGGATAAAGATCAGTAAAAAGTTGGGGAGGGAAGTAGATAATTGCGGCAGTAATATTATACGATATAAACTCCTCGCAAGAAAAAAAAAAAAAAAAAAAAAAAAAAGGATGACTTTAATTACGTTATAGAAAATAACTCGAAATTTCAAAGCCTTCAGTCATTCAATCCGACCCAACAAATTAATCTTGATTAATTTCTTCAAATGTGGGAATTAATGGAGGAAGATGACGAATTGGGTTGTCTGGGTTGGGTTGGGAGGACCCTGGCAATTCAACACTCCCACTGATCATTTGGGGAGACCCAAATTTGCAGGAATCATTTGTCACAAAATTTCTCAGAGGCTTTTTAAGCACAAGTTTGCAGGAACCCATAAGCCGTCTGTCCACCTTAAAATATTCATTATTTTCCCAAAGAGCACTAAACGTTAACGTCGCAACATCCCCACTAACGTCTTATTCATTACTTTTTTTTTTTCCCTTTTCTTTTGCTTTTGCCGAAAAAACAAAGAAAAGAAAATTGAGCAAAAAAGAGAAGAAATAATTGTGTATTTGGAAATTTTTTTTATGGGTGCTAGCACATAGTGTATCCTGAATATGCTATATAATGAGGGTAGACTATAAGATTGATATATTACCCCTTTATGATATATTAATAAATATTAAGTTTATTTGTTATAATTGGAATGAAATATTAACGTCATGTGACCGTATTTTTAATACATGAAAAAGTTAGTCGTGTGCTAGACATACACAACGTAAGTTGGCTAATGAGAGCATCACTGCATCAAGTTAAACCTTAATTGGTGAACCGATATGCAATACACCATACAAATGATATAATACAGGTAGATAGATCATATATATGAGTATAATTATGTTACATAAATACAGTAATATTTCGGCATGAATGACGTCAGTTACATTTGGAAGGACAGGTGGAAAATTGTGGATGGTTTGCAAATGGAATGGTGACAGGTGAGGATAGAGAAAGCAATGTATGTACGTTTAAGAAGGGACCAGGGGCAGTTTTGTCATTTCAAGAACATGAGTTGGTGAAGTTGGGAGTACCGTCTTAGTGTCTCAGTGTATCCTTCGTACCAGAAGAATTGTACCTGCGACTGCGAGAGGCCAGAACTTCCAGCCACCAAAACCAAACATGGATCATGGATGGGATTTTTATGTGTATGGGAGAAATATTTTCGTTTTAAACTACTTTTGGATGCTAAAAATTACAAAGTAACCAAAACAATATTTCAAGTACAATTAATCACATTTATATGACTGATTTGCTAATTTAGCACCTCAAACGCTAATCATTCAATAACTTAACGAACCACTTATTTAGGCACACTTTATAAAGTAATTCATGATCTTAACCATTTATTTTAGATCATCATTCTTAGATCATACAAAATTTCAAGTACGATTAATCACATTTATATGACGGTTTTGCTAATCATTCAATAACTTAACTAACCACTTATTTTGGCACACTTTATAAAGTAATTTCAAGAGCTGAACCATTCATTTTAGAACATCATTCTTAGATCATACCTGTAAAAATTCACTCAAATTTGAAATCGTTTAGTCGTCTAATTATTATTTTGAACATTTCAATATTTATCGACAATATTGTGTTTGTCTATTTATCAAGTCAAAATTGGAGGGTTAAACATTTACTGATTTTAGTGATTTTTTGCAAAGTTGATCTTTCAATGATAAACTAAAATAATGATTCCTTTAGACTATGCGAAACACAGTGAAGCAAGCCTAGAAGAGTGGCTAGCATTTTATTAATTGAGTTAGCGCTTGAGTGTTCTTGATTACAATCAATCTTGTATTTGGTTTTGTAATTTTCTCCCAAAAATAGTTTCTATTATTTGATTTGTATCGTAATATGATTTGTAGAGGATCTGATTATAATATTTTTTTATCTTTAAATAAAATACAAAATAAGGTATTGTAATAGTTCGTGAAATCGTATATTAAAGAATTCCAACTTAGATCCTAGAATGATTATTATAAGGCTTGAAAAGTGAGAGCATTTTTATGTACGAGAATGATGGTAAGAAATGTGTATCATTCTCATTTATGTCATATCTGATAACAGTACTGTAAGAACTAATGGATTGTAGAAGAATGAAAGAAAGGAATGCAGTTGCAGAGAGAGAAAGAGAGTTATGAATTTCATAATATTTCACCGAGTGAATTACAATGACAGTTTACACACTTATATATATCTCAATAGCTGCATTGCGCTCCAAGCTATTAGCACCACCAACTCTAACTAATAGCTGCAACAATTCTAACTAACTACCACATCAGCTAGCTAACAACCTTACTAACTGTTTTGCCATATCAGCACATCTAATCTTTAGACAATACTACCATTCAATCAATACTGGGCAATATCCCCCCTCAATCTTAACTTGGGTTGCCAAGTTTAAGATTGTAACAGTGCTTGACAAATGAAGGACCATGTAACCCCTTGGTTAGTATGTCAGCAGATTGATCTTTAATAGGAATGTAGCTAACTTCCAAGTCACTTTGCTACACTCTCTCTCGAACAAATTGGTAATCGGTATCCAAGTGCTAAATTCGAGAATGAAACATCGGATTTGCACTCAATGCTATCGCAGACATATTGTCACAATTAATGACTGGAGATGTAGGCAAAAATAATTCCAAATCCTTCAAAATATACCTGATCCAGGCTATATCAGCAGCAGTGTGAGCCAATGCTTTATATTCGGCTTCTGTAGAACTCCTGGAAACTGAACTTTGTTTCTTTGACTGCGAAGATATAGGATTGTTGCTAAGGAAAACAATATATCCAATCATAGATCTTCGAGTATTCAAGTATGCAGCCCAATCTAAGTTTAAGAAAGCATTAAGAGTTGTGTTTGCATCTGATGAATACACAATACCATACTTCAATGTTCCTTTAAGATATCTCAGTATTCGTTTCACAGCCTCAAGATGAATATCAGTTGATGTTTTCATAAATTGACATCCTGAATTTTATTGCAAATGCTATATCTGACCTAGTGAAGGTCAAATATTGCAAGGATCCAACTATACTTCTATAAAATGTAGGATCACTGAGAGGAATTCATTCTGTCACTAACAATGAGTTATGTGGTTTACATGGTGTTGAAGCAGGTTTGCAAGAATTCATACCAGCTTTATGGATTAAGTCTTTAATATACTTTGACTGGTTGACAAAGATGTCACCACTTGGCTGATATGTAATTTGAAGACCCAAAAAAAAAGGTAAGTTTACCTAGATCCTTTAAGTCAAACACTTCAGATAACTCATGAATAACCTGATGTACTTTTATAGAATTGGAACCTATCAAAATGATATAATCAACATAAAGAAGGAGTATGATGATATCAGCCCCATCTTTCTTCATAAACAAGCTTGTATCAAACATGGAAACACAAAATCCCATAGCACTCAAATAGCTTGTAAATTTAGAGTTCAACCCTTGGTGCCTGTTTAAGGCCATTCAAGGATTTGATGAGTTTACAAACATGATAAAAACATATGGAATCAATAAAACCCTGAGGTTGTTTCATATAAACTTCTTCCTACAAATCTCCATGTAAGAATCCATTTTTAGTGTCTAACTGTTTCAATTCCCAATGGTTCATTGTAGCCATTGCAAGAATAATTTTCGCTATTGTGTGTCTAACAACAAGACTAAAAGTATCAAAGTAATCAATTCCATACTCCTGAGAAAACCCTTGAGCAACCAACTTAGCTTTGTATCTGGAAACACTGCCATCAACATTTTTTTCACCTTGTACACCCATTTACTACCAACAATTGACCTATCAGTAGGAGGTGAAACCAATATCCAAGTACTTTGTGCCTTAAGAGAGTCGTAATCTTCTTGCATAACATTCTGCCAATGTGATATACTTGTAGCTTTTCAAAAATTGGATGGTTCTGTGTTATCAGTAATCTCAGTGACAAATGAATAACCACCAGAGAATGGTTCATCTTCAATGATTTATAAGGTTTTCAATTCTAGAAAGTTGTTAGATATGCAGCATAATTTTGCCTCTCAATAGTCCCATTTTTCAATCTTGTAACCATGGAATGTTGAGGAAGTGAATATGTAGCTGATACATGATTTTTAGAATTTACATTCAATTGAGATGAGAAGGGAAGAATTACCTCAAGTTGAGAACTGTGATGGACATGCATTAAAAGTGATTTGTTTGTTGTAGGAGTAGAGTCATGGTGATGAGAAGTTGATTCTGAAGATAATTGCTGCATATTTTAAGCACTGAGAGGTGAACTAGAAACTAGCATATCCCTAATATCAAACCCTTGTTGCATATTTGAAGATTGTTGCTGAGAAGTATTCCCTGACAAGTATTCTGTTTGTAATTCCTGAATTGAAACACTATTTGATGGTGGTACCTGATCATGAATTGTGGGAACTAGCATTTGAATCACAATATTATTAATTCTTGTATTCTATGACTATATAGAGACATTAGAATCTTGAACTGATGCAGTCTTTATGGAAATTCATCTTCATTGTGAATTACATGTCTTGACAGAACAATCCTTTTGTTTTGCAAATCATAACAAATGGCTTCTTCATACCCCAAAGCATATCCAAGGAAAACACATTTTAAAGATCTAGCTTAAAGCTTATTCACAGTGTATGGTCTCAGAAGATGATAGATTGCAGTCTCAAAAACTTTGAAATTATGAATATCTGGAATTTTTCCAAATAAAAGATGATATAGAGATTTCGAATCCAAGCATTTAGATGGCATTCTATTTATTAATAGCACTGCATGAGAACAAGCATGATACCAAAACACCTATGACAAGCTTGTTTCTTTCAATAAAGTAATAGCAGTCTCTATGACATGTCTATGTCTCTTTTCAGCAATTCCATTTTGCTAAGGAGTATATGGGCATGAGACCATTTGTGTAATACCCTTTCTTGCTAAAAATTCCTTAAACACTTTACTCATATACTCAACTCCACCATTATATTGAAAACATTCAATTGAAGCATTAAACTAATTAAACACAAATGCAGTAAACTTGACAAAGATTAGAAAAGCATCTAATTATTTATCATAGGAAATATCCACATGAATCTTGAAAACTCATATACAAATGTTATGTAGTATTTATACCCTTCTACATACTATGTTGGAGATGGACCCCATACATCAGAGTGGACTTTCTCAAACAGAAAACTAGCCCTATCATGTCCAACAGGAAACACTTGCCTACACATTTTCCCTTTAATACAAGAGGAACACATATTTGACATGAATCTTTACTAACTGTAATATCAGCACTCTTCAACATTTGATACCAGATTGCAGCTCTCACTTTCTATCCCAAGAATGAAGCACATTTACTCAGACTTGCAGCAAAAGAATTAGCAAACACATTCACTGGAATCTTGAAGAGTTCCCCACCATCGCTCATTCCTTAGTACAAAATCACCCTTGTTGCCTTGTCCTATATAAAGAAATCCACATCATCACAAATAAACCAACATCCATTATCTTTACATAATTTCTTAATAGAAATAAGATTCACAGTTATTTGAGGCACATGCAAAACATTATGCAATATTAAAGCATTTGAAGAAGTAATAATGGATAAGGAACCAATATGCTTAACTGCCAAACCCACCATTTCCAATAGTGATTTTCTCATCTCCATTGTAAGGATTGACTTAAGATAGAGCATTGACATTTGCTGTCATATGGTGTGTAGCACATGTATCCAGGATCCATGCATCACCATTTGAAAAACCATGTCCATTGTTCTGTGGTGCACCTTGTTCAATGTGAGCTTATGCAATCATTGTAGTAAGAGATGATGATGAAGCATTTCTCTAGTAAGTGAAGTCATTTCGATGACAGCATTTAAAAGCAATATGCCCCATTGTTCCACAAATCTGACATATAATGAACCATGTGTTACCATTATTAGACCTATGATAACAATTGGCAACATTGTGTCATCTTCTAGAACATATCTGACACTCATGTGAGATACTAGACCTGTAATTTGAATTACCATTCCAATTGTTACTTTTCTGAAACTCACTTCCAGAGAAATTACCATTATGTGACTGAAGACTCTTCCCATTTCCAGATAAATTAGCACTAGTGTTCCCATTACCATTCTTGTTACCAAAGTTGCTCGAAAAAGATCTTGAATTGTTACTATCGCTCCTATTATACTTTCTATTCCCCAACTCCCCCCCCCCCCCCCCCCAGAGAAGTTATTCCTTTGAAAAGACTTGTTTCCATTCCCCATGAAACTAGATCCTCCTTGAAACCAAGATTGATAACCATGTGATTGACTTTACCCCTATTTACTTATCATGATAGATTGCCTAAACAAAGGAAAAATAAAAAAGAAATCGCATTGAAATATATTTTTATTGACTAATCAGAATTGCTCCCTTCATAACCACCAATTAAAGCTCTCACCAGTTTCAAAACCATTGTAACCACCTTGAAATCCATTGGAACTAGATCATTCTCCTTGAACATACATTGTTGCCATAGATGTGCTCAAAGATTTCATCCTTGACTTAATACTTGCTTCTGCTCCAAGAAGTTGAGCCCTCAAATCTTTATATGATATAGTTGAATCCTTAGCAAGTATTACAATTTTAATCATCTCAAACTCAGGTGGTAATCTAGACAAAACAGCTATAAGAAAGTCATTCTCAGTAATCTTTTCTCCAGCAGATAAAAGTTGATCTTTGATAGCCTTGACTTTTAGAAGAAATTTATCTATTGACCTTTCTGAATGGTGTGAAATTCACTTTTCAACTGATTGATTTGCACCATAGAAACATATGCAAATCTTTCTTGTAGACAAGTCCAAGTCTCATGTGAGGTCTTGCAACCAATTATGTGCTTTATGGCATCATCAGGCAATGTAGCTAGAGTAAACTAAGCAAAGCCAAATCTTTCTTTACCCAATCTTTGTAAGCCGAAGTGTCCTCTTTTGTTAATCATGCCTTTGTATTGATCACAAATCTTGGAGGACATGGAGCTTCTCCAGTGAAGTAATCGAAAAGATCATAGCCTTTAAGAACTGACTGAAACTGAAAACTTCACTTGACAAAATTGTTATCTTGTAACTTTACTGTGAGCATACCAAATAACCCTTCAATCTTTACAGTTGATTCTACCACTTGAACAAAATCACAACTAATTTTGATCAAACAATTCTTCTTTCGTCATAGAAAACTGTGTTCTTGAATATCAAGAACAAAATCACAAATTTCTCAATAAACCACTCTTTGGCTATTGGTTTGAGTGAAAAGTAACAATCTTCAAAACTTTAACAAGTTGGCTATTGACTTTGCAATCTTTCATAAAATGGCTATCGACCTTCCAATCTTGAACAAAAAATACAGACTTTTTCTTACTGAAGCATCAAAACAAATAGTTGGTGTGCACAATAAAATCAGAAATGAAGAATCTGATATACACTGCAATCTTGAACCTCGACGATCAAGAACTTCGATCAACCAACAAAGAACCTTCAATCAGCAAAGAACTTCGATCGATCAAGAGAAATTGCACAGCATAATCGGCACCGAGGATCGACGGGCGAGTTATACCATGATAATAGTATTGTAAGAACTAATGGATTGCAGAAAAATGAAAGAAGGGAATGCAGTTCTAGAGAGAGAAAGAGAGCTTTGAATTTCAGTAAATTTCACCAAGTGAATCACAATGACAATTCACACATTTATATATAGCTCAATAGCTACCTTGCACTCTAAGCTATTAGCACCAACAACTCTAACTAATAGCTGCAACAATTCTAACTAATTGCCACATCAGCTGGTTAACAACCTTACTAACTGTTTGGCCATATCAGCATAACTAATCTTTAGACAATACTACCCTTCATTCAATATTAGGCAATAATATCATGTGTTTAATTATTGAGAATCAAAAGTACAATAGAGTAACTCATAATCTTGCCAACTTGATGAGGGGTCTGTAATTGGCTGTCTTCTCTCTTGCCTGATGATTTAAATGTGACTTTACTTAATCAAACTACATATTCATGCATAGTAATGCTATGGAGATTAAATTTGTAAACAAAATTTTTGAAAACTGAAGGACATGAAAGTTGATGATTGTTTTATTACTTACACGTTGATAAACGTGCTTATTCTTATTGGTGACACATCATTCAGTTTGTAAATTTAGTTTCCAAATTTAGTCTCACTAGCATTACCCATTCATGCATTATGTTACATCTACAAGATAATATTTCACGTACATTTTAGCATATTATTGTTCCACACAAAATATACAGCTCAATACTCCGTGCTTGAAAGTTGAAACATATACTGTTAGTTAAGTTATTAGCATGCATACTGCATAATATTAGTAGTTGAGGTGATTTGGTTTGGGGAACCTCCGGATTTAGTTGTAGATGCCTTGTTAGAGGATAGTGCTACATAGCTTTCTTTCAAGTATTTGATGTATTTGGTGGCCCCTTCTTTCCTTGATTCCGGGTTGGTAGACTCGGCTAGCAAGGCCTTTTCAGGGATCACTCTCTTTTATCCTGCTATCCTCTTGTCATGGTTCATTTTTCTCAATAATATCATATCTTTGATCAAAAACATAGTATTAAAGATTACCAAATACTTTCCGACAACAAATTCCCTAGCTTGTCAATCTAAAGGAACACAATAGGGACTATTCACGAGTCATGAAAAACAAGTAGATAATTAAAATGAAGAAAGATGGTACTTTCCCATCAACTAGGAAGCAATATATATATAGACACACACACACATATACCACGGTAATAAGAAAGTTGAGATTCCACCATAAACTAATTGGCAATATGAAGAGTAGTTTGGATCACATATGGCGAATTTTCAAGCTTAACACGTGAATAACACAATGGAGTGACATGGAGCGCTTGTGGCTGTTTGGCTTCACATGTGAGACAAGCTGCTCTGATACCATAAAGAAAGTTGAGGTTCCACCGTAAAACCAATTTGCAATATAAGGACTAGCCCAACCTCTTATAAGCTCATGCAAGATCCTTCTTTTCATCAATGTGAAACTCATTCTCAACAGGTAATGGGTGTAACTTAAGTAAGCATTTTGCCAAAGAGGAATGTAAACATTATGTACATTCACAAGCAATTGCATGGCTTAGTCAGTTTTTAATTAACTTTGAGGAGGCGTAAACACACGCTTGGTTGCTTGAGGTTATGTGATAAGGTTAGAATAATGAGTATCTAACATTTATTTTGTTCAACTGTAAATTTGAATGATTGATCGTATAATCTTAACATACATACCATCGAAATTTACAATACACATCAATATAAAAATTTGCCCACTTAGCAACAGAAGTCTAACAAAATAACATTACCCTACGCAAATTGTTGAAATATTGGCTGTCATATTCTATTTTTTTGGGTCTGGTAGAGCATGATGGTGCACTGCCACTGTGTTTGCCATGCAAGACAAAGAAATGCTGCGTCAACCTAGCACAGACAATGCAAGAAAAAAGCAGGAATAAGCCAAAATAAAAAGAAAGATAAATATAGAGAAGTGATACTTGGCCATTTGGTAATGTGGTCTCTCTTTTACATGATAGCCACTAGGTTGATAACCAATTATTGAGGTGCAATACTCAAATCGTTGGTTCAAAATAATACTAATTACCACAACTAATCATCAATTAATTAGGTAGCCTTACACAAATAGATTTTTCTCTAATTAATTTAAGAACTTTCTGTGTTCATACTGTGGTAAATTAGCCAATATAATTTCACATTACAGTAGTTTAAGGTTTGTAAAGTTATTAGGTTAAGCTACACTATAGGGGGAGATTAATTAAACAAATACACGGCTGAAACAATTAGCGAGATACTATACGTTTTGATAAGTATAATTAAAGGAGTTTTTACCCAGCTTTATTTTAAATTAAAGAAATTATATATGTAGTTCGAGTGGATAAGAGTGTTTACTTACAACTCAGTTGATGTTCAACATTCGAAAGTCTCTTCTCTTAACTTCGTTAGTATTGTAAGGCTGAAAAAAAATATCACCAAATCTAGCTAATATCTACTATAAGGATCTGCTGTTGCCATCACATATCATAAACAAATTTTTTAAGTAATTAAAAATCGCAAGTGTTTTGGGTGCACAGAATTCAGTTTTAAAACGAAAAGACTGCATCATCTTCATCCATATAACTTTACAAAGGTAGCTAGGTAAGATTACTTGAATAAATTAACAGAGGGCTCACTTTAGCTTTATTTATATACTAACCTTTATGCACGTGCTCACGTGCATGCAGAAAATATTTTTTGAATCACAGTATGCTACACGTGACTTACACATTTTAAATCATGTTAAAAGAAAAGTCAAATATTTGAAGTAAATAAATAATCTTAGATCATGCTAGAAGAAACCCCTCATAAACCAATTAAAGCAGTTGAATTCACATAATAAAATCAGTCTCTATAGAATTTACATTAAGAATAGAGAAAATAATATTTAATAAACAATTGATTGAATCACATTATTGTTAGCTCATTGTGAGGCATAGCCTTCCCCCTTCCTCTTAGTGTAGATAATATCGTTTGTTTAAAAAAAAAAAAAATAATAATCATTTGACAACTAATTTAATCACATTATTATCCGCGTGCAAAAGACTTTTTTATAACCGGCATTACATGTCTCTTAAGATATTTTGAACGAGTTTAAAATAGAGAGAATAATATTTAATAAACAACTAATTGAATCGCATTATTGCTAGCCCGTTATAAGACTAGCCCACCTCCTTTTCTCTTAGTATAGATAATATCCTTTGTTACAAAAAAAAAAAAAAAAAAACAATCATTTGACTACTAATTTAATCATATTATTATCCGCATGCGAATTTATAACCGGCATTACACGCCTCTTAAGATATTTGAACGTGTTTAAAAATAGATAAATTGAATCACATTATTGCTAATTAAAAAAAAACCACAAAATCATTAATCCTTAAAAAAAAATACTATTAAAATGACGAAAATATCTTACCTTATTTAATGCATTATTTTGAAATGCCGTTGAAGTTTTTTGTTTTAGGATCATTTTGGTCCAATTAATTTTAGTAAAATGACACCAAAACACTATTCATCTTTTGTGTTCTCTTTATATATAATAATAGAAATAGATAGATAATGCTTCAGGATGGGATTGGGACCTGGATTTCTTTCCACCTTTTTATAATTATTTGTTTTCACGAGGTAATGGCATCTACTTCCCAACTCCAATCTAAAGTGATTATCTAGTGCTTATACCGAACGCATCTCCAGCATAAGGTCACTTTAAGAAAATCATTTAACAAAAGGTATTTTGTTTGGACTTTGGCCTCTCCCGCCCACCTTCTGTCTCTTTATTTCTTTCGCTTTTCATTCCTTCTTCTTTTCTTCTTCTCAATTTCTAATAGCCAAATAATATATGAACCTAAACATGATTCATTCCCTTACAGCTAGCACGTGTACAAGCAACGCTTGACATTCTCAACGCAAGATTTATATCCTGAATTGTTTGAAAAGTTAGCTAGTAATTGATTTATTTTTAGGGAATTTTCATGAAAAGAAATTCGCCTAATTTTATTTTAATAAAAAAATTATGCTATAACTTTATTTAATTAAAAAGACTTAAATATTAATGAAAATTCTTAAATTTTAATAAAAAGGACAAAAGAACTTAAATTTTAATGAAAAAGACATAATTTTAATATTTAAAAAAAAAATTTAACGCGCGGATCCACACATCCTCACACAAACTGTTTATAAAGCTTTCTATATTGTTTATGAAACTTAACAGTACTACATTGTTTATGAAACTTATTACACTGTTTATGAAACTTACTACACTGTTTATGAAATTTAACAATGCTACACTGTTTATGAAACTTAACAGTACTACACTGTTTGTGAAACTTTACGGTAGTACATTCTTCTCTCTCCTTCTTGAATTTTCTTGGCACATTCTCACCTTCCAAACACATTTTCTTCTTCTAATTTTCTTCGATACTCTTCAAATTTTCTCTATATCTCTTCAATTTCTTAACTTTCTACACTAATTACTTAATTTTCTTCTATTGTCTACCCATTTGTGGCTGCCTCTTCTCCTCCACCTACAATCTTAACTTTCTACACCACGTGTTATTATGTAAGTGGTGGGAAATTTTATTTTTAACAAGAATCTCACCACTTATATAGAGACGTGGTGTATCACTCCATGTTCTGGACACATTGAAAAATCTCTCGTCATCTTGACTACTATTGGGAAACAACACCACAAAAATAAAATTGGGAAAATGTAATTCAATTTGAAGTCTTTCTCTTAATAATAATGGCTTAATGTTAGCTAACAATGGGGAGAAAACAAAGTGGAAATGGGGGGTGGGGTGGGGTGGGGTGGGGTGTCTGCACCAGCTCATGTGGTATTTTTTATGCTCTTTTTATTTTCTTTTTATTTTGTCCCTTATCATTAAATAAAGTTAGTGGATGATTTTTGATTAAAATGTAAAGATTTGAAACCCCTTTTTATTAGTTTTCCTTTATTTTTATGCATGTCAGAGTACTTTCGATTTTTTTTATTTTTTATTTTTATGTATTATGCTTTTCTAGCAGGATAAAAATTAAGATTGCTTTACTATACCTAATCTTTTAAGGTTTAGGATTACTTTCCTGTTTATTTTATTGTTGGCCTTGGTTTGAGATCGAGACCATCAAACCCTTGCATATTAATATTCGGTAAATCTATGTTGTGCATGGGCATTAAATGAACTTGCATTAGCCCTAATTACTTGTATACAAGGCTAACAAACCTAACCTGAGTTTGTAGCCATCTTTAGCACTCGATGAGTTAATTCTTATGAGAATGATTAGCCTTCTCCTCTCTTGTGATCACGTTAGGATTCTCTGGTTTTTAATGGGACAAACCAATCTAAATGGAACAAAGGATAGATCATTGAGAAGAGGGACCAAGCATCACTATATATACATTGCAATTGCTTCCTCCCATTAAGTGAGCAGTTGCAATTAGTTGTCAAAGAAACCATAACCGCATCATTCTAATTTCAAATTAGTTTCTTATATTTTTCCTCCAAATAGTTGTTATCCCTGGAAGGGAGATGAGTTTAGCCTCACAATGGGCTAGCAAAAATGTGGTTCAAATTCGCCTTTGGCGAGAATCGAACATAAGACCTTTTATTTACAAATGAAGAAGAATACTATTAGACCGTAGTACTAAGTAGAAACCCTAAATAAAGTCTTGCTTCATATATAACTCATATTACTTATGTTATTGCACGACTTGGTGTTTGATCATGCTTACTAAAGAAAACCTTATATTTGTTGCTTTCTTATTTGTTTCGTATTTATCTTTATAAATACACCGTTGTAACACAATAATTAAGTATAGCAGATTCCTTAGCCATGTTACCGTCTTGATAATTTATAGTCTTTTTTTTTAATTTTTTTTTTTGTGTCTATAAAATAAGAATCAGAATTTGTCTCTGTCTTTTGAATTTGTTAACATGAGCTACAATCACACATGTACAAATGCTTAAGCAATGTAACGTATGCAATTCAACATGGATCCATTTTTTGACTTGAGGTCAAAGCATTTGGAATTTGTGGCTTTCACATGAACAAGTTTCCATTTCTTCATATTCCTTTTTATAATTTACGTGTGATGTATTTCCAAAAGATGGCACAAGGTACACGCAAAGTGCAGCAGAATATGGCCTAACTAGCCAGTTGATTAGTCCTGCGACGAGATTCTAGTCCCATGTAATTTTGTGAACCAAGCGATCCACACGAATGGACCTTTGAAAATTCACTAAATACAAAAGCAAGAGCATTTCAGAGAATACCAACCATTTGGGTCTCAATAGATCCCTCCATTTATACCTACAACCCATTATAAATGGCCTAAAAGATTCTCCACTAGCATGTTGGTGATTGTCGAATTACTCAAATTCCTATTCGTTGTGGGGAAATCATAGGAATAATTAATTGAATTGATGATCATCAACCCCGCGCTGTGAGTTCTATCACAAACTCACTCGTACACCAAACATGTCGATACTCCTCTTAATTAAATAATTTAAGTTATTGGCTCTAGTTTGCGGTTTAGTAAGATATTGTAGCTGTGATTATCATGAATAATGAGTTTAATATCAATTCTTATGACTGCACATTGTAACATATAGCGCAAATTCTCCAATCTCTCGCCACTAGTAAGAAGTATTTTCTTAATTTATCCAAGCCACTTTTTATCACCATTTGGCATAGAAAAGAGTTAGACATTGCTTTAATCTAAGCCGCTTTTTATCAACGTTCCTTTCTCTTTTGATTGTCATGGCATATATATATGGAACACTAGGACCCTTTGACGTCATTCACTTAATCAATAAGTAGCTAGGGTTTAAAAAATAAAATAAGTAGCTAGAGTTCATCGGGGCTGCAATAATTTGGCACTTCATACCCTTTGTCCCCCCTCCATTCTTTTTTCTCTACTTTCTCCAGAGATATTTGCCTCCAAAAAAATTGTATAAATAATCCATTCAATTTTAAAACGCCAACAATAATTGAAAAAAAATAAATGATTAAAATGATTAGATACTAAATTTTAATTGTTGATTTGATTAAGATTAAAGATTGACGACTTAGTGATCAAATATTTGATGGTATAACGATGGGATTTTGATGATATAGCGATCATATTCCAATGACATATGAAAAGATCATTTTAACCATTTATTTTCAGGTCCAAGTACCATGAGTATGATCCAAATTGTGTTGGTACTTGGTACTACTGTTTGGGAATATAGAGCAATTTGGTACAACAAAGAAGGTGTTCAACAACAACCATACATGTTTGCTTGATTCTGTTGATCTTTTGCTCTGTCCTCGTGCATTATGCTTATTTTGGTGGTGTAAGAGGAAGACCTTTATGAACCATATATACTGGTTTGATTTGGTTCCCCTAGGCCTAAGTCAAGTGGCACTACACTACAATTTGGATTCCTTAGTGTAAAAAGACAATAAAACAACAATAGTAAGGTGTTAACGCACTTTTTCATACAAATGAGACACATACAATAATATGATTCACTTATATTATAAAATGTATCAATAAATATGTCGATTTCCGTGACCAAAATTTTATTGCAATAGTAATAAATTAATTTTAGATGCATTTCTTCCTAACAAAAGTGAATTGGAAGTTGTTTTCTTATTTGGTTTGAATCTATGAGCTTAATATATTCATTTCTCAGAGATCAAACTTGGGCTGAAAAGGGACAGTCCATGTGCTAAAAACAAACCAGCTGAAGTGTTCTCTTAAAGTTATGGACAATAACTTATCGAACTGTCACCCTGAGGAAAAGAAACTTTTTTAACTATTTCCCATAGCTGAGGAACAGTCTTTTCTTTATCCATTCTTCATATTACCATTTAGCATAATATTAGGTAGATCAAATTTTCTAACTAAAATTAGAAATTATGTGACGTATCACTAATAGGAAATAAATACGTTAATTAACACTTAAGTAATAGTTCAATTATCAACAACCATGTCATATAATTTACAAAATTTAATTTAAATAAATGATCTCTTTAACATTAAGGTAACTCTTATTGCAATTCAGCCTGGAAAATGAACGAAAACAAAAGAAAATTTGAGTGGTGAAATTGTCAAGACCACGTTGGCAAAGGGAAAAGACAGAGTCTTTTACTGATGGATAACCTAATTTATTTTTTCTTTTTTCTTCTGGATAAATGCATGTAACTTTTTTGAAGAAAAACTAATGAAAATAGCTTGAAAACTTTGAGTTTTAATGATAAGGACAAAATAAAGGGTAAAGCGAATAGTACCAGGATTGACTTTTTAGTGTAAAAATGTGGTTTTTCATTAAAGTGAACAGTATCAGAAACTTTTCGTTAAAGTTCTCATTTCCTGATGAAGTTGAAAGTTAGGGAGGTACAAGTGCAACAACAATAAATACTTATACAATAATGAATTTTGGGATATATATTTTGTGATTTTCAATTTCAACTTATTGACCAGTATTCCGCGAAAACAAATTCACTTGAAAATTTTCCTACTACCTATTTTACCTAGAGCATATCATTAATTTCACCGAATCTTAAATTTGTTAGTTTATTTTTGTTCTTAGTTTTTATGGTCTTCTACGGAGATTAATCAAATAAGACCATCTATGTACCACACTACTATATGGCGCAGACTCGATACCACATAACTTCGTGACACAAAGATAGCGTTCCTTTATAGCACTCACATTTCACAATCATCTTAAATATGCATACGATAAATCATTTCATAAAATAAATCGATGACTGAATTTAAAAACAACAATTTAGTAGAAAACATTTTATAAGTTACCCTTTCAGAAATTCTCTTTACTTGTTTCGAAGTTCCTTGTTAACGGTTTATCACAAGTTCATGAACTTTGGGCTTAACCAGCTCAAATAAACCTGGAAACCCCAATTCTAGTGGGAGAATTCAATTCCCAAGAGAACCCAAAAGAAAGCCCATTCTGGAAACCAAATTCTAGAGATCCACCCTATACCGAATTAGAGATCCATCCCCCTTCACCAAAATAATATGAGATCCATTCTTCTCTTTTGAGATTGATCCAATATTCTTTATATGATTGGATTTCTTTCTGTCTGCTGTGTTCTTCTCTTTGCTTGTTCCCAAGTTCGCAAATCAGAATTGAGTTGTTCATCCGACTCCAGTTTTGTTGTATCCTAGAGGAAAGACCGTCATAACCTGCGAGACATTGTTTTCACGACAATGACTAACATGCCTCAACTTAAAATTTTGTCAATTCCGGCATCAGGAAAGAATAGTTTTTACACTATAAAATTAGTATTTTAAAGTTATTTTTTGGCCTTATTTAGCACTGAAAATTATCATTAACTTATATTTATTGTATGTGAGTACTTGCAGGAGAAGTAGCTCCAACAAGAAGTGTGTGGGATCGTTGGGTCTCTCTCTATCCCACAAAAGTGGCAAGCAAAAATGGTATGACTGTTGAGAACTTGTTGAGTCTCTCTCTCTCTCTCTCTAAAAATAGGATCCTCTACAACAAATCAACTTCATCCAGATCATTTCTGGCGGCTCAGAATTCGCTCCTAAAACTTCATATATATCGGCTCTCACTACTCCACTTTACACAATCTGGCCACTTTTCTTTAGTCCTCACTCACACCTTATGTATCACTTAACTCATCACACTTGCTTTCTTCCTTACATTTTTTTTTCTATTCTTCAACAATTTATGATATACATGTACATATAAGAATTTAACATTTCTCTTTTGGATTGGGTGAAACTTAAATTTGATCATGTTGGAGAACAATTCAGAAAATAAATAAAATAACATAAGTTGAAATACTAATTCTTTATTAACGAAGTATACTTGCAATACATAATGAAATAACAGAAATAAATACAGTAATTAAATTGATACTAACTTGGTTGAATCACAGATAGAGGCTTGTGAAAAGATATGTCATTTGAACAGTATTTACGTCTCACTCTTGTGCTTGTGGTTCTACGACGTTTACTCGACCAGGATACAATTATCTAATTCTACAACCCGCACTGGATTATAGAATTCTGGCGGATTGTTTTGTGTGTTTACTCTCTGTAAGGTTTAGTATGGAAGATATGGGAAAAAGAAAAGGATGATGTACAATGGAATTGAGACTCCAGTTATATAGGTTATTTCATACCTCTTCAAATACCTTTTGGATGTATTTGAAGAGTTGTGTCTATTAATCAAAACATTTTTAATTAATTTAATTAAAAACTTAATTCGAAATTAGGCTCCAAGGCCCAAGGTCCTTGTCTTGATTAATTAATATTAATTTGGTATAATCGTCAAGCCTAATTCACACAATTAGTGGCCCAAACCTCAATTCTCATTCCAAATGATCCAACACCTAATCACTAGTAAAGGTGACTAACTTAATATAAGGACCTCAAGTTTCCTTGAGTTCCCTGATGTGGGACTAAAGGAGTTCAAAACTCCAACAGATCATGCATGCTTCTTGGTATTGCATGCACTACTGTTACTTTTCCTCTCTGTGAACAAATTATTGGGAATAACTTTCTTTTTAGAAGTTTTCCAATAATATTTTTAAACAAATTTAGGTTTTGGGAGTAATGGATGACAGGTCTTTGGAGTCTCGAAATGGCAGTGTGAGGCCACAGTTTCCCCCTCTGGCTAATTTGGATAAGGTTCAAAGCTAGCTAGGAGGTAGCAAGCCTTTGAATAGTACACATTTTGATGAGTTTCTTAAAAATGTAATATCATATGAAGAAGGGTAGTTGCTACAAAACCCTAATTCTTCCTCTTTTCCCACTTTAGTTTTTATTGGGAATTTGAATAGAGCATTGAGTAAAAAGAGTGCTAATGAAGTATGGAAGGAGAATTATCACCATGATCATGTTACTGCCGCGGCCAACAAATTGTTTCGCCAGCGGTTAAGTACTATTGGGAGACTTCTATGCATGAACATTTTTTAGTTCGCGCCGGTGTCATTAACCTGGGAAACCAAAATGGAATGATGAATGCTCAACCAATTATGGGTATTGATCCAATGGTTATGAGGTCACAGCCAGCAGATTGGTTTCAATTTCAAGTCGCTGCTGTTCATCAGCGAATGACAATGATCGATCCAAATTTCAAGGTTGGTGAATCAGTGTGTTTGGGTTAATATTTGAATATTGGGCTTACCATAAAGGAAGTCCAAAGGCGCCAAAACAAGTTGAACTTGCCTGAAGCCCAGCGATGAAGCTTGAAACAAGTTAAAGCCTTCTCAGCTAAAGAATAGGCCAAATGCTTATGATTGAAGTGACAAGTGACAAAGACCAGCTCACTACCAACTAAAAAACACTTTCTGATGGCATAAAGGTGTAAATACAAGATGACTCATTGCCCTTGGAAGCCCTCGATCAAGAACAAAGTCCAGACAGTCAGGCCAAATTGCCTATAAAAGCCAAGAAAAACACAAGAGATAAGGACACTAAAACAATCAAACAAACCACATACAAACTCTGCTTTTAAGCCAGATTTGCACCCAGAAAGCAGAAACTCATCCAGATTCAGTCATTTTAGCAATAGTTCGCTTAGAAAAACTATTTTTTGTCTAGTGTAAAAGCTCTGCTACCTTCCATAGTGTTGTAGTATCGATTCCCTCGTGTAAAACCTGTTTACCATACATCCTTTTTAGCTTACAACCTCTGTAAACTCAAAGAGAAGTGGCTGCGAGAAGTTCAACCTTACTCGACAAGGTGAAATCTTGCCCAAGTCTCTTTGTCCGTCTTTTAAATTAGTAGATATGTCGCTTAAATGTACTTTTTGACATATATTCAAGTTATTTCCAACTGTTTTCTACCTAACAGTCCCATTTGCATTCGAATCTGGTTAACTTAACAAACCTTTTTTGGGTAAGAATAAACTGGGATCAAGGAAATGGTTTAAAGGGCTCTAGATTCCCTCATTTTTGGACATACAAGATTATGAACTAAAAGTCCTTGTTTGCAAGGTAAGAAAAAGAATTTAATACAGACTTAATTCATCTTTGACAATCATTTGATAAACAAGAAGTTTAAGTAACTTGGGGCGCAAGTAATTGACTTAAAACACACTTGTTCTACATCTGTTATACTGAGATAGCAGTGGCACGCCAAGGTCCCTGTTGGTTTTGATTGTGAGCCTCAAGGGGTACACCTAAGGTCCCATAAGGGCACTTTTCAAAACTAACTACTAACCTATCTTGCAGAACACCAAGCAAGAGTAGGCCCAACAACACATCATTACACGCCAAATCCCATTTACCCCCGGGGAGCTATGCTAATGGACAATTCCATCTTTGCCTCAAACATAGTTTTGGCACGCCCGGTAGGATCTTGATAGTCTTGTATGCTAAGAAAAAGAAGGAATGAGCGAACTTTCAGGTGGAACATAGAGTACAGACCACCCTATTGTCTATCAAGATCAGACATGACAGATCACCTAGAAGATTTTCCCTCCATACAAGGTTCTGTGATTTTAGAAAGCTTAACTTCTTCTAAGAAGTTGGGTGAAAGGGTTACGAACGAAGACTTGCAAGCTATCATGGTGTAAGTGTTGAAGAGTATGAAGAAGATATCTTTGGAGACTAAAGGAGACGTCAGCAAACTTTGTTCATTAACTGGAAGTTTGCAGACAAGGTTAGAGTTGAAGTATTCTACCCCTAAAGATGGTCATGTGAGGGAGGTAATGAGAGAGGCGAGCCCTAAGAGAAAGAGCCAGTAATTCCCCTGTTTTCTATGCTTGAGGATATAAGGAAAAAGAAAAAAGAGCCTAGAACCAGCCAGCCAATAGAGGAGGAGATCCAATTGTGTACAATTTAGGGATTGAACCCATGACCTAATAGTTAAGGGAAGCTGTTGTTGAAGAAATCCTAGGCAAATATGATAATTGACATATATCCATTCCCAGAAGCCCCAATTAATATGATTAACCTTAACTGGGTTGAGAAAAGAAAAGTAAAGGCTACATGGGAAGAGATGAGTGAAAGAAAGCAAGCTATTAGGCCATCTAAAGGTACTAGGAGGTTGATCGATAGACCACAAGCAGTTGTGATTAAGGGAGTAGTCTTATGCAATAAGTGTCTATGTGAATATGAATTGGAGGTGCTCTCATGGGCATCATTATTGACCAAGAGTCAGTTAGAAGGAAAGAAATAGAGGAACAAGATGCCCGTAGAAGTGTTATGCGGGCAGTAGAGAAAGAAACCTCCAAGAATGTATTCCAAAGGTTAGGTGAAGACTCTAAACCTAAAGGCTTATCTGAGGTATTCAGGAACGATGAAGTCTCTGAAGAAGCTGAGGATAAAGAAGCCAAGATGCCAAAGTGGGTAGAAGTTAAACCTCCGCAGCCAAGTTATCATCATAGTTCAAGGCAAGGATGGAGAAAAAAGACCAAAAACTCAATTCCCCCAGTTACTAAGAAGGATTCAGCTCGACTTGGTCGTAAGTGGTACATAGTTGGGAAGTATGGGAAGCTTATTAGAGAAATGGGAACATCTATGATCAAGAGGGTCTAAAGGCAGCATAAGGTTCACATGAACTCATTAAAGATCTTTACCATTTCAGAAGCCTTTGGAAATGTCAAGTTTGAAAAGGCTACGCAAGGTGGACAACTCTAATAGGGGAGTAAGAATGAGGTAGAGAAGACTAATAGTAAAATGAAGGGTGAATGAGATCATGTACCTCAGAATCCTCATCCAGGAAAATACAGAATGTTGAGGAGAGCTTAAAAAAGTGTAGTGATGATGCATACACCAGATTAGAGACCAAAACCTCTTTGTTTTGGGACATCTTCCTTAAGAGGGGGATACCGACACCTTTACTAGAAGATACACCATGTCAAATGACTAGACAATTACTCAATTTTGACATAACAGTAGAGGAGGTGCCTAAGTTACTGGTGCCAGATGATGCACAGACAGGGATAGATGAATTTGTAGTCAAATTGGAGGAAAGAAAGAAAAAGCACTGGACCCAGCAACTTCCACGTAAACATGACTTATGTTTTATCAACCATGTTCTATGCCGAACCAGATCAACCTACCACGATGAAGGGTGATTATTTGGCTACAAAACCAGTGATTGTTAGTGTTAAGGAAGTTAGGAGAAATGAAATGAGCATGGTAGGTTTGCCCGAACCCACAAGAAAGGAGCCCAAGAGGATATATTCGTTTCAGTAACCTAAGTATGGCCTTAGCCAACCATCTCATACCCATATATGTAACTGCTCATCTAAAGGGAGTACCCTACAAGAGGGTGTTGATTGATGGTGGAGTTGTGGTCAATGTGCTTCCACTTAAACAAATGAAGAGGTTATGTAGAAGTGAGGAAGATATCTTATTCTCACTGATCTAACAGTTTCAAGTTTCTTTGAAGCCGTCACAAGAACACATGGGATATTTCCATTGGAAGTTGACTTGGGGTCTAAGTAAATCATGCTAGCTTTCTTTATGGTGAATAATAGTTCTACTTATGGAGCATTGCTTGGCAGAGATTAGATTCACCAAAGCATGTCTGTGCCATCCACCCTACATCAACAAGTTACTATCTACCACGAGGCAAGAACCAAGGAACCAGGATTTTGGGAAATTGTGGAGGTCGAGGCACGACCATTTCTCCTCACGACCAATGTGGCAAAAGCAAGCTTCTACAACTTCAGTATTGGGATCTTGGAATGTTTAGGAGTTGATGAGAACGGCCGCCCGACTAAGGTGACAACCTAAAAGCTTCTAGAATAAAAATTGACTCTCACTCAGGAGGAATGGGATAGACCTCATATTGTCGAAGCTCCTCAACACCAATGATGTTAAAGCAAATGAGGAAGGACCAAGTAGTTGCAGTCAAGTCCTTAATCAAAATATTGTTGGTGTATGGGAAAGAAAGAAAAAAGTAAGAGAGAGCTCGATTAAGGAGGAAGCAGAATGGGAAAAAGAGGCTTTAAGTGCCAAAAACAAAGAAAAAGAAGAGTTTTTGGAAGAAAAGACAGAGGCAACCATTCACATAGCTGAGTGTATATATGACTCGGACTGGCCAGATGATGTGCCTAAGGCTTCAAAGTTAATTGAATTTTTGTGTACAGAGCCTGATGAACCAACACCAGAGGTACAAGACCCCTTGGAAACCATTAATTTGGGGACTAAGGAAGATCTAAGGCCAATACAACTCTGTGGCTTATTGGAAACCGAAGATCGGGCAAGAATAATAGACTTTTTGCATAATTTAAAGATTGTTTTGCATGGCATTACACAGAGATGCCTGGATTGGACCCCATTTTAGCAGAGCATAGAATGCCTATCAAGGAAGGGTACAAACCTGTGAAGCAACCTCCAAGGAAAATGTCCAAAGAGATAGAAGAAAAGGTTAAGGAAGAGATCGAATGGCTGGTAAAGGCAGGATTTATTAGGCCCGCCAAATATGTCGAGTAGTTGGCCAACATTGTACCTATAGTAACAGCTGTAACTAATGCTATTAGATTTTGTGTCGACTACAAAAACATTAATGAAGCCACACCTAAAGATGAATACCACATGCCCATAGCTGACCTATCCATTGATGCAGTTGTAAAACACAAACTTTTATCCTTCATGGATGGGAATGTTGTCTATAATCAAATAAAAATGGCTAAAGAAGATATCCATAAGATAACCTTTAGGTGCCCAAGACATGCATAAGCATATAAATATGTTGTTATGCCATTCGGGCTCAAAAATGCTGGTGCAACCTATCAAAAGGCAATGAATGCCATTTTTCACGATTTAATTGGCCATAGCATGGAGATGTACATTGATGACATTGTAGTCAAGTCTAAAACTGAAGAGCACCACTTATGAGACCTTAGACAGGCCCTAACTAGAATGAGGACCCATAGGTTGAAAATGAATCTTAAAAAATGTGTTTTTGGAGTTAGATCGGGCAACTTTTTGGGATTCCTGGTACATCAAAGAGGTGTGGAGGTAGACAAGAATAAGGCTTGGGCTATAATGGAGTCACCTTCTCCCACCAATAAAATGCAGTTGCAAAGGCTACTGGGGAAGATCAACTTCTTAAAAAGATTCATTGTTAACTTGACGGGCAAGATTTAACCATTAACCCTTTTGCTAAGATTAAAGAATCAAGAAGAGTTCGAATGGGGCCCACAACACCAGGAGGCTTTTGACAAAGTGAAAGCTTACCTAGCATCTTCACCAGTACTCATGCCCTCTCAGAGAGGGAAGCCTTTAAAGCTTTATATCTCTGCTTCTAAAAAGTCAATAGGAAGCCTGCTAGCTTAGAAAAATGAAGGAGGGAAGGAGCAAGCAATATATTATCTCAATAGGATCCTTACTAAGGTAGAAACAAGATATACCGTAATGGAGAAGCTGTATCTGGCTCTATATTTCATTGCCTGCAAATTAAGGCATTACATGTTACCTTGTCATATTCATATCATTGCCAAGACCGATGTGATTAAGTATATGCTGTCAAAACCAACGTTAGCTGAGGGAATTGGAAAGTGGATTCTAGCACTTTCAGAGTTCAGCCTTCAATATATACCTTAGAGAGTAATAAAAGGACAAACATTGCAGATTTCTTAACCGGGCACCAAGAATCACAAGATGAACTTGTTAACATTCCAGGAACTTTGGAGGTGGCCAGCATTTATATCCCACCAAGTAGTACTCACTTGGGCAAGGAAGAACGGATTCAACAAAAGGTAAAGAGAATAACCAGCCTCTAGATCACTCATTGGAGGTTGTATTCTGATGGATCTTGCCCTTAGCAAGCTGCTGGAGCTGGGATTGTCATCATTGATCCCTAAGGGGTTCATCTATGTTATTCATTCCTTCTAGATTATCAAGATACTACCAACAATTGGGAAAAATATGAAGCACTGATAATTGGCTTAGAAATCTTGATAGAGTTGGGGTCAACTGAAGTTGAGGTATTTGGTGAATCAGAGTTAGTGATCAATCAGTTAAATGGAGATTACAGGTGCAGACACATCACCATTGCTGGTTTTTACTTGGCAGCTACTCAACTATTGAGTTATTGGGGTACTGAGATTTCAATTAACCATATTCCCAGATAGTCAAATTTAAGTACTAATGAAATGGCACAGTTGGCTTGAGCACATATCCAAGAAAGAAGGTTTGAGGTTGATGTGAAAATACAAAGAAGAAACTTCTCATCTATCTTTGAGAGAGAATTTAGCCTAAATGTAATGACTAAGGAGGCTAAGATAGAAGATTGGAGAACACCCATCATCCAATACTTAAAAGATCTTTTTTTCCCCACAAGTAAGAAGATTAAGCAGCAAGCAACTAAGTTTGTCATGTGGGATAGAACATTGCTAAGAAAGACTCCAGATGGGCTTCTGTTAAAATGCTTAGGCCTACAAGAGTCAATGAGAGTGATGGTTGAAGTGCATGAAGGCATTTATGGAGCTCATTAAGCTGGAACCAAGATGAGGTGGTTGCTGAGAAGATATGGAGAATGATTATAAAGCTTATGCTAGAGGTTGTGAAGAATGCCAAAAACATGGACCACTTCAACATGTATCCTTAATACCCTTGAATCTAGTAGTGAAGCCTTGGCATTTCAGGGGGTAGGCAATGGACTTCATCGGGAAAATTTACCAGGTTTCTAGCAAGGGACACACCTTCATAATAGTGGCAACATACTACTTCACGAAATGGGTGGAAACTTCAACTGTGAAGACTATCACTTTAAATGCTGTGAAGAAACTCATTGAAACTAAGATCTTACATAGATATGGGGTGCCCGAGACAATTGTTACAAACCGAAGACCATCTTTTATCCCGAAATAAGTAGATGAATTTGCAAACAAGTTCAAGATAAAGATGATCCAGTCTAGTCCTTATTACCCCCAATCAAATGGCCAAGTAGAAGCTAGCAATAAGATCTTGGTGAATATCATTAAGAGAATGGTAGCAGATGGTATAGAGAAATGGCATGGAAAGTTGGGGGATACTCTTTGGGCCTACAGAACCTCCAAGAGGGTAGGAACTGGAACCACTCCTTATGCCTTAACCTTCAGGCAAGATGTTGTGCTTCCTATGGAAATCAACATGAGTTCTATTAGACTTCAAAACCAGTTTGTGGTCTACACAATGAAGAATAAATTCAAGCTATGTGTCAGGAAGTTGAAGATTTGGATGTAGCCCAAATTGAAGCCTTGAACAAAATTCAAGAAGGGAAGAAAGTTGTTGCCTGAGCTTATAACAGGAAAGTAAAGTTGAAAACCTTCAAGGAATAAGAGTTGGTATGGAAGGCAATTCTACCTTTAGGAGCTCAAGTTAGAGGCTTTGGGAAGTGGAGTCCCACTTGGGAAGCTTCTTTCATTATCAACCAAGTGTTGGATAGAGGAGGATATTACTTGGTAGATTTGGAAAGAAATTTGCAAAGGCATCCAGTCAATGCTAAGTTATTGAAGAAATATCACCCAACTTTGTGGGATGTTAGAGATTGTTATATTGAGGAAGTCTAAGCATTTTGAGAAAAATTGAAATTAGTTTGTGCATTTACCACAGTTAAGCTTTAAAGAACAATAAGACAAGTTGAAATGAAGAAGGAAGTCATTTCATTTCATCAAGAGAGAAAGTTACAAAGACCTTAGCTCAATAGTTCTACATCTTTTGCCAAAGCAGCTATCCTAGAGTAATATGTTTGCATAATAGTAAAAATTTTGCTAGGCTCTTCTAAGGCAATGTTACTGTTGGCTAATTGGGCTTCAGCATCTTCTACTTCTAGATTAACTTTCTTCATGTCCTCAATTTTTTGGTAAAGCTTGTTGGAAAGGGTCATTTGCTTAGCCTTCAATGCAAATAATTGCTCCTCTAACTTCTAAATCGAAGAAGTCACCTTCATGATTTTGGCTTCCATGGCCGAGACCTTATCCACCAGTCAATGCAGAGAGAATGAAGTTCCGGAATGTTTCTCTTTGTAGCACTTTACCCTGTTGGCTTGCCTTTCTGCCCGAAGGTGCTGATCTCTCAAAGCTTTTAGGTTCTCAAAGAAATTGAGGAAAGGCTCGTACTGGACCTTCGACATTTGCTAAGCCTTGTACAGCTCAATCAAAGCCTTCTCAGCATCTTGGAAACCTTTAAGGCTGAAAGAGGCTATGAAATCCCTTTGCATCCATTCTTTGAAGATCCGACGCTGATCTTGAAGGTGTTAGGGCTCAGAATGATACCTCGGAGACCTCAACTTGGTTCTAATTTGCTTGAACTCTCTAACAAACTCGGGCAACGAGGTCGTGGCCGGAATGAATGCAAGGGGTGGGGGCATTACTCTAGCATCCCCGGAGGCAGCAGCAGTGGAAGCAGTTTCGGTTGTAAGTGAATGAGGATGACCAGAAGAAGATGAGGCAGAAGCAGCAGCAACGTTGGTCTTCTTTAGTTGAGGGATAGGAATCCCTATGATCCCAGAGGCCTTAGGAGAACTAAGAAAAACTACCTTGCACACCGTGGGCTGGGGAGACTTACTGGAGCCCTGATTAAAAGCTTGTTTTACAAGGAAAATAAGAACTTAGAATCTTAGTTCATATTTAAACTAAATAAAAGACAAAACTAGGAATACTTATATACATGTGATGGAATTTAAGTGGGAAGATGAGGCACCTCTGTTATTGCAGCAGCCTGAGAAACCCGCGGGCTAGTTACTTCTGAAACCATAGGGATCTCAAGGACTATTAGCTCCCCAAAAGTGGTTGGTGGTGGTTGGTTGGCCTTATGCACTGGATAGGACTGAAAAAAGAAAAATATAATGATAAATACAAGTTAAGGAAAAATCTGGATGAGATTTTAGAAGAACTTAGGGAGAAAAGAGCTTGCTAAGGTGTTGTTATCCTCAACATAGTGAAGCATCTCCCCAGTCCTTGGATTAAATTGGGAAGTGAGAGCCACCACCATCGCCGAAGTAGGAGAAGGAGTAGGAGAAATGAGGACTGAGCTTTGCTCGATAGTAGGCATGGGTATCCCAACCTTTGCGTATGAAAAGAATAAAGATGTTTATTAATTTCAAGATTAAGAAAATCCCAACTTTAACCAAGGATGGAGGGAGGTATACCTTTGAAGGCTTAGCCCGACAAGGAGAATGATGCGCTGCTCGGGCTGAAGAAAAAGAAAAGGGCTCGTGTTTGGTGGTCCATTCGCCTCTAGTGTCCTATTTCAAGAGAACAAGTAAAGAGTCAATGCAAGTATAGACGACAATGAACTTCAAGAGTAATTTCATACTTTAAAAGAACAAAAGTTATACCTTCAACTCCTCAAGAATTGTCTCAATGACTGTTTTATCCTTAAGCTGGAATTCCCTGCCTGACTGCCCCTCTTTGAGAGTAGGGGTAAGTTTCTTGGTTGCTGGATAACTTAGTTACAAGAGAAGAAATAAGTGTTACTTCATGACCCAAGAAAACAGAAACGAAGGAAGAAAAAACTTAAAGTACTTACGAGAGGATTTATGTTTTTTCCCGCCCACTTCAACTAGAATGACAGGGAAGGATTTGGAGGCCTTGAAGGTTTAAGTTATGGTCATCTTCCTGGTAGAAGTCGCATTCGGGCCAGGCAAAGCAAGTTAAGTTGCAGGCTTCTCATCGGGCTCAGACTCCTAGGATTCCACTATGGTTGCCCTCGCTCGCTGGGGTGCCCACGTCTCGACTTCGAGCCCAGCCTCGGCCTCTGAATCTCCAAAAAGCTCGGAGATGTCCCCAGCATCTTTGACATCATGGCTGGACCCTGCTTCTTGTCTTGCAGCCGCGGTCGCAGCTTTTCGGAGGACAAGTGCATCTGTAGCTTTCTCTTCTAGCCTGACATCCACCTCTTTAGTGTTGCCTTGGGCTGCAAAACCAAAACAAAAAAAATTAGTAAGTGATGAGTTATGAAGGCAACACAAGGGGAAGTGAGATAGAAGAGATAAGGCAATGAGGTATACTTATTAGAAGAAACTTTTTCTTCTAGTGGATCACTTTCTTCTAGTTTTTAAGCTCATCATTCTTAAGGTAGGATTTGAAGAAGAATTGCCCGAAGAGACGATTATGGGCTTCCATCAGGTCTCCCTTATACTTCTTCTGCCACTTGGCCTCCCACCAAGTGGCGAAAGAATGAGTGCACACAAAGTTAAGAGCCACAAGCTTATGGGTGGTGTGGCTCATCACCTCCAGGCTGCACAGAGCTGCTCAAAACGTCATTTTCAAGGAAGAACGGAGGCGGTAGGAAGTTCCACAATGCATCGAATCAAAGAATAGCACTGGGATGGCTTGCCTGAATCCCAACTGCCTACCATGGAAGTTGGGGTGGTAGACCTCTAGCCCATGCTCGTATCCCGTGAGGTCACTCGGCACTCCCCATGCCAGATCTCTCTGCTGGATGCAACTGATGAACTTTCCTTGCAGAGGCTACTGGTCTTTTCCTCAAATGTGTCCTGGAAGATTTGGTCCGAGAACCATGGATATCTTTGCAGCACAATGGCATCCCACTTCAAGTTCGCCCAAATCCAGCAAACTCTGAAGAAATAGAGGTAGACGAAGGTATAATGGTTAGTAGTAGACGTTTCGGCCAAAATGTGGGCTGGAGCCACTCCTTTAGAGAACTCCAGGTTGGGCCACCAAAATTTGGGGAAATACCACTAGACCCATAACTAGACCATCCAGGTTGGCCCGTTGAGATTGATCTCGAAGGGCTTGCCTCGGATCATTTCGTACAGTAGGTGGTTGAGGTGTGCAATGAGAAATGTCTCTTGGCCACATAATCAAAGGAATGGAGGGCTTCCACCAGAGAAATCCACTCCAGCTTCACTCCCTTGAATTTGTTAGGGAAAACATGCTTGTTCAGCCAGTACAAAAGAAAGTTCATATGCTCTTGGTCCCTATTGGCAGTGGTTGAAGGCGTGTTGAAGGTCTTCTTCATAAATGGGATGAAGCTCGCTAATGACGTCTCATAGCTTTTGAAGGTGGATGGAGTGTACTCTAGGCGAGTGATGGACTTAAGAGTGCCGAAAACTTCAACAGTCCGACAAAAAAGGGAAGAAAAATCATGGGTGATGTCCACACATATGCCCGAGGGCCTTAACCCGAAAACTTGAGCCATGTCAAGGATAGTTGGAGATATGGGACCCATTCTAAAATTGAATGTGTTGGTCCCATTGTTCCAAAAAAGAAGAGTTATGGTCAGGAGCTCAGGCTTGGCGATGACAGTGACCTTAGAGAGCATGATAAACTCGTAGATTCCATTGGCCATCCATTTTTGCTTCTATATGGACTCAAGCTCATCCACCCATTATGACCAAGCCTCATCTTTCATCAATGGGAAGCCTCTCCGATGAGTAGACCATTGAGAGGCCGAAATGCCAGCCTTTGCTGAGTATGGGTTAGGGGTGAACCAATTGGCAGTGGGCATGTTGTTCTCTGCTGCAATTGGGACCCTAGAGATCCAGGCAAATCCTAGAGAATGGACACATCCTTTTTCGAAGAAAATGGAAGAGTTTAGGCCAACTCAATGGCGATGAAGGTCGTTGATTCGGCAACGCATGGTGGCGATGCCCTCACCAGACTCATATGCAGGACGAGTTTTGGGTGCCATTGATGACTTATGGGTAGGAATTGAAGAAAGACAGAAAGCAAGAAAGAACTGCGAAAGCAAGAAAGTTATGGAAAATCTGGGAATTCTGAAAACTCGAAGAATAAGAATTGCTAAGGTATTTGGCCAAAGTGGAGGTTATATAGTAGGCTAAAGTTAACGTTGGAAATCATGGGTTAGTGCAAAGGAATTATTCGAAAACGACCACTTAAATGGTGCAAGTCCCAAGGTAAAGCATATGGTTGTTGTTTAATCATTATTAATGTCTTGCATTGTAGACTTAACAATGATTAAATGGGGCATTGTTTGGGTTAATATTTGAATATTAGGTTTAGCATAAAGGAAGCCCAAAGGCACCAAAACAAGTTAAACTTGCCCGAAGCCTAGCGATAAAGCCTGAAACAAATTGAAGCCTTCTTAGCCAAGGCATAGGTCACATGCTTATGATTGAAGTGACAAGTGACAAAGACCAGCTTACTACTAACCAAAAAGCACTTTTTGATGACATAAAGGTGTAAATACAAGATAACTCACTGCCCTTGGAAGCCCTCAGCCAATAACAAAGCCCAGACAGTCGGGCCATTGCCTATAAAAGCCAAGAGAAGCACAAGAGACAAAGACACTCAAACTATCAAACAAACCACATACAAACTTTGCTCTCAAGCCAGTTTTGCACCCAAAAAGCTGAAACTCACCCAGATTCAATCCTTTTAGCAATTGTTCCTTTAGAAAAGCTATCTTTTGTCTAGTGTAAAAGCTCTGCAACCTTCCATAGTGTTGTAGCATCGATGTCCTCATGTAAAACCTGTTTACCATACATCCCTTTTAGCTTACAACCTCTATGAACTCAAAGAGAAGTGGCTGGAAGAAGGTCAACCTTGCCCGAGTCTCTTTGTTCGTCCTTTAAATTAGTAGATATGTCGCTTAAATGTACTTTTCAGCATATATTCAAGTTATTTCCAATTGTTTTCTACCTAAGAGTCTCATTTGCATTCGAATCTGGTTAACTTAGTAAACCTGTTTTCATTAAGAACCAACTGAGATCAAGGAAATGGTTTAAAGGGCTCTGGACTCCCTCCTTTTTGGACATACAAGATTATGAACTAAAAGTCTTTGCTTGCAAGGCAAGAAAATGAACTTATGACAGATTTAAGCAATCTGTGACAATCATTTGATAAACAAGAAGTTTAAGTAACTTGGGGCACAAGTAATTGACTTAAAACACACTTGTTCTATATCTGTTATCCTGAGATAGTAGTGGCACGCCAAGGTCCCTTTTGGTTTTGATTGTGAGCGTCAATGCCGACACTTAAGGCCCCACAGAGGCACCTTTCAAAACTAACTACTAACCTATCTTGCAGAACACCAAGCAACACATCATTACACGCCAAGTGCCATTTACCCTTGGGGAGCTGTGCAAAGGGACAATTTCATCTTTGCCTTGAACACAGTGTATGATAACTCAGCTGTGAATAATCTTGATTACTCGGAGAACCAAGTGAGCATGTCAATGCTAGTGCCCACAATATCAACATCGTTGTCAGAATCTCACGCAACATCTAAGAGGAAGCGCCAATTTTCTTATATAATGAAGGAGAAAACGATAGAAATGAGGCAGAAGTGGATGATCAAGAACCGCGAGTCAGCTGCCAGGTCTAGGGCAAAGAAGTAGGTCATATTGAAGTTTAACTTCTCGAATTGTACACAAGATTTATGGTGTAGTTAGAGTTCCGGAAATACTCTCTTGTCAGACTATCAAGTAGTATATGTCACATTGTGAATTTGGACCATTGATTATGTTGATTTTCATCTGAATGCAGGACTCAAATTCACAGTTTGACAACATAAACATATTTAGCAAGAGAATATTATCCGTTACAATTAATTAGATATTTAATATGACTTGCAACTTATATTGAGTATTCTTTTTGTTTAATGATTTAGGCTTATACCAACCACTTGGAGCATGAAGTATTCCAGTCGCGAAAAATGAATAGCTAGCTCAAGAAGCAAAAGGTATCACCAGTGTCTCAAATTTCAAATAAATGACCACATGAAATCTATACCCTAAATTACGCTAGTGCTGAATGAAACTAACCCTAATACTATACTTCTTTTTTCTTTTTCTTTTTTTTGAACAAAACCCTAATACTATATAGTAGTAAAATGTTAATTTTATCTAGCTCAAGGGAAGCAAGACAGATTGGATAAATTTACCATTACTGCTGCTTGGTGCTTTTGGTTGCAGGAGAGAAGATGATCATATCTTCAAACCCTATTTCTATGCCTAAATACCAACTCCGGCGAACCAATTCAGCTCCCTACTAGCATCTGTTTCTACATGTTTTTTTGTTTATGATTGAGCTTCATCTATTCTTTTATTTATGGATTTCAGAGATTTTGGTTTTGCATTTGTGAGAATTGGTGTTTTTCATAAGATGGAAATTTCTTTTCTTTCTTATGTCTCATGTTAAGTACATGAACAAAACAGAAAATGAATTAATTCAGCATTGAAGCTTTAATTGGGAGTTTTAACGAAAAACTACATTTTTACACTAAAAAGTCAATCCTGGTACTATTCATTTTACCCTTTATTTTGTCCTTATCATTAAAACTCAAAGTTTTCAAACCATTTTTATTAGTTTTCCTTTAATTATATCATTTCTAATTCCTCGTTTGAGGTATGAGCAATTCAGTTTCCATTTGGTCTTGGCTTAGCCCAATGTCTTTCGCTTCACACTTGTGCATTGGGCTCTATTTTGGGGATTCTTGGTGAAATTTTAAATTTCCATATAATATTTTTGAAAAAGAAATCAGGTACCACAATTGCTTTAATTATTTTGTTAAATTTTAGGTTTCATCCATGCCTTTCTTCTTTTCAAAACAAAAAATATTAGCTACTTACGTGAAAATGGTCATTTTTCCTCATTAGTTATAAGTTACGCAGTTTGACGATTCTAGCCACATACTATATATATAGCAAGATCACACCTATATTAATTTGAATAAAATTGAGTACAAGAAGTCAAGTTGATCGAGTTCATTCTCTTTTTTTTTTACCATATGACATCGATTCTAAAACTATCAAATCTTCTCTATCTGCTGAGGAAAAATTGTCAAGAGGTAGGTCAGCGACCAAGTCACTCTTCTTCCTCACTTGGCACTTAGTCTCGCGCCATCTTTTCCTCCAACTAGGATCCCACTTCCTCCGGGACATGTATCAACACACAATAACCTTAGAGTCGCACATCAATCACGTTCAATAACTTCCCCGAACTACACCCAAAAGAAGGCCATTTTTGGAGGCCGCTTGCTCCAGGACATCATAATCTCACCGATCCCTTCGACACTTCATGTCTTCCTTGCAGATTGTCGAGGCATAACTATACCAAACAACTGAAGCACCACTGCGGAGGTTCACTCCACTATTCTAAATTATCCACTTTTTGGTATCAGAGGCCTGTTTTTCTTCTTTAAGAGTGTTTTCTTTTTTTTTTTTTGGTAAATTCGGTAGCGGAACTACGTTAAGAATTGGACGGAGTCCAGCCCAATTCAGCATCCTGGTGGAGGAGTAATTAAAAGAAGAATCAAATAAAAAGTGTGGAAGGCTTTAGAACAAACATTATCAGTGGTATTGAAAGTGCCCTGTTCACAAAGGGTATCCTTTGTCTCAAAGAGTATGGGAAATTAGTGCGGACAAATGCTGAGATTATGATATTATTCTTTATCTATTATCTCTTTCTATTTTTCTTTTTCTAGTGCTTCAACAAAAGTGGTTTGACATTTGAGTAATGAAGAAGCTACTAATTCACAGGAATTATGCTGCTGCACTGCACTGCATTATCACAGAAAAAGTGAAATAAGCAAGATAATGACAGATCATATGTATCATGTATTAGGGTTTGTTGACTCCTTTTTGTGGAGGGCACTTGGTAGCCCTAGCCTATTTGAAGTATCACCAACGAACTTTTTAAGGTTTTCAATTTATTTTTCAGGTGATTGTCACACAATCACATTTTATTATTAATCTATTTGGCATATAAGATGTGGATTTAGTTCTTAATATTATACTTCAGGTCTATGACCTAGCAACCAACTATATTTTCCACCAATATTATAATACGCATACTAGTAACATTCTGTACTCAAAAGTTTATGCAAAATAAGCATTGTTTCATTGTCTTGTTAGGTTATTAAGAAGTCTAATTAATAATGGGTCAAACAAACAATATCTTCAAACATAAACTATTTGTACCCTCTGTTATAAAAAATCCCGCCTAGAGCCACTTAGGCCCTGCCTAGCTAGCGACTCATCACTGTTCCGATTAATCCTTAGACATTTGAAAATTAAGAAATGATGCTTAGACCTGCCTGACATACGCCTAGGTCACGACTCTCACTTAGACAGAAAATAGATAACTTTCATTTTGCATTTTTTTTTCTTCAATAGATTGAAAGAGACTTCTTGAATACTTAGATGAATTAACACTCATAACATGTTTGTTCCCCATGTTTTCAATATGAATACTTTGTAATCTATATGTTATTCTATTTTGCAAATAATATATCCTAGTACAATTATCTAATTTTTTAAGAACAATTATCTAATTTTTTAAGTATAAGAAGACACTTATTTATATGTTTATATAATAAATTTAATTAAAATATTGAAAAAAATTGTCTAGGCTTGCCTAGACGTCTAGGTGCTAGACTCTTATTTCACTGCCTAACTAGCACCTAACATTTTTTAAAACGTAAATTTGTACCACATTTATCCTATAATGAATGATATTTTGATTTTACATGAAGAAATTCACTATTAAAAATTAATAATTTGTATAGTACATTGTGGTAGGGCTTATATTGGAGTTGAGTGAGTCTCTCAAGGGGCAATACTTTGCTCATTCTTCGAAAGGAGGAAAGTCTTCGTGCCTCACTAACGCACTAAACATTTAACCGAATAATAAAGATGATCGGAAATACTATTGTGTACATGTAGAACTTATACTGTGTTTCTCTCTTATTATATGCTCAAAGTATTTACTTTTGTCCACGAAACATGATCATTTGGTTTACTGTCACAACGTCACAACTCTAATGAAAAATATCTAAGTTCAAATTTTATAAACGACAAATGTTGAATTGACGATATAAAATAAAAACAATTCCAAAAGAAAAAATTAATATATGGGAAGTCTGACTGCTCTTCGGGCAGCAGAAGCATGACACTGTATCACTGCCCATGCTGCCCCATTGACCATACTTCATTCATTTCCAACTTTAAGCTCAATCTCTCTCCCCCCTCCCTCCCCCCACTCTAAGAAACAGAGAGAGAGAGAGAGAACCTTTCTCTCCAGGATCACAATCCAACGGTTCAAAATGAAAGCCATTCCTACGCAAAGCTTCCTGATGCTTTAGGGCAAACAACTCACTCTCTCACCACCAAACCACAACAGCTGACGAACAAGCTTCGCAACTCTCAGATCTCTCTCTCTCTCTCTCTCTCTCTCTCTCTAAGAAAGCCAAAGCTTTCAGTACCAGCTGCTTCAAATTTCGCTAGCTCTCAGCTCTCTTCAGGTAACCACTCTCTTCGACGTCGTCGTTTCCTTCCCTTCCTAGTTTTCCCGGAAACTCTCTGGCTGCCTGCTATAGCTATTGTTACAGTAAATTTTATTTTATTTTATTTTTATTCTACAATAAATTTAAAATTAGTGAAAAAGTTGTAATTTTACTGGCGGATCTAACGGTGGGGCCGAGGGGGGGAACAGATCTGACGGTCTGTCTTGACAGGGCGTTTTCCGTACGTCGTTGAGTCCGTACAAATGGAGACCAAAAGGCGTACGTCGACGAGTAGTGGTCGTGCTGCTGTCGTTCAACTAGTTGAAGCTACGTTTGGTCAGCTCTTGCTGCTAACGTGCGCCTGGGATGCTCTTCTTGCGAATCTGCTTACCGCCTCTGGCTTGCTTTCTTTCGCTCAAGTGAGTAGTCCAGTTTTAGCTTTTTTTTCTTCTTCGTTATATATTTTTTTTTTTAAATTCGAAATTACATAAAAATCTCCTTTCCTTTTTCCTCTGATTTTTCCTCAAAAATATTTAATTACTACTGCAGCTTATCATTATTTATTTATTTTGCTGAAAATATTCATTATTTATTAAATATTATTGCGAAGAATATGATGATAGGATATTCTGTGTGTGTCGTTTGTTTTGTTATGCCAGTCAACGGTCCTCGTACAAGTTTATTTGATTATTTAAAATATAAAATAAAATAAAAAAATTATATTTTTTTCTTGTTGTTCATCAGATATTATCTCAGCACCTGTCATGTCAGTTTGGATTTGGAAAATCTTTGGCACCTGTAATATATGTTAAAATTCCCCTTTCCAAATAAACAAGAAAAATAAAGAAAATCTAAATTAGGATTATTTGTACATCACAAATCATTTTTGGTTAATTTTTGCCTGCCCGCAGCAAGTGATATTTTACTACCGTGATAGAAAGGTATTGAGTTCTTACATGACTGCGTAGGTTTAAATTCCTTCGGTAACTAATATAATATCTAATATAATAAAATCGATCGATAGAAAAATAAAAAATATTTGTCTGCCCACAGGAGGTTGACTGTCATTCGTTAATTATCATTTTCAATAAATGAGCGGCACAGATGTATGTAAATTGTGGACAAAGAGAAAAATATGATGATATTGCATATGGTTGCGCGAGGGACCATCAACTGATGATATTGAACTCCATTAACTGTTATACTCTTAAAAGAAGAATATCACTAAACCGAAAGCTAATTAATCATATTATTTACATTTTCGCTGTAGGTATTGGGTAGCAAAATATAACCTTTTAAGAACTCCTGTGGTCCATTAATCCTGTGGTCCTTTGGTTTCAGGATCCTTTCGTGCTCTCAACAACTTGTGGACAGAAAAGTCACGGAGACAATGAGAGTGAACATTCCAACTCCGAAGCAGTTGATGGGGACGAAGATGGAGACAAAGAGAAGAACAATGACGGTGGCTTTGGAGACACTGAAGAGGAGCTATCTTCGGAAGATGGAGGTGGCGCTGGGAACAACCCTAATGGGAAAAGTAACAACTCCAAAGCCGGGTCTGGAGGAGAAGACGGCGAAGTAGGCAAAGATGGTGAAGAGGAGGAGGAAGATGGCAATAATCACGACGACAATGACAATGATGGCGAGGATGACGGAGATGAAGACAATGAAGATGATGAGGACGATGAGGACGATGATGAAGGTGAGGTCAAGGACGAGGAGGAAATTGTGGACGAGGAGGAACCCGAGGACGATGAGGAAGAGGACGAGGAAGAGGCCCTTCAGCCCCCAAAGAAGAGGAAAAAGTGAAAGAAGCATTTTTCAATTTACCAACTCCGCAAAAATGGTGGTACTCTTTTCATAGGGGAAGCTACTGTTGCCAGAGCCGTTTAAGCTAATTTTATTGTATTTCGTACACATTTTGGTCCAATAATATTCAGTTTACAGAGAGAATTGACCCGGGATTTCATTTGATCACATCTTGTTGGCTGCTAATTTCAAGGATTATAGCATAATTAATCTCAAGGATAGAGATTACTAAAGTTAATAATAATCGTAAAACTCCTCGATCTATGTTAATTTACAAGAATATACAACCACCAGATTATTTCTATTTACAAGCTCAATAAAGTTAATTTCAAATTAAAACACTGCAAGAGTGTTACAGATCCCGTCAAGGTCCGCCCGCCTTGCGTTTTGTTCAAGTCTCTACCTTGATTTACCTGTCCGGTCCAGAAAAAAGAGAAATTAACAGAAGAAACATTAAATTTCAAGGATGCACAAATTGGTAGCTAGAAAAAAGTTACGATTATAAACAAACAGAGGCTGTCATAAATATAATAGTATTAGGAACATAATATTGGTTGTGATTAGTAAATATACAATATTAACTAGTTTCGATTGAAGTATGAACAATTAGACCAATTTTTTACTTTTTTCAGTGAAAATGTTAGTATTCAAAGAGTTCCAAGCATAAATTGTGCAGAGAAATATTCAAGCGGTGAACTTACAGAAAGCAGCAGATACACCCCGTTGTAGCACCAAATCATTTTCTTTTAGCATCGATGATCATGGCTCGAGTCCAATGCTCAATATCCTCGGACTGTGATGGTGGAGGGGGAAAAGTCGGATGTTCCACAAGATCCCATCCTTCAATAAGGGATTCATTCTTCCCTTCAGACAACTCAGTGGAACAAAGAAGGTTGTTTTCATTTAAGTTTTTCTGCATAACAAGAGAAAAATGTATGAAAATCGAGTCCGGTATCCATGTATCCAATGAACAGCTATGTAACAAGATCATTCCTACGAAAGCAAATATAGACTTTCAAGGTATTAAAGTATCCCGTCAGATTTAGGGACCAATCAAGGATTCTATGATTGTTTATCTTTATATGCCCCTTGTTGGAACTTGGATCACATCATGTCAATTAACATGCTGCCCGGCAGCATATGCCAGCAGCTGACCATAGTGAAGGAAAGGTGAGAAAGAGGAGAACTAAGGATATATTCCTTCAAAAGTCACGACAGAGCATAAGTCCTACTAATAGGGTAAACCAATGGCGTGATTTATTAGGAAAAAAAAGTACACAAACTAAGAACCCAACATCTCCTAACGAAACTGATTTTAGCCAAAAAACATACCGTTAGTGCCATTGCATGTGCACTATCCAACAGAGTGGTTGACGATATGGCAGAATTCACATTCCACAGAGACTTGTTTAATTGTTTAACTTGCTTACATGACCTGAAAGTTAAAAGAGGAATTCTAATCAATTTTTATATACCATCCATGGCATGCCTGTAGAGTTCTTTGACAAGATATTGAATATTAAGAAAACCATTAAAAGTCCAGGAATAAAGATCCAAAAATTGTTAAAACTAGATAATAGTTATCACTTTGCAAGAAAAAACTCTCTCAGAAGTTCAGGACTTCATGTCTGTCCAAATTTTTTTAAAGTTAACAGTTACTACTTCGTTTCTGCACAATGAAACTGAAATGAAAACACAGAACATATTTCACAAAGAAAGGAGCTATTGGACAATATACCTCGAGCAAGCCATTTTCAACGAGAACACAGAATGAACTTCCTTGGAAGAAGATAATGTTGCCAGCAATTTAGCAAATGCTTCAAATGTAGATACCTCAGAAGGGACATCTAAACATAGTGAGTTATAACAATACGCTGTAATGCATGCCACACTTTTCTTAAGAAGTGAAATCCCTCTCTGCAAATCTTTGTGCGTTTCAACACTGTGTGCAGAAGCAGAAGAATAATTAAAGCTACCACCAGAAGAATCCAGATGCGGTTTTCTCACGGATTCTATTGAAGCAACACCAAAATTATTACTTGAGCTCCTGTCAGACCAAGAATTTTCCCCGCTACTGGAGCAATAATTTTGGCGTGGTATAAAGAGGGGATATTCATTGCTGCAATAACATAAGTTTGTCAGTCAACAGGGTGAGAAGTCCAATTATGCCATGTCATCTGATATATCTAGCCAAAGTACCTCCGAGAAGAAGGGGATGCATCCCAATAAGAATCTCTTTGCCATATCCGAGAGCAAGAACCCTGAAGTAAGACAATCCAAATTTAGCACAAAACACAGGTATAATTAATCCATAACTACTACATAAAAAACTTATTGGCACATATGGTTTGCAGGATTCAACGGGCAGGTTTTAATGAAGCTTCAAATGTCTCTCCAGAAGCAAAGCGCACCTCCAAAATATAAAATATAAAAATGCTTTCACTGGAAGATGTTCCCAATGAAGGTATGCTTTCCTCCCGAACCAAAAGTGTTCCCAATATTGAGAAAAATAAAAACACATGTTATAAGCTAACAATATGAACAATTTGACACATGAATCACTTTCATTTTATATACAAGAAAATTTCTGAGAGTGTAAATTATCAAAGTTCCCCATTACTTCCAGAACGTTTTTGATATATTTTATAACCATCATTGGTACTTTTAAGCCCCTCAAACATTTTGTCCATGGTCTTTAAAGAATATTTAAGTTCATCAGGAGGGTGAACAATGCTTACCGCAAAACCTGAGTTATGAAGTGCTGGAGCAGCTAAGTTATGAACAACAAGATTCAGGAGTTGAACCATGTACCTGCTCTCCAACCATAGCGATCGGTTATCAGTGTAAAATGCGATATCACCTTAGCTAAAAATGATCCAACCGGATAGAATTTAACTAATAACAAAACATTAACTTCATAACAATAGAATTTAACTAATAACAAAACATTAACTTCATAACAAATACAACAAGAGGAACAAAGACATTTTCCAGGAAAAGGTGATGAAATCTCAGTAAGATAACATAGCAATTAAATATTGTCAAGTTCCACAATAGCATCCTTCTTTAAAGCTTATCTGGATATACAACTTTAAATAGAGATTACCCCAAGGAAGCAGCAAGCTCTTCTGATGGAACAGTGTGTGGATCTAGCCCTCTTGGTAAGCATGCATTGCAAATTTGATCATATAGACCACCAGATCCATCATTCTTCTTTTGATCTACAATCACCTAAATGAAAGAATGAACATTAAAAAATTTAGATTTAACAACCCTAGCCCCAAACTACAGTAATGCTGTTTTTTCAAAAATAAATAAATAAATAAATTGGGTGCTCTATAATTGTACTTATAAGAGTCAGCCAAAAGCTTAACACAGTCATCAAGGTGTATCAATATAATTAAAAATTGAGTTCATAATAAAGAATACAATTATGATCATAACTTATAAGTCGTGCAAATAAGTCAAGACACATTTACTTTTAAAGTGCTTACCCGACGTTGAGGAAATAATTTGCATATTTGTTTTATAACTACTGACTGCTTATGAAGGCGTTCAGAGGTAATGGCCATCTGCATTCAGAGAATGCAACAAACATTATTATTTTTTTCAAATAAGAAACATGTCAAGAAGAGAAAGAAAAAATAATACAGAGCAGAGATAGATCTCAAACCCATCAAGATAGCATAACTTCAAAGTGAAACAGATCAAAATAAAGACATAGTTATTTATCATCATGCATTCTTGTACAAGAAAGCTATACTAACTTCCATTAATTAGTGAAGATCAAAGAAGTAATTCTAGTTTAAGGAGTATTAAAATGACTTACATGCCCTAAGTTCTGAGTGCATATAAGGTTAGGATAGAACTTATCCAATTGCTCCACACGATTCTTTCTCAACTGCAAATAGGAAAACTTAGAAGTCAAGATATATCTTAAAGGTCGTCTGATGGAGTTAAATACTAAATTATTCGAAAACATGAGGTACCACAGAGAGGGCCGAATCAAGCACCCCATATTTGACTTTGAGGTCATAGGATGTCTTCTCAATCTTAGCCTTCCCTGTAAACATCTCGGTCAGTCTAACAAATTCATATAAACACATCAATGATATTCAGCCTAGACAGTATTTGAGAAGAGGAATCAACCTTGCACAAGCTGTTCTTTATTACACCGGAGCTTTTCCCTTAATCTCACAAGCTTCTCATTTTGAAGCACTCTCCAATTTATTTGATCATTAACCTTACCCTGACATATGTGTAAAGCATTAGTATAAGTGAACTATTCTGATGCCTTGAATTTGGAAATAAATTGTACAGAACTCTGATGATTTCATATGCTATAATCTCCTGGAAAAGTGACATTAATAGGTTAAAGAACAAGAGAATACATACTCGTGTACACACTACACACCTAAGAAGCAAAATGGAACTTCCCAACGACTTTTTATCACACTGGACAAATTTCACATATATGGGTTACCCAACATTTATTCAAGATTAAGTTATTTAACAAAGATGAATGAGTAACCTTATCTTTATACAATAAATGATCATTTTAATTTTTAAGTAATAGTGGAATCGTTTCATGTCACAAACCGTATTCCTACTCAGAGCCTATTTAGAGTCCATGACCCATCTTTGCATCCTCAGAATATTTGCAGTTTAGTGATATTCCCCTTGGAATAAAATAGACACCCTACGGAACACTTTCGAATTTCAATCATGTCAAAGTCCGCAGGCATTTGCAAATACTACACTGCACAAATAATATCAACAACACAAAAGATAATATCTTGTGAAAAACCATTTTCATTCTACTTAACTTACAGGATTCTAGCTGATCATTCTATTTGGTGGAATACAGGCCATTTGAATGCATGCAAAAACAAAATGAAACAACAGAAAAGAAAGGGAAACCTTGTTTCTTCCAAGCTCGAAGACAGATACACACCTTTGCGACAAGCACTTCAGTCAATCTTGAATACAATGAATCACGACGACTCTTCAGTACCTTTAACGAATTGTTATACTCATTTAATCTGAAAACAACACGCACAATTATAAGATGATTAAAGAGAATTGTTATACTTATTTACTCTATAATGATTCGAATAAATTCATAATATCACCCATAAATTCGAAAAACGATCAAAGTTCACATATCATACCTGTAATTCACACAAACAGCACAGATAGATGCAAGATTTGAATTCTCACAAATAGCACAACTAGATTTCCGGTTCATCCCTCCGAAACAGCGAATCAACCTACGCCTGGTTGTTTGCTGAAAAAAAATCAGCATCCAAATCCGTTCAGCATCAATTCAACTAAATTGATTCATATACTGCTAATCATGTTAAGACTTCAAATTTCTTATACCAAAATTTGAACAGACGAACAGTAATAAATAATTGAACAGAATTGAGGCAGAGATTAGATAGCAATTCAAATTTCAGCTAAAAAAATTGTGTGAATGAAACCTAGAAGTTGCATATTTTGCTTTTTTTTACTCTTAATTCCAAGCTGTTGGCAGCAAGCAAGCAATCGAAAATCCACGAAAAAATAGAGGGAAAAAAGCAAGAAAAGTTACCGGCGGCTGAGTCGTCAGCGTACAATCTATACGACGGAGGTTTGAAATTGCGCGCAAAAATCTGTAACTTGAAGTGGAGTCGAAATTTTTGGGATTCTTTTCGTCTTCATCGTAATAATTTGATTACTGATGAGAAGGCGACGCCTAGCTGGGCGCTTGGCAGATGGAAAAGAATAAAATAAAACATACGAAACTATAAAATATTGAGTGGTTTTTTGGGCCTGCAATGGGCCGGGTTTTTACAGTTATACCAAGGCCCGCCTTTTGGGCCCAAACATCCAAGGAGAAATATTTTACTGTTAGTCACGTCTGATTTTGAAGACATTTTACAATATGAGTAAACAACATAATTGATACGATCATGTGGTAACATGAGTGAATTGGCAAAGCCCTGATGATAGGAACGATGTGATGTCACACAAAAATATTAATCGGATGGACACTATGAACATCTTAATCATGGCTGAACTACTTAGGGTAAATTGATCAACATGAATAGACCAAAGGCAACATACTTTAATATAGATGTACATGCTATAACACAAATGGATCGATAAAACAAATGTATGGCAGTCATGCTGAAAAATTACCCAATTTGAACCTACAACAGGTCTACAGGAGTTAAGGATATGGCCAACCAGTGAAATATCATCAGAGGTAAATCCTCAACCTACCTCAATCCTTGGTTACGGTCGAAAAATGAAATCAAGGTCAACTTTCTTATTGGGAGGTCAATCCACTTAAGTAGCCTCAACTCCATAACTTACTCGACCAAAACAAAAGTTTGCATGTCTTTTTGTCATGTGAATAGGTTAAAATTCATAGTCTGACAGCATAAGACAACAATTGAAAGCATATTAACAACATTGTGTATTCAATTGTGGAGAAATAAAGCTTCTTGTTAATTAATTTAGCACAAAGGATTAGCAGGACTTACAATTGATTAATTTTCACACTTATGAGCCAATAATTTAACAGCTGTGTAGTTTACTGTGAAAAAAAGGCTTGGTGTACATCAGACTACAAAATTCCAGGAAATAACTACAACATGTTTAACCTATAAGGCTGACAGAGCATTTCGATGTTTGAAGTTCCAAGCTTCGTAGCTCATGCTACCAGGAACTTGAGAAAATCCGAAGATTCATGGCTACGGTTCTCTTGAATATCCAAAGTTGATCTGAGATAAATGGATGGCCAAGGAGATTAGTATTGATCTTTGTCACAGGAACTTGTGTTCGACTAACTTTTTCAACTCCTCCATTTTTTTTAATGATCTTTGGATTCATGAGGTCTCTTGCTCCCCTTATTAGAGTGACTTCCTGGTTGAAATGGTAAGCATCCACAATAGCCTTCATCCAGGTGTGAAGCTGCACCATGGTCCTGACAAAATATGGCAAGGAGAGAAAAGGAGAGCATAGATGAGCTTTTGAAGTACGAGGATAACCATTAAATTTCTTATTATACCACGAACTTAATAGTAAGAGTAATTGAGTTCATGATGCATACGTGAAAAGGTTATCAACATCCGTCCCTTCAAGTTCCTCTCCTGGGGTAAATGGATCGTGTAAGGCAGCCAGAAGCTCCTTAGGATCCTCAATTGTGAGAAGATACTTTAGTATCCAAATTTCTTTTGGCATGAATCTCTGAAGATTACCTCTTGCGGTGACGTACAAATGATAAAGTAAGTCCTTTACCTATTAAAACAAAGAATAAAATTAGCAGAAGCATTACACCACCAAACAAATGAAAAATTGTCTATCTTCGGTTTTTCTTGGTTCCTTTCCATTGGAGGGGCACAGATACATAATTCCATTCAATAGACTTTGTGTCTCCATAAACTGTTCATATAAATAATTCTAGGATCGTCAATGACCCTAATGCCAAAATGTAAACTATAGCAGAGATCTACATGAGAGTCCAACTTTATTATATTGCCTGAATCCATGTATATGGAAGAGGTTGACCCCCTTCTCTCACTAAGTAATCAAAATGATACTTGTAAGTTGTATCCATCTTGCACCTCTGATTTGTAACGATAGTGCTGCGACAGCTTAAATGTAAATTGCGGGAGACAATTATTTCTGAGGCAAGCCATCATCTCACCTTATCTTTCATCATGCTCGACTCTTTGGCAGCTGACCAAGCTTTTGCGATCATCATCACCAATGCTGAGTCGAGTTGATTTTTCTCAGCCAAGTGATCGATCTTCCTACAAGCAGCATTAACAGTAGGAGAGTTGATAATATCTTGAAATTTCAACTTTGCAGCATTTTGTGCTTCAATGCTTTCAGTTGCAGACTCAAATGCTTTTACAGCAACCAAGCACTTATTTCCAATACTTGCCAAAGCTAGTCGTATAAAAAAAAACTTCAACAATTTTTACCCACAATATAATGGCTACGAAATTTTAGCCACACTGCTGATTAGAATTTAGGACACATGTATGACATGATTACAAATGAAGACTTGACAATTATTTGTCTCTTTTAACAATATACTAAGTATATGATGGATGAAGGCGAGGAGGAAGATGGTGATTAAATGATACCAATATTTGTTAATGGGTTGCACATTTGTAGAAAAATAAATAATTAAATGATACATAGTCTCACCACTTTGTTCTGTTGGATTGTTGTAATAGGATTCGGCAATAGTGTGGAGATGCACAAAAAATTCTTGAGTGAAATCTTTGCGGCGCCTGGAAACTATTTCACTAATTTCTGATTGAGCCCCTCTAACGACTTTAAGAAGTTCATTATGTCTTTGCACATCTTCATCAACCTGTGAAAGAGTAGCACCCAAACACTATCAATTTAGCAGCAAACAAACTCAAAACAAATTTAACCATCCCTTGAATAAAACAAACACGAACATATCGATTCCTCATAGTCATCACTAAAAGGGAAAGACTAATCATAATTTCATCATTACAAGTGAACAGTCCTGAAATTGTAAACATCCTTTTTAATCTTAACTCCCACAAGTATTGTCTTAAGAAAGACATGGTTAACTCACACACATCTCAATAAAAGACATTTAGGTAACAAGTACGATAGTATCACTCTTAAGCAGTTCATAATACCTACCTTTTTCAATTTCTGTCCAAGCCATAGTAGCTCATGCTTTATTCCAAGATCATCATCCATATATGCATGGTCCTAACACCGCTTATAGAAATGAGGCCGGATATCGTCTCATTCCTTGCTGAAAGCTAATAATCTTCTCCAGTCAGTTGGAGTGGGCTTGTCAACCAAAAAAACCTCAATAAGCTTGTCGTATGCTTGAATCATTTTATGGTCATCCAAACCCCCAACACCAACTTTCCTTTCCCCTTCCTCACCATTTCCGTTGTTGGACTGATCTTCAACAGACGTGGGATTAGAAGATTAGAAACGGGCAACTCTTGCCCACTAGAACAACTATTTTGCATTGCAGTTGTATCACCAACCGTAGCAGCAATAACGTAGGACCACGGTAACCTGACTGGTTTTTTAACTACCAAGTCACAACCTAGCAGTAGATAACAGATATCTGTTAAAATTGACTTCAAAAAAGTAACAAACACCTTCAACATAGATACAACAACAGTACCTCCTAAGAAACCAACATAATATTTCCCAGTTTCTTTGACGCTTTTCGGACACGAGTTTTTTTTCTCTTTTCGAACAAATGATATTATCTACACTAAAGGGGTGGGGAGTGGGCTAAGCCTCATAATGGATTAGCAATAATGTGGTTCAAATTCGCCTTAGGCGAGAATCGAACCTAAGATCTCTCCCTCACAAGTGAAGAAGAATACCACTAGACCGTAACACTAAGTGGCTTTCAGAAACGCGTTATATATGTTGAGAGTTGTCCCACATCGGTGAGGGAAAATGTTTGCTATGTGCTTATATAATATTGGGCTACTCCCCATATTGCCAATTGGTTTTATGGTGGAACCACAATTTCATCATGGTATCAGAGCCAGGTTGTCCAAGTGTGAAGCTCAACGGCCACACGTGCTTCACGTCACCCAGTTGTTGTCCATGTGTAGGCTTGCAAATCCGCCACATCGGTGAGAGACAAGGTTTGCTATGTGCTTATATGATATTGGGCTACTCCCCATATTGCCAATTAGTTTTATGATGGAACTGCAATTTCATCAATATGTACATATTTAGTTTTCTCACTTCCTAATTTGACAAATGAAACACACAAAATTATTGATACCACAAAAACACAATTACTAGCATGCTTAGTGCTAATTAAAATTACCCAGTTTACAAAGAATCGAAAGCAACATAGCTCTTTGTTGCAGAGTGCCTTCAAACCAGTAACAAAAACCCTCAAACCAAAAGCTCAAATTGTGAATTTGGGACCCCAAACGGCGATTAAAACGACAATTACTTGCACACTACCAATACCCAATTCATGAAAATCCCACTAATGGAGAATCAAGCACATAATTATCAAATAAAACAACAGATAAAGTTCATACCCTTGGTAATGCTAGAAGATCGGGAGATAGATTTCGGCGAGGTTCTGATGGAAGAGAGAGAAGAGACGCGGTCTCTGGTGGCGGTTTTAGGGGCTCTGAGTGGGAAAGAACATGAGGGTTGGAGGGTGGCGGTGGAAACCATGGAGGAGTTTGCGCCAATGAACAGAGTTTTAGTGACACCTATTCAGGCCAATGAACAGGGTTTAGTGACAGTATTTATTTATTTATTTTTAGAAGGTCTCTTTGATTACTTTCAAATTGTTGGAAATTTGGCTAAAAAACAATTTTTGGACAAAATTAAAGAAGAAATCATTCCTTTACCTTCATTTATTTTTTAGTGCAAGTGATATTCGACACAAGGAGAGGAGAAACGGTTTCAATCGAGATGTAGTAAGTTAAAGACAAAGATTATAATCACCGGCAATTCACCATTTATTACTTTCGTTTGTTTTTTTAGCTTTTATTTTCCAGTTTGCTTTTATAATCTCTTTTACTGAAATACAATGACTTTAATAGAATTACAAAAAGATGAAATTTTGAGCCTAACAACAAAACAAACATCTGGCAAGAGTATATTTTTCAATTTGAAGTGCCCTTTTCTAGTGATTGTATTCATCGAAAGTTAAAAAGAACTTGTGATCAAATTAATTAAAAATGAGATGAAGACCAAATTTATTTTAAGACAAAAGTACATTGTGGGATAAAGAAATGGAATAGTAAACCTCATATGCAAATATTAATGCACCTTTTTATTATGGAAAATAACTTTATTAAAGAAAAAAAATCTCTAAAACAACCTGCTCCAATACAACCAAGGTTCAAAGCATTTAATGTCGAAGCAGGGAAGCAATAATCCTAAAAGTGGGGGTTAGACACCGATATCCCAGCATTTGCAAGCTTATCAGCTACAAAATTGACTTCTTTAAAAATATACCACCATTGAATGTTAAGAAACTTAGAAGCCAACCATTTAATGTCTTCAATAATTGAGATGAGGCGTGTCACATCCTGGCCTGGGGTCCACCACATCCCGGGCCCGCTCCACCATATTGTCCGCTTTGGGCCTCGACCACGCCCTCACGGTTTTGTTTCTGGGAACTTACACAAGAACTTCCCAGTAGGTCACCCATCATGGGATTGCTCTCATGCGCTACTCGCTTAACTTCGGAGTTCTGATGGAACCCAAAGCCAATGAACTCCCAAAAGGCCTCGTGCTAGGTAGGGATGTGAATATACATATAAGGATCACTCCCCTGGGTGATGTGGGATCTTACAATCCACCCCCCTTAGAGCAATTCCACCCGGGGTTGTTAGGCCGGCACTTAGCCAAAAAACAAGGTTGGCACTCAGCCCAAGCTGGTCTCCAGGCCAGCCCGAAATTGACAGACCTTGGGATCGACCCAAGTGATGCCTTATTGACGCCAGCGTGGCATCTGAGGGCAAGGAGCCACGGAGGGAAAAATGAGGGAGAGGAGCTCGTCGCTACGTCGATCTTTGGTACAGCAGGAAGCTCCTGATGTAGAGCGACTTGGACATGCTTTCCGCAAGACTCGATATTCACGCAAGAAACCTATTGGAGGTTTACAACACCGGTGTTTTGACACAGCGATTCGCGATCGTCATTTCGAGGCCTGGCAACGGAGCTTGCAGAGACGACATGAGGTTGTCTGAAAAGATTGTTTCTGTTATTTCTGGGTTTCGTTCGTACAAGGTTGTTCTGATCGGAGCCGGGATTATCACGCCGTTGATTCGGGTTTTGGAGTGTGGGAGTGAGGTTGGGAAAGAAAAAGCTGCAAAGTGCTTAAAGAGATTAAAGTCAGAAATTAAAAATAAAATTATTATTTTTTATTATTTTATAATAAAAATTAATAAAATTTTAATAAAATTGACTAGACTATTTTTTGTTAGGGTTGGAGATGCTTTGGTCTATTACTATTTACTGGGGTCTATTACTGTTCACTTGGGTGGATAAATGAGCTGGGTGCTGGCGCAAAGTCTTTAGGGGTGGAATTGCTCTTAGGGGCCCGACGTCCTTGTCAGCAAGCCACGGCCAGGGTTAGGCTCTGATACCAAATTGTCACATCCCTGCCGGGGGTCCACCACATCCCAGGCTTGCTCCACCACCGTAGCACGATATTATTCGCTTTGGGCACAGACCACGCCCTCACGGTTTTGTTTTTGGGAAATCACACAAGAACTTCCCAGTGGGTCACCCATCATGGGATTGCTCTCGCGCGCTACTCTCTTAAGTTCGGAGTTCTGATGGAACCCGAAGCCAGTGAGTTCCCAAAAGGCCTTGTGCTAGGTAGAGATGAGAATATACATATAAGGATCACTCCCCTGAGTGATGTGAGATCTTACAAGGCACCAAGGGGGCTTCCATATCCCCTTGTCCAGATCAATGATAAGCAACTTGAAATTTTTGAAACAATAATTGATACAAACTAAATAAATAACTATTTCGCTAATAAACTAAACAATGTTTCTCTTCTCAATATTAAAACCCTTTACTAGATCCAAATTTTTCTCCCAAACCTTCTTTCACCCCAACAAAAAAATAAATTAAAAACATATTTTTCTGTCAGAATTGTATTTTTTATTTTTTTTATTTTTTTCTAAAACAATAGCGTTGGTGGGAGAACCATCATGGAAGAAATTAAGTGGCTTGCTTCATTTTTGACTTGGTGAAATGAAATTATGTCTTTAGGGAAGCAAACCTCACAACAGATATTATTACCACCTTTGAGCACAATTGTACTCATTTATATGTTTGGGATGAGTGTATACCTGCCCAAGCAAAAAACACTTTTTTGTTTGATTCTTGAGGCTTTGAGTGTTATCAAGGCTTCTCTTTAAATTAATTTTCTTCTTCTTCGAAAAAAAAAAAAAGAAATATCATTGGTCAGTTAAATAATTTATCATCAAGAGATGAGAATTGGTTTCATCTAAAAGTATAAACATAATTACTTTTCCCCGAAGATCTATGTGCAAAGTTATTTTGGGTAAACAAAAAGTTAAGAAAAAATTAGGGGAATATTTTGAAAGCTGGCGGCTACACCACCTACACTGGTTTTTTAATGCGAAGCGGAGCCCAGCTCTCTCAGACCAAGATTCTGTGTCTGACTTCTCCTTTGCTTCGCGGGATTTTTCAAACCTGCAAAACAGGCAATGCTTTCGCCGACTTTCTTGCCACCACGTATTGGTATCAGCCTTTATCAAACACCTTCTCTGCTCTCCATTCGACCGCCAAAACACACAAAGCATTCGAATTCAAAGCCTAATTATCTCAAAACCTCATCAAATTTTCGCTGTTTTTCTTGTGAAACTTCATCTTCTGCGTCAGATTTTCAGAATTCGAACTCCCACGAAAACCCAGAGGCTGAATTTTCGGGTACTCAATCGCTGAGCCAAAGCTTACGGCCCTACTTGCTTGCTCTTTGGCTTCGGTCATGTCGCGGTCTGAAAGAAGTGAGGAGATTGCATGCGATTGTTTTGAGGTGTTTGGCGAACCCGGTTACTTATGTTTTCAACAATTTGATGTGTGCGTATTTGGTTTTTGGGAAGTTGGGGGACGCCCGGAAGGTGTTTGATGAAATGACTGTGAGAAATGTGGTTTCTTGGACTGCCATTATTAATGGGTACTTGAACTTTGGTTTTGACGATGAGGCTTTGGGGTTGTTTGGGGAAGCTATCAATGATGGGGTTGTGCCGAATGGTAAGATGTTCGTGTGCTTGTTAAATTTATGTAGTGAGAGAGGGGATTATGAGCTTGGGAAGCAAATTCATGGTGGTGTTTTGAAAGGGGGTTGGAGCAACTTGATTGTTGACAGCGCCGTTGTTAAATTATATGCGCAGTGCGGAGAGCTAGTGAGTGCTTTCTGCGCATTTGATCAGATGCCGAAGTGGGATGTCGTTTGCTGGACAACTATGATCACTGCGTGTTCGCAACAAGGGCATGGCCAGGAGGCTTTTTCGCTGTTCTCGCAGATGTTGAGTGATGGGTTTTCTCCGAATGAGTTTACAGTGTGTGGTGTTCTCAAGGCTTGTGGGGAAGAGAAGGAATTAGGATTTGGGAGACAGTTGCATGGTGCCATAGTTAAGAAGATTTACAAGAATGATATTTTCATAGACACTTCTCTAGTTGATATGTATGCAAAATGTGGGGAGATGGTACACTCGAGAAACGTATTTGATGGAATGAGAAACCGAAACACAGTTACATGGACATCTATTATAGCGGGGTATGCGCGGAAGGGCCTCAGTGAGGAGGCCATATACCTCTTTCAAGTAATGAAGAGGCGTAACATATTGGTCAACAACTTGACCATTGTAAGCATCCTCAGAGCTTGTGGTGGGATTAGGAATTCGGTGATGGGGAGAGAAGTTCATGCACAGATAGTCAAGAACTCGGTCGAAAGACTCAAAACCAATTTACACCTAGGAAGTACTCTAGTGTGGTTCTACTGTAGGTGTGGAGAGTACTCCAATGCCACAAGGGTCCTCCAACAAATGCCTTTACGAGATGTTGTCTCATGGACTGCAATCATTTCTGGTTGTACACAACTTGGGCATGAGGCTGAAGCTCTGGAATTCTTGAAAGAAATGATGGAGGACGGGGTGGAGCCCAACGCGTTTACTTATTCATCTGCTTTGAAAGCATGTGCTAAGCTGGAAACTGTTCTGCATGGGAAATTGATTCACTCCTCTGCAAACAAAAGTCCTGCCATGTCTAATGTGTTTGTAGGTAGCGCTCTGATTTATATGTATGCAAAATGTGGGTACGTAACAGAGGCATTTGAAGTTTTTGACAGCATGCCAGAACGTAATTTGGTTTCTTGGAAGGCTATGATAGTGGGTTATGCAACAAATGGTCTCTGCCAAGAGGCTATGAAGCTCATGTACCGTATGCGAGCAGAAGGTTTTGAGGTGGATGATTACATCCTTTCCACTGTTCTTACTGCATGTGGAGATCTTGGATGGGAGATAGATCCTTCTTTGGAGTGTAGCCTACGGTCTAGTTGATCCTATCGCCTGATAAGAACTTCAGGTTAAGCTTGAATTGTGTCTAAGATGCCCTGCCCGGATCAGATATATAAAACTGAATTGACGGGAGGAAGAGGAAGCCAATTTCAAGATTGAATTGCCACGACCTCCTCTTTGAGATCACTTATACTCGTTAATATAAAGGAAGGGATAATTCAGCATTGTAACTTCCAATCAAGTTATGTATCGGTCCTCGCATTTTGTTCAGAGTCCAAGAATGTTACTGCGTTACGGACCCTTGGAAATACTGAACTCTGTTGTGAGGAATTAGCATATAGAATGTAGCAAAACTGAACGTAGCTTATGTAAATATACATTCCGTTTAATTAGCCATGTACTTTGTGCTTTAAGATCTTCTGAATTTGGTCCTGCATTCTCAGAATTCTTAGATTTTTGGTTTCGACGTATATGTTACTAAAGTTTCTGCTGCGCCTTGCTATTCTATGCCATGCGTCAGGACCGGGGGTCACATTACCATCCTCGCCCCCGCTCTCCGTCCCCTCCTCCATCGGTGTTTAGAAATTTTGTTGAATCCCCGTCCCCATCAGCACAAAGTCCTGCTCTCCTAAGGTCCTCATTTTGAGGACTTGTAAGAACTTAATGTACATTAGCGACAAGATCGTATTAGTTTCAATCTAAAGGCTTAAAATATTTGACAAGTTAATAAAGTAAAACAAGAAAATGGATTTTCTAATAGTTCATGAATTTTAAGTTGATTTTGCTTTATTAAGTTGTCTGTTGTAAGCCTATTTGATTGAACTAATCTAAGGTATTAGAAAGAGGGGGCCGGCAGTATTATGAGAGAAGAGAGAGTGATTTAATTGTGAGGTGTGTGTTGTATCACCCCCATTTTGCCTTTATTTATAGTAGTAGGATATGCAAAAACCTTACTCTTTTAAGATTACAACTCTTAATAGGTAATCAACTCCTAATAGGAATATAAGAGATATTCCTAGATGTACTAGGATTTACACAATCACATTCCTATTCTAAATATGATTGCAACACTCCCCCTTAAGTGTGTAAATACTCAACAAACCATCGCATCAGATCTTCAGCAGAGAAGGTAGAATAGTTGATAAAGTTATCAGCACAACGGGTGAACGCGAGTCTCAAATATAAAGAAAGTATGCATTGGTAGTAAAACTCACAAAACCTCACTATGGTAAAACCCAAGGCATGGGGAAAAGCCCATAGACTAAGGAGAAAAGTGAGAAGTATGCATAATGTCTAAAACAAACGTCAAACAAACGTCAAACATGACAAAAGTAGTGAACTCAATGGAGCATGATCTTTCATCTCAGATTCCATCCGAACAATGCTCAATCTCTAGGCCAAGGCAGTATCGAGTTTTTCTAAGATCTTTCATCTCAAATTCCGATTTCAAGTGCATAGCAATTTCCTTAAGCTCTGCGGGAGTTCCGATGAGGTTCTTGTCATCGACATAAACTGCAACGATTGCAAATCCAGCATGTGACTTCTTTATGAACAAGCATGGGCATAATTCGTTGTTCACATAACCCTAACTTGTCAAATATTCACTTAGACGGTTATACCACATCCGCCCGAATTGTTTCAATCCGTAGAGTGACCTCCTCAACATAATTAAAAGAGTGTTCTGTGGTTTAGAACTATTTGAACTAGTCAATGGAAGTCCTTATGGAACTTTCATGTATATTTATGTATCTAGATCCCCACAGAGATACGCAGTTATCACGTCCATAAGCTGCATATTCAGTTTTTTAGAAACTACCAAACTGACAAGGTAGCAGAACGTTATAACGTTCATTATGGGGGAATACGTCTCCTTGTAATCAATCTCAGGGCGCTAAGAGAAGCATTGCGCTACGAGGCGTGCTTTGTATTGCACTATTTCATTCTTCTCATCACGCTTCCTCACAAAAGCCCACTTGTAGCCAACGGGCTTCACACTTGGTAGTGTAGGAACAATAGGTCCAAACACTTTATATTTTGCAAGCGAATCGAGTTCAACTTGGATTGCTTGTTTCTAGTTTGACCAATCTGTTCTACATTGGCATTCATCAATGGAACGTGGTTAAATTTCATCGCTAAGCATGATGTCAGTAACTATTGTGTACGTAAATGCATCGTCGATGATTATCTTATTTCGATTCCAAACTTCATCCAATACTGCGTAGTGGACAAAAATCTCACGATTCTCGGGAGAGCTAGGTTGTCTCGTCTAAGACATCATTGTAATCTAGAATAACCTCATGCGTTGGAACGGATGAGTGAGTGATGGTCGAATTCAAACTAGGGTCACTAGTTGGTGGGACCAGGCCGCGAGGAAGGTGTGGCCTTCCCAGCTTTGGGGGCAATCCAGCCTTCCCAGGCGGGCTAGTGACGTACGCGGGGTATATCTATCCTTACAGGTGCATTTGTAGCAGGTATATGTGATCTTGTAACCTTAGCTAGATTATTTAAAACATCTAGTATACTCTGAGCAATGTTGTGAAGATCTATAATTCGTCACACCTTAGTTTTAGACTGGGCAGTGCGAGGATCTAAATGAGACATAGTGGGAGCATACCACGACAATTTGTGGGGTTCTTCAGGAACGTTAACATGCTTATCTCCCCCTAACGATGGGAAGATTGTCTGACAATCCGCAAAACGTGTGGTAAAGAGATCTCCTATCAAGGGTTCTAAATAGTGAAAAATTGATGGCGAATCATAACCGATACAGATTCCTATTTTTCTCTAAGGACCTATTTTGGTACGTAGTAGCGACACTATTGGCACATAAATGGCTCACCTAAACACCCGTCAATAAGAGACATCAGGCTCGTATCCAGTGGCCAATTGTAACGGTGAATGTGGTTGGGTAATGGTGGGCCTCAAGAGGACCAATATAGCTACGTGCAATATTGCATAGCCCTAAGTAGATACCGGCAGTTTGGTTCGCATAACCAAAGTCCGAGCCATCAATTGAAGGCACTTTATGAAAGTTTTTGCCATGCCGTTTTGGGTGTGAACATAAGGTATAGGATGTTCCACATCAATCCATACTGACATGCAATAATCGTCAAAAGTATGTGATGTAAACTCTCATGCATTATCCAGTCAAATCAACTTAATCAGATAATTAGGGTGGTGAGCTCTTAACTTAAAAATTTGTGCTAGGAGTTTAGCAAATGCAGCGTTGCGTGTAAACAACTGGCAAACATGTGACCATCGTGTCAATGCATCAACCAACACCATAAAGTATCTAAATGGTTCGCATGTTGGTTGGATAGGTCCACAAATATCCCTTTGAATCCTCTGAAGAAACTTAGGGGGGTTGTGAATAATCTTTGCAATTGAACGTTGAGTATTTAATTTCCTTAAAGAACATGCTTTGCATGGTGGGAATCCAATGTAGGGAGGTAATTAATGCCCATAAGATGATTTGAGGATACGGCGCATCATGTCATGTCTAGGATGTCCCAAACGGTTATGCCAAAGCATCAAAGTGCTCTGGAACTCAGGCATAGGGCCGCCCACATGATGGGCTTCTATGTCGCAAATGGTTGTGATGTACAACCCACTCGGGAGACGCTCCAACTTCTCGTGAATATGCTTCTGGCCATATTCATGCGAAATGATACAAAGAAATCCAGAACCATTATCTTCAGTGGTTTCAACATGATATTGATTATCTCGAATATCTCTAAAACCCAGCAACGTTCCTCCGGAACGTGGAGAATAGAGTGCCTCTTTAATGGTTAAGACTGTGCCATTGGACAACATGATATGAGCATTTCTGTATCTTTCAATCAGGTTGGATGGCCCTAAGAGAGTTGTCAGAGGTGCTTTCTTAGGTACAAAGTTAGTAAGATAATGTCACTATCAGCCAGACAACTAACTTCTCCATTAGATATATACCTAGAAATAAATTGATTGAATTGGTCACATGCACAAATATAATTCTATTAATTCAATTAAGCAATTTGAGCAATAATATCCATCAAATAACAATCCATAATTTAAAACAAATTATTCCCAAGATTTAGAAAAATTGAAATTAAACCATAAACCTAGAAAAATAGGGAAGAGGGGCCAGCCACTCTTAGTGGGTTCGGCCACTAGGGGTAGGCACCCTATAAAAATGTCTAATTTATTCGTCCATAGACGCTGACACCTCCTGGAAATCCGATATTTCCATTGATGTAGTAGCATCTTTCGGATGATCCACATGTGCAAAGTTAGACTCACGACGGGAATGATACTTGGCAATAGCCTCGAGGTTAGCTTGGCATATGTGTGACCAATTATCCTTTGATCCAAACAATATCACATATCCATTTCAATGGAAGCCGATTGAACGAGAGCTTTACCCTTCTTCTTGAAGTTCGGGGCCTTAGAGGCAAGGGGTGGACGTTGCTGGGTCATATGTCCTCCCTTGGGGTCGGTGTTCTATTGACCTTGGGCCCGTGGTTGGGCTTGCCGCCCATTACCACGACCACGACGGTTTTTTCGTCATTTGTGGTTGCTAGAATTGGTCGCATGCGCTTCAAGCATGGCGTTCGAGTCAGTCAGTCGAGCTTGATGATTCTTCATCAAAAGTTGGTTCTGGTTTTTAGAGAGAAGTCAAACAGAGATCAAATCCGAAATTTTGGTGAACTTTTATGCCTTATATTGTTACTGCATGACAATATTGGTGGTGTTGAAGGTCAAATAGGTATTTTCCAAAAGATCTGATTCGGTTAGTTCCACTTTACAAAACTTCAGCAGTGATCGAATTCTACAAACTTCAGAGTTGTATTCATTCACGGACTTTAAAGTCTTGGAAGCGAAGATGATGCTAGTCGTGTCTTGCTTCAGGCAAGTATATGTCTTTCTAGTGATCAAAACGGTCGGCCAAAGCAAGCGAGAGGGTGTGTGGGTCCTCCTCAGTGACAGGTTTGTCGTCGGTTAATGCCTCGATGGTGGCTCTAATGCCCTTTACAGTAAGATGGAGCTTTACGTCTTGAACCCACTTCAGGGAGTTTCCTTCAGAGACTTCTAGAGCGGTCAAATCAAGTTTGTTCAAGTTCGACATGTCCCTAAAACGAAGGGTACAAAAAACGTGATTAGTCATATGGTGGTCCATAGATATATATTGTAAAACATTCGGGTTCTATAGAAATGTATTGGTTTAATTTATGAAAACTTCGGGTTTCAAAGGCACTGAATATGAAACTATAGGTTCAATTTAGTTTTATGAACGACTAGTTCATAAATAAGAGGTTCTTGCAAGAAATACAGACTTCAATATGCTGATTTAAGTGTAGTAGATTTGAGTTTCTTCGAGAACTCAAGTGTGAGAGCTTCGTTACTACGAAAGTATGTCAACGGTTCAAAGTATAAAAATAAATTATTGAATTGATAATGTCCAAAAGTGATATTCAGGTCAATAATTTTGGATTAATTATCAGATTAATGGATTGCATGTCACTTTTAATTAATTCAATAGATCGGGACTAAACAGGGTTGATTGTGGAAGCAAAATAATGCCAAAATAATAGCATTAGGTTGAAAAAACCATAGCCCAAAAAAAATTTGGGTTGGGTGCTGTGAGTAGGGTAAAGCCCTATAGGCATATGGGCTTGGGTATGGCTGCAAAAGCAGCTTATATGTCGCTGCAGGCCACAGGTTGAAATACAGGAGCCCAGTAGCAAGCTGCTAGTGTGATTGGGCCGAGACCATTGCCCGGAAGTAGGCCTAAAGGCTTGCAGGTGCGAGAGAAACCCTAGCCGCAGTTAGGTTTCAAGTTTAGGCCGTAGGGACTAAGCCTAACCCTGTGGATTGGCTGACTAAGTTGCGAGCTATGGCAAGGTCTAAGCCCAGCAGCAAGCTGCTAGCGTGGGTCGAGATGGAAGGACCAGTCCAGCATGCACTGGTGTGGGTCGGGGCTGCAGGTCTATGGTAAGAAACTAAACCAGGCACACGGCCTGGTTGTCCACAGGCTGCAGCGAAGCTTAAAGGCTTCAGTAAAGGTCCGAGACATCAAACGACGTCATCTCAAGGAGGGTCTCCATGCGGCTGGGCTTCAGGCTAGCACGGTGGTCCTTGTGGTGGTGCCACGACGGTGATGCCGCAAAATCTCAAATTCCTTTTTTTTTTGTTCAAAATTTTCTAGGGTTTGAAAAACCCTAATATGCTTCTAATTTATTTATATGCTTTGACTCACAATTCCACATAGCAATTTAATTACGTAATGCATGAAACATATATATATATATATATATATATGTATGTATGTATGTATGTATTGACAAATATATGAAACATGCATAATATATGTATCGTAAGGAAAATATAAACATAGAGGGGTTCATGCATCATGGGGAATATTTTTATGCTTCATGGACATTTTAAATATCTTCCTTTATTTTAAACATACCTAATTAGCAGAAAACAAATAAGAGCCTTTGAATTTTGTGGAAGATAGTCTCCTCTTACAATCTTTTAGTTCCTCAGCTTCTGGCAAGAACGTGCTGATAACGTGTTGTAGGCCTATTTGATTGAACTAATCTAAGGAATTAGAGAGAGAGGGGTCCGACGGTATTAGGAGAGAAGAGAGAGTGCTTTAATTGTGAGGTGTGTGTTGTATCACCCCAATTGTGCCTTTATTTATAGTAGTAGGATAGACAAAAACCTTATCCTTTTAGGATTACAGCTCTTAATAGGTAATCAACTCCTAATAGGAATATAAGGGATATTCCTAGATTTACTAGGATTTACACAATCACATTCCTATTCTAAATATGACTGCAACATTGTCAAATATTTTAAATCTTTGGATCTAATCTATTATAATTATATGGCTAATATGCCTTTGGTCCTCACAGGTCCTCAAAATAAGGACCTTAGGACAACAAGATTGCGTCAGCACATACTTCCCCCCTCCCTCAATTTTTTTAGTATATCGATATTTTTACACTAAGGGGAGGGAGAGTTCGGTAAAGCCACACAATGGAAAATTCGCCATCCACGAGATTCAAACTAAGACCTCTTACCCACCCACTAAACCGTCCAAGTCCCCATTTTATTTCTTTACAAAGACCTTTCCTCGTGGTTCTTCAATTTTAAAATTACCATTTAATTCCTTTGTGTGTCTTTATATAAATGGTTTTGTTATGTGCATGGAAATAGACCGAGAAAAAAAAAGAAAAAAAAATTAATTTACCCAATGGGTAACTTAATTTGGTATGTGATAACTTTTTATTTTTTATTTTTTGAACAAACGATATTATTGATAGGGGGAGGGGGTAGGCTACACTTCACAATGGGCTCATAATAATGTAATAAGTAGCGATATGTGATCACACTAGACGGTAGTACGAAGTAGCAATATGTGATAACATTGATATATCTACTTTTTTTTTTCTCATGATCAGGTATGAAAATAAAAATTTTAAAGACTTGAATAGAAATAGACCGAGAAAGAAAGAAAAACAAAATAATTTAGCCAACAAATTAAGAAAATAGATTATTTCGATGAAAAAATGAAACTTTAACGAAAAATTTCCAGTACTGTTTTCTTTAATGAAAAACCATATTTTTACACTAAAAGGGCAATCATAATTCTTTATTTTATCTTTATTGTTAAACCTCAAAATTTTTAAACATTTTTCATTAGTTTTTCATGAAAAGAAAGAGAGAGGAAGTAATGAATTTTGCATATGTGGTATGAATTTAATTTGGAATTAAGAATTTCATTACCCAAATGAGTCCACGAGAATATTCAAAGTCCAAAACCCGGACCGTCAAAAATTCATGTTTTCAGCCCACGGACTTCCCGCTCCCTCCTCCGCTCCTTTCTAACCGCGGTTTCATTTCATTCTGCTTCTCCCCCTAAACCCCCAAATCAAGACTGTAGCTTCCCCCAACATTTATTACCCATCTCTCTAACTCCTTTGAGATCTCTCTCCATCTCTCTCCTCTCTCTCTCGGAGTGGTTCGTCTCCAACCCAACGAATCCAACCAATCGGGCTCTCTCAGTCCCTTTCAGATCTGTGAGATTTCTCTCTCATTTTTTACACTAATTTTGAGTTGATTTCTGTAATTTTTTTTGTTAATTGTTGATTTGGCTGCTGATTATATCCTTTTTCCTGTATTTTTTTTTATTACCGAGAAATTGATAAAATTAGGATGAAAATTTATTTATTTGGTCGAGATAGTTGACAATTCACATTTGCTTAGTGCTATTTTATTGGTGAACGTTGATTGAATTTGATACTTTATCCTGGGGCTGCAAATTTTGTATTATTTCAACTGAATATACTCATACTTTGATTCTACCTGTTTGTTGGGTAATAATCTTCTCCTAAACTAACCAGCTGACTATCTGCTGAGCCTGTAAGTTGTAATTAGTCAAATGGGTTCTTGCTTTTGGACTTTTTTTCTCAATCTCGGATTCTTGTTTACGCTGTTGAATTTAGTTGTGGTAAAAGTAGGTCAAATAATGTGTATCTCTTTGTTTGTTTAGGTTTGCATATTAACACGGTAGTTTTGTTTTATTATCATGGTGGATTAGGATTGATGTTTCAGTGTGTGTCTCTGTTAGCAACAGAAAGCAGTAATTCTTTAATGTACAAAGAAATATTTACCAATATGATCAGCATAGATAACGATTTTCACTTCTGATTTGTACGTTACGTAGAAAAGGAACATTTAACCTGAATGCTTATTCTCTTACTTATTGAGCCAAATAGTTCCTTTTGTCGTTTAATAAGCAACTACGTTCACCAGTTTGCTATTAATGAAGGTCAAGGGTTAAACTAGTTGTTTGCAAATATATTCTCTTTGACGATGACTTATTATTAGTTTATTATTATCAATCAACATTCAACATCTTTGCATAGGGATTAAGTTTTGTCTAAAACTATTGCAGGATCCTGCTTAAATTCATTGAATGTTTAAAGTTTAAAATTTTAAGGGCTGTGTTGTAATGAGTTAGTGCTTGAACTTCATTCTTCCCAGCCTCATGGAGAAGGAGGCTTCAGCTAAGGAAGATATCACAAGTTCTGGAAATTCTCAAGATTTGGACAAAGATACACTTGCTCTTTGTAAAGATCTGGGTGAACCATCAAAGGAGACGACAACTCTGAGCATCAGCACTGGTGGTCCCAAGTTAGACGAGGATGGTGGAGAAGATGTACTAGTTGATAAGATGGCCAGGAGTGGGGATGTGAAGTCTAAAGATGGGGGAAAAAAATTAGACAATAATCCAAGTCACAGGGACATAGGTGAGAAGATCGATGAGAGTAGGGATTTGGAATCAAAAATTCAAGAAAAAGAATTAGACTCTGATCATAAGGTGGAGTCCGAAAAACAAGAAGCAAAAACGCACAATGATGGTTTACAGAATAACTTGGGTAGGAAGGCGGATGAAAGTAAGGGTTTGGAGTCCAAAACTCAGGAGGAGACAAATCAAACCACAGATGAAATTCTTGGTGAGGAGGAAGAGCAAGAGCCGGTGTTTGATGGAACAGAGATTCCTGGGATGGCAGCTAACAGAAGTATGTCCACTCGTTCTTTAGATCTTGATTCAGAGAACCAGGGGGTAGTTGAAAAGGCAGTGGCGCTTAAAAACCTTGTTAAGGTTAAAGGTGTAGTTGCAGTCTCCACATTTCTGCGTCGCCTTTCTGGCAAAAGAGATGAAGATGGTGATGCAGAAAACAAAGCTGCACAGAGGGAGGAAGTCACTGAAGGACCAGCACAAGCTATAGCCATAAAAGGAAGAATTATTCTGTTCACAAGATTAGGATGCCAGGACTGCAAAGAGGCTAGGTTATTTTTGTATAGGAAGAAGCTCAGATATGTAGAGATCAATATTGATGTATATCCCAGCAGAAAGCTTGAGTTAGAGAAATTTGCTGGGTCTTCTGCTGTTCCAAAGGTTTTCTTCAATGAAATCCTTATTGGAGGCTTGAGTGAGCTAAAGGGCTTGGATGAGTCTGGAAAGCTTGATGAGAAGATTGAATATCTGATTAGTGAAGCACCGTCATGTGAAGCTCCTTTGCCGCCACTTTCGGGTGAAGACGATCTGTCCAGTAGTGGAGCTATTGATGAACTAGCTTTAATTGCCCAGAAAATGAAAGAATTTGTTGACGTGAAGGATCGTTTTCATAAAATGCGCAGGTTCACAAACTGTTTTTCAGGTTCAGAAGCAGTGGATTTCTTATCAGAGGATCAGTATCTGGAAAGGGAAGAGGTTTGCTATTTTCATTTTCTTTTCTTTTTTAAAATTTTGGAAAGCAAGTTGAACTTTTTGAGTGGTCATAGGAATTCCACCTTTTAGTGGGCTAGATCACTTTACATTGTCCTAAGGGGTTACAGGGCATCCTTTTCTAAAATTTGTTGGTCTTGATTCATGAATCTACATTTGGATTATCTCATATGGACGAAATTGTTTCATCAAGTGTGCTGTATTTACTACGTATGCAAAATCGATTTCTAGTTAAGGTTATCGTTGTTAACTCTTCTCTTTTCCTTTTGGTTTGTGTTATGATGCAGGCTATTGAATTTGGGAGAAAGCTTGCAAGCAAACTTTTTATTCAGAATGTTCTTGAGTGAGTCGCTTGAAGTTTTCCTTGAAGTGTCTTTATATTCTCTTTCACTTGGTTTTATTGCTAGGAAACTCTGAGTGGAAAGTAGTTCAAAAGAAAGTACTCAAGCAAAATTACATTTGATATACAAGAGGAGATTTTAGAAAAATGAGATCTGAGCTGTCCATGATTCATTGTCCTGTTAAAGGCTACAGTTAGTGGTTGGATGACATATTTTATTTTTTTTCCATAGTCGGATGACTTATTTATTAAACAATTAAACGAGTGAAGTATTAGTGGACAATTTCAATTTTTGATTTTCATGTCAGACCAACTTGTTTCACATATATTATTCCATTGTTGACATATTTTCTTCTGTTTGTTCTCAACAATGCTTTTATGTTGCTCTAGGGAAAATCTATTTGAGGATGGGAACCACCTATATCGGTTCTTGGATGATGATCCAATTGTTTCTCAATGTCAGAACATTCCGAGGGGTATAATTGATGTAAAGCCAAAACCCATCCTAGAAATTGCATCAAGGTTGAGGTTTTTATCTTTTGCAATTCTTGAGGCCTATGTGTCAGAGGATGGAAAACATGTTGATTACAGAAGTATCCATGGAAGTGAGGAATTTGCAAGGTTTCACTTTTCTTTTCTCTTTTGTTTTTGTCAAATAATTTTTAGCTGGAAAAAGTATTTTGGTATCTCAATAAACTGTTTTTGATTTTATATCCAACACATTGTTAACGGTAATATCTTTGTAGATATCTGAGAATAGTAGAAGAGCTTCAAAGAGTGGAAGTGAAGGATATGAAGAGGGAGGAGAGACTTGCTTTCTTTATAAATCTCTACAATATGATGGCCATCCATGCAATATTGGTATGGGGTCATCCAACTGGAGCAGTAGAACGAAAGAGGTTGTTTGGAGACTTCAAATATGTTGTTGGTGGGTCCACATACTCACTTTCAGCTATTCAAAATGGCATTTTACGGGGAAACCAGCGACCACCATACAACCTCATGAAGCCATTTGGTGCAAAAGATAAGCGTTCATTGGTAAGATGATAATAATATTCTTCAGTATTTACATGGCATAAACTTTTACTTGGCCACAGCAGTCATGTATGTGTTCATCAGTGTATTAAAAGCGTGAGGTGTGGGCGAGGCGTCCGAGGGATAGCCTGGCCTAGGAGTGAGGCAAAGCCTTACGGGACCTAAATTTTTTAATATATACACTGAGTGTACACATTATATTAAAAAAAAGAAGATTATTTATCAATAATCACCCTGAGCACACACATATATTATAAATATATATACACCAGTGTATTAAAAGCGTGAGGCGTGGGCAAGGCGTCTGAGGGAAAGCCTGGCCTAGGCCGCCTCACGAACCTAAATTTTTTAATATAGCGTACACATATATTATATTAAAGAAAAAAGATTATTAACCAATAATTACTCTGAGCACACACATATATTATAAATACACACACACACACATATATAGACATATATATATATATATATATATATATATATATATATATATATAATAGAGGATGAAAAGCACAATGAGCACACATATAACAATGCACGCATACAGCACACACATCCATTATATAAAAAATAAAAATAAGAAAAAAAGGCAAAGAGACGATAGTGCAAGGAAGAGGTATGAGGCAATTAAAACCCTACCCAAAATTTGGGTTTGGGAGTTTAAAAAAAACAAAGAAAGCCCTGAAGCGCGCCTTACGCTCACTCCCTCAAAACAGAGGCGGCAACCCTCAAGCCCAGCCTCAGAGGGCGCCTAGGCACGCCTTAAGGCGAGCCTTTTAAAACATTGATATACACACATATATATACATATATTTTATTTTATATATATATATATATATATATATATATATATATATATATATATATATATATTGAATAGAGGATGAAAAGCACAGTGAGCATTGAGCACACATATAACAATGCACGTAGATAGCACACACCCATTATATAAAAAGATAAAAAGACAGAGAGGCGATAGTGCAAGGAAGAGGTATGAGGCATCTAAAACCCTTCCCAAAATTTGGGTTTGGGAGTACAAAAAAAAAGAAAAATAAAGCCAAACAGAGTCGCCTGGACGCCCTGAGGCGCGTCTCCATCACCTAGGCGGCTCCGGTGACGCCTTCCGCCTACTCCCTCAAAACAGAGGCGGCAACCCTCACGCCCAACCTCAGAGGACGCCTAGGCGCACCCTGAGGCGAGGCTTTTAAGACATTGGTATTCATGTAGTTTACATGATCAAAGAAATTTGGCATTCCCGTGTGTAGCATTTCAAATTTCTTTTGGCCATAACATTATAAAACTTGCCTGTCTGGTTTTCTAGTTTGAGAATAGGAGGATGATACACATTCTTTTCAAGTCATTAAAATCCAGAATTGCAATCTGCTACTAGGCAACTCTTATCTCTTAAGAGTTGAGTCTCTCTGTCATCAATTTATGCTACCTCATTTTTGTACCTTTCCGTATCAGGTGGCTCTTCCTTACCCAGAGCCTCTTATTCATTTTGCACTGGTTTGCGGTACTCGATCTGGCCCTGCTCTTCGATGTTATTCTCCTAGTGACATTGATAAAGAGTTGATGGAAGCAGCCCGTGATTTCTTAAGAAATGGAGGTCTTTTTATAAATTTTGATTCGAAGGTTGCTTCAGCTAGTAAGATTCTTAAATGGTAAGCTGTTCTAAGCAAGTGTTCTAATTTTTTATTTCTTCATTTAGGGGTGGGGTTTTTCTGAGCACATTCTGTGGTTTTCTTATTTATCTTATATATAACAAATATAGGAACACGCACACTGTCTTTAATTTGGGGTTCTGAAACTTTCGAATAATTAACCTCTCTCGTCTAATAATACTCGTTAACGGTCAGGTTTAGCATAGATTTTGGCAAGAATGAGGTAGAGGTACTGAAGCACTCATCAAACTACCTTGATCCAGCTGTCTCGGAAGCTTTACTGGAGTTTCTTGCCGACTCTCAGTTGAAGGTGACGTACCAGCCTTATGACTGGGGTTTGAACTGCTAACGACGTTAGTATACCTTTCTCCCATACCATATACAACTTTAAATAGCTTCCTCTGTTTTCCAAAATATAGCATGAGAGAAGTGATGGATATGTACTTTCATTATTTCCATTTGTAGTTTGATAGACACACCAGATGCATTTTCCGATAAATAGTTTGGCGAGACGCATTGAAAATGTTCTTTTCTCATATACATGAAACATGATGGTTTGGCTTAAAATTACAACGATGTAGTCTTATGTCTTTTACCTTTTTACAATGTAATTTGTTTCTTTGGTCTTCTAATCATCAAATACATGACTATTGACTGTCTAATTGTACATTTGTGAGTCCTGAATATCGGTGTAGAATTCTAGTTCCAACATGTTCTTTACAATGGTTTCTTGGGAAATCTTGCATTCCTTGATTTTGGAAAAATATTGGGCTTCATGTGGAGTTGTAAGATTTCAAATTTAGGGAGTTTACTTGATGACTGTTTGATAATCATTTCGTTTTTAGGTTTTATTTATTTTTTTTAAAGAGGAAAACTTGTTTGGTAATTGTACGGTTTATGAAAAGTGAATTATTTTTTTGAGTTTTTAAAATTTGGCTTCGTTTTGGTTTTCAATTTTTTTATTTTTTATTTTTGAAAATGAAAATTAAAATGATTACTAGCATAAACTTGTCAATATCAAAGTCCTAGTATGTGGCCTTTTATTAGTGGGGTAATATTAGTGTTCTAAAAATCGGCCTAGGCGGCGCGTATACATTGGGCAGAGATCAACCGCCTCGATTAACTCGTAATCAGTTGCAAAATCGGAGAAGGTATTAGACGGACGTTGGGTGGGATTAGGAGGGATTAGGCAGGTCTAGGCGGAGCTATGCAGGTTTGTGTGGGGCTGGACGGGGCTGGGCGGAGTCTAGTTGGTCGTATTTGAAGACGTCGAAATCAGGAAAAATTTTGAATTTGGAAAAGTCAAGTTGCAGTCGAGAGGAAGAAGATGACTGGTGGGGTCCATCTTTTTTTTTTTTTCAATTTAAATGGACAAATGTGGTCTTTATGGTCCTACCACACTGTTTGGTTCCGTGTTTCACTATTTTATGTTCTTTTATTTCTGTTTATTTTTTTGGGTCAATATTCTTTTGTTTATTTTCCCACCCAAATCAATCATCATTTTTAACTTTTTAAATATTTTTGAATTGTTTTATTATTCCTTTTCCTTTTAAGACCATTTATATTAAAAACCCTAACATTACATATATATTGTTTAAAAAAAAACATATTATTTATATAATAAATTTAAATTATATATTAAATTAACTTAAATCCGCCTAGGCCACCTTCTAGCCGCCTAGGCGCTAGGCCCCTTCTCGTCGCCCGACTAGTGTCTAACGTCTTTTAGAACCTTGGATAATATTACAGAGATCAAATTTGCAAACCAAATGATGTGATTGTAAATGGTTAGATTATTAACAGTATCGATTAACGGGTTTATTTTTTTATTGGTGATACATCATTTGGTTTAAAAATTTGGTCTCTCTAGTGTTACTCTTAGCAATGTGTGCAGTTGCTAAATTTGGCATTTCTACCACCTGGGCTTGGTTAAGTTTTGTTCTTTTTCCAATCTTTTCTTAATTCAGAGGGGAGATTTAAACTCAAGAGTCTCTTGTAACACTGCAAAGTTAAGTACCATGAGATGAAAAAAACCAATCTGCGATTCCAGTCTTATCTTTTTAAGAGAAGATCCTAATAGGAAAGAAAATAATTATTGAAGTGATTATTATTTTTTTGAACAAATGATATTATTTATACCAAGGAGGAGAGGGCCAGCTTAGCCTCATAATGGGCTAGCAATAATGTGGTTCAAATTCGTCTCTGACGAGAATTGAACCTATGATCTCTCACTTACAAATGAAGAGGAATACCTTTAAACTGTAGTAAGTGATCATAGTTATTAATAAATAACTAAATTGAAGTAGATGAATCATCTTTATTACTACACACGTAAGGTATGGGGGAAGGAATGTTTTATTTCTCTCCTCCGTGAGAGCCCTCTGTCGTGAGCGTCTTTCTTTCCCCTATGAGAGAAATGAGTGAGTCCCTCAACCGTATTGATACCTTCTCAGCTATCCCCCAACCATCTGGGTTCAATCAAGCGATTCGCAATAAACCTCAAATCTTAAATCCCAATTTGTTGAAACCCACCACAAATCCTTATTCTCTGTTTTGTGCCATAAATTCCCTTAGCTAATCCTAACTGACAAGGATGGTGGGATTAGGCAGTCGGGGGTTTGGGGAATTTACTCCATCACCTAACATTGGCATCGGGATGATGGCACTTAAGATATCCAGAAGATCTAGTAGCTTCAGAAAAAAGGAAGAAAATTATTACCATCAACAACCTAGGACAATTAATAAGAAGATGAATGTTGCAACTACTAGCGAGTCGGAAATTAAAAGATGGAGGGTTTCAAGTCAAACAAAATAGAGGTATCTTCAACCCATTATTCTTTTTGTGGTTATTGTGAACTTATTACAGGAACAACAAAGTACATTTAGGGGGAAAAGAAGACCAAAATTCCCAAACCCAAACTTGGGCAGATCTTCAACAATTTACCTGTTGTATACATATGTGAATTCAATATGTGCACTGAGTTACGCCAAGAGACAAATGGCGCAACCAGAGGTAGAACAACTGGTGGTCTACCTGGAAAAGTCTATGGATTTGTCGACAATGAAACATGGGATTAAATTGGTGGGAGTAGCTTAACAGAACTTTAAACAAATTTTGGGGGAGGGGGGGTTTCAGGAATATCCTTCTGTCCTCTTGGAAAAAGTTGGGGGAGATTGAAGTCAAATGGGTTCGGGTCAACACCTTCATCATAACTGTCTAAGATGAGAGTATGACCACAAAAGTTCTAAATCAGGTTCCTTGGGCAGTGATGAAACAAAATTTCTTGGTCAAAAGGTGGCCCAAGAGATTGCCCTAGAAGAAGTAAAAATGGAGATGGTCTCATTCTGGGTCTAGATTAGGGGAGTGCCTCTACATTTGACCTCAGAAGCCAATGTTAGACGTCTCGCAAATGAAATTAGGGAGTTCATGGAGTTTGAAGATCTTTCCAAGGCGAGAGGTTTCCTTCGTCCAAGGGTCATGGTGAATACTTCTAAACCCTTGACCACGAGCTGTTGGCTACCAAGGGAGAACAATAAGGATACTTGGGTTGAGTTCAGATATGAGAGGCTGAAAGATTTCTGTTACTGTTGTGGGATATGAGGGCATACAAATAATGAATGCTCTTTCGAATCGACAAAGGGATGGGCTGCTAGATACAGGGAGTGGACAAAAACGAGGCCAATAAGATAAGTGGTGGATTTGGCTAGAGCCATATTATTTGGTGCCGGGGAAAGAATGCTTGCTGGGGTTGTGAGGTATGGGGCCACACCCACACCACATCGAAATGTGGAAATAATAGAACAGGGTGTAATGGGGAAAATGACCCCAACCCATTAGACCCAATGTAAACAGAGGAGGTTCATGATACCAGAAAATGAAGGAAGAAAAGGTACGGGCAGGAATATAGAAAGGCCAGGGTGCGGAGCAATCCTGCACAATGGATCATGACTGGAGGCACTCCAAAAATAACTCACCACGTGTTTATGGGATACAAGCCATCGAGCAATATTTAATCACACATCCTTGGAGTACAGTCAAGGCAGATGATTAACCCATCAATTATGATTCAGGAATTTCCATAAGAGGTTGATACTCAAACACAAGGGAAGGATCTAGGCCTGACAATAGTTCAAATGCTCCCACAATTAAGCATGAGGATTGGTGCAGGTAGGGAGCAACATAAAAATTTGGAAGTCTTCCGGGTTTCTTGGGCTGAGACACAGGAAAGGGAGATAGAGCAATCCAACCAATCGAAACGGGGACCTGATACTAAGACCAGGAGGTGTTCCAATCCCCACAAAAGAAGGTTAAGAGTGGTGAGAGAAGCGAGGTTAGAAAAGGAAAAGTTGCTGAGAGGCTTCAGAGAATGAGTATCAAGGAAAGATGCCAGATGATGGAGAGAGCTATATATGTAGAAGAGGAACTCCAAGAAGTCTCAATTGAATATCAGGATATGTGGAACTACATGGATGAGGTCTCAAAGACGGAAAGGAAAACACTTATGGCGAGAAGAGCGGGAAAATCTTCCTGAGGTGGTGACGACTAGCCTTCAACAGCCGTAAGTTCACCATAACTCACCTTTTTTAGAACTGCCATGGTCTTGGGTCAGACATGGTAGTTCGAGCCCTATATGGGTTGATAAGGAAGTATAGGCCCTTTATGATCTTTCTATCTGAAACTAAGATAAGGGATCATAGAATTGATGGAGTGAGACGTTGTATGAGGGTTTTGGGTGGTTTTAATGTTGCTCCAATCGGAAAACCCAGTGGGTTAAGCTTATGGTGGGACGATTCACTGGAAGTTGATGTCATTTATTCCTTAAAAAAATATTATAGATGCACAGGTTAGAGAAGTGGGTGAGCAAAAGTGGGGTCTATAAGACTTCGTATCGAGCGGAGAAGGAGGAATTCTGGGGGTGGGTAAACTCTAACTTTACCCCTTCTTTTATCCCCTGGCTATGTGGACTCAGATGCTTTATAATCGTCCAAGATATTTGGTGAACTTTATGAACTGCACGGGGTTGATGGACTTGGATTTGAATAGGCATGCCTTCACTTGAAGAGGTACCCGATATGGAGTTCTTATTGAGGAACGTATTGACAGGGGTCTTCTCAATAATCAATGGCAAGAGTTGTGGCCAAATACTATTGTCACCCATGATACGGTGATGGGTTCAGACCACTGTCCGATCATCATGCAATATGAGCTAGGCACTAAGAGAGGAAGAAAGCAATTTCGGTTTGAAGTTTTTTTGGCTAAGGAGGAAGATTGTAGGGAGTTGGCTAGATCCTGTTGGCAGAGACCTTGCGAGGGGAATATGATAGATAAATGGCACAAAAGGATCAATGTTTGCTGATCAAAATTAATCCAGTGGAGCAGGAAGAAGTTTAAAATGAGAGACCGAAAAATCGAAGAGCTCTTTGCCCTCCTAGACGAATTGCAACTAAGGTGGGGAGAAAATATTGAACAAAGCAAGGAGTTGTAAAAAAGGGTTGATAAGTTATAGGAACAGGATGAGAGTTTTTGGCAGCAAAGACCCTTGGTTAAATGGCTTCAGAAGGGTGACGTCAATATTTTTCCATCAATCTACTCTACAAAGGCGAAGGAGAATAAGACTTGGGAGGAGAACCCGGGGAAGGTTCGGAACTTGATCGAAAACCACTTTATGAATCTCTTCAAAACCTCTGGACATAAGGAGTGGGGATCGATTATGGACTGCATTCCCCTGATTATCACTAATGACATGAACGAGTCTCTGAAAACTTGAGTCACAGTGGAGGAGATCAAAGCTGCGGCACACCAAATGGGGGGGGCTTAAGGCATCGGGGCTGTATGGATTTTAAGGTGTATTTTATCACACATTTTGGGAGAGCATTGTGATCGAAGTTAATGAGTTGGTCAGGGCTATGGTGACTGGGAACGGTTGCCCTAGTCAGATCAATTCCATTCACCTTGTGCTGATTCCAAAAGTACATAACCCGAAGACGGTTTCGTAATTCCGACTGATTAGTCTTTGCAACAACTCCTACAAAGTCCTATCCAAGGTGTTTTCGAACAGGTTGAAGCCCATTTTGCCGAACCTTATCTTTCCCATGCAAAACGCTTTTGTGGCGGGTATACATATACAAGATAGTATTAGGATTACACATGTGCTCTTTCATTTCCTCAAGCTTAAGAAAGCAAAAGGTAAGTTCGAACTTGGTGTCAAGTTTGACATACACAAAGCCTATAATCGGGTGGAGTGGGACTTCCTGGAGGCAGTAATGGAGAAAATGAGGTTTTGTCCTACGTGGCGGAGGATTGTAATGGGCTGTGATAGCGCAGTTAGCTTTGCCGTCATCTTTAATGGACAACCTGGGGATAAGTTTGCTCTATCTCGAGGATTACGATAGGGGGACTCTTTATCCCTATACTTATTCCTTCTGGTGAGCGAGGTTTTATCCCGGATGATTGAGTCGACTATGGAAATGAGACATTTGGATGGTGTGAGGATGAACCTTAATGGCTCGGTAATCTCGCATCTCTTCTTTGCTGACGATACGTTGATCTTTCTGAAGGCAGATAAGAAGAACTACACTAATTTAGTACAATTATTGGTTGAGTACCGCTCAGCCTCTGAGCAGGAGGTTAATATTTAGAAATTTAGTGTGTTTTTCAGTGCAAACATTCCAGCGGCTGCCTCCGTGGAATTGGGGGACATTTCAGAATGCTTAGTGCTAATGATCTCATCACCTATTTAGGAGTTCCTGCCATTTAGGGTCGATCAAAAAGGTAGGGACTGGCCTATGTAAAGGGAAGAATCATGGGAAATATCCAAGGGTGGAAACGAAGTACATTGTCACAAGCAGGAAATGAGATTATGATAAAGGTAGTGGTACAAGCTATCCCTGCCTATCTGATGAACTTATTCAAATTTCATGCGGTGCTTTGTAACGAGTTGGATGCTCTTATATCTGGGTTTTGGTGGGGACAAATATATGGGGAAAGAAGAATCCAATAGGTGGCGAAGGAAACTCTTAGCCTATTGAAGAGTAAGGGAGGTATGGGATTTAGGAACTTCTAGGACTTCAACGATGCACTTTTAGCAAAACAGTGCTAGTGCCTTATTCATAACCCAATGTCTCTATGGGCTAGAGTTTTAAACGCCAGGTATTTTCCTCACTGCTCGTTTCTTGATGCTCAACGAGGATGCTGAGTGTTGTGGGTTTGGTCCAGTCTATTGGTGGGCCGAGACCCACTGTTGAAGGGGGCACATTAGCAGATCAGGGGAGGAAGGGACATGCGTTTATGGGCTGATAGATGGATCATCTCCCTTTCTTTGGGACATCCAATGCCGAAGGGTGAAGTGGTGGTATTTAGAAACACTCGGGTTAAGTCACTAATTTGTGAAAATTCTAGATCCTGGGATATTGACTTTCTTATGGACTTTTTATCATCGGAAGAGAAGATCACAATTCTTGATATTGTGATTAAAGACACTTCTAAAAGATATAGGCTTGTCTGGCCCTTTTACAAACGTGGATGATACACGGTGAAGTCGGGGTATCACTAGGCACATTCGAGGGCTTACAACTTAGAGGGTCAGTGCCCGTCCTACATTAGACATTCCTCGGAGCAAATTTGGAATGTCATTTGGAAGCTGAACACTCCTAAAAAAATTCAAAATTTCATAGGGAAAACAATATATAGGGCATTTGCCATGATAGTTGATATTTTCAAGAGAAAATCTTCCCACTCCCTGATATGCCCTATCTGCCAAGACTGTGATGAATTTGTGGAACATCTTTTCCTTCAATGTCCATAGATGGAAGCAATATGGTTTGTTGGGGCTCTAAATTATGGGGTTGATAGGGATGGCATCTCAACATGGGCGCATTGGTTAGAGTACCTTATCAACTATGGCTGCTGGGCTAACTAGGATAAAGATTGGCTACTCTCTCATGTTGCCTTCATGTGTTGGCATATTTGGAAAGAAATATGCAACCTCCTCTTCAACCAATGTGAAATCAACCCGTCAAAGGTTCTTCTTGCCATCTCAAATGCAATGGGCGCTTTTCTCGAGGCGAACCATAAAAATGTGGATCATCCTGCCTCTATCTCTAGTGGTATTGTTGAGGAAACCAGATGGTCCCCTCCTATTTCCCCCTTCATCAAAATCAACGTAGACGCAAGCTGGGTTACTTATAGTGGATTGGGGTTTGTGGGGATAGTCGTATGAGACGACGATGAGAAGTTTTTGGCAGCTGAAGCCATGGCACTCCTGTATAGTTGTGAGTTGGGCATCTCTCTGGGACATAGATGGGTTATTCTGGAATCCGACTCCCTCGCGTCTATCTCATGCTTGAATGGCAGTTGGGGGGCTTATCCTGTTTTGGCGAAGGTCGAAAAACTAGGGGATTCCTTCTAAGACTGTCGCTGGTCTTGGACTCCAAGATCAGCCAATATGGCAGCGGACTTGTTAGCGTCGACGAGATCTTAGGAGATGTGTGATGTTTTATGGGTTAATCGACCTCCATCTTCTTTGGTTTATGTCCTTAACAATGATGGCTTACCTTGCCCACCTTAAGTTGTTTTGGCAGTGCATGTGGTGACACTTTTGCACTTGGTGCGGCGTCTATCTTCCTTGTATCTCCCTGCACTGCTCGGTTGGTTGTGTTGTGCTAGTTGTTTGCCTTGGTGTAGGCTTTCTGTGTAATCTTGGCATTTTTGCCTTGGTAATGAATCACCAGATTCCCAAAAAAAAAAAAAAAAAAAAAGGTATGTGGTTTGTGGAGCAGGAACAACAAACGTCTTCCAAGGTAAGTGGTCGGTGAATGTGCCACTTGTATGACATTGATTTCTCGACGGGCAAGAAAAAGAGGATTTACATGGCACAAGTACCCCTACCAGGATGGCGTCTCATGCCAACGAAATAAAGAAATTTTAATTTCTTCTTGTCTACATATCCTTGTTTCATTGGTACGAGACACCACCTAATGGTGTATGTTGTTCCATGTAATTTTGTCTCCAAGAAAAATGCCTGCTTGGTTTAGTTTGCTTAGACTTTCACGCGTTTTAACTTTTCATACATCCTTATTTATTTCTAATAATCAAATTGAATAATTAGATGAAAAGAATAAAATATAATTAAAAAAAGAGATGTGTGAGATGCTAAAAGAAGAAAAATATAGGCTTTTTAGCCAAAATGGTCCCTGAGATTTGTATAACTCATCACTTTGGTCCTTGTGATTTGAAATCAATAGAATTGGTCCCTGAGTTTGTCCACAATCAATCATTTTGGTCATTCCATATAAAATCTCCATAAAATAAAGATAAAATGACAAAAATACCCTCAATTTTTGTCAAACCATTTTGGCATATTGTTTATTATATTGAGGGTAATTTTGTCAGTTTGATCCTTATTTAACATAGTTTTTCACCGAATGACCAAAATGATGATGGTGGACAATCTCAAGGACCACTTCTATTGATTTCAAATCTCAGGGACCAAAACGAGGAGCTAGACAAATCTTAAGGACCATTTTGGCTAAAAAGCCAAAAATATAACATACCTCCAATAGAGGGGAAAAGTTTGTGACCATCTAAACTTTGATTCACATGTTTAATTTAATAGACCTCCCACAGAGGGAATAAAAGTTTGTGATCCATTATTTGAAGATGCCAACAAAGACATTAGCTACACCCAAAACGTAAATAAATCAATAAAATTATGTGGAAACCAAAATACGTGCAATAAATTGTGTGGATACCTGGGCGAAGAGTTTATTTTGAAGACTTACATTTTTTGGGGTTTCTCTAATATACACCGTAAGAATTGGGATAAAATCAACTTCTTAATGTTTTTATTATAAAACAAATGCATAGGGGTGGGCTTCGAAAACCAAAAACCAAAAACCAAAAAATGAACCGATTGAAAGTCAAATTGAAACTAAAAAAAAAATCTATCTGAACTGAAAACTATTTGTTCGTTTGGGTTTTGTTGGTTCAAAAATCGAACGGAACCGAATGAGATATAAATTAATATTTTATTTATTTATGTTGGGTATTCATTTTTCAAGCTGAATTCCAAGTCAATCATTAATCTAGTTTCAATGCAAGGCTAGATAAGCCTAACCTTAGACCCAAATATGTTGAAAGCCTTATTTTTTTATATTTTTTTTCTTCATTTTATCTCCAGTTTCAATGTTAAAAAGACAAAATAAAAAAATTGAGAAAAACTGAAACCAAGCCAAAACCAAAATACAAATTGAAAAAACCTGACCAAATCAAACTGAATAGTATTTTCAGTTTAGTTTTCAATTTTGGTAAAAAAATTGAACCGAATGAAATCGAAAATACTCCAACAAATGCAATATATCAAGCAAGTTTGTAGAATACAATTTTGTCTATTTGATTTGCCTGTATCATTAAAGATGCTCTACCATGAGACGTACGTCTTCTTTTTGTTTGCTTCTAACTGTCATTGCAATATTTTATAGACTTGAATTATCTCCCCTCTCATCCCCTTCTTTTAATCTAGACTGTTCAAAAGAAATGGCTTGAAGTTGTGTCACACATTTAATGAGCTTCATTTTATTTTATTTTTATTGCTTTCGTTCAACACTCCTTCGTCTTCTCCGCTTATGTCCACACCATTTACCTCTTTCTTTTGCACACCAAATATAGTTGGCTCCTCAAGTTGATTTTGACGTTGTAACAGAACTTGACAGCTATCTCAAAGGTCTCAAAGCTATCAGGGAAGTCGGAGAGAATTCTTGGATTGCATCATCGTTCTCATCAATTTATTCAACAATTTTCACATGCGCTACACAACGAGGAGGAGATGGGAGGGGAGACAATAAATTTGTGTGTATAGCAAGAGACTTGTAACTCAAATAGTTAAAAAGTATACAATTCGACACCTAAAAGTATACTCAGACCTTCCTCTTTCAATTTTTGCTAAAATATACTAGAACCTTTCTCTCTCAATTTCACTAAAATACTTTAATTAACCTTCCTCTTCCAATTCCGCTTGTATAGAAAAATAAATAAATAAATAAAATCAAAATAAAACAACATATAATTATGATTCAACCCAATTACATATAGCTACAAAATTATTGGTCTGAGTCATTGGTCTGGATCACTTGGACAACTGGTGGGTCCGGATCACGGATCACTTAGAGCATTTTCAAGACACAAATAAAATGATGTATCTGGAATGGGTTCATTGTCACAATGACATTTCAGTTCAATAATATAATGTTACGTGTAAGTTTCTCTTAATACGTATTGTATTATTGAAATCTTATTTATGAATCTCTAGTTTCAATTTTAGAGGTGTAATATGTTGTTCGATCTAATGAAGATGATGTGAATTCGGAATGTACATGTTGTAATTCAAGTCAATTTATTGTGAGCGGTTGGATTTTTCTCTCTTTCTTTGCATGGACAAGACTTACATGGCATGGGTACACTGTCATGGTGACATTTCATGTCAATAAGATAAATACATGTGTGAGTTTTTGTCCAAATATTCTTATTTCTTTGGCATGAAACGTCACGTAACGTAACAGTGTACTCGTGCCAACTTGTTCTCCTTTACTTGGGGCCAGCGATGCATGGTGGGAATTTAGGCATAGTTTTATTTTTAATAACAATTTGGTGGGTTGGGATTGTCATACCATTTCGTTATGTGTTTAATAGGATCAACTACTAAAAGAAAATTGATTTGTTCTTAATTTATAAAAAAAAAAAAAATCCACCATTTTCATACCTTTTTAATTTCAGCACACTATTATCCCTCAACTAAATGTAGATACTTGTAACTCAAGTAGTTGAAAATATTTAACCTTACAAATGAGATCATACTCTGAGTCTCTCTTCCTCAATCTCGCTTGTATGTAAAAGTAATTAAATTAAACAAAATAAAACAACTTATCATATATGATACAACCAAGTACATGCTTATTTTACAAGAGGATAAGCTCACGTAATCATATAGGCTCACAGCCATGGGTTTGTGGATCACTTGGACCACTGGTGGGTCTTGATCACGTAAAACCAATTCCAAATAGATAATACCTAATTGATGCTTACATTTATAGATCTGATGGTCACATACTGGAGAAGGACTTACAAGTCATGGAAACACCGATACCATAACATCCTGTTCCATGTAAATTACTCCCTACTGATTCACCTTGAGCTTTTCAAGCTCCCATCATTACCTGCCAACACCATATACTTATCTTTCCTTGTGAGACCGGTGCACTCAAACCCTAAAGCCTTACCTATCTCATTTTGTACATGATTGGCAACTTCAAACCTTGATTTCCCTCCAAGATTGCATGTTTCTTGTTCAGGCAGTTTATCAAGGAGCTGGAGGGTGTAAACAGGATGTGGATTCATGAAATGAAAAACTGGATCCAAACTTTTGAACCCACTAGCACATGTACCATAAAACATATTTACTTTCACATCAATGGCTACAGGAACAATGTCATCAGTGAGCTCTGCAAACAAAGGGCTGAACCTCAACAAATATGGCTCTCGGCATGTTGTTCCTTCTGGGCAAACCACAAGATCTCCTTGTTGCAACAGTTTCTCCATTGTTTTTGCGTCTCTCTCTCTATCTCTGGTTAATCCGATGGTTTTCATGGGGGCAATTTTCTCATTGACTTTGCTCAAACTGTATGTGACAGCAGAGAGGGATTTGTCAATGGCTAGTTGGACATAGAGTGGATCTAGGAGGGTTCTATGGTTGCAGACATAAAGTCTTCCCCTTTGTTTTTGGGCATCATTTGTTCGGGAAATTGGGGATTTGGGCTTTGAAATTGTGGTGATTGTGCCTGTGAAGGCCAAGATTGGAGAGGAAATGCTGTGAGGGAGAAAAATGCCAGTGAGGAATCTTATGATGCAGATGAAAATTCCTAGAGGGAAGTACATGAACATGGCTAAGGTGGCTGCTGGGGTTGGGAAGAAGGCCAATCTTCCATCATGGAAAATCAAGGGTTTTGGGTATTTTTGTTTTGCTAGGGTTTTCCAGTTTTGCTTCTCAGCTTCGGTCACCATGTAAATCTCATCCTGAAAAAAAAAAAAAAACACGTGGGTATACAATATTTTAAATCATTTTAATTAATTTTAAGAAAGAGAAATTCGACGTAGGATAAACCAACATACTATTTTAGCCAACATACCGTCTTAATATTATTATTAAAAAGGGAAATATCCGACACCCAAAAATGATTACTCCTACAAGAAGACTTTCTAGTCAAGTGACCATGTTATTATTAAAAAGGAAATATACATAGAGTTGCTCATGATGCAAAATCAACATCAAATTGAGAGAGAGAGAGAGAGAGAGAGAGAGAGAGAGAGTCAAAATGACCATTGACCAACCTTGCAATGAGAAAAGAGTTGCTCATGCTGCAAAAAACTATTTTGGCAACCAATTATGCCAATAGTTTGAGAATCTGTCTTGATCTCCTCTCCAAAAATTACATTTGGATCAAAACAGTTAGTCTCTTTTTCCTCCATCAACCCCACAAAGTATCCAGCAACAACTTTTAGCTCTCTTGCAACAACAACATCAACCCCGACATAATCCTTCAACAACCCTTCAACCATCACCCTAGGCAACTCACTCACTCCCACTTTTTTCCCACATCTCATCACCACATCAAGCCCTTCACTCCCAACATCCTCCAAAAAGAACTTGGGCAGGACAGCTGTCCCAACCCTCATCCTATCCTTCCTAATCCCACAAAAGCACAAAAAAACCATAATATTTAGGCCTAACTCTCCACCAACCAAAAAAACTAGAGGGCTCAAGAGAAACAAGATCATAGCTCTCAAAAGCCCTCCAGCCTCAAAGGCCACAAGCAGGAAGTAAGGAAACAGTGAAGCTGATGACTTCAAAAGTGCTTCCTCAAAGTGGAAAAGCACTGTTTTGTTTGAAAGCACTTTTGCCTTTTGAGCAAGGGTTTTGAACTTCTGAAAGTTGAAGTGGGTTGCATGGGGCTGGCTGGCTTTTTGTTCTGGAGGGGATGATGATATGTTGCTTGGTTTGCTGTGGACTTGGAAAGAGGAGGAAAGTGCTTCTAGGGAGCATAGATTTCCAGACATCTTTGGTGCCTTCGCTTACTACATTTTTTCAATAGATGCAGCATATTATATATTATTACGAGGGTTCATTTATGATTCCTTCATGGTTTAGGTATGAGTTTTCAATTGGTATCGTGGTGGGTTCTCTACTATTTTTATATTTTCATTTCCAAAAGGTACATAAAGTTATATGAAAAATGCTAAGAAAATCAAAATTTTAAATTGTAACATCCCACATCGCCCAGGGAGTGATCCTCAAATGTATATTCTCATCCCTACCTAGCACGAGGCCTTTTGGGAGCTCACTGGCTTCGGGTTCCGTAGGAACTCCGAAGTTAAGCGAGAAGGGGGCTAGAGCAATCCCATGATGGGTGACCCACTAGGAAGTTGCTCGTGAGTTCCCAAAAACAAAAACCGTGAGGGAATGGTAAGCCCAAAGCGGACAATATCGTGCTACGGTGGTGGAGCGGGCCCGGGAAGTGGTCCGCCCCGGGCCGGGATGTGACAAATTGGTATCAGAGCCAATCCCTGGCCGGAAATGTGCCGACGAGGACGTCGGGCCCCTAAGGGGGGTGGATTGTAACATCCCACATCGCCCAGGGGAGTGATCCTCAAATGTATATTCCCATCCCTACCTAGCACGAGGCCTTTTGGGAGCTCACTGGCTTCGGGTTCCGTAGGAACTCCGAAGTTAAGCGAGAAGGGGGCTAGAGCAATCCCATGATGGGTGACCCACTGGGAAGTTGCTCGTGAGTTCCCAAAAACAAAAACCGTGAGGGAATGGTAAGCCCAAAGCGGACAATATCGTGCTACGGTGGTGGAGCGGGCCCGGGAAGTGGTCCGCCTCGGGCCGGGATGTGACATAAATTATTATTTGTATATCACGTAAAGTAGTGGTTAATAGTTAAGCTTCGTTTTTAGTGATTTGAAGAAAAATTTAAACCATCAACCTCCATAATATGTAATTTATTGAAAATGATTTAAAATTTTGATCTCTCTAACATCACCAAGTTATATACATGGATTTTCCAATTTAAACTATGAAGATTTTGTATTTATATATTTTGGAAAATAATATATGTTGTATAAGTCAAGTATTTATATTTATATTCCAATACAATAAAAAGTATTTATATTGACATATATTTTTGTCCAAACCTAAAATTTATATTTATATTTTTGAAAATCATATCTTTTGTAAAAACAAGCTAATTGATTAACTGTTTTTTATGCGATCATTAATTTTGGGTGAAATAAGACTACAATACTCTTACATTCGACAAAAGATAATGTACAAAGTGATATGCACATATCATGTAATTTTATTGATTACATACTATGTCATATTAGTAACTGCATTTTATTGGATATATCACACACACATATATAGTTATGTATTAAGTTGTACGAAATACTTCCCATGTAGATATTCACAATTTTGTATAGGTTCGAGAACAATTTTGCTCATTGTGTAGAATTAGTATGTGGGTAATGTTAAGGAGATTAAATTTGCAAACTAAATGATGTGTCATCGTAGGAATGAATACGTTTATCAACACTAAGTCATAATTAATCCAATTCCCAATTTCCATGCCATTCAGGTTGCAAAATTTAGTCTGCAAATTTAGTCTTAATAACATTACTCTGATACATGAAACTAATTAAATCATATTTAATATGAAAATTTGAGTGTAGCAATGTAATCCTTAAGTGCCCCAAAGTTTAAAGCTCCCTCTCCATAATTTTTAGATTAACAACAATTGTGCATGAGATTTGGACTCACGATTTTTTTTAATACAATGGATACTAAGCAATTGCTAAAGCAAATAATGTGCAATTTGATTTTAAGTGCTGATATATTACCTCCAATTGTTAAAAAATATTTCCTTAACATGTATCTTAGGGAAAACGATAATAATGGTAATATATAAGTATCCATAGTTATGCACATTAAACTTCGAAGTTAATTTACTACCCCTCTGCGATGGACCAGTTAATTTATAGATGGAAATCCTGTGGCAGGAAAAGAATTGGGAAACCATTTCCTGAGTATTTGTACCATGTATTCAAGGTTTTGTTCGGAATATTTCCTCTCATCCAATATATGACAAAAAGAAAAAACATGCATCTCTATGAATGAAGGACTTGTATTACCCTGGCCTCACTCATACACAAATGTAATTTCCTTAGTATTTTTCTTAGTCTATTGCAAAACGACAAACAAGCGAAACGAGAGGGAGTGAGAGGGGGAGAAAGGGGGAGAGAGTTGAATGCACACATACGATATGGGTGAGAGTAGTTCAGATTCACTACCAGGTCGTAGCCAACATAATCTCTGGCCTTCTTCTCCTATATATCTAATATAGCATATCTATATAGTAGAATAAAGTGTGGGCAGTGTTGCGAGTGGCAGTCGTCCAAAGGTGAATATTTAACAGCGACCAACAACTAAATCATGAAATATGTCTAAAACTGAACCGTCCAAAGGAAACCTACCTGCATGGGCATTGGCCAAACCAAACTAAGAAGGCAAGGACAGATTGAACATCGATCTCTGAGCAAGTAATGAACCACACCAAACGTAGCAACCAGTGAACCAGCAGATGTACAGAGATAGTCTTTGCTATATAGAACCAATCAACGCATGACAAACAGAAGTATGAAGAAAATGAATAGGATGCATGCATACTAGCTATGCATGTGGTAAAGAAGGATAATGTTAAGGAGACCAAAATTTTAAACTAAATTTGCAAATCAAATAATGTGTTACCAATAAGAATTTGGTCTCCCTAGAATTACCCGGTAAAAAAATACATTAATTAATGCAAGAGAGAAAGTAGAGCATGGGGATGAGAGAGACAAAATGAATGAGTATTTTGGTAATCGAGTTAAATGTTCTCTTGATCAGTGGATCAATAATTTATATCATCGATTCATAAATATTTACGTCTAAACCTTATGTTTAAGTATGTCATGCATACTCAAAATCAAAATGTACTGTACATTAAATAATATAAGATAGTATATTTTTATACGATATATGACGTGAATATGAATGAGAATGATAAAAATTTAAGATATTTTAAGTAAAAATAGACTATGTATGAACTTTGGATAGCTGATCGTGAAGTGATAGCATATCGAATAAAGAATGTATTAGTATCCCACTGAAAAAAAAAAAAAAAAAAAAAGCAAGAAAGTGATCGCCTCTTTAATGTGGATGTTACCCATCTAAATTCATTGTTTGCCCAATAACTTATATGTCACGTAGCTTCAATCCTTCCAAACAAAACAAAACACAATAAAACAGTGCAACACGATATCAGGTCAGAACCATGACAACTGTCAAATGAGTTATAAGCCATTAACATGACACATTAATATGGATAAAACGTGTAAAATAAATAAGTATTCCAGTTTCTCTTATTAGGTTAAGAGTTGTTTTGATCTCATTGGGGCTGATAACAACTTAGGCACTTGACGTTGGTTACGGAAAACAAAAGAAATCTTCATGCATAAACATATATACTCAATGCTTTTATTTGGGGAAAAAAGTATTAGTAACAACGTTTATTTTTACATTTTACATTCGAATTAAAACTACCCATCAAAACAAATTGGCATGTCATGTAAGCTGGTTACAAAATCTCAATCCTCAAATGATTATCCAACTTGTGCCCCGTTCGTAGTACATATATAGATATCCACATCTCCTTCAATCTCAACATCCAACAAGAAAATTAATTCAGCAATTAGCGGGGTAAGTAATTAACTTTTGGACAACACAAAATCTTATATGAGTCATTGAATAATGATTTTAAATAAAAAGGGGTGTTTATCGTAAATAATCTTTGAAATTGACCCACAATATAAAGATGATTTTTGAAATTGAAAATTGATCCATATAATTCCTGAAAATAGGTGTCGCAAATCAATGTGGTAGTTTTGTCACAATTTTGTTATATGATGATGTGACACATAAATGTGACCCACAAGACTCACATGTTTTTCTCTCAAATGGCCCAAGAAATTTACTCACACCATCAAGATGGTCTATGAAATTGAAAATCGATCAATGTAATCCCTAAAAATAGGTGTCACAAAATCAATATGGTCATTCCGTCAAAGTTTTTGTTATGTTCTGATGTGGGTTCAATAATTTGATGATTAATTAAAAAAAGTTGTCAAAGTACCTTTTTGCACAATGTGATTATCTCAAGGCAAAACTCGCCACTCTCCGCATCACCAAGATTACCGGGGGAGCACCCAACAAGCTCTCCAAGATTAAGGTTGTGAGGATGTTGGTTGACCAAATGTTAACGGTGATGTCACAGAAGTCATCTCCAATCCAAGTCGTCATCAAAGTTGGTCTCGATCCAATCCAATTCGGTGAAGCGTGTCGAAGGGTGTAAAGATAAGTGTCTTGAAAATTTCTTTTCCAAATAAGAGATGGCAAAGGGAAGGAGTTAGAGGAGTGTGGGTTGAGATTGGAGGTGATTGTGGGACTGAGGAGTGTGGGTTGAGATTGGAGGTGATTGTGGGACTGAGGAGTGTGGGTTGAGATTGGAGGTGATTGCGGGACTGAGTTACTAGGTTGACAACCTTTTTAATTAAGTATTAAACCTATTTCCAATTTATTTTTAATTTAATTAGACTTGTGGAACTCATTTAGAGCATCTCCGAATGAGATGTCAAAATCCTAGGTGGAATGCCACTATACATATTTGACATCAAAAGTCTTTCCAACCAAAGTGTTATTTGCTGACTGAATTTGAAGGCTTAGTGATTTGATGTCAAATTTATTTTTAATTCATTTTAATAGTGGGTTCCATATTCCACTAATATTTCAACCAATAAAATTTTTATTTCAACATTTTTTTTTTAATAATTACAGTCATTTAAAGTTCTATTTAAATAATAAAATAACATTTGACAATTCAGTTGGAGAATGACAAAATTTGACATAGGGCTTCAGATTACCACATCAGCCATCAATTGTAATTTGACTTTTATAATTTAACATTCCCTTTGGAGATGGTCTTATATGTCACATCACTCCATAACCGAATTTTTTGACAGAGTTGTGATTATCTTAATTTGTAACATCTATTTTCAGGAACTATATTGATCGATTTTCAATTTCAATGATCATCTTGTGAGTCAATTTCAAATACCATTATTAGTTATAAATCTTATAATACAATGAGTTTCAGTTGAGAGATGATTTAAACAAATATATTTAAGATATACAAGTGATATTATTATTTTAATTTATACTTCGGCAAAATGTGAGTTTGATCGTTAGATTAATTAGTTTAAATTTGTCTAATTTTAGTGTCTTTAACTTTCTTTTTTTTTCCCTACAATTCTGTTTTTAATTATTTTATAATTTTATAATTTCTTATATAGATAATTTTTTTATGATGAATAATTTATGTATGAGATTGAATTGTTGCAAAAAAATGTCATGGATTGAAGCGAGTCAAGGGAATTACAACATATTTTATGTTTTGCGTGTAGATATACGTAACGTCAGCTGTCCCAAACAATTAATAGATTTATTACTATAGTGCAACGTGTGAACAGTCTGGTGAACTGAAAAAGTTGGAATTTATTGCATCATCTTCATCAATACATATTAACCCTAGCAGCAACCCTGAATTTCCAAAAAGAAAACCCTAGCTATCTTACTGCAACTTTTTTTCCAGGTCCTTTAATGTCATTTCACGCTGAAAAAGAATCGCTAGAATCTTCTTGTGAACAGATGTTTGTAGTCAATAAGGCTACAATGACCGGTCCAATGACTCACACCATTAGGAACTTGCATATATGAATATATGAAACAGATTCGTTCTCACATAACAATTCGGTTTAATAGTTATCTTTGTATAAATTATTTTCACATGATGTTACATTATTTTCACCTCTGTAGTATTACATACTGATCGTACAAACCAATAATACAATAGTTCAAGCACATGAAATTATATCTTTATATAACATTATTAGTTTGAAACACTACGTGTACCTAAAGGATGTATTAAAATCCCTAAGTCAACAGAGAAGTGCCATGTTGGACTCCCACCTACGCCTTAGTGACATGAAGAAAACCCATTAATTCGAGAATAGTATAAGTGTAGTACTATCATGTGGTTTTATCAATCTACACACGTTATAAAATACATCTTATTTGTAATATACAGTTATATATATATATATTAAAAAAAAAAATCATGTTTATAACAACATGGACCATTTTTCTGTTGCATGAATGTATTAATCACATGTGATATCATTATTTTAAGCTAAATTAAAGATGAAAAGGAGAGTTTGAATCAAGAGTGCAAAATGTTCAAGAAAAAGATTCTAACCACCAAATCAATCAACCATTTGCCTCTTGCATGAATATGATCATAAAATATTACAAGTTAGAATATCAACCTAATTTTTTTTTTCCCTCACAAGAAAAACGTCCGAAACCTTGTGCTAGCAAATTAACATCCAACAATAATTTTTATAGCTGGTTTATGATTGCATAACAATACATAGTTTATTTTTTTTCGGACAAATGATGTTATCTACATTAAAAGGGTGGGTGTAATAGCCCGTCCTGGAAATTTTAAAACGTACGCGTGAAAAGACGATTTTGCCCCTAGTTCGATTTCTTTACGTTTTGTCTTATGTTTTTGGGTTTTGTTGGCATGTTTTGGGCCACACACACTCTCCCACACTCCACACCCTTTTCTCCCTATTCATGCACCCTATCCCGAGCCCCATTCCCTTCCCATTTTCCTTCCAACGTACGGACACACACACACAAACACATCAAACCTTCACAGATCAAAGAAATAAAGTATATATTCATGCTCGTGAGGCTCGTAGGAGTCCACCCATACCCATTTCAGGTAAGGATACCTTTGTTTTCACGTCGAACTCGGGATACCCGATTTTGGGTACTGTTCATGCACACGTAATTTCTCATGTTTTTGGGAATTTCAAGCTTGTAGGAAGCTTGGTGAGGTCCCTAGGAGGCTTGGGGTGGTTCGTTTGAAGGTTTTGGACGTCGGGATCACGAGTTTCGAGGTTGGCCGGAGTTGGGGGTATTTTCCAAGTGAGATTTCGTGGATTTTAGCACTTGAAAGTAGTATGATTTTGTTCCTCTCGTTGTAAGCTTCATTTTGGTACCAATTTTGTGAAATTTGGTTGAAAAACGAAGAAGATATCGTGATTTAAAGTTTTCCCGATTTTCCGGCGCCGGAGTCTCGCCGAAGAAGACGACGGAATATTCCGTCAAAACTGACGGAATATTCCTAACGCCGTTGACGGTTACCGTTAGGGATAACGGAATATTCCTGACGGCGTCAACTGACGCTGTCAGCGTGCCAGGCACGTGCCTTCGCGTGGCCGGCGCGTGGGGGCGCGTGCGACGGTGAAAAATTATTTTAAAAATATGGGGATGTTCCTGAGGTTGAGTAGATCACGTTGATGTATTTATACACCCCATTTGAGCTTTGTATGAGAAGTTATTTCTAAAGGTTGGTTATGTGCTTTAAAATTAACGTTTTTATAGTTGTTTCGCATATAGGTGAATCCTATCCCAAGGACGAGCGTGGTCACTCGAGGTAAGGGGGTTACGACCCTTCCACTTACCAGTGAGTGGGCTTTTGGTTTTCTGTATATACCTATATACTTATATTTTCCCAGAAATTTATTTAGAACATTTATTCGTTATATGCCATGCCTATAGTTTTGCCGTTATTTATGCATTGTTAATTGTTTATACATATGTATGTTTGGTGCTGCGGACGCACAGGTAAGTGTCAGGTGAGTTGTGATTATGTTTACTTTCAGTAGTGATTTGACATGCATAGAGAATTCATAACCTGCACCCCCGGTGTTAGTGCTCCCGCCCGAGTTGGGCACAGTCCTTCACGTGATGTTCACTTCCCGCACCACACGCTCAGCTTGGATCCAAGTTAGGTGCACAGTCCTGTCGTACAAACCACTTTAGGTGGTTCCGACTCGTAGGTGACCCCCGACTATTCGCCCAGCCTTCACGTGATCGTAGCACTTGAGCGTATATATATATATATATATATATATATATATATATATATATATATTACACCCAAGCCTGTCGTACAAACCACTTTAGGTGGTTCCGACTCGTGTGCAGGTCTAGTTATTGAGATTGAGATTTGAGCTCTAGATTCAGCCGTACAGGTCACGTTAGGTGACTCCGGCTAACAGTTTATATGATGTTGATATGATTTTACCTGAGCACTTACATTTCATTTTGAGGTTTTGGCATAGCATATTCTTGAGCATGACTGATATATTTATATATATCTATTTTTCTGGGAAGTATACAGGTTTTACGGTGAGGGGTTAGAACTTATTTATTAAATGGTTTTCGAAAAACTTTGTTTTTGCCCACTCACGCTTTTGTTTTGCGCCCCTCCAGGTTCTAGTTGGCTAGCACGTTTGGTGGTTTTCCAAAGGATTTTCCCGGCATTTCTGACAGACGATCACCATCGTAGGACCACCTTCGGGTGTACTTTTGTTGCGACATTTTCTTTTGGACTGCTTTAGGCTTTATGCTCTGAACTTAGCGTCACACTTATGCTTGCACTTGTTATTACTCTATGTAAAACCAGTTTTTATTTATTCGTATTACTATTTCCATTATTATTTTATTAGCTTCCGCACTGTGCACATAGTTACGTCACTTCCACGTGACGGCCAGCATGCCCTGATCTCGATCGGGGTGTGTCAGTGGGAGAGTGGACTAAGCCTCACAATGGGTTATAAATAATGTGATTCAAATTTGCTTTTCACGAAAATGAAACTTAGGACCTCTCACTTACGAATGAAGAACAATATCACTAAATCGTAGTAGTACATGGCAACAATGCATTGTTTGCTACAAACAATTATTTGATACCAACAAATTAGATACCTAGGATGACATTAGGCCATCTCCAACCAAAGGGTCCAGAGGGTTAGATGGCCAGACGGCCGAAAATAGCCCGAAAACCGTCTCCAACAGAAGGCTAGGCCAGAGGGCTCTGGAATCTGAGAAGGCCCCACGGAATCGGAGAGGGCTAGAGGGCTGGCCATTTTTTTACTTATGTTGGATTTCCTATCGATTATAACCGACAGGAATACATTGTATTACTAATATAAATGTATTACTGTCGGTTATAACCGACAGTAATACATTTATACTAAATAATACAAATGTATTCCTGTCGGTTATAATCGACATGAATTCTTTGAATATTTTTTTAACAGTTTTATTATTATTTTTTATTTACAAAAATTTCCCTATAACTTCTATTTTTCATATATTTTTTAAATTCTATTTTTTTCCTATAACTTTTATTTTAAAAATTTGTTTCATATATTTTTTTTTAAATTTCATTTTTTCCTATAACTTCTATTTCACAAAATTTGTTTCATATTTTTTTTAATTCTATTTTTTTTCTATAACCTCCTAAGCCATTATACAACATTAAATTAAATTAAGTAACATGAAACAACATTAAACAATATTAATAACATTAACCAACATAAAAATTATACAACATAAAAAAAAAACATTTAACATGAAACGTAAACAACATTTAAGTTGTAGTTTTTAAATAATAAATTATGTTTGGCTTGGCCCTATGGTCATTTGGCCCTCGGTTGGAGACGGTTTTTTGTGACAGGGCTAAAACGAGCCTTCTGACCCTTGGTTGGAGACAGAGGCAAATATGACCCTGTACTGTTCATTAAAATATTAATATCTTGGAGAATTTTGGAGGGCCGAAGGGCTAAAACAAGCTCTCTGGCCAGCCCTCAGTTGGAGATAACTTAGAAATGTTACAGATTTCTAAAATAGTTAAAATAATATTATAAATTAAACTATTGAACTATTCTAAAATAGTTAATATAATGTATATCAAAAATTTATCAGCATTTTAAAACACTAAAATAGTTAAAATAATATTATAAATTAAAAGAATATAGTGGATTAGAAATGTTTGATTCCATTGGTTCGTTCCAATCCATGAATCCCATCCCAAAAAATGAGTTTAATTGCCAGAACCAATTGAATGGAACAATCACAACCATAACAATGCCATTTATGATTCATTCAATGGCATTGGGATTTGGGATAGTCAGCCAAACACTTTGTAGCCACGCATCTTATTTTTAAAAGGATGTTGGGAGATCAAAACTTTAATTTGAATTTGCAAATCAAATAAGGTATTATTAATATAAAATAAAGGGTAATATTAAAGAGGCCCAATTTTTAAATAAATTTATAAACTAAATAATGTGTCACCGATAAGAAATAAACATGTTAAAATAATAATACAATCATCAATGTTCATATTATTTGGTTACAAAATTTGGTTTAGACATTTTGTGACATCCCACATCGCCCAGGGGAGTGATCCTTAAATGTATATTCTCATCCCTACCTAGCACGAGGCCTTTTGGGAGCTCACTGGCTTCGGGTTCCGTTGGAACTCCGAAGTTAAGCGAGTAGCACGCGAGAGCAATCTCATGATGGGTGACCCACTGGGAAGTTGCTCGTGAGTTCCCAAAAACAAAACCATGAGGGAATGGTAAGCCCAAAGCGGACAATATCGTGCTACGGTGGTGGAGTGGGCCCGGGAAGTGATCCGCACAGGGCCAGGATGTGACACATTTGATCTCCCGCATTACTTTAAAATGAGAACTTTAGGCAATACTTAAATAATAATTAAAAATCCAATAATCAACAATCATATCATTCAGTTTGCAAATTTAGTTTAAAATTGTAAACACGTTAACCAATAAAAAAAAAGGTGCTTTAGATTTTAGTCCTTACAATTCATTATTTCTAGATAAAAACTCATCTATCTTTAAAGATCCAATTTAAGCCCAAATTTAAAATTTGCAAACATATAGGAACACTATTGACCTATTAATACAATTTATTTACACTCATGCCACTCATACTTTATGGTCCCCTTTCCAAATTCCTAAATTTATGCCAAATTAAAAGTAGTAGAAAAAATGAAATAAAATGAAAAAAGTGTTTGCATTAACCGTATCTTTGTCAAACTAGAAAAGTAGTTTTTTTTTTTTCGTGATATATTTTGCAGCAATTTTATCCATATTAATTGGTAGGTAAATTAGTTTGTTCCAATTATTTAAAAAAAATACTACACCTATATTATATATTTTGAATCAAATAACATTCCTCTAACTTGTAGGTAAATTATTTTCTATGTATTGTTATATATGTTAGACACGTTTTGTTGTTGTATAAACATGAGTGGAACATAATATTGTTGATTTTATACATCAAACTGCATTTCTTTTGTTATAGGTAAATTATTTTCCATGTACAAGTACTTATGTTAGGCAAGTTTTGTTGTTGGTACATACAATATTTTGTATCATTGTAAAGAAAGATGTTACATTACACCCATGGTATAATTGTTGTAGGTAAATTATTGGAAATTAATTTGTAGTTAGGTAATGAACATTTTGCATCATTGGAAATGAACATTTCAAAGAGTAGGTAGGTAAATTAATTTGTTCTAATTATATAAAAAAAATTACACTGCACCTAGCTATATTTAATTTTTCCAATTATTAAAAAAATTTACACTACACCCAACCAAATAACATTTCTCTAACTTGTAGGTAAATTATTTTTCATGTATTGTTAGATATGTTAGGCACGTTTTATTGTTGTATAAACATGGGTGTAACACAGTATTTTTAATACTATACATCGAACTACATTTCTTCTTAATATAGGTAAATTATTTTCCATGTATTAGTAAATGTGTTAGGCACGCTTTGTTGTTGGTATAAACATTATTTTGCATCATTGTAAAAAAGAGATATTATATTACACGCATGGTATACTTGTTCGTAGGTAAAGTAATGTGCATGTAGATGATGAAATACAATGTTCTAATATATTAATAAAAAAGGGATAAATTCAAAAGTATTCAAGAGTAGGGTGAAAAAACAGAATCAAATAGTTTTATGAAAATTCAAAACCTTTCTAAAAAATTAATATGCAATAAATTTTTAATAGTAATGTCTTTTTTTTCCTTTTGCAAAATCATTTACTATTTCCTTACAATTAATTGTCTACATCAAGTATGTAATAGGGGTATTTTAGGCATGTGAAAAATGTAAAATGTGTGAATTAATATGAAATTAATGAATTTGCTTATGTGGATCCTAGTCATTGGGTTTTTTTTGAGTAAAAAAGTTATGTAGGGTTTTATATGAAGAAAATTGAGTTTGAAGAGCTAAAGTCGTATTTTCACTAAAATAAAACATGTTAATCAAAGACTAGAGATAATTTCCAACTGCTGAAACACGTTGATCCAAAAACAAGGCCGACATGCATATATGGTCAGAAATCGTACACGTCCAAAGCCCCTAGCAAATTCCACTGTCCAAGTTGTCCATCTTGTTCAGTAGGAAAGACAAGTTGGTCAGAAATCGTACACGTCCAAAGCCCCTAGCAAATTCCACTGTCCAAGTTGTCCATCTTGTTCAGTAGGAAAGACAAGTTGGTCAGAAATCGTACACGTCCAAAGCCCCTAGCAAATTCCACTGTCCAAGTTGTCCATCTTGTTCAGTAGGAAAGACAAGTTACTAATGGTAGGTAGGCTACTTATTGAGTGTGTAAATGAGGGAAAATTTTTAGGTGTTCCGGGTACACCAAAAAATTTTGGTGTACCCACACTCATTAAAATTTGATTTTATTATTTTATTGAAAAAAAAGTGAGGGTAGGATCCACCATTATGAGTGAGGGTACACCAAAAATTTTTGGTGTACCCGGAACACCCAAAAATTTCTCGTAAATGAGAGGTATCTAATGACAATACACAAAAAACAAATCAAAATAATGTTGGATCCTTCTTTCCATGTGCATAAAACACTATCAACCACAGCTGACTACTGCAACTGCAGATTGATTAACCACCTCTAATAAAGGCATTCAAAATCAATTCCCCACAGTCACAAAGCAGTTTTATTCTATGGCAAATTGGAAACAAACAAGTTTTCAGGAGAGCTCACAGTTTTGTGCATCCTCTGCCGCTGCTGCTGCACCTTTTTGCTGTTCCAGGCTGGACACTCACTGGCTAACCTTAACCCGCATTGAACCCGCATTGGTTAATTGGTTCCGGTTATCATAACGTTTTCTCGAGAACAATACACCAGTTGGATTTGTCGAAAAATCGATCAACGATTACAGCGTCTTTCATTCCAGCTACTAATCTGGATAATACAGCAAAAGAGTAAATGAGCCGATGAAGTTAAGCATCGGTTATACAGTAAATTGTCAGAATGTTAAGAACTGGCCACAAAATTTAAGTTACCATTTAACAAGGTTTACGTGTTTGTTTCATTTTTAAAAAACGAAAGAGACGGAAATCCAACTAGACACATAAAAGTTGCATCAACCAAGCAACTGGGTAGTTGTGAGGAATTAAGTCCTAGTTTGATACTGAGGTAATTTTGAAAAAAATGGCTATTAGAAAAAGCTGGGAGCTTTTTTATGTTTGGTAAGCATTTAGCTTCAATTTTTTTTTTACAGTTTTGGGTGAAAAAAGCTAAAACACAAAGCTGCAAAACCCAGCTTTGAAAAACCAGTTTTTTTCACATTTGTTTTATATAAAAGTTTATCAAACACTATAATACTTTTTTTTTTTTTTTCCAAAAACACTTTTACAAATGCTTTATTTCACAGCTGTTTATTTTCACAGTACAACAGAAGTAGTTTTTTTTTTTAAACACAACAATACCAAACCAGCTTTAAATGAAGCAACTACCATCAAAGGCCTAACTTAGAGGCTGGCCTACCATTACGATTGGGGGATTCTTCTCCCACTGGGAAGGCTTGGTCCAATAGACCCATGAGGCTTCTTCTCATACTCATTTGCTTCTAGAGTTGGCCTCTTTACCTTTAACGTGAATGGTTTTCTCACCCAACTTACTCATGATAATATGACTTCAAGCCATGAACCCGAATTCAATGAGCAAAAACTCATCATTCAGGACGACGTAAACAAAATTTTGGTGACATGTCAACGTAAATATAATTTGGTGACATGTTCGCCACACATAGATTATAACCTTATAACCAAAGTTTCATATATATATATATATATATACATATATATATATATATATATATATATTTATGTCTACTAGGTACCTATATTACACCGCTATGAGTTTGATTTCATTAATTTTTTTTTATGAGTGAACTTTTTTGATCAGTTACTGATCCATAGATGTAAACCATTATGAGTGAACTTCTACAATTCCACTCATTAAGTATTGCTCTAATGATCCAGCTGTCATAACAAATCATATAAATAGAACAATAAAATTCTGTCCTAATAGGCACTAGACATGTAAAAGATTAGTTTTGCCCCCTATGAGTTTGGTTTCTTTGCTTCAATTAATGCTATTTCAATTTCAGCAACCCAACAACACAGCATAACCATAGCAACAAGACATAACGAAAATATACGTACAATTTTATTACTTTTTGATAAACTATATACACACACACACACACACACACACACACACACACGCGCGCACGAAATGGAAAAAGAAAGAAAATGAGAAGTTACCTTTCAAGCTCGCCTTCACTGAAAACATGGTATAGATAGAACTGCATCACCAAAACCAGTTCTATATGGAAGATCTACGGCGTCTGCAACCGATACTTGATGCCCTCTATCTGCACAAATTTTGATAAGAGGAGCACTTACGTCACATCCAATGAAAAAACAATCAGGATTAAATCCCAAGTACTTTCCATTTCCACATCCTGCATCAAGAACAAGAGATCCTGAAGGTAAGGAAGATAGAAAATTGGCTACTTTTGGCCACTTAGCAAACCGGGTCGAACTGAAATGAGGTGCGACAGCATCATAAACATGATGGACATACTTCTTTTCTATTTCAGGAGTGAACTGCACATTTAAGGATGAATGTCTACGGCTTTCACTGGCTGATTCAAATTGTAAGATGTGAGATTCTCCACCAGAATCTAGAGAACAAAAACCAGATACGCCTTTAACCTTGACTTGTCTCATAGTACTGAAGATTCCTGAATAAGAAACACTACCAATTATTACAGTGGGAAGACGGAAGGCCTCTCTAGACAGATAACAGCGTCTAATTCCTTTCAGAACATTACCAAACATCACCCAGAATACTGCAGCTAATTAGAAATAACATGAAAAAAGACATAGGTTAAGGTTACAATTTTGGAAACATACAATTTCACTTGTATACGCGCGTGCAGTATCCTTTGACATGCACAAAATAAAAAGCGAGACAAAGGAATAAATTGGCGAAAGCACCAAAGTCATTTATCGGCACAGACTCACACATTTTGGATTTATTTCAAGCAACCGAACTGATTTAGGAAGGAGAAAGAAAGGCACCAAACGATCAAAAGCTCGAATTTCCCTTTAGTCTGCATTACTGACAAGCTGGAAGAGGCTATTTGCCAATAATCATCAGCATAACGCTTCTAAAATGTTTTGCATTCCAGAAAACGACGACTTAGTGATGGATAGTGTACCAGGAAAGGAACTCCTACCCAGTTCTCAAGGCAAAATTACTATCACCCATGTATCCGGAGACTATATCGAACTGCTTGCTAAAGCAGCGTATACAAGTGCTCTGGATTCATCCTATTAACTTTGTTCAATTAAGTTTCAAACTTTCCCCTCCTTTGTTTTCCTTTTACTAGGATTCATCCTATTAACTGAAGAGCGAAATGCGCGATGTAACGGTTGTTCTAATTTCCTAATAAGCTTCTTGTTTGAAGACAAATTCAGTACTCTGGATTTAAGGTTCCACAAATTCAGTGCTCTATTGTGTTGCACACAACACAATAGCCGAGAACACAGACATATAACCGAAACTCAGCTAAACACAGCTTCAATACACACACACATATATACATATATACATATATATATATATATATATATATGTATGTATGTATGTACAAATCTATATCCACACCTATGAGTAGAGTGACCTGATGCAGCTGACATGAGGAGCTGAAGAAGTGGGGCGAATACAATCCGAATATCTTGTGAGATGTGACTGATTGAATTAGGTTTCTCACAGAGGGAGACACGAGGGAGGTGGCGGGCAGTGAGAGAGAGAATTAGGAAGTGAACAGGCGTAGGGTGTCCTCAGTGAACTCCTCCACACTGACCGTTGATTACCAGGTAATCGAGATGGCTCCGATGCACCAGCTAACAGGTATATCGTACCAACACAATCACGGCACGTCATTTTGACCATAAACCTACTAACGAGACCAAATCTTCGGCATTTAAAATAGATGTGGTATTTAAGTAACCTCAATAAGAGACTGACACGTTTTTATTAGAGTATTTATCATAAATAGCTAAAATTTAACACTCAATTTCAAATTTAACCAAAACTACGCTTGAAAAGACTTTAGATACTCTCAAATTAAACCTTAAAGTCTAAATTCATTCACCAACAACAAAATATGCAACTTTTGCGAGGATGAATGGATCTGGATTCACTAAGTAAAAATTATTATCAGTGTATATGGACCTATTAGTTCTAAACATAGTTTTCTTTAATTCTAGCGAAGAAATAATGTTTTCTTTGATCCAATACCCACCCCACCCATACCACATGCAAAACAATTGAAATCTATGGCTTATAACCGGAAAAATTGTCGGCAACTGAATTTCACGAAGTTGATTCGGTTTTGGTGGGAAAGAAAATTAAGAAAACCCACATCAATGATAACTCATATAGCAGTTAGAATAATTAAATGAAATCATGAGTAGAACAAGCGAAAGTGCCCCAATCAAACTCCTATGACGGACAACATGTGTTGATTGAAAAATATTTACATAAAAGTTTCGTTAGAATTCAAAGATTTTAGTCAAATTACCCATACCAAGTTGGGGGAATTAGAACCCATGAAAGAGGCGATGACTGTTGTTAGTATTTTAGATATTTCCCTAGTGTTGAAGCTTGCTTACCAGTAGTTAAGTTTATTTTTCGGTGACAACCAAACAGTATGGGTAGTTGGGAACTTCAAGGATTTTTGATGCAGCGTAAGTTGGTTTTAACGTTTTTGGCATTTAAGTCTATTCAATTACCTTTTTTTGTTATAATGGATAGTTTTTATAAAAAGTGACATTTTTGAAATTGACGAGTAAGTTTTGGCTATATATGATAAGTTCTCTTTTTATTATCTTAATTTTTCTTAATTTTGTTGTCATAAATTTAATATGTATTAAACACTTATTGGAGTTGTAGAGATACCACATATATTTTGAGTGCAAAAGATATTATCTCCCTACTAACTGCGTTGAAACACCTTCCCACAACACATCAATTTGACAAATTTTCAGATTTTATCGGGCTAGTTTGAAATTGTTTTTAAATTGACTGAAAACGCTTTTAACGAAAATGTTTTTTAAATCAATCCTTAATAAAAATCCAAGTGGATCATGTCAAAGCACTCTAAGTGTTTTTGAAATCCAAAGTTAATTTTACCAAAAATACTTTCAGTCATTTAAAAAGTATTTCTAAACAAGTTTATAATGGATAAAGAAAGTAACTTTGCCTGCAATAGCAGAGTTTCTATTAGCCGCTATCGCTAATTCTAGATCATTGACTTAAAACATGCCAATACAAAGCGCACAACTGAGGATCTACCGCAAGCACTCTCTTAGAAGAAGAAAAATTCATTTTGGAAATTGTAATCAACGAGCCAACATGTTCTTCAAGAGTAAAACCATACATTTTTATTATAATGGTCGGCATTGAGAGCTTGAACTTTTTAATGTCCTCTAATGTCTTAACCTGAATAAAATAAGCAATGCAGTGAAATATTGCATCGATCTTATTTATGGTAGTAGGGAGGGTTAATTCTTTACCCTTTAGGATTACAACTCTTAATAGGTAATCAACTCCTAATAGGAATATAAGATACATTCCCATATCTACTAGGATTTACACAATCACATTCCTAATCTAATAGGACTGCAATACTCCCCTTTGAGTGTGTAAATACTCAAGTAAATGGCGCATTAGGTCTTCAGCGATGAAGTAAGTACAATTCATGAAGTCGTCGGCACAATGAGCAAATGCAAGTCTTAGATCAAAGGGAGAATGCATAAAAAGGTAAAAATCACAAAACCTCGCTATGGTAAAACCCAAGGTGGGAGAAAAACCATAGACTAAGGAGAAAAGTGAGAAGTTGTATTAAGTCAAACTATACGTCTTTTGGATGCAAGTAGAAGAGCTTATAAGGGTATGATCAACCCATGATGGGTGCCTCGTTAAAACCTAGTTAGGTAGCAAAAACCCAGTGAAAAAATGCTCCTAATCGTAGGGAAAAAGAGTACATTAAGATCAAGTGAGTATACTTCTGGATACTCCCCCTGAGTTTGACTTAACTTCCAAATGAGAACTACAAGCATTGCATATGATAGTTTAGTCATACCAATTCATCGGACAAGCTTTTAGAAGGTTGACTTTTGTAGTGATGTCATGTAGAGGTCAACAAGGTTGTCTAGGATCGGCTTGCATGACTTCAATCTCCTGATGCTTTGCTGATGTAGATGTAGACACAATATGTCTTGGCGTTGACTTCGTTGATGTATCATGGCTTGGTCGAGTTGATACATGCGACATAATCTTCATGGATTGTCGTTGGGACTCAATGATGGATGAAAAACACAACAAGTATTTCGAATATGCTCAACAAGAACTCCTAATTGTATCTCACTTGTGGCATAGTGAAGTGAGGTGAGTCTTTGGAACGATTCAAAGATTTCGCAACTAAGGTCATATCGTGTACCTCCAAGATATTGCGATATTCCTAATGGTAAAGACATAACCATTTAGGGATTTTTCCTTGTGCGGGTTTGATAAGTAACCTATGTCAATATAACAATAAGGCAAGCATCATTCTGAGGATCAGGGGGTTGGATCCGCTCGAGATGTGTTAGGATTTGCCCATGTAGTACCTTCAGGGTACGTCTTTAATACCAATTCAGTGGTTGCATGTAGGCGCGGTGCTACATCTTTACCAAGATCAACAACAAAGGAGATGTCCTGTCTAAATACAATGAGCTAAGTACAACAAAACGCAAAGTTGAACTTTAGATATGGAATTTTGGATTCCATAACCTCTTCAAGGTCTCATTTGCATATAATGTATAGATAATCATAGGTATACTCAAAGGTAACACATTCAGGGTAGTTTAACTGGTAGATCAAGGTACCATCAGAACAACGATTGGACTTCAGGTCAAAGCATAAACGAGTTTTCCTAAGATCATTCATCTCAAATTCCATCTTTAGGTGTGAGGTAGTTTTCTCAAGCTCTTATGGAGTCTTAGTGAGATTCGTATCAATGACATAAATTGTAACTCTCGCAATTTGAAATGAGACTTCATAGTTTAACACGCAAGGGCATAATTCATCCCTGACTGATCAAATAATCACTTAGACATGTATACCACATCCATCAGATTGTAAGTGAACGTCTCAAACAAGTTAAGAGGGTGTTTCGTGGTTTGGAACTATTTGAACTAGTCCATGTAATTCTTTAGGAACTTACATGTAAACCTTCGTATCTATAACACTAACCACATTTCACAATGCTGTTATCAATCACATGACGTTTTGAGAAAAACCTTGCGCCGTAAGGCATGCATCATATTGCACTATTTCATTCATCTCATAATGTTTCCTTTCCCACTTGTAACATAACATGGGTACCTTTGGCAGTGTAGGAACGACAGGTCCAAAACACACTTTGGTAAGGAATTTGACCTATATTGTAATTTTAGTTATCCAATCAGTTCTACGTTGTCACTTAATCAACGAAACACGGTTTGATATCATTGCTTTTCATTTATGTCGGTAGCTACCATATAAGTGAAAACATCATCACTGGTAATCTTATTTCAATTCCATCGTTTCATCCAAACTAGTATACTGGACCAAGAACTTCAAGTCTCGAGAGTAATCCGGATTAATCTCATTAGATGGAAATGATTTGAGACAGCGATCAAATATGAATTCATTGTTATGCCGTGTCTTCTTCTTCTAGGGAAGTGAATCCTACGAATCGAGTAATCTGTCGTGCTCCAGGCCAAGATAGATTGATTGGTTATTCGCCGGTGTACCAAACCATCCAACAGAGGCGTCCAAATTGTCCAACAGGGGTGGCATATCCTTTGGGGATGTTGACTCGACGTCTATTAAGTACATTTATTCTTGCAGGCATGTTTGCAGCTGGTATATGATCTCGTCACTTTAGCTAGATCAGAGGAATGCGTCTGGGGCAACATTCTGAAAGCTAGAATTCATGGCACTTACTTATCATACATGTGTGGTAGGAGGATCGAGATGAGACATAGTAGGTAACGTTTACGCAAATTCACGTCATTCTACAGGAATGTTGACGTTCTTATCTCCCTCTAACAGCAGGAAAACTGTCTCATGAAAGTGACAACTCGCACATGAGCGATAAAGAGATTGCATGTAAGGGCTTTAAGGGAGCTAGTGTGAAGGAGAATCATAATCGACAAAGATTCACATCCTTCTTTGAGGACCCATATTGGTATGTTGCGGCAGCACAACTTGGCACATGGGATGCGCACCCAAATGCATAAATACAAAAATTGTCAGGTTCGTACCCAGTAACCAATTGTAACGTCATATAGGTTGGGTGGCAATGGACCTCAAGGCGGACCAACATAACTGCATACAAGATTTCATATCCCTAGGCAAAAACTGAAAACTTGGTACGTTTGCCAAAATTCGAGCGATAATTTAAATTGCGCTTTATGATCATTAGGTGAGTCTATTTGGGGTGAACATGGGAATTCGATGTTCAATTATAAACCCAAAATACATGAAATATTTTATCGAAAAATAGTCAATATAAACTCTCCGGCATTATCTAGTCTCCCGAACATTAAGGGATAAGTTGGGTGTTGAACCCTTAATTGGCCAGGAGGTTTAGCAGTAATGTGTGTGGACAAACATGTGATCAGTTTGTCGATTCATCAACCAAAACCATAAGTATTTATATGGTCTGCATTTTGGTTGGATTAGTCCACATATATTCCCTTGAATTTGCTATGAAAAGAGAGTCATGTCGTATCTTTGCAAGGAATAATATAGAAATCAATTTCCCAAATGAGCGGGCTTTGGCAAAGTGTGCTTGTAGGCACAAGATCTTGACTTCGGGTAAGGAGATGCATCGTAGCATCATTGTTCGACCGAAGTGTCCCAAAAAGTTGTGCCAAAGCAAGTAAATTGCTCAATCTTCAGGCTTCAAGTTGGCCACATGTGGTATTCCTAGTTGGGAGACAACTTATTAGCCCCAAATCAAAGCTTTAGGCTCATTTTTGGAGGTGGTGCAAAGATATTTCACTCTATTTTCTTTAGTGGTTTCATTTATGATCATTGTGCTCTCGAATATCCTTAAAAACTCAACGACATGAAGAATTTAAGGTTTCTTAAATGGTAATTCAGTATCATTCATACAACGAAGAGCATGCCAAATGCTCTTAATCAGGTTGGATAGACCTGAAGTCGTTGTTATAGATGTGATTTAGGTGTAAAGTTAGTGTGCGTAGTACGCATTCATCCAGACAACTAACTTTCCCACTTTCTTACCTAATCACGTGTTTAATTGGATTGATCACATGTATTAAGAAACATGATTCAATTAACTCATATTCAAGGACAATATCAATCAGCTTATCCATAAGTAAAACATACACCAAACTTGAATCCAAGAACATGGAAAAATGTCCACAAAGTAAATAAACACTAAGGGGATTCGGCTAACAAGGCCAATGTCGAAATTCTACTCTTCCAACAATGTTTGGTGGAGCAAAAGTAGTCTCACATATTGACTACTAGAATGATACTCCTCAACAACATAGGTAGGGGCACGAACAGGTGCATAACCAATGGTCTATTCCATCGATACGGAAGTACATTCTGCAGGGTTGAGGTTCGGGAATACTACCCCTTATTCTTGAAGTTTTAGGTCAAGGATCATGCTTTGGGCATGATGCCACACCTTGGCAGGCCTTGATTTTACCATATGTTTGTGGTAGTAATCAAATATGAGAATTTGGTAAACTTCCACTTTCTACACTTGTTGCTTCAGGAGCGAGTTAGAAACAAGGAAGGTCGAGAAAAGTATTATTTAGTCAAAATTCGATCGGATTTATAAACTTCAGAATCATACTTATTCATGGACGTAATCATGGTGTGCTTCAGGCAATGTCTTTCATGATTAGACAATCCATAGGAGCGAGCCAAAAAGCCATGGAATCCTCGTTCTTGAGGTATTTCCATTTGTAATGCTTCGGGCATAAGTCTTCGAATGAAGATCATGGCAGAGGCTTATTTAGCTATTCCATGTCATTGTTGGCTACAATGGTTTCTCAGCTTCTTAATGTCAAGTGGAGATTCACGTCTTGTACCCACATATAAAATGGTTTCTATTAGAAACATCCAAATAAGGGAAATCAAACTTGTGATAGTTTGACAATCCATTGAATTGGAGGGAACAAGATTGCAATTAGTGTTATGAGAATGAATCATCCATAAGCATCAAAGTTAGAACATTCGGGTTATAAGACATGGTTTTCATGGGTGTATTGTTTTATGAAACCTTCGGGTTTCAAAGGCATTAAATTTGAAACTACAGGTTCAATTTAGTTTATGAACGGTTAGTTCATAAAAGAGAGGTTCCTGCAAGAACACAGAATGGAATATGTTGATTTAAGTGTAGTGGATTTGAGGTTCTTCGAGAACTTAAGTGTGAAAGCTTCATTACTACGAAAGTATGTCACGGTTCAAAGAAAAGAAATAAATTATTGAATCATTAATGTCCAAAAGTGATATTCAGGTCAATAATTTTGGATTCATAATCAGATTAATGGACTACAGGTCCTTTTAATTAATTCAATAAATTGGGCCATATGGGGTCAATTGTAAAAGAAAAATAATATTAACATATGGCTTAAAATTATTTAGAATGCTAAAATAATAGCATGTGGTCCAAAAATATAGCCCCACTTTGAGCTTAGCCGTGGGCACCTCATGGTTAGGTGCAGCTAGAAGTAGAAACTGGCCAATTTGGCTTGGGCAAGCCACACGTGGCAGCCTAATCAGCGTGTGCAAGCTACAGGCTTGCAGTGGGAATGTGGGCCTTGTAAGGCTGCTGCAGGCAGCCCAATAACTTGTAAAACAAGCTTTACATGCATGCTGCAGTCACGGGCTGGGAAAAAGAAATGGGGAGCCTAGCGTGCTGCAATCAGCAGAGCGGGCCGGGGGAAAATGACGGGGCCCAGCATGCGCTGGCATTTTGGATCAGAGGTCGGGGGCATGAAGCCCAGCACCGAAGAACCCAGTCACTACGTGGGTAACAGGCCCAAACAGAAGCTAACCCATTTAGCTGTAGGCTGATGGAAGATATGCTGATTGTGATACGACCCAATTCTCAATTCCCTTAATCAACCTGCAAGTAGCACAAGAAAGCTATGGAAGAAGAGGGAAGGAGAGATGAAGGAACATAACTCTAAATATTTTTGTATTTAATTTCTTTGTTGTAAATTCTGATCTGCCACATTTGAGGGAGATGTGCTCCCTTTATACAGACTCTACTTCTTAAAACGCCAGCTGGCATATTTAACAATTCTTAACAATTCAATTAAAGCATAAACCTCAATTACATTTTGGGTTCATAACAATATCCCCCCCTTGAAAATTAGCCTTGTCCTCAAGGCTTAAAAATGGAATTGTGGAAATCCTCCCAATTAACTGTTGTCCTCAAAGTAACAAGAAGTTGAATTTGCAGAAGGCATTCATTGGTAGATTCCTCCCAAGCCTTCTTCGAGTCAAGCTCCTGAACTTCCTTAATCAACTTAAGGCCTGAATTCCAATAGATAGGGAGAAGATTGATGAATTCTCTTTCTGAAAAACTAGCATCTTCACTATGCAAACAAAGAGACCTACAAGCTGCCAACCTTACAGATAGGTCATTGTCCTGTAGCAATTTGATCAAAGCACAGTAAACTGGCATTTTTGTGTCCTTTTTAATATCAGAAACCCATTGTCCCAATATCAATGCAACTTCCTAGGGGGTGATATGCATATTTAGATGATCAATATGAACCAATAATTCTAAGCATGGTAGTGAACCAACCAAAACAGATGACTGCAAAGGTGTAATACTGTAATTATTTTCAGCAACAAGGTTAGCATTGTTTTGTAACAGAACTTCCATTGCATCTTGGTGACCATGACCAACATCCCAAATTAAGGGACTTCTAGCGTCTCTTGGTGAATTAACATAAGCACCTTGGGGTTCAAACACCTCAGTCCTTTTGTCAACCAACTTTGCCAATTCTATGTTCCCATAAATCTTACATGTAAAAAGCAGAGATCCCCATATAACCACATCAAGTTGAGTAGGCATATCTCTGATGAAATTTTCAACCACATTTAACAGATTAGCATGGCTAAGAAGATCCACAACGCATCCATAGTGTTCAATACGAGGATTGAGCTTATGATTTTCAAGATCCATGCTATGTATCCATTTATCAATGAATTAGAGCAACCATGACAAACCTCGAAGAAATGATTCAATAATGCATTCCCTCTGTAACAAGCTATGAATGTGTCTTGCATAAAGCGCACCTAAAATAGCTCCATGTAGTAATAATCGAACTGGTTGTGCTTGAGAAATCTGAGCTGTTGATTTTATCTCCTATTTCTCCCTTAATTGTTTTTTTTTTAAAACATGTCAACAAAACTTTGACAGCAAGATTTTAACCATATTTTTCTGACCTCATCACCAGTCTTGCATAGCAATCTTGTGCAGAGGACCACCCCAGCAAAAGAATCACTGTCAATTGGATGTGGAAGAACTGGAGATTGTCCTAATTGCAACATAGAAACAACAATCAACAGTGCTTGCGAAAATGCTTTATTCACTTCAACTTTTGATGGTTAGACCCCTTCCAATCTCAGGGCAAGTTTGGTCATAAGGTATGCAACAACTGTCCCAAGGAAAAAGTCACCAGTGAGAAGCAGGGATCTCAAGTTCCCAGATGCCACGGATCCTTGAAAAAGTGTAGGAGGAGAGAAATCAATTCTAGATGCAGCATGATGTGTGGCATAAGTTCCATCAGCAAGAATAGTAGGTCTTTTAAAAGACATGGTCATGAAGTTTACTTGCTGAACCTTTTGTGAAGAATCATTACTTTCTTCTTCTGAAACTGAGAGAAAAGGCAATTCACTTAGGCACCGTTTAATTGATGCAATTCCACCCTTAAATTCAGGAAGTAACGTGCAACATGCTGCAAAAATCCAAAGGCCGGAAGAACAAACCCTTGATGTTCGGATTTGGTAGAAAGTGTTTAATAGCTTTGTTATTATAGATACCTTTACTCTAGGGTTGGTTTCTATTATTTCTCAGATAAAAACAATCATATTAACAGCAAAAGCAACATTGCTGCCTCCTAAGAAATCCATCAACAGATGTACCACTGTGCTCGCCACTTCCAGGAACTTTATTGCACAAGAGTAAATATCCTGAATAAGCATCTGCTTGTATTCAACATTCTTTTCTAGCTCTCCAGTATGAGTCTTGATTCCCTTTTCAAAATAAGAACAAGCTCATTGATGTTTGTGCAAGTAACCAAGCTAAGAACAATGTATAGGGTCTTTCTCTTGATGTCAAGATTATAACTAGAAAGTGCCCTCAGCACGTCCATGAACATATCAGCTACAACTTCTCTATGAAAAGACTTTAGGTCAGTCGGCTGATCAAGAACAATAACTTCACATTGTTGTCACTTTGAGAAAGAAGCAGCTAATAATAGGTATTGGCAGCAGCTCTCCTCTGCTCTCCACGATTTGTTCGACATAATTCTCGCAATAACAAAATGGTTTGTGGGATTAAATGGTTGTTGGAAGGATCAGATGGGAAGTATTTATTGGAAAACCTTTCCTTCACCAACTCAGTTATTGCCATATTGTTTTCTCTCCATCTCTTAGGCAATTCATCAAACATATGCAATGCAAACAAATGCTTCTTCACAAATTTACCCATAAGATACCAATTTATCCAACCATATTTATCATTCCGAAATGCAATAGTCAAAAGAGAATGAAATATAGCTTTCGAAGTTGTTATAATGAAATGCAAATAGAGAACTACCTCAGCTCCAGTTTTCGTATTATCAAAGAAGAAGTGCTTACAGAGAAACCGCGAAGCAGAGGTCATCGTCGAAGCATAAATCATTCTCTTCGATTCTGGCAGAGAAATTAGGGCTGCAACGGAATCGTTCGACTGTGGTTTAACGGTCAAAGTTGCCAGTGCGTGTAACATCGGTGAAGATGAGAGCAATGGCGGAATGGAATGGTCATGGATTGTCGATGAAATTCGCAATGGGTTGCCGTCTCCGTTGTGAGGTTTTTGGTGACCAACCTTGATCGATTTAGCTTCCTCGAAACACATCGAGGTTGGATCAGAATCTCCCTCAACATGGAAAGCCAAGTCACGGTGTAACTGAGCAAAGTCACTGCGGATTTCTACGAGTATAGGATTCACAGCCTTGTGAATGGCGATGAGTGCAGAATCCATAGCTTCATGGATCGCAGAACTCATCGAAGCTTCAAATGAGTCGATTGCAGCGGAGAAGCATGCATCCATGGCAAAAAGACGGGTTGGGTGGGCGTGCACATGAGGGAAACCAGGATTTGAGAAGGATGATACCATTGATACGACCCAATTCTCAATTCCCTTAATCAGCCTACAAGTAGCACAAGAAAGCTATGGAAGAAGAGTGAAGGAGAGATGAAGGAGCAGAGCTCTAAATATTTTTGTATTTGATTTCTTTGTTGTAAATTCTGATCTACCACATTTGAGGGAGTTGGGCTCCTTTTATACAGACTCTACTTCTTAAAACATCAGCTGGCATGTTTAACAATTCTTAACAATTCAATTAAAGCATAAACCTCAATTACATTTTGGGTTCATAACAGAGTGCGAGGACAAGCCCATCACGGGTTGGCTTGGTCTGGCTCAGGCTGGACTAGGAGAAAACCCACTGGCTGGTATGCTATTATAAAGGTCTGCGGGCCCAGCAACATGCAAAAACCCTAGGCTATGGCTCAATCGAAGTTGTTCCCATAAATCTTAAATTCTTTTTCGAAATTTATAGGGCTAGAAAAACCCTAATATGCTTCTAATTTATTTATATTCTTTGACTCACAAATTCCATAAAGCATAATTGCGTACCTAATTGGCAGAAACAATAAAAAGCCTTTGAATTTGTAGAAGATCCTCCTTGGAAAGCCGGAATTGCATCTCCAATGTGCTGTATCACGTTTAACACAGAAAAATTAAATTGAATCAATAGCATGTAGATCAATTCAAAATAATAAATTAGTCATAATAAGAATGATTAAAACGTAATACTCTCCTAATTGAATAATAAACTCTCTTTAGCGTAACGTCAAGAGCGTGCTGATAACGTGTTGTAGGCATAATTTACTGAACGATTATGGAGGCCGTAGAGAGAAAGAAAAGTGCAGCAACAGTAAAGAGAAGAGAGAAATGTGTAATTGTGAGGTGTGTTCTATTCCACCCCATTGTGCCTTTATTTATAGTAGTAGGGAAGGTTAATTCCTTACCCTTTAGGATTGCAACTCTTCATAGGTAATCAACTCCTAATAGGAATATAAGACACATTCCCATATCTACTAGGATTTACACAATCACATTCCTAATCTAATAGGACTGCAACATATTTTTTATTTTAGAGCAAAATCATGAATTTAAATAAGAATAAGGGTTAGTTAGGATTGCTTTGCTTTTTAAAAAGTTGTTTTTGTTATGCTTTAAAAATAATCAACCGTAAAATAAAACAGTTGAGTTTTTGGTAAACTGTATTTTCATAAGTGCTATGAATATGAAAAATAGTGTAAAGTTTATGGTAAATTGTAATGTAAAAGTGATATAATTATATCTAATGACAAAATGGCACTGATGATAGTGGTGGTGGTGGCGGCGGCAATTGTAGGGATATGGTGGTGCTACCAATAATGAAGTGTAGTGATTGAAGTGTAAAGGTAACAATTGTGGTAGGGGTGGCGACAACGACAACAATGGTGGTTATGGTTATGGTGAAGGAAGTTGCTTTGGTGGCAACGATAGAAGTGGGGACGGTTATGGATATGGTGGTGGTGGTGGTGGTGACAGTGGTGATGACTGATGATTGTGGCAACAACAATGGTGGTTGTATTGACGGAGGTGGTCTAAGGTTAGTGTTTGTAGTTGTAGGTGGTGTGAGTCACTTTGTTCTCCAAAGGATAAATGTGTGTAGAAAGATAAATAAAATCATTTTTAAAAACTAATAAGGTATTAAAGGAATTTAAACTATTCACTAAGGGCTCAACTCCTTTTTTTTATGAAAGCAGCTTTTAAAATCAACTTACAAGCTATTTTCAAAAGCTGTTGTTTGCAGACCATTTAAAAAAAAAAAAAAAAGCAAGATATTTTGTTTTACCAAACACTTTTTAGTGCTTAACTTTAAAGTGAATCAACTTTTGGTTAATAAATTAAAAAAAAAAAAAAAAAAAAAAAAAGGGAAAAAAACAACAGAGGCCTCAGAGTACTGCATTTTTTTTTTTTTTTTTTTTTTTTTTTTTGTCTTTTTTCTTTGGAGGCGTCTACCCAAGGTACCATATTGCACAAACATATTTTGGGGGCACGTTTGGTGTCCTTCAATCCAAATTTGTTGTTTTTAAAACTATTAAGTACTAAGTAATTTAGTTACATCCATCTTAATAAGTATACATATGTTGTAAAAATTGAACATTGTCAAGCATGACATGCATTCTTAACTTACTCAAAATTAGACTTTGATCATTGCAACAAAGGCTTAAGAAGGGCAACTAGAATAACATGATATGTAAATGGTGAATTGCACTAATAGATATGACATTGCTCTTCAACTCACTGCGTTCCGAATTTAAACTCTTTCCCTTCATTACATAACAACTAGCCTTTTGTGTTTCATGCATAGAAGTGTCCCAATCTATGAAAACTCAGGCCTTTCCAGGAAATTTGATAGCAACAAAAAAGGCCTCGAATTTCATGAAACATTCTTTTGATAAAAAAGCCCATCAATAAAGTTTAAACTTGGAACATTGTGTTTACTTTTCACATTTTTCTTATCAAGAAAACAATTCAACCATTAAATAGAGCGACCATAATCACAATCAGTATCAATCTGCCCATCTTTTGCCTGGACAAATTCCGTTAGTGACTAATGTAACATCTAATTTAAGAAAATCTATCATTTGACACAAAAAATAAACTCTGTTAACTTTATGTAAAATAAAGAAATAAAAAACTTTAACAAGAGACAACAGTAATTTTGGGGTCCAACAGTAATTTGATGCCATTTTTGGCTTGGTGAAGATGAGAGAATTTTCCAAGTCTAGGGGGCGTGGAATTCCAGGCGGTGGAATATATTGTTAGGATGCCACGTGTCGGCATCATATTAATAGTATATGTTGTTGTTGTTTTTTTTTTTTTTTTTTTTGAACAAAGGTAATTTTCATTACCAAGAGAGTACAATTACAGATAAAGGGACCCAAATACACAGTAAACACAAAACAAAAAGTGGATACCCAACTCGAGAGAAGGGCCCAAAACAAAAAAACCCTACAAGACTAGATTCCTCCGCCGCTGTAGAAGAACTGGCCGCCGATCCAGCATCCCAGGCTAATGCTCTCACCAAACACAACCCCAAAGAAGAAGGCTCCATCGTCCTCCACCAAACGCCACACAAATCGAAACCGCAACCACCAAAGAAAGAAGCCAAATGGAAAGAACTTTCCCCCATCAACAAAGCCGAAAACGACATACAATTGGAGGGTAGTGGTGTGGACACCATATGAGCCGAAGCTCTGCACTCCTTCCTAGAAAACCGCAAAACGCGGGTGGAAGAGATGGTTGCAGAATCAGACATGTGTGAGTATGATGTAGGACTGAAGCAAATGGAAAAGTAAAAAAATGGCTGGATTAGAGTCATGGAGGTGGAAAAACTTGAGGGAGAAGAAGAAAAAGGAAAGTTGGAAGTGGGATTGTCGGATCAAGACTCATGGAAGGTTAAAGCGAAGGTCACAGGGGAGGATCACAAAAAAAAAGGGTAAAAAAAACAAGGAGAAAGCCAATCTTCGTTAATAAAAACTAATACAAGAAATAAATTGTCAAAAAGCAATCCAAATACAAGCATAAGCCAGTAAATACAATAAAAAAGTCCAAAAAGAGCAAGCCTACAACAACCAAAGGCGTGGAATTCCAGGCGGTGGAATATATTGTTAGGATGTCATGTGTCGGCATCATATTAAAAGTATATGTTGTATTTTTCTTTTAGTCAACAAATAACATTCATTAATAAAAACTAATACAATAAATAGATTGTAAAAAAACAATCCAAATACAAGCATAAGCCAATAAATACAATAAAAAAGGTCCAAAAGGAGCAAGCCTCAACAACAAATGCCCTAGATCTGTCACCACCACCAAGAGAAAAAACCCACGAACAAACTAGATGAACAGAAAATGGGGGTGAGCAAGCTACCCACGCAAAATGCGCTTCAATAATCCTACAAAAGAGTACTAAATGCACTTCAACAACCACCTAACACCAAAGTGAGCCGCCAAAGAGAGACACGCAAAAGGCTGAGTAGCAGAGGTCGAAGGTGAAGGATTGACGATGGAGAGAAACATTAGGGGTAAAAAGGGGCATAAAACCTAGATTTGAGACAAGCTCAGGGAGGTTGAGACAAGGTTCAAGGAAGCTAGAAAATAAAGGAAAGAACGCAGCGAGAGAAATGCTAGGAAATAAAGGGTAAGCAGAAGTGAAAATGGAAAGAAAATAAGGAAAGAAGAAGAGGATATTGGTGAAGAAGAGAAGAAAGATGGAGCTTGGAAGCAAATCCCAGGAAAGACGGGGAAGGAAGGGAAAATAAAACAGAGGGAGGGTGGGGTCGGAGAGAGGGGTGGAGACCAAAAACAAGGTAGGTTTTTTTGGGAGAGGGTGGGGACGAGAAAGGAGATCAGAGGGTGGGAAGGAAAGGGGAAGGGGGATGAGGGCTAGAGTGGGGTGGATACTGGGCTGCAAGCCGGAGCAAGAAGCTGATGGCTAGAGGCTCTCAGATGTAGGGTAATAGTATATGTTGTATAAATAGGTAGCTTGGTGAGGAAAATGAGTTGTTGATGTTGTAATAGTCTTTTGTAATACAAGTTACTGTGCAATTGAGACAGAAGTAGAGTTGGGTTCTAACATTAGAAGATGGAAGTTCATCTCAATCTCTCACCTTTAGACTTTAGATGCACTTTAGGACTACCTGGTTCGAAATTTAGTGCAACTTTCGTTTCCCCTTTTTCTTCAATTACTCAGATCATCAAAAGAATATAATTTTTCTATACAAGTTGTAGTCTAAACTACTCTAATTTACGAGCACGAAGATTTGAACTCAGTTACAAAAGACTAAATTTAAAAAAAAGAAAAAGAAAAAAAAACCATGTTATGTGGCTTACTGGGTTTCAAACAATTTTTGGTTTAGCTTTCTGAAAGTTTCGATGCAACAAACAAATTATGTTTAGTTAAATAAAGATGCTTCTCAAGTGTGTAGGATTCATTTACTTTTACAGCTCAGGCTGAATGTTTTAGTTTGGGCAAAGTATGAAACTCTGCCACTTTGATGTAAGGTCCAAACCATATGTTCCATGACTCCGGCGAAAACTGAAATTTTTTTTTTCTTTAAGCAGCTCGTTCCCACGACAGTACGAATTTTGTTTCACAAAAATGGCTTGTGGTTTTTGTTTTGTGTCAAGGTAGAAGTTTTTGAATCCACTGTGCTAAGTGGTCATGACTTTTCTTTATTTTTTGGAGCCTTGTAGACATAGGGCTAATATTCCCAGATAATATTACTGTGATTAATTTTCGCCTCGTGTGAATTGGAAAAGGTTGTGCAGTCAAGGAAAACACCGTGATGAACTTTTGCAAAGAAATGGCTATGCATTTGCATTAAGTTGCACTTAAAAAACATTTATTGGAATTATGTACAAGTTCATTGTATTGAAGTTGTGGAGACACATGGACATTGATTTTTTTTTTTTTTTTTTTTTTGGTCAAACGATAGATTTTGTTAGATTAGTCACCCACAAGATTCAAACCCATGCCATCATGAAAAGGCTCAACTCCTTTCCATCATTGTGGTAAAAGACCACTTGCAGACACTGATGGCTGCCATGATTAAGTTCATTCTGCATTTGTTTGCTTCTGGGAACTACCTTAGGAAACACTTTTGGCCACATCTACAACTGATATGGGAAAATGTCTACATTCCTCTTTAGGCCTTTGAGCTAGGCACGTTTTATATTGATAACTGCAAAACCGTTGAAAGAAGTTATGCAGTTTGTATCATATTCTACTTCTATCTCTGTGATGATTTTCATATCGAAGCAAACCCATTAAAAGAAGTTATGCATTATCTTCACCTGTCAATGAGTATTTGTGTGCCTTCTTGCATATCATCATAACTAAAACAATCTGGACCATGTTATACATTGTTAATAGATATACACCATACATGTCATAAGTTCAATGATTTTTTTTTTTTTTTGTTGAAATTCATACAAAATTTACATCAAAATTCACCTAGAAAACACTAAAACACTAACATGGCCTTAGAGCTTTCTTCATGGTGAATCAAGCGGCGTGGATTTGTGAGTGGCTAAGAACTCAAATTGAGCTGCAAGATGGTTGGATTAAGTGCTGAGCTTCGAGCTCTAGTCTTCAGTGGCACCAACTATGAGCTTTGGTGCATGAGGATGAAGACAATCTTTAAATCCCACAATCTATGGAAATTTGTTGAAAAAGGATTCAAGCTTCCTTCATATGAGAAATTGATGGATGAAAAGTAACTTCTCGTTGCTCAAGATCTGGTTGCTTGCGATGCAAAAGCTATAGGATGGATTCAAGGAGCTGTGAGTGATGAGATCTTCCCAAGGATTGCAAACCAAGAAACTGCAAAAGCTTCTTGGGATGTATAGTAGCAAGAGTACAAAGGTGACTCTTAACTAAGGTGTTTGGATTGATAAACTAAAATGAATATGTATGCTGAAGAACTGCCTAATAAAAGGATTATCAAGAAAATTTTAATTAGTCCTACACCTCAGTATGATAATATTGTTGTTGTGATTGAGGGAGCCAAGAAGATAAGTGAAATTGATCCAAATGAAGTTGTTGCAACTTTGAAAAGGTTTGAACCAAGACTAATTAGGCACTCAGAGGACAATGATGTCACTGAGAGAACCTCTAGTGGTCTGAGTTTGTAGGGAAGAAACCATAATCAATCTGGTGGTTACAAAGGCAAGAAGCCTTGGAAGAACAAAGATAAAAAACCATTTGTGAAGTACAATGAGAAAAGCAATATTGCAGTCAAGGGTAATACTAACAAAGATGGGTGCAAGATATGTGGAAATCTTCATTTTGGTGAGTGTTGGTTCAAGGGAAAACCAAAGTATCACAAGTGTGATAAGCTTGGGCACATTACCAAGGATTGCATAAGTAAAATGATACAACAAGTGACTATGCTAAAGACGTAGGTGAAGAGACTTCCATGTTCTTTGCTTGTAATTCAGCATTAGTGATCAAGGATGAGCATGTCTGGTTTATTGACAATGGTTGTAGCAACCATATGACTTCTCATGAGTTATTGCTCAGTAATGTTGACAAGAATATAACCACTAAAATCAAAATGGGAAATGTTCAGCTTGTTCAAGCAGTTGGATGGAAATTTGCTGAGTGTTGGACAAAAATGATGTAACACGAATATTTCCTTATGTTTGGAGATGACGAGGTTGCAATCTTTGATGACAGGATGCTGGAAAATCATGTTGTTACAATACAAATGATATGGAACATATGAAACTTAATATATTGAAAGCTGCAGTGGAAGACTATGCTTGGGATTGGCGCAGAAGGTTTGGACATTTGAATTTCCAAAACCTATAGTTACTTGTCAGTAAAGAAATGGTATTGAGAATGCCAAATTTGAAGCAAACACAAGGAGTGCGTGAAGATTATGCAGTGGGAAAGCACCACAGAGAAGCCTTCAGTCGAGAGATAACTTGGAGAGCAAGTCATCCACCATATTTGATACTCTAATGTATGTGGTCATATGCAAGTGACAACATTTGGTGGCAATAATTACTTCTTGACTTTTATAGATGATTGTACAAGAATGTGTTAATTGTAACTTTTAGAGCACCAACATGAGGTGTTCAATGTGTTTAAAATGTTCAAAGCCATGGTGGAACTACAATGTGGCTATCCGATCAAAAGATTGAGGAGCGACAAAGGTGAAGAGTACATTTCTATGGAATTTTAGAAGTTCTATGATGATATAAGGCCTGAAAGGTAACTAACTGTGGCCTATTCTCCTCAACATAATGGTGTGGCTAAGAGGAAGAATAAGACTATCATTGAAATGGCTAAGTGTATGCTTCATGACAAGAAAATGCAATATGAGTTTTGGGGTGAAGCTGTCAATACTGCAGTTTATATTCTCAATAGATACCCTACCAAAGCTGTTAAGAATAAAACTCCATTTGAGGAATTCTATGGTAAAAAACCAGGAATTAAGCATCTCAAGGTGTTTGGATGCATTTGTTACTCTCACATTCCAATTCAGTTAAGACAAAAACTAGATGAGAACTCAGTGAAGGGTATTTTTCTGGGGTATGGAAAGGTTGAAAAGGCTGCAGCTTGAATCTCAGAAGATATTTCTCTCCAGGAATGTAAAATGGTAATTGGAATTGGCACTTTGAGAAGATACTAGACTAAGCTTTCCTATGAATTTGAATTTGACTAAGATGAATGACAATGCAAAATGATACTTGAAATCATTGAGGAAGATCAATAGTTGGAAGAGAGGGGTTCTTAATCTCAGCTTGCAGGCTTGCAACTAACACTCAAGTTGAAATTGGAGAATCAAGCAGTGCAGGAATACACCAATAAGGACAAGATCCCTAAGTTAAATTCAAGCAAGATGTAATGTGAGTATGAATGAACCATAAAAGTTTGAAGATTCTGCCACTGATAGTCTGATATTGCCTGGAAGAAAGCTATGGAAGCTGAGGTAGAAATGCTTGAGAAAAACAATACATGAGAATTGGTTGATAGACCATCTGATAAACTAATTGTTGGTGATCTCACAAACCTTACCATTCTCTATCTGTACAAAAATAATCTTTCTGGCATTATTCCTGAATAGATAAGGAACTTAAAGTTTCTTTTGAAGCTTGGTCTTACTGAGAATCAACTCAATGGTTTAATTCCCGCTTCATACAGTAACCTAGCTAAATTGAAAAGGTTAAACCTAGGAGTAACCAATTTTTGGGCTCCACACCTCAAGAGAAAGAGGACCTTAAGTTGACCAACTTTTGCCATTGTAGACAACTCACAAACACTTAAGTATAAAACAACCTTTTTACTGGTCCAATCCCCAAAAGCTTGAAAACTAACATGAGCTTATTTAGAGTTTGTCTTAATGGGAACAAATTGACATGATCTGAAACTTTGGTGTCTATCCAAATCTTTATTTTATAGATATGAGCCACAATAACTTCTATGGGGAAATCTCACAAAACTGGGGCAATGTCCACAATTAGAAACGCTACTAATTGCAGGAAAAAATCTTCCTGGTAGAATACCTCCTTAGATTGTCAATGCACAGAAAATTCATGTACTCGTTCTTTCTTCAAATCGCTTAGTTGGGGTGATTCCAAAAGGACTCGGAAGAATGACTTCTTTGTAGAAGTTAATGTTGAATGGAAATCAATTTTCAGGCCATATACCCTCAAAATTTGGATCACTGATTGATCTTAAATATCTCGACTTGTCGTCAAACAAATTCATTGGGTCAATTGCTAGCATTCTAGGTGACTTTCTTATAACTCATTTCCACCCCCAACTTTTTTTTTTTTTTTTAATTTCCCGTTTAAAGACAAAAACCCCATTATTTGCTCATTCTTCATCGAATCATATGGATCAATCTAACAATGACGGAATTTATATTTTGTTTACTAAATCACATGAAATTTTACCTAACTCTATATAATATATGGAATGAAGAGAGATATTTTGAATGACTTGAATAAGAGACGCTCTTATTTTAACTTCCGGTTTCGACGAACGAATAATCATTGAGTCCTCCTCTTTCCGTACAACACATACAAAGAGACCCGCCAATAAATAGTTAAGTAATTAGTGAACATATGAAAGATGTTTAGACCATAGACCTCCAGTTACTGGATCTAATCCTCCACGACCAATAAGAAATTTCACATATTTTGACCAATTCAAGGTGAAAAATGGGGTTGCTCCCTCAGCAAAACTAGGATAATTTGGTTGTTGATCTAGAATTTGCTTCTTTTATATTAAGATTATCTTGTGATCTAAAAAAGTTCTTGCCCGTTTTTCTTTGACAAAATGTTCTAAATATTGAAGTCTTGTGTATAATTTATTATATATCCATACTAATAATCTCGTTGCTATGAGCTTATTCTGAGCAAAGCTTGCACATACAGTGGAAGTGAATGAAAAATGTGATGTTTATAGTTTTGGAGTTGTCGCTTTGGAAACAATAAGGAGATTTGTTCTCATCATTCTCATCAGTACCTTCTTTGTCATCGTCATCTGCAGGGCCGGCCCAGGCCCAGTGCAGGCAGGGCGACCGTCCGGGGCTCAAAAAAATTGGGGGCACCAAAATTATTACGGTGGTATATTTATATATGTTTTCATCATAGTATAAATTTATAAAATTTGGTTTAATGACACAGAAATTTAACTAGAAGTGGTGGTTTTGTCATTTGAAAATAAGGAGGAGGCCTTGGGTTCAAAACACCACATTGCTTATTTACTTTCCAATTTTTACAAGTTTCTTTTCATAAGAGTATAAACTTATAAAATTTGGTTAAAGGATTAAGAAGTTTAATTAGAAGCAATGGTTTTTGTTGTTTAAAATTGATGAGAGGTCCTAAGTTCGAAATGATATGTGCATGTTTATTCTTTTCAATTTTTACAAATTTTTGTTTGGTTGTTAATTTATTTTTAGTTATTAGCTAGTTGCTATGTGGGTTGTTATTTTTAAATATTTGTTTCAATTCAAGTCTAATCTTCAACAATGAGTAATACGTAGACCAAATTTTTAGAGCAAATTTACAAATTATATGATGTGTCATCAAAATGTTTAATTTAGTGACTATTCATTACTAATACATATCAATTAAAGACTTAAAAATATCATTATTTTTTTAGTCCCATATTGCCAAGGTTAGTAAATAAGAAAAGACGCCTCATGATTTATACAAAAATACTTTCAAAGTTCAGATGGAAAACAAAAGTCATCATATATCTACTTGTAAGCCCGGAGTTTTTTGGTTTCCTTCTCTCGATACAAAATAAATTAGTCTTTCTGTGTTTCTAAATTATTGAGTTTGAAGTGTTTTTCCAAGTATAATTTTATTGATGTCTTACGTGTGAAAATAAATAATTTTCTTATATAAAGTTAGGGCACTTTTTTTGGCGTCGCCCTGGGCCTCAAAAATCTCTGGACCGGCCCTGTCATCTACATTCCCAGCCCATCAAAAGCCGATCGTGGATGTTCTGGACCATCGTATTTCTCCTCCAACGCATCAAGAAGTAGGGGAAGTTCTCTCTCTTGTGAAGATTGTATTTTCATGTTTGCATCCCAGTCCACAATCTCGTCCAACAATGAAACAAGTTTCTCAATTCCTCTCAACTCAGAAGTTGCATTTGTCAAAGCCATTACGTATGGTAACCTGCAGTGAATTGCTTGCTCTGGATCCTTTGGCTGCCTGAGAATTAGAGAAAGTGGGTATTTCGTATAAATAAGTTTCACTTATTTGCTATGGCTCATTGTACTTTCATGCACTTGTTTGGTGCAAAACAAAATGTGTTCCTTGGTTACAAAAGAAATGTACTGGATCTAATTATTTGTCCATGGTTTTCTATGCAATACGATGGCATGGTTTCAAATATTTTCCCTAGTGAGTAAACAAAACATTACAAAAAAAAAAAAAAAAAAAAATCTTTCTGTAGAATGGCATGGTTTGAAATTTCAGATACTCAATGATGACATGGATCCCTAGTGTAAAATTAAAGTAGGAATCTCAATAGAATTTGGATATCAAATTCTCATAAGCCTTGTATTTCTGGTAAGGCAAGAAAGTCCATAATAATTAGTATAAATAAAGCACCCTTTCTCTTTCTCTCTTCTATATATAGTCAGCCATCTCTCTATCACTCTCTCATTAGTTATTAGCAGGAATATTTTTCAACATTCCACATGGAGTTCCACAGAAGAAATATTTTGGAATTTAGCCATCTTCAACAAAGGGGAGTATTAGTTTCATATTACTCTTGTTTTGATTAAACTTTTATTGAATTAATCTTGGACTGTAGATTAAAGCTAGTTTTTCGTGTTGTCTTCTGTTGGAGCTTTCTACGAAGGCACGAGGGTTTTCTTCTTCCTATGTTTTTCGTATCAGTATTTTGATGATTACATGGGAATGCTCTTTCCTATGTTTTACCTTGAAAGTGTTTTCTTCAACTCCACTATTACAATCTATTTGATGTTGATTTGTGTGCTTTGGCTCATACGTAAATGGGGTGCTTTGTAGTTGCAATTTCATTTTTCTTGGGACTAAACAGAATCAAACAATGGTTTATTTCTGTCTAATTTTCACGGCTTCACATTTCATCTACTCTGTGTTCTAAAATAACCATAATCGAGTTGGTAAGTGAGATCGAGAATTTTCTTCAACATTGTAGGGACTGAGATGTGAAATTTGTGGGTTTTGATTACACGGACGAAAATTCTTCTCGGGTAGGAAAACAAAACAAAAGCGAAGAAAGACTCTGCATTTTGCAACCTCAATTCAACTTTCAAAATGTGAAAAATGCCAAATCAAACAGCACGGAACAATCGCAGATTCACAAGCATGCATGCTCCTAAGTCCTGAGTCACAAGCATGCATGCTCCTAAGTCCTAAGTCAGTACATAAGTTGATTCGTAAAGATACACTATTTCAAACGTGCATGTGCGAATTGGTCATGAGCCACAAAATTCTCATAATTCCCCAATCTTGAATACCTCAACCCCAACTACAATAATCTCTTTGATGTCATTCCACCTGAGATCAGTTCCCTTTCCAAACTCATCTATCTTGATCTCTCGGAAAATTAGTTGTTTGGGAGCATTCCACCTCATATCAGTTCCCTTTCCAAACTGTTCTATCTTGATCTCTCGGAAAATAAGTTGTTTGGGAGCATTCCACCAGAAATTTGTATCCTGCAAAACCTCACCCATATTTTGCTTTATCAAAATAACTTGTCTGGCACAATTCCTGAGAAAATAGGGAACTTAAAATCTCTTGTCCACCTAGCGATTAGCTATAATAAACTTAATGGTCCAATCCCAACATCACCGAGTGATCTAACCAACCTTACCCGTCTATATTTTTGTAATAATAATCTTTCTAGCACAATTCCTAAAGAGATAGGAAACTTGAAATCTCTTATGGAGCTACAATTGTGCAATAACAATTTAACAGGTCTTATCCCTCAAAACATTGGAAACTTAAAGAAGCTAAGTGTGTTGTACTTGTTCAACAATCACCTTTCTGGTTCTATTCCTAAAGAGATAGGTAACTTAAAATCTCTTGTGGAACTTTGTTTGTATCAAAATCAACTCAATGGTTCGATCTCTGCATTCCTAGGTGATCTCACAAACCTTACTTTTCTCTATCTCTACACTAATAATCTTTCTGGTTCAATTCCTAAAGAGATATGGAACTTGAATTCTCTTGTGGAGCTACCCTTGTCTAAGAATCAACTCAATGGTTCGATCCCATCCCTAGGTGATCTCACAAACCTTACTGTTCTCTATCTCTACACTAATAATCTTTCTGGTTCAATTCCTAAAGAGATAGGGAACTTGAAATCTCTTGTGGAACTAGATTTGTCTGAGAATCAACTCAATGGTTCAATCCCAAAATCCCTAGGTGATCTCACAGACCTTACCCTTTTTCATCTCTTCAGTAATAATCTTTCTGGTTCAATTCCTAAAGAGATAGGAACTTGAAATCTCTTGTGGAGCTAGATTTGTTTAAGAATCAACTCAATGGTTCAATCTTATCCCTAGGTGATCTCACAAACCTTACTATTCTCTATCTCTACACTAATAATCTTTCTGGTTTAATTCCTAAAGAGATAGGGAACTTGAAATTGCTTGTGAAGCTAGATTTAGCACATAATCAACTCAATGGTTCAATCCCAAAATCCCTAGGTGATCTCATAGACCTTACCCTTCTCTATCTCTTCAGTAATAATCTTTCTGACACTATTCCTAAAGTATTGGTAACTTAAAATCTCTTCGGAGTCTAGATTTGTCTGAGAATCAACTCAATGGTTCAATTCCCGCTTCATATGGTAACTTGGCCAATTTGAAAATCTTAAACCTAAGATCTAACCAACTTTCGGGTTCCATACCTCAAAAGATAGCGAACCTCAAGTTGACTAGAATGGGATTAGATGACAACCAATTTTCTGGTTGTTTGCCAAAAAATATTTGCCAAAGTGGACAACTCATAAACGATTCAGTACAAAACAACCTTTTTACTGGTCCAATCCCCAAAAGCTTGAAAACTTGCATGAGCTTATTTAGAGTTCGTCTTAATGGGAACAAATTGACAGGAAATATATATGGAAACTTTGGTATATATCCAAATCTTGATTTTATAGATCTAAGTCACAATAATTTCTATGGGCAAATCTCACAAAACTGGGGACAGTCCCCACAATTACAAACCTTACTAATTGCGGGAAACAACCTTATTGGTACCATACCTCCTAAGATTGTCCATGCACAGAAAATTCATGTACTCGATCTTTCTTCAAGTCGCTTAGTTGAGGCGATTCACAAGGGACTCGGAAGAATGACTTCTTTGCAGATGTTGAAGTTGAATGGAAATCAATTTTCAAGCGTATACCTCAAAACTTAGATCACTGATTGATCTTGAATATCTCGACTTGTCATCGAACAAATTCAATGGGTCAATTGCGGGCATTCTAGGTGACTTTCTTAGACTCTACCATATGAATTTGAGCAACAATAACTTTTCTCAAGGAATTCCACTTGAATTGGGGAAGTTAGTTCAGTTGACCAAACTTGATTTAAGTTACAACCCACTTGAAGGTAGCATACCACCAGAAATCACCAAAATAGAGAGCTTGGAGATGCTCAATCTTTCCCACAACAATCTTTCAGGTTTCGTACCATCAAGTTTTGAAGGCATGTATGGCTTGTTGTATGTTGACATATCTTACAATGAATTGGAAGGTCCTCTTCCCAACATCAGAGCATTTCGAGAAGCTTTGCCAGAAGCGTTACAAGGGAACAAAGGATTGTGTGGCAACATTAGAACATTGCAACCTTGTACGCATGGCTCAAGAAAGAACCACAAACGGTTAATTGTAATCACATTCACCCTTATAGCAACAGTTTTCCTTCTTTGTGCTTTCTTTACAATTTTCTACGTAGTGGAAAGAAATAAGAAGCATCGAGATAAAGGAGAAAAAAGCATGCATGAAGAAATGTCGTTTTCAGTTCTGAATTTTAATGGAAAGTCAATGTATGAGGAAATCCTAAGGGGGACAGAAGACTTTGATTCCATATATTGCATCGGGAGTGGAGGACATGGAAGCGTCTACAGAGCAAATTTATCATGGGGTGACATAGTGGCTGTGAAGAAACTCAATCACTTGTGGGATGGCAAGAAGAATTTGGAGAAGGGGTTTTTGAATGAAATAAGAGCATTGACAGAGAGAAGACACCAAAACATTGCGAAGCTTTATGGGTTTTGTTTGCATCAGCGACACTCGTTCTTGGTGTATGAGTTTCTTGAAAGAGGTAGCTTGGCTAAAATTTTGAGCAAAGATGAAGAAGCTAAAGAAATGGGGTGGAGAAGAAGGGTGAATATTGTTAACAGTGTAGCTCATGCCTTGGCATACATGCACCACGATGTCGTACCACCAATTGTGCACCGGGACATATCAAGCAACAACATTTTGCTGGATTCTGAATATGAGACCTCTGTTTCAAACTTTGGCACTGCTATGTTTTTGAATCGAGACTCAACTAATTGGACTGCCGTTGCATGCACATATGGATATGTTGCACCAGGTAAAATTGTTCTCTGTTCAATATTTTCTTTTGTTTTTTCTTTTAGACAAATGATTCTGACATCTTGCATAAATTTTTGAATTTTCTTGGATATTTTTGTGCTGAATATTATTATTTTTCGTTGTTAGGCAGAAATTACATCCTTTGATTTGGAATAGAGCTTTGAGATTATGTGTAGGATAATTTGGTTGTTACAGGTGATCCAGAATCTGGTTCTTTTATATTAAGATTAATTGGTGATCTAAAAAAATTTCGTCTGTTTTTCTTCCTGATGATAAAATGTTCTAAACATAGAAGTCTTTGATATAGTTTATTATATACCGATACTAATAATCCCGTTGCTAAGAGCTTATTCTGAGCAGAGCTTGCATATACAATGGAAGTGAATGAAACATGTGATGTTTATAGCTTTGGAGTTGTCGCATTGGAAACAATCATGGGAAGGCATCCCGGAGATTTGTTCTCATCATTCTCGTCGATACCTTCTCTGTCCTCGTCATCTACGTTGCCAGCCCATCGAATGCCAATCGTGGATGTGTTGGACCAACGCATTTCGCCTCCAACACATCAAGAAGCAGGGGAAGTTGTCTCTCTTGTGAATATTGTGTTTTCATGCTTGCATCCCAATCCACTTTCTCGACCAACAATGAAACAAGTTTCTCAACTCCTCTCAACTCAGAAGCTGCATTTGTTGAAGCCATTACGTATGGTAACTTGCGGTGAATTCCTTGCTTTGGATCCTTTGACTGCCTGAGGATCAGAGAAAGTGGGTATTTCCTATAAATAAGTTTCCCTTATTTGCTATAGCTCATTGTACTTTCATGCACTTGTTTGCTGCAGAACAAAATGTGTTCCTTGATTACAGAAGAAATATATACTGAATCTAATTATTTGTCCATTGTACGCCAAGCAATACGATTTCATGGTTTGAAATATTTTCCCCAGTTACCCAATGGTGCCGTGAATCCTTATAAAAAAAAAGTGTTCCTTGATTACAGAACATTACAAACAAAAAAAAAGTAAAAAAAAAAAAAAATTATGTCCTTCTGTAGAATGGCATGGTTTGAAACTTCAGATACTCAGTTGTGATATGGATCCTTATGGTGTAATGCTAAAGTAGGAATCTCAATAGGATTTGGATGTCAAATTCTCATAAGCTTTGTATTACTTGTAGGGCAAGAAAGTTCATCATGATTAGTATAAATAAAGCACCCTTCTCTCTTTCTCTCTTCTATAGTCGGCCATCGCTCTATCACTCTCTCAATAGTTATCAGCATGAATATTTTTTGACACGGCACATGGAGTTCTAGAGAAGAACTATTCTGTAATTCAGCCATCTTCAATAAAGGGTGTAGAAAAGGTTACATGGGTTTAAATAAAATTTCCCCTTTAGGTAAGTGAGGCTGTCGCCTAGGTGAAGCTATCCATGAAATGGCTTGGTTTCGCATTCGGCTTTTTAAACATTGATGTCTAGTCATCGTGATAAGGTGGTTCATTGGACAATATGTCAAAATAGACATCCATTTATATTCGATTTGTAGAATTTGCGAACCAAAGAGTGTGGGATGTACCAAAATGGTGTCCTAACTAATTTTATTGGAGTACAATTTCAGGGCCAAAAGAGATGGGAATTAGCTCACCTGGACACCAATACGAATCACAACTGAGTTATGCTGTATAATTTGGAAGATATAATAGGATAAATAATGACTCAAAAGATAAAACTCCCTGCGCTGGGTACAGCTTACAACACAAAATGCGAAGATAATCACCAGATTGGGAGTTATCTGAAGAGAAAATGATGCATTCAGTCAACGCCTTTAATTACATTGTGGCATGCCCCTAAACCAGGAATTAAGGAAACACATTTCCAGGATAAAAAGGCAACCATTTTAACTCGCACTCACTCTGTCTCTTTACCGTGTGGAGCAAGACTTGGACAAGCAATGAAGACATGCATTCATGTGTGCATGAGAGGTGGTGAGAGAGAGAGAGAGGAACTGCAGGATTATTTCCTTGCAAGCATCATTGAGATTGGTGCACCCTTCCATATGAATCATTGTCACGGAGTTTGGCAACTTATCCAAGCCTGGAATCTCAATGAGTTTGGAGGAGTGATTCAGATGCAATTCCTTCATACTCAACAAATCGAAAAATCTGGCATGTTTTCGAGTGCGGTGCACTCATCCGCTTCCAACATTAAAATGAGGTGTAGTGAATTAGGATTTTAAAAGACTTTAAAATCATGGCATAGTCAAATGAGGATTTAAGAAAATTTTAAAAAGTGCATCCAAAATCAAAGGTAGCCAATTAAAATTTTGAGTAAATTACATAAAACTACTTCAAATATGAGTCTAATCACAATCACATACTTCATGTTTTAAATATTTCAATGTTATACATCAACTTATAAATTCGTTGCAATGTCAAACCTCTATTCAGTTTTCTGTCAATTTAACTGTTACAATTTAACTATTAAATGATAACGTGGCAAGACGATATGGCATATATTTGTTGACGTGGCATGTATGAGTATTAAATTTGTGTTATGTGAATAAAAAATAAAAAAATAAGCTAAATAATTTTAAAACATCATTTCAAATTATTAGGAAAAACAAACATCCAATATTTATTCATCATGACCCGCCCTTCCCCGAAACCCTAGATCATCCCTTCCCCACATCCCTTAGCGCCGCTGCCCCATCCTATCCCCACCATCTCTTCCAAAATCCCTTCTCTCCCAGTCCCCCAATCCCGCAACCACTTTCTCTCCCATCCACCCACTGCATCAACATCTCTCTTTTCTGTGAAATTAACATATTTAAGCAGTGAAACCAAATTCCAAGAACAAATCAAACAAGATGACAGCGACACGGATTGGGGCTGCAGCAGGCGGTTGGCTTCGTCTTCGTTGACGTCGTCTCCCACCTTCGACGACTCGAGTCGTCGTGTTCGCGTAATTGGGCGTTCACGATTTTTGTTTGTTAGTCGTCAAGAAAAACGCACTGCAATTCCAGGCCTTTGAAACTTCTTCGTACCCAGAAATTCCAGGGCTCTGAAGCTTCTTCTGGTTCCGCTTCATCAGGACTGGATCAGGTCTGGATTGGGGTGGGGCAGCGGCCGTGAGGGATATGGGAAAGGGGTGCTGGGGTTTTGGGGAAGGGCGGGGCATAAGAATGAATTGGATTTTTTTTAAAATATTTTGGAGTGGTAATTATAAATAATTAATTTTCTTTGTTTATTTTTATTCAAATAGCACAAATTTGATAGTCAAACATGACACGTAGTTTTGCCACATCATCATTTAACTGTTAATTTAACGGATTGACTAACAAATGTGTAATATTGCGAATTCGTAAATTGATATATAATATTACAATGTTTAAAAGATGACATATGATTTTGTTATGGGATAAAAAGTTGAGGGTAAAAATTGTAATTTATCCTAAAATTTAAAAAAAGCTGTTGGGTAGTATAAATACCAAATGCTACCAAGAATACAATAAATTTTTCTGTTTGATTAGAACAGAAAGTGATATATCACGTGTTATTATGTAAATAATGAGATATATATATATATATATATATATATATATATATATGTTAAAAAGTTAATAATTTAAAAAATAAAAATAAAATTTATTATTACTTATATAAAAACACGTGATATAACATACGTATTCCAATCACAGTAAACCTCCATGGGGCTTTTGTGAGAAAAAACAAATGAATGTTGTTAACAAAACCATTGAACATTCAAATCTCGGCCACCAAACGTGCAAGAAGCCCTTCAAAATCTCCATGGACTCGACGGGCTCGACTGAGAGCTTATGGCCACCTCATCCAGCAATGTACGGTGCGCCGCCTGGTCGGTCTGGCCAAGCAGCTCCACGCCCGCCTTGTCCTCTTCTCCGTCATACCCGGCAACTTCCTGGCCTCAAAGCTCATCAATTTCTAACTGCAAAACCAATAACCTCAACTATGCCCGCAAGGTGTTCGACCAAATTCCCCACCCAAACGCCTTCTCTTGGAACGCCATGCTCATTGGTATTCCCTTAGCAATGCGCACGTCGACACCCTGAAGCTGTTTTCGGCTATGGGGTCTTCATGTTCGGATCAAGCGTGCCTGAAATTTTACCGTGACTTGTGCGTTGAAGGCTCCGGGGGCTTTGCTTTCGGGTTGAAAATTGGCTAAGGAGGTTCATTGTTTTGTTCTGCGTCTTGGGTTTGAATCAGATGTTTTTGTGTTAATTCTTTATTTACTTACTGCTCGAGATGTGATGAGGTTGGTTCGGCGAGAGCTTTATTTGATAGGATGCCAGAACGAGATATTGTATCGTGGAATTCGATGATTTTGGAGTATTCTCAGGCCGGGTATAATGAGGAGTGTAAAGAGTTGTACAGGGAGATGTTAAGCTTAGGCATGTTGGGTTGACACTGGTTAGTTTCTTGCTGGCATGTTTACAGTCGAATGAGAATCAGATCGAGACGGATGTTTTGCTTTGCAGTACAAGATGTGGTAGCTTGGATTATGCTCAAGAATTATGCGGTGAGATGAGTGAAAAGGATGAGGTCACTTACGACTCATTAGTTTCGGGTACATGTTTCACGGGTTTGTTGACATAGCCACGGATGTTCTTCGAGATATTAAGAAGCAAAGTTAACTACTTGGAATGCTGTGATTTCAGGTCCGGTTCAGAATAACCAGCATGAAGAAGCCCCGGATTTAATTCGTCAAATGCAGGCATGTGATTGCAAACCAAATACTGTGACATTGTCAAGTATTCTTTCTACAATATCGTATTTCTCAAATCTGAAACACGTTGAAAGTTTATTGATTGGGCGTCTCTAGTATTGACACCACTTTATTGCTTATCACGCTCAACTTTCACTTTTCTATTTACTAGTAGTGAAGTGAATAGCTTTTGGACCTGCCCATCCTTATTGCAAACATGTCTGAAAGTTTTATTAAAAATGAAAGTGTTCTGAAAGAGAATGGTTTGTTTGGTATCCTATTTGAAAATTTTTATAATTTCTCAAAACATTTCTTAAAATTTTTTCTTGAAAACAATTTTCTTTAAGACTTAAAAACTTGTTTGGTATGCAATTTAAAATTTTAAATCTTACAACTTAAACTGGACAAAAAGATCCAAAAAGAGGGGGTCAACAGAGAAAGATGAGAGAGGAGGAAAGAAAGTAAGAGATTATTGGAGGAAAGAGAAAGAAGTGAGAGGATCGGAGGAGATAGAGAGGAAGATGAATGAGAGAAAGAACCAAGAGAATGAAGAGAGCGGATTGGAAGAGAGACTAAAAAGGTAAAAAATAAAATAAAAAGAGAAGGGGGAGAACGGGAGAGAGTAAGAAGAAAAAAGAGAGAGAATTTTGGAGTGAGAGGGGAGAGGAGAGCGAGAAAAGAAATAAGTTTAAATTTAAAAACTCTAAAAACTCTTTTTTTTGTGTTTTTAGATAATAAGTTATATTTTTTTAGTTAGTCTTGAATTCAGTTTTTTAAAATAATCTTACCAAACAAGTTTTTAAGGCCTAAAACTTAAAAATTGTTTTTGAGTTTAAAAAGTTGAATTCAAATAGAGTACCAAACAGGCTCTAAAATTCCTACGAAATCCATGAAAGAATCCGTCTAATTTCATTGACATCCGTATAAATTTGCCAAAATCCATATAAGAATTGTAGAGTCTATTATAGCTTGTTTGATACTTTACTTGAATCTAACTTTTTAAACTCAAAAACAATTTCAAGTTTTAGGCCTTAAAAAACTTGTTTGGTAAAGCTATTTTCAAAAACTGAACTCAAGACTAACTAAAAAAATATAGTTTATTCTCTAAGAACATAAAAGTAAGTTTTTAGAGTTTTTAAACTTAAACTCAATTATTTCTTTTATTTCCCTCCTCCCCTCACTCCAACTCTCTCTCTCTCTCTCTCTCTCTTTCTCTCTCTCTTTTTCTTTTTTCTCTTTCCTCCTTTTTTTTTTTTTTACCATTTTCGTCTCTCGTCCAATCCGCTATCTTCATTTTCTTGATTCTTTCTCACTTTTCCTCTCTATCTCGTCTAATCATCTCCCTTCTTTCTCTTTCCTTCAATCATCTCTTACTTTCTTTTCTCCTCTCTCTTCTTTATCCCTGTCTTGCAACCCCCTCTTTGTAGATCATTTTGTCTAATTTAAGTCGTAAGATTTAAATTGTTTTAATCGCAAACCAATCATGTTTTTGACTCTTAAAGAAAATTATTTTCAAGAAATGTTTTTAAGAAATGTTTTGAGAAATGATAAAAAATTTCAAATAAGATACCAAACAGACCCTTAAATTTTTTTGAAACTTCACTTAAAAAAGTCTTCTAAAAGTCTATTAAAATCATCTAAAATCCAAATTGACAACACATCTTTAATTTTTGTTAGTTTATTATGATGTGAATTAGAAAAATAAAAATAAAAATATGTGATTGTTTGGTAGGTTGATTGTTTTAAAACGTGAAGGTGAAACCAAGGCATTTGATCGATAGCTTCATCTATGGGATAGCCTCTCAGTACCTAAAATTATTGTAGTACTTATCGCCTAGGTGAAGCTATCGGTGAAATGCCTTGGTTTCGCCTTTGCCTTTTAAAACATTGATGTCCACTCATCCTGATAAGTAGTTTCATTGGACAATGTCAAAATAGAAGTCCATTTATATTCAACTTGTAGAATTTGCAAACCTGAGTGGAATGTACCAAAATGGTGACCTAACTGATTATAGTGGTGTATAATTTCAGGCCAAAAGAGTGGGGAATTATGCTCACCTGGACACCAATATGAATCACAATTGAGTTATGCTGTATAATTTGGAAGATGTAATTGGATAAATAAGGACTCAATAGATAAAACTCCTTGTGCTGGGTACAAATCACAACACGAAATGCAAAGATAATCACCAGATTGGGAGTTATCTGAAGAGAAAATGATGCATACAGTCAACGCCTTTAAATAAACTTAGTGGCACAACTAATTCATCCTTAAGGTCGACACCCCTACACCAGGAAGGAAAAACATTTCCAGGATAAAAAAAAAGCAACCATTTTTACTCGCACTCCATCTCTTACCGTGTGGAGCAAGACTTGTACAAGCAATTAAGAAATGCATTTATGCGTGCACGAGAGAGGTGGTGAGAGAGAGAGAGATAAGACCTGCAGGATTATTTCCTTACAAGCATCACAAACATCATTGAGATTGGTGCACCTTTCCATATAAATCCTTGTCCCGGAGTTTAACAACGTATCCAAGCCTGGAATCTCAGTGAGTCTGGGGCAGTGATTCAGATGCAATTCCTTCATACTCAACATATCTGAAAAATCTGGCATTTTTTCCAGTGCAGTGCACTCATCCGCTTCCAAGATTTCCAATTTTTTTGGTAATTCTGGGATTTCCTGAAGGTTTTTGCAATTATCCAATTGTAAAGTTTGAAGCTTGAAAAGGCCACTGAGAGTGGGTAGCTCATTAAAATCATTGCCTCTTAGATCTAGAACCTCTAAAGAAGATAGACACCCAAGATCCTTTGGAATTGCATCATTTTTTAGATTGCAGTTCGCAAGAGAGAAATGCTTAAGGTTCTTCAGTTGTACTATGGAAGGGTGAATCCCGGACAAAGTCTCGCAGTCATTGAGTAGCAGTTTCTCGAGATTCGGGAGTTTTGAAAAGTCCGGTGATCTTTCCAGGTGATGGCAATACCCAAGATTAAGAAACTTCAACTTCTCAAGCAGCTGTCAGACATACGAGAACAGAAATCATAATCCAAACAGAAGAGAGGAAGCATGATGTTGGTACTTACAAAAATTGGAGGAAAGAATCAGTGATTTGGTTGAGATTATACTGTACCACGTCCGAATCCTTCCAAGATTGTATTCCGCTATGACTCAGATCGATATCAACCAGGTATGATTGAACAAAACCCTCTGGTATGACCTTTAAAGGAAACTCAGGCCAGCACAACCATCTTAACTTTTTGGAAAGATGTTGATAATTTCCAGTGAACTTTACGCCTTTCAGTTTGAGCAACCGCAGTCTCTGCATCTGTTTAAGTGCTTCTGTACAGAAGATAGGCTCGTCGGATTCTTGCAAATCTAACATGAGTCCTTCAACCGCATCTGTTCCCTTTTAAAAGAAAATAAAAAGAAGAAGAATGGAAAGTTCAGTAAGAAATGGATTTATATCATTGCATATGAAAAGAAGATTTATAAACATGCAACAAAGCCATATCATCATATAATTTGACAGAATGTACTTACAGATTTCTCCCTCAATACTTCTTTTACTTCATCCTGATCCCACAATCTACAACGTCTTCCAGTGATTTTTGGGGATTTTGAGCGTACGATTTCTCTGCCCATGTCTCGAAGCAAATCATGCATCATCAGGTTATTCCCTTCATCAACAGTTACAAGGCATCGATCACGGAGTTGTCCAATTCCTATTTCTGGTTCCAAGTCACAGCCATCCAATATTGTCATGACATAGTCCTGGTTCATTCCAATAAAGAAACAAGATATATCAAGGAATATATCCTTCACGAGATTGTCAATCAGCCCATCATAGCTTATTTTAAGCTTGTCGAGAATTTGAATATGACCAATTTTTTTCAATTTACGCAATGCCCTTCTCCATTCACTTTTGAGTTTTGTACATAAAGAAGAACCTAAAATCTCAAGTGCTAGTGGCAAACCTCCACAGTAATCAACAAGTTTGCTAGAGAGTTCATGAAATTCTAGATCAGGAGGACCACTCTCAGCAAAGGCATGGCAACAAAAAAGCTTAAGAGCTTCTTCTTTCTTCATTAATTGTGTCTTACATATATTATCCACTTTAAGTATCTTTAGCAAGTGTTCGTCTCTTGCAGTTACAATAATTCTACTCCCTGGACCAAATGTGTCACGTTTTATAGCCAACTCTTGTAATTGTTTCACACAATCAACATCATCAACTACAACAAGTACCTTTTTGCTGCCAAGTCTTCCTTCTATTTCCTTGGTCCCTTGATAGACAGTACTTACCTTTACTTTGGCTGATTTCAAGATATTACCAAGAAGGTTATTCTCTTCATCAACAGTTACAAGGCATCGATCACGGAGTTGTCCAATTCCTATTTCTGGTTCTAAGTCACAGCCATCCAATATTGTCATGACATAGTCCTGGTTCATTCCAATAAAGAAACAAGATATATCAAGGAATATATCCTTCACGAGATTGTCAATCAACCCATCATAGCTTATTTTAAGCTTTTCGTGAATTTGCATATGACGACGTCTTTTCAATATACGGAAGGCACTTTTCCATTCACTTTTGAGTTTTGTACATAAAGAAGAACCTAATATCTCAAGTGCTAGTGGCAAACCTCCGCAGTATTCAACAAGTTTGCAAGAGAGTTCATGAAATTCTGGATCAGGAGGACCACTCTCAGCAAAGGCATGGCAACAAAAGAGCTTAAGAGCTTCTTCTTTATTCATTAATTGTGTCTTACATATATTATCCACTTTAAGCATCTTTAGCAAGTGTTCGTCTCTTGCTGTTACAATAATTCTACTCCCCGGACCAAATGTGTCATGTTTTATGGCTAAATCTTGTAATTGTTTCACACAATCAACGTCATCAACTACAACAAGTACCTTTTTGTTGCCAAGTCTTCTTTCTATTTCCTCGGTCCCTCGATAGACAGTACTTACCTTTTCTTTGGTTGACTTCAAGATATCACGAAGAAGTTTGTTTTGCAATTTAACCATATCCCCTTCCCTCACTTTTGAAAGGAAACAGTTACCTTCAAAGTTTTGATGAAATCTGCTGACAATGGCTTGTGCAACCGTTGTCTTACCCGTTCCAACCATACCCAAAATTCCAATAATACGAACAGCATCTGATCCTCCAATATCAAACTCTTCGCTGATCAGTTCTACACGAGAATCTATTCCAACTAGTTTGGCGGCTACATCTGGGTATGTGCTGTTCAGTCTTCTAGTGACGTCGTCAACGAATTTCCATATAAACCGTCCTTCATACCTAGCAGTTAAAATACAAAGGTAAATGTAACTCCAGGATTTAACTCAACTAACACATTATTCATTAGTATGATAACAGATTTCGGGATCGAATAAGATTTCAATAAATACATTGTGCAACTTCTGAAAACTTTCATTCAAACAAATGCAATGGCAAATTATGTTGATCCATGTGATTAGTTCAATTCGTCCACATTGATAGTTAGATCAGCGTTTGTAGATTCTCACTAATTCAGGGTTAATTTCTAAGCTTTGAATTGCACTGTGTCAAATGAAAACTTATGAACCCTCCTTGAGAAGCCAACACATGACATTCGTAAATGCAGAGATGTAAAAGGGTATGGAAAAGAAAGTAGATCGACTAGAATGATAAAAAGTAAGTTTCAATTGCTGAACTATCGAAATCAAATATCGACTACATGGCAATCAAATAGTGACAACATGTCGATCATATATGTACGACATACTGAATACCAATCAACTCAGTGATTGGAAAATTGATCATGTCCGCCAATTTTTCAATATGAAGAAGTCAAAAAGCAGATTGTGCAAGGAATTACCCATCACTGTTTTCAAGATTCCCACCAGCCAAATTTCCAGCTTCATTCAAAGCAGATCTCCACCTCAGCACCTTATCTTCAGGGAAGCGCTCTTCATGTTTCTGAAATGGCTCTGCAAAACTACCAGTTTGATGCCTAACATGTGAAGGATCAATATGGTAGAATATTGGCAAAACCGTTAGCCCCGTACTTCTTCTACACTCCATGATCATCTCCAGCTCCTCAAGACACCATCTCGAATCCGCGTACCGTTCTGAGAAGACAATAGCGGCGATCCTAGACCGTTTGATCGCTTCCACCAACTCGTCTCTTATGTTTTCGCCTCTTGGAAGTTTTTTCTCGTCTATGAAGACGTTGACGCCGTCTTTCTTTAATGCCCAGTAGAGGCTGTCGGTGAAGGTCTTGCGCGTGTCTTCGCCTCTGAAGCTCAGGAACACGTCATGTTCCCATTGTTTTGAAGAGGAAGCTTCAAGGGCTGCCATGGTATCCATCAATCAATCCTTCTTCGCCGGCGGAGGTGGTGGTTTTTGCCCAAATGAAAGAGAAATACCATGTTAAAGTCAAGTCAACAGCTCAGAAACGCGTCGTACCGTATTTGGATTGTTTTGAAGAGGAATCTTCAAGAGCTCAGGACCTTAGTAGTGGTGGTTTTTTTTGTTTTTTGTTTTTTGTTTTTTTGTTTTTTTTTTTTTTTTTTTGCTGGACTACGCTTAGGTTATCTATACTGTGACTATGTGTAATTATACTTAAATATCGTCGCTCGCATTTATACTTGTCTAGCGTAAATTAGTTAGCTTGGTTTTTTTTATTTACTGACATTTACATCCTGTTATCACTTTCGCACCGCGCACATGGCCACGTCACTCTCAGGTGATGGCCAGCACACCTTGATTTAGGTCGGGGTGTGTCAATTTGGTATCAGAGCCTAGGTTAATTTAACGAATTCACTAACAAATGTGTAATATTGCGAATTCGTAAATTGATGTATAATATTGCAATGTTTAAAAGATGACGTATGATTTTGTTATGGAACAAAAAGTTGAGGGTAAAAATTGTAATTTATCCTAAAATTTAAAAAAAGCCGTTGGATAGTATCAACCAAGATTACAATAGATTTTTCTGTTTGATTAGAACAAAAAGTGATATATCACGTGTCATTATGCAAATGACGAGATATATATGTTAAAAAATTAATAATTTAAAAAATAAAAATAAAATTTATTATTACTAATATAAAAACATGTGATATACCATCTATCTTACAATAAAAAGCCACTTTCAAAATCCAATTGCAGCGGCTAAGGTCGGATCAAAGAGGCCTTCAAAACCTCCATGGGGATTTTGTGAGAAAAAACAAATGAATGTTGTTAACAAAGCCATTGAACAGTCAAATCTCGGCCACCAAACGTGCAACAAGCCCTTCAAAATCTCCATGGACTCGACGGGCTCGACTGAGAGCTTATGGCCACCTCATCCAGCAATGTACGGTGCGCCGCCTGGTCGGTCTCGCCAAGCAGCTCCACGCCCGCCTTGTCCTCTTCTCCGTCATACCCGGCAACTTCCTGGCCTCAAAGTTCATCAATTTCTAACTCCAAAACCAATAACCTCAACTATGCCCGCAAGGTGTTCGACCAAATTCCCCACCCAAATGCCTTCTCTTGGAACGCCATGCTCATTGGTATTCCCTTAGCAATGCGCACGTCGACACCCTGAAGCTGTTTTCGGCTATGGGGTCTTCATGTTCGGATCAAGCGTGCCTGAAATTTTACCGTGACTTGTGCGTTGAAGGCTCTGGGGCTTTGCTTTCGGGTTGAAAATTGGCTAAGGAGGTTCATTGTTTTGTTCTGCGTCTTGGGTTTGAATCGGATGTTTTTGTGTTAATTCTTTATCTACTTACGGCTCGAGATGTGATGAGGTTGGTTCGGCGAGAGCTTTATTTGATAGGATGCCAGAACGAGATATTGTGTCGTGGAATTCGATGATTTTGGAGTATTCTCAGGCCGGGTATAATGAGGAGTGTAAAGAGTTGTACAGGGAGATGTTAAGCTTAGGCATGTTGGGTTGACACTGGTTAGTTTCTTGCTGGCATGATTACAGTCGAATGAGAATCAGATCGAGACGGATGTTTTGCTTTGTAGTACAAGATGTTTTTGCAATTATCCAATTGTAAAGTTTGAAGCTTGAAAAGGCCACTGAGGGTGGGTAGCTCATTAAAATCATTGCCTCTTAGATCTAGAACCTCTAAAGAAGATAGACACCCAAGATCCTTTGGAATTGCATCATTTTTTAGATTGCAGTTCGCAAGAGAGAAATGCTTAAGGTTCTTCAGTTGTACTGTGGAAGGGTGAATCCCGGACAAAGTCTCGCAGTCATTGAGTAGCAGTTTCTCGAGATTCGGGAGTTTTGAAAAGTCCGGTGATCTTTCCAGGCGATGGCAATACCCAAGATTAAGAAACTTCAACTTCTCAAGCAGCTGTCAGACATACGAGAACAGAAATCATAATCCAAATGGAAGAGAGGAAGCATGATGTTGGTACTTACAAAAATTGGAGGAAAGAATCAGTGATTTGGTTGAGATTATACTGTACCACGTCCGAATCCTTCCAAGATTGTATTCCGCTATGACTCAGATCGATATCAACCAGGTATGATTGAAAAAAACCCTTTGGTATGACCTTTAAATGAAACTCAGGCCAGCACAACCATCTTAACTTTTTGGAAAGATGTGGACAATTTCCAGTGAATTTTACGCCTTTTAGTTTGAGCAACCGCAGTCTCTGCATCTGTTTAAGTGCTTTTGTACAGAAGGTAGGCTTGTTGGATTCTTGCAAATCTAACATGAGTCCTTCAACCGCATCTGTTCCCTTTTAAAAGAAAATAAAAAGAAGAAGAATGGAAAGTTCGGTAAGAAATGGATTTATATCATTGCATATGAAAAGAAGATTTATAAACATGCAACAAAGCCATATAGTTGTACATCATTTCTCTTTGCATTCAGCCCGTTGTTCCGTTCAAATTAATGCATATCATCATATAATTTGACAGAATGTACTTACAGATTTCTCCCTCAATACTTCTTTTACTTCATCCTGATCCCACAATCTACAACGTCTTCCAGTGATTGTAGGGGATTTTGCGCGTACGATTTCTCTGCCCATGTCTCGAAGCAAATCATGCATCATCAGGTTATTCTCTTCATCAACAGTTACAAGGCATCGATCACGGAGTTGTCCAATTCCTATTTCTGGTTCTAAGTCACAGCCATCCAATATTGTCATGACATAGTCCTGGTTCATTCCAATAAAGAAACAAGATATATCAAGGAATATATCCTTCACGAGATTGTCAATCAACCCATCATAGCTTATTTTAAGCTTTTCGTGAATTTGCATATGACGACGTCTTTTCAATATACGGAAGGCACTTTTCCATTCACTTTTGAGTTTTGTACATAAAGAAGAACCTAATATCTCAAGTGCTAGTGGCAAACCTCCGCAGTATTCAACAAGTTTGCAAGAGAGTTCATGAAATTCTGGATCAGGAGGACCACTCTCAGCAAAGGCATGGCAACAAAAGAGCTTAAGAGCTTCTTCTTTATTCATTAATTGTGTCTTACATATATTATCCACTTTAAGCATCTTTAGCAAGTGTTCATCTCTTACTGTTACAATAATTCTACTCCCCGGACCAAATGTGTCATGTTTTATGGCTAAATCTTGTAATTGTTTCACACAATCAACGTCATCAACTACAACAAGTACCTTTTTGTTGCCAAGTCTTCTTTCTATTTCCTCGGTCCCTCGATAGACAGTACTTACCTTTTCTTTGGTTGACTTCAAGATATCACGAAGAAGTTTGTTTTGCAATTTAACCATATCCCCTTCCCTCACTTTTGAAAGGAAACAGTTACCTTCAAAGTTTTGATGAAATCTGCTGACAATGGCTTGTGCAACCGTTGTCTTACCCGTTCCAACCATACCCAAAATTCCAATAATACGAACAGCATCTGATCCTCCAATATCAAACTCTTCGCTGATCAGTTCTACACGAGAATCTATTCCAACTAGTTTGGCGGCTACATCTGGGTATGTGCTGTTCAGTCTTCTAGTGACGTCGTCAACGAATTTCCATATAAACCGTCCTTCATACCTAGCAGTTAAAATACAAAGGTAAATGTAACTCCAGGATTTAACTCAACTAACACATTATTCATTAGTATGATAACAGATTTCGGGATCGAATAAGATTTCAATAAATACATTGTGCAACTTCTGAAAACTTTCATTCAAACAAATGCAATGGCAAATTATGTTGATCCATGTGATTAGTTCAATTCGTCCACATTGATAGTTAGATCAGCGTTTGTAGATTCTCACTAATTCAGGGTTAATTTCTAAGCTTTGAATTGCACTGTGTCAAATGAAAACTTATGAACCCTCCTTGAGAAGCCAACACATGACATTCGTAAATGCAGAGATGTAAAAGGGTATGGAAAAGAAAGTAGATCGACTAGAATGATAAAAAGTAAGTTTCAATTGCTGAACTATCGAAATCAAATATCGACTACATGGCAATCAAATAGTGACAACATGTCGATCATATATGTACGACATACTGAATACCAATCAACTCAGTGATTGGAAAATTGATCATGTCCGCCAATTTTTCAATATGAAGAAGTCAAAAAGCAGATTGTGCCAGGAATTACCCATCACTGTTTTCAAGATTCCCACCAGCCAAATTTCCAGCTTCATTCAAAGCAGATCTCCACCTCAGCACCTTATCTTCAGGGAAGCGCTCTTCATGTTTCTGAAATGGCTCTGCAAAACTACCAGTTTGATGCCTAACATGTGAAGGATCAATATGGTAGAATATTGGCAAAACCGTTAGCCCCGTACTTCTTCTACACTCCATGATCATCTCCAGCTCCTCAAGACACCATCTCGAATCCGCGTACCGTTCTGAGAAGACAATAGCGGCGATCCTAGACCGTTTGATCGCTTCCACCAACTCGTCTCTTATGTTTTCGCCTCTTGGAAGTTTTTTCTCGTCTATGAAGACGTTGACGCCTTCTCTCTTTAATGCGCAGTAGAGGCTGTCGGTGAAGGTCCGGCGCGTGTCTTTGCCTCTGAAGCTCAGGAACACGTCATGTTCCCATTGTTTTGAAGAGGAAGCTTCAAGGGCTGCCACGGTATCCATCAATCAATCCTTCTTCGCCGGCGGAGGTGGTGGTTTTTGCCCAAATGATAGAGAAATACCATGTTAAAGTCAAGTCAACAGCTCAAAAACGCGTCGTACCGTATTTGGATTGTTTTGAAGAGGAATCTTCAAGAGCTCATGACCTTAGTAGTGGTGATTTTTTTTTGTTTTTTGTTTATTTTTTTGGTTTATTTTTTTTTATTTTTTGCTGGACTGCGCTTAGATTACCTATACTCTGATTATGTGTAATTATACTTAAATATCATCGCTCGCACTTATACTTGTCTAGCGTAAATTAGTTAGCTTGGTTTTTTTATTTACTCACATTTATATATTGTTATCACTTCCGCACCGCGCACATGGCTACGTCATTCTCACGTGATGACCAGCACGCCTTGATTTAGGTCGGGGTGTGTCAGTTTGGTATCAGAGCCTAGGTTTGGCAATCCTGCATATTTTGTGAGTATTCTGATTATGTTCATGTCTTCTGTCAGAACCATGCTGCCTTGCAGAGAGCCACGTTTTTTAGCTGAGTCTAGTTTCCCCGATATTGCTTAACTTGGGGAAGCGATTGCTAATGCCATTCAGTCTTCGTTTCGTCCTCCTCAAAAGACTCCTCTGGAGACTGTGTATAATCTGAAGTTAAATAATTTTGTGGGTATTGAGGGGCCTGAGGGAGCCGAGCGTTGGCTCAATCATGTCGAGAAAACTTTTCGATTAATGCAAAGACAGGGAAATCTCCCTGAGGATAGATGGGTTGAGACGACTACTTATTTTTTAGGTGAGCAGCCTGCATCCTGGTAGAGGCAGGAATCTTTTCAGATGTCACTAGAGGAAGCTGCAAACTGGGAGATTTTTAAGCAATTATTTCAGAAGAGATTTGTACCCCAAGAGTATATAGATCAGAAGAAACAAGAATTTACGCACCTAAAGCAAGGAAAGATGTCGACAAATGAGTATTATCGGAAGTTCACTGATTTATCTCATTATTTCCTTGAGGTTATTGCCAATCTTGTAGAGATGCTTCGCTGTTTTAGATTGGGTACTAGAAAGAAATGGCGTTCCATGGCGACCACGACCCCTTGTGCTACATACCAGGAGTTTTATGAGATTCTATTGCGGATAGAGGATTCTGAAAATATGCCTAATGAAAGTGAGGAAGAGGAAGAAAAAGATAGTAACCAGAAGAAAAATAATAAAGATAAGGGTCAGTCGTCTCAGGGACCTCACAAGACTCAAAGTTTTAAGAGAAGTGGTGCCAATTCCAGTTCTTCTAGCGAGGGTTTGAGTTCTGCTGCGCTGAGGAGAGGTGGTAGATTTTCAGGAGGTTCTTGGTTCCAGAGACAAAGGGATCCCAGTAGCGTAGGTACTCCCTTATGTCGTAGGTTCAATAATCGACATTTTGGAGAATGTAGGCGAGGTAGCAGCAGATGCTTACTTGTGGCCAGATGGGACATCAGGCTATTCAGTGCCCTCAGAATCAGCAAAGGTCTCAGCCATCTTCCTTACCACCACCAATCCCGATTTAGCAGGTTCCAGGGCCTAGAGGTTATACCTAGTCAAGTCACCGGGGTGCTTATCACTATCAAGGTGATATAGCTCTGTATTTTGGAGGGCAGTATCAGTATTCGCAAGATCCATATCAGCAGAGTGGTTATGCTTAGTATTTAGGAGGTTATATGCCATATCAGCCGTATTCAGCTAGTGGATCACAGTGGTATTCAGGAGGACAGTCCCAAAACGTGGAGGTTGCTTCTAGTAGTGTTGGACCCTCGGGGCAATCTAATCACCCTAGTCAGGGACGTAGTGTGCAGGGACGTGGTAATCAGGCTAGTAGAGGTCGTGGAAGACGACAGCAGGCACAAGGCCGTGTCCACCATATTACCTTGCAGGATGCTTAGAATAATCCTGATCTAATCATGGGTACGTTGAATATTCTTGGTCATTTTGCTAGGGTATTAATTGATTGTGGTGCTACCCACTCTGTTATTTCTCATACGTTTGTTCAGATGACTCAACCTCACCCCACATCTCTCTAGTATGAGTTAGAGTTTTCTATGCCTAGGGTGAGACTTGTTATGTTAGCTGGGTGTATCCCGAATGTCCTGTGTTGGTGGAGGATGTTGTTATGTCAGTTGATCTTGTTCCGTTAGTATCGTTGATTTTGATGTTATTTTAGGCATGGATTGGTTACATCACAATCGTGCCAAGATAAACTGTTACGGGAAGACGGTTACTTGCCATCTTCCAGGCTTACCTATGGCCACATTCGTGGGCGAGCGTAGTGGAGTAAGGCACGGTGTTATTTCTGCCGTGAGGGCTAAAAGATTGTTAAAGAAAGGTTGTCAGGGATATTTGGCTCATGTGGTGTTGAATGACAATACTCCTAGCAGTGTGGATGACGTACGAGTAGTCAGGCATTTTCCTGACATATTCCCTGATGATTTACTTGGACTACCGCCAGACCGAGATGCTTCCAGTTACAGACCCTATATCTTTAATTCCTTATTGAATGGCTCATGCTGAATTGAGAGAATTGAAAATCTAGTTGTAGGAATTAGTTGATAAAGGTTTTATTCAGCCTAGTACTTCACCCTGGGGAGCTCCAGTTTTATTTGTATGAAAGAAATACGGGACTTTGAGGCTGTGTATTGACTATCAGCAATTGAATCGGGTAACAATTAAAAACCGTTATCCGTTGCCACGTATAGATGATTTATTTGACCAGCTTCAAAGCGTCTGCGTGTTTTCTAAGATTGATCTGAGGTTTGGTTATTATCAGTTGAAGATTAGAAATGATGATGTTCCTTAAATGGCTTTTAGGACTCGATATGGTCATTACGAATTTCTTGTAATGCCTTTCGGGTTAACTAATGCACCTGCAGCTTTTATGGATTTAATGAATCGAGTATTCCAACCATACCTGAATAGGTTCGTTATTGTCTTTATTGACAATATTTTGGTGTACTCTAAGTCTAAAGCAGAGCATGTTCGACATCTCACATTGGTGTTGAAGAAATTGAGGGAACACCAAATATATGCTAAATTCAGCAAATGCCAGTTTTGGTTAAATCAAGTGGCATTTTTGGGACATGTTATATCAGCTCAAGGTATTCAGGTGGACCCTCAGAAGGTAGCGGCCGTTGAGAATTGGGAGCAGCCACGAACCGTTATTGAGGTACGGAGTTTCCTTGGCCTAGCAGGTCATTATAGACGGTTTGTTAAAGATTTTTCAGTCATGGCATTACCACTAACGAGATTGACTAGAAAAGATGTTAAATTTGAGTGGAATGATAATTGTGAGCAAAGTTTCCAACAATTGAAGTATTGTCTCACTAACGCACCTGTTTTGGTGCTTCCAGATGATAGTGGTAATTTTGAGATTTATAGTGATGCTTCGTTAAATGGTCAGGGTTGTGTGTTGATGCAGCATGGTAGGGTGATTACATACACTTCACGACAATTAAAGCCTCATGAGGTAAATTATCCTACTCATGAGCTGGAATTAGTAGCCATTGTTTTTGCCTTAAAATTTTGGAGGCATTATCTTCATGGGGAAAAATGTAAGATTTTTACAGATCACAAAAGTCTTCAATATCTTTTCACCCAGAAAGATCTTAACCTTCGACAGCGGAGGTGGATAAAATTACTAGTGATTATGATTGCACGAATAAGTATCATCCTGGTCGTGCAAATGTGGTGGCAGACGAGCTTAGTGGGAAATCTCAAGGCCAAATTAATGCTTTATACAATTGTCGTATCCCTCTTTTTGCAGATTTGAGATCCACTGAAGTGAAGTTAAGGGCAGAAGATCGAGATGAAGTTTTACTTGCTAATTTCCAGGTTAGACCAATTTTATCTGATCATGTGCTTGAGGCTCAAATGAATGATGAGGAAACTCAGGAGTTAATTCAGGTAAGAAATCAGGGGAAAAAGAAAGATCTTAGAATTCGGGAGTCTGATGGCATGCTTATGCAGGAGAAAAGAATGTACGTACTGAATAATGCAGAATTAAAGAAAGATATTCTTGATGAAGCACATGTATCGGCATATGCGATGCATCCTGGGAGTACTAAGATGTATCACACCATTCGACCTTTCTATTACTGGCCTGACATGAAAAGAAAAATTGCTGAATATATGAGTATGTGTGCCATTTATCAGCAGGTCAAAGCTGAAAGGAAAAAGCCATTTGGACTGATGCAGCCACTTCCTGTTCTGCAGTGGAAGTGGGAAGATATTACCATGGATTTTGTGTACAAGCTTCTTCATACGCAAAATGGTTACGATGGTATATGGGTGGTAGTGGATCGGCTTACTAAATCAGCTTAACTTATTCCAATACAGGAGAAATATTCCTTAAGCCGATTAGTTGAGTTATTCATATCTAAGGTTGTTAAATATCACGGGGTTCCGGTTAGTATCATTTCTGATCAGGATCCTAGGTTCACTTCTAAGTTCTGGGTGGCATTTCAGAAGGCACTTGGTTCGAGACTACTATATAGTACGGCGGCGTATCATCCTCAGACAGACGAACAATTTGAAAGGACTATTCAGACGCTGGAGGATATGCTAAGAGCTTCTGTATTGCAGTTTGGTGATGCTTGGTATAGACGGTTGGATTTGATGGAGTTTGCCTACAATAACATTTACCATTTGAGCATTGGTATGTCACATTTTGAGGCACTTTATGGTAAGTCTTGTCATACTCCTTTATGCTGGTCAGAGGTTGGTGAAAGAGTATTGGTGGGCCCTAAGATTGTAGATGAGACTAAACAAAATATTCAGGTGATTAAATCTAACCTGAAAACGGCCCAGGATAGGCAAAAGAGTCTAGCGGACAAACATGCCACTGATAAGGTGTATAAAGTTGGTGATTGGGTATTTTTGAAGCTATCACCGTGGAAAGGTATTGTACGGCTCGGGAAAAGGGTAAGTTAAGTCCTAGATATATCGAATCGTACTAGATCACCGATCGAGTCGGTGAAGTTGTTTATAGGCTTGAGTTGCCTCCAGAATTATCTAAGGTGCATGATGTTTTTCATGTTTCTACGCTTTGCCATTATGTCTCAGATCCATCACATGTGATACCTCCTCAACCACTGGAAGTTTATCCAGATTTGACTTATGATGAGAAGCCAGTAACGATTTTGGATTGGAAGGATAAGGTTCTGAGGAACAAAACTGTGCGCTTGGTGAAAGTTTTGTGGAGGAATCACTCAGTGGAGGAAGCCACGTGGGAAACGGAGCACCCCGAATTAAAATATATTTTTACCCTCGATAGCGTAGGAATCACTCAATGGAGGAAGCCACGTGGGAAACAGAGCACCACGAATTAAAATATATTTTTACCCTCGATAGCGTGGAAATGACGATCTTGCCCTCGTGGGTCTTGTGACGTGGTGTACGTAGATAATTTTTGAATTATTTTTCTGTTGACGAAATTAAATTATATTTGACGCCACGAGAATGTCAACGTGAATTAAGGGCCTAGTTGGGCTTGTAGTGGAAAATTGGGTTTTGTTGGGATTAAATTGTTAGCCTTAAATCTTATGGCCCAAATTAGGACCCTATCCTTTTTATTATTACCCAACCTGGACCATACACGCACACACATTCATACACGTACCTGCATTCACCTTTTCTCTCGATTCTTCTCCGTTCGTACAGTCCGTACAACCACCTTCATCTTGCACAGATCGAGCTTGTGGAGATCATTTCCGAGTTCCTTGTAGTCTCATGAGTTTAAGCGTGCCTTTAGTTCAAAGAAAAACCTCGGAAACCCGAAAACTTCTAAACTCCAGCGATGAGCTAACCTGTGCTACACTGATCGTGGACGTTTCACGGTGTTTTAAGGCTCAAGGAAGTCTCTAATCAACTTCACGAGGACCATAAAGAAGTTTTGGAAAGTTGTGGACGTCGGGATAGGCCAGTTCTACGAGTTGCAGTTTTGACTGGACTATCGAGGAATTTTCCGACTATTTTCAGCGAGTTTTAGGATTTAAGTGGTAAGGAAATGTTCTAATCATTTGGAGCTTCATTTTGATATAAATTTGACACGAACGGCGGCCGACGACGGAATCCGGCGAACCACCGGAGAAGAAGGAGGAATTTTCCATCAATTTTGACGAAATATACTAACGGCGTTAGGTATCACCTTTAGTTATTAGACGGAATATGCTATTACTTAACGGAATATTCCCTAACGCCGTTAGGGAATCCGTCAGTATGCCAGGCACGTGCCTGCACGTGGGTTGTGTGTGTGGTCGTATGTTGGCTGACGCGTGAGAGCGCGTGGAATGTTGAAAAATTATTCTAAAAATATAAGGATGCTCGTGGTGTTAAGTAGGCCACGATGGTATATTCAAATACCCCAATTGAGCAATGTATGAGAAGTTATTACTTAGTTTTGGTTATATGCTTAAAATAATGTTAAAATAGTTGTTTCACATATAGGTGAGACGTTTCCAAAGGACAAGTGCAATCAAGCAAGGCTTGGGGGTTACGACCTTGCGACATATCAGTGAGTGGACTTTTGATTTTTTTTATATAAGTATATATGCTTTACACTTTTCCCAGAAAGTTAATTTAAAGGGTTTTATGCTTTGAAATGCCATGTCAAATGCTTATTATCTTAGAATATGTATTTAGTAGTTATATGTGTTATTGTTGACGTTGCGGATGCTCAGGTAAGTCTCAGATGAGTTGCATGATTATGGTTATACTCAGATGTGTTTAGAGCTCATTAACATGCACCCCAGTGTTAGTGCTCTTGCTCATGGTCAGGGCACAGTCCTTCACGTGATGTTCACCTCTCGCGCCGCATGCTTAACTTGGATCCAAGTTTGGTGCACAACCTTGTGGTACAGACCACATTACGTGGTTCCGACTCGTAGGTGACCCGTGATTATTCATACTTCACGTGATTGTAGCACTTGAGAGTACTTATTTACACCCAGCCCTGTCATACAGACCACATTAAGTGGTTCCGACTCGTGTGCAGGTTTAGAGCTGTACAGGTCACATTGGGTGACTCCGGCTAAATGGATGAGCTATAGATTCAACCGTACAGGTCATGTTAGGTGACTCCGGCTGACATATCATTTGCATTGATTTATATCACCTGGCTTACATATTTACTGTTGAGATACTTGACATGGCATATACTGTGACTTTCACTGCTTTCGAGCATGATTTATATATATATAAGTATTGTTATTTTCTGGGAAAATTATACAGGTTTTACAGTGAGGGGTTAGTACTTTTGAAAAGAGAAGTGGTTTTGAAAAGCTTTGTTTTTCCCCACTCACACTTTCTGTTTTGCGCCCTTCCAGGTTCTAGGTAGGCGTGCTTATTGGTGGCTGATGAGGAGTTGACGGCGGTTCTGACAGACTGTAATTAATGTAGTACCATCTCTCTGGAATTGTATAATTAGTACTTGTTCTGCTGGACTGCACTTAGGTTACCTATGCTCTGATTATGTGTAATTATACTTAAATATCGTCGCTCGCACTTATACTTGTCTAGCGTAAATTAGTTAGCTTGGTTTTTTTATTTACTCACATTTATATATTGTTATCACTTCCACACCACGCACATGGCTACGTCACTCTCATGTGACGGCCAGCATGCCTTGATTTAGGTCGGGGTGTGTCAATATTTATATACCATCTCTAATTGAAGAGGGCTATCTTTTAGCCCCCTCAATAATTTATTATTTTAAGTTTGTTCTTTAATTTTATTGTTTAATTGAATTAAACTATCATATTAAAATAAGATTTCCGAATGTATTTTAAGTGACACTTGTCGCTAAATGAGTAAGCCCTCTGCATTTCTTATCTTTATATAATCTCAATAATTTTTTCGGATATAATTTTGAGTGACACGTGTCGCTAAAGTGAGTAACTCTCCATATTTCTTATCTTTATGTAATCTTAATAATTGATAGGATTTTCAAGTGCCACATGTCGATATGTAACTAGTTATGCAAATTTCAGATAGGATGGGTATGTATGAAAACTGAAAAGAGTGTTTGAGGTTAATAAAATGTGAAGAATTGAAATAAAATGATGTAAGATAGTATGGAATGGTGAAAATAATGTCAAGAATGGTTTCGGCATTTAGAGAGAAAACAAAAATTAGAATTTAACTTTATTTTTTTTAAATTCGTCCTTACAAGGAAAAAAAATTTAAATCCAACAGCTACATGACGTCAGCTTGATATCATGCAGCTTTTGGCTGATGCAAGTTGGGCCCCATCAGCAGGGTGGTTGGCTGGCTTCGATTGCCCCACCTAATGGCCATGGGTTGAAGTTTGGGTCAATGGGTCCCCTTTTTCTTTTGGCCTGAACCTCCATTGGAAATGATTTTTTTCCTCATTTCGGGCTACAAAAGAGCCCATAGCCAAATGACATGATCTATTGGAGATGGCCTAATAAAAAATACGGAAATTGATAGAAATGGGTCTTTTCCTTAAGGCTTATTATATTAATATCCCTCATATTATTGATAAACCTCACATACTTAATATACCCCACATTTATTTTTTTAAATAAAAAATTTAAAAAATTATCTTAATACATCTCACCTATTTCTCCATAATGCCTTCACACCTCATATTCTCAATATACACCTTACATTTTCTACAGACACTCCACATTTTCTGTACACCTCACATTCTTTAAATTTTATAATACTCAATTTTAATTTTGATTGACTGAATCTAGATGCCCTACTGTTCCTAAGTTAATTACCTCTGTGGTTGACTTGTTTTTCGTTTCCAGCTTGATAGCATATTGTCATTATATTACAACCGCTTTGGACACTTACGCTTGTCTTAACTTTTTTTTATCTTTGTGCAGATTGGAAGATCTTATGTTCAAGAATTATCCAAAGTTTCAAGTTGTTGCTATTGCAATTCACAGAGCTGGTTTTAAGGCATAATTTCTGAACTTTTTCGACAAAGTAAATGTCGGGATGTGATATAATGTGTGGTTGGAAAGCAAATAATTTCTTGCAGTCATAGTGGCCAATGCCATTGACATATTCCTAGACATTTCGCACAAAATAATTAATTAATAGAGGGTGATGGAACTGTACATATATGACCATGGGATGGTTCTTTATCTCATGTGAACTTAGAAACCCCGGGATATGTAGAGTGGTTTCTCAATCAACGCGTTTGTAGTTTCATTAGTTAGGATTTTGTCAACGATAAAGGGTGGGAAGAGTTTTTATAGTTGGAAAGTTCAATAATACATTAAAAGTGTGTGGAGTGTTTTTAGAAATTTCTAATTTTTTTAAAACTTTATAAAGTCGAAATTGTCATTGCATAGTTTGGCACATAAGCTATTTAATATTGAATTTTAATGTGGGATATGTGGGGTGCTAATAAAAAAAAATTCCTTAATCTTGGGAGCAAAATAGGATTTTTGAGATATGCACAAAACGTGCACATGACATGCACAACAATATGATTGAACTAGGATTTTCCTAAAACTTGAAATGACCAAATTACTCTCCCATATAAATGGGTTATTGCAAAGACCCAATCAACATTTTCTCCTTCCTTGTCCGAAAGCCACTCTCGCGACCCCTATCTCGACGAATCGTAACTTGAACGACACGACCCATTTTTCGACCGACACCAAGTTTTTAAATCCTTCTCCAATTTTTTTCCAAATCTTTTTCCACTTTTCCAAGCGACGCCAAGTCTCCAATTACAGACCAGCACAATCCAAATCATTATCCAATTTTCAGACCGGCGCTGTTTTAGCTCAAATTTTCTGCAAGTTTTGTGGTCAATGATTCATACAATTTTAATGGCAAAATAAAAAAAGAGGTACATTGCGCTTGGCATAAACTGCCAATTGAACATGAGTCTAATTGAATGACTGCTTCTCTCTGTCGGTTGTGTTGCCTACTCCAATGTGAGGTGGATGATGCTTATTGTGGGCCTATCCATGTTACTCATTGGATTGTGGCCCCAACCATGAATTTAAGCATGCCCATGGGCCTAGGTGCACGCTCCTTCGCGCGCTTAGAAGAGAGTGTACGTTATCCTAAAGGCCCAGACAGAGAGTGTACATTGCCTGAACGCTAGGTTTGCGGCTGGTCGAATGGCTACTTGCTGAGAAAATATAAATAATACAGTCATTAGTCTGACATTCACTAAATGTTTGACTAATTTAGTCAGTACTATTCGATGACTATTTATCATATCCGATTAAAATAGTCAGTATAGTTTGAGCTTCCAAACGAGGCCTAGGTGTGTTATCTGTCTATACAACACAAGACATGCAAGTTTAAAGACCATTAATTTTGCAGTTTTAATCACAACAGAAGCAGTACCAATTAATGGATACCAGTACAGCCCTTGAAACCTCATGTCCCTTCACCTTCCTCCCCCACATCTTCCTCCTCATCAATAGAAAATGAGATTTACAACATGTTCTTGAGCTTTAGTGGTGAAGACACACGTAAAACATTCACAGACCACCTCTACTGGACATTGAAAGTTGCCAGAGTCAACACCTTTATTGACTGAGAACGAGTCAATGAGCATAGGGGAAACTATATCAGACAAAGTGAAGCAACCAGATGTGTTTAGACATTGAAAACTGCCAGAGTCGACACCATTGTTGTAGCTAGCACCAACATCACCATTACCATTGTTTCTACCCCTCTTCCTACTCCCTAGATACTGAATTGTTTCTACCCCTCTTCCTACTCCCTAGATACTGAATTTGCTCATTGTTCTCCTCTTCAGCCTTCATGAACTCCTCATCTTCCTCCATTGTATTTTTACCTTTGTCAACATCAGCCACATTCTCAGCTCCACTCCCCACAGTCGCACCAGAACGTATGTCACAATTAGGCCTCCATTGGAAACTAAATCTGCCTTCGAAACCCAAGTCTTGTTGCCCTTTATTGCATTATCATAGGTCATACCATCTTGTCGAGCATCACTACGACCCTTGCCAACATACTTGTTTTTTCTAGAACCCACAGTGTTTCATCATTCACTCATATTCTCTTTCCGGGTTCTATTTTGGTCTTTCACCTCCACATCCTCCTCAAGCATCGGTTGAGGAAAGACAAGCATAACCCCCCCCCCCCCCCCCCCAAAATGCAGCTCTTGCCTAGTTTCCTCATAAATCTTAGCACCAGCCAGGTAAACCAGCGACTCATCATCAAAGAACTTATCCACTAGAAGCCACCCATCTTTATCTTCAACAACAAGGCAAGTGTGGCCCTCCGACCTCATTTGGCCACCATAAAAGTAGACTTCGAACAACTTCTCGTAGCTCAACAAAACTGGGGTTCCATCTTTACATTGATAACCATCACCTTCTTCAATGGCAGCCTCAGATCCATCTTAAGCAACACCCTCACAAATAAACCATTAAGTCCCGAAAGAAAATTGTCATCAACCCTAATGAAGGTGCCCATAGGTTGCATGAGCACCTCCAAAATTTTAGCATCCCAATATTGCACTGGAAGTCTCAAAATACGAACTTAGACTCTATGATTAGAAATCATCTCCACATCACAGAAGAAAGTGGTCCACCTCTCCAAGTGGAAGATTTGAGCTCGACCATTCCAAGATCTATTGTTTAACACATACTCAAGCTCATCTTGGTCAGTAAATTGCACTACATACCAATGGTGGCCGAAGTGGTGGAGATAAAAAACAGATTCTTGACCCCCGAACCCCAGGTAAGCCCTAACTTCCACTTAAGGGTTCTAGCTTCAATTTGTTTCCCCACAAGCTTTCCCATGAGAACCTTACTCTCTATATGTTCCACATTAAGGCTAGAGTAGAGACTAGTCGAAACTCTCGTAACTCCACTCTTAAGAGTAAAAGTACCCCTAGAACTCTCAACAACCACATGAAGTTGGCTAGGTTAGGGAGATGTGAATCTATTAACCCAGGAAGGTAATTTGGGGCTGGAGGGGATCCTAGGGTATCTAGAGGAAGAAGCTTCAAGTTGGGAGATAATAGTCATTTTGGGTAGAAAGGTTAAAGGCTCAATTTAAAGATGTAAGGCAAAGGAGAGAAAAACTTTCAAAAACACCCAATTTATAAACAACAAGAAAAGGTTCAGGCACGCACAAAAACCAACTGGAATTTCAATCGACATATCAAGAAAAAAGCAACACGCAACAACTTCACTACTCTTAAACATGCACAAATAATTAGAAGCAATGATTGATAAAATAAACAACCCAAACACATCAACAAGCCAAACTTCACAATTTAAATTAATTTTAAAAATCATTAAGACAATAACGAGATAATAATTACCCTCAAGATTAGCACACTGGCAAAGGGTACACCACTAATTCAGATTCCCCATGCAGAGCTTTAGGCACTTGATATTACTTCTCCACCCAAAAAATATCAGAATTTTGCCGCCATTAATAAGCATCCTTCCAATTAAATCCCATTCCCTAAAACACATAACCCAAACCAGGCATGCGCATGGCGAAATGGAACAATCAAAGAATAAGAGGTTCAACTCAACAACCCAGCAACTCCAGTAGAAACGAAATAGTCTCACATCATCCCAAGGGTCATTAAACTAGACAATATTACCAAACGTCGATTCCTCTTCCATCACCACAAACCACTCAATTATGTATTTCATTACATCATTGATAGGACCATATTTATGCGACTTTGTTATCTTATTTCTTTGCATTTACTTAGTTAATTTCCATTTATTATAGTGATGTATTTTATTTTCGTATTATTGTAAGTTCAATTGGTGAAGATGACAATAAATGGCCAAAATGAGCAATTTGGAGCAGTTTTGGACTTGGATTGGATATCATGTGTATGAAGCATAATGGATGGACGTTTTTGGTGACATATGATGCTAAAAATGTGCTACAAATCTGGAAGAATTAAATTAAGGCTTGGAAGATAAGGAATCAGTTGAAAACAAGGAGATCTTATCCAACCTTATCCTATCTTATCCCGTCTTATCTTATCTTAGCCTATATTATCCAAACATTATCCTATTTAATCCAACATTATCTAAACTTATCTCCAGCTGCAAAATGAGTCTTTATCCTATTCTAAATATTTCCCATCTGATTCTAGGAGTCCTAATCCATCCAAACAACTCAGTCCCTTTCCTTCTTGGATTCAGCCATTTTAACCCTATATATATGAAGTTCCTGTAGAGATTTAGACCACACACAAGAGCCTAAAATCAGAAAAATACATAGTGTGCCGCAACTTTGTAAGGAAGGAAGGAGAAGGAGAAGCTTGGAGCCGTGCTTGCCATCCAAAGGCTTTAGGATTGCTAGAGTGTTTCTAAGTGTATTCTATCATTAGTTTTAGTCCAATGTTTGTTTTAATTTGGTTTTCAATTATGATGAACATGTGGAACTAATTTCATTTTAGCTAGAGGTGAATTCAAAGCCATGAACATATATGTGATATGAATTGATTACATCCAATTATTGTTTCGTAAAACATGAATGCGATTTACTTATCTGTTTGATTGATAACTTATTCTTATATGTTGATTAAGGAGGCCTACTTAGTTTGCATGCATGAATTTGATGCTAAAATATAAGGGAGTTTCACCTGATCGTTATGAACTTATATTTGTAAGTAGTGGAAGTCACTAGTCATGATTGTGTTAAGTAAATCCATGGCAGGAGTATCATGCAATTCATAGTTATGAATGCCTTGTCAATGCTTATGATTTTCATAGAACTTAATGAATTTGATATGTATCTCTATCACGCAGTTCATATAGGGAACTTGATAAGAATAATTTGGTTGCGTCACTGAGTCCAATTCAATGAATTTAGGAAAATCTGATGGTTAATTTGTGCAGTTAATGGTTAACTTGGGGCATTGTCATTCATGGTTTATTGGAATAATAATTGGAAATCGATTTGTAGGCATATGTGTCATGTGTGGAGACGAACCCTCTAGCTAGCCTTTCACCCCTTAAGTCACCTTAAATTCGTGCAACCTTTACTTAGTTCTGCAATCTATTAGTTTTAAGTCAATTTTCGTCCAAACAAACCCCCTTTCATGTTTTGAGTTTTTTAGTTTAGATTCATCGAAATCACTCCTTAGCTCATGTTTTGAGTCAATTTGACTTAGTTTGTGTTATTTAGGTCAGTTTAGCTTATTTTGAGTTGTTTAAGTTTAGTTTTCTGTTTTTGAGTCTAGTTTAGTGATTTAGAGTTTAATTTGCGTAGATTAGCAACCCTTCTAATCCCCGGCCTAGAACGATCCCTATTTCCATATACTACAACTATCTAAAAAGGGTTTAATTTGTGTGTTAGTTTTTACCACATCAATCATTTGCCCCCAAAGCGCATTGAATCATTACCTCATCCCCTATTATCCAACTAATAGCTTAGAGGGGGCCAAAATCAAGAAATTGGTTACCCCCAAGAAGAACCCTAACCCTAACCCTAGGCGGCCTCTCTTTCCTCTTTCCTCTTTCGACTCCCATCTTTTCCCCGTGATCATTTTTCTCGATGGTTCTCCACCCTTCCTCTATTTCTTATTTTATTATTATTTAATTCTGTCATTAATATTTTATATCTAGTGATATTATCTTTTTCCTCTACTTTGAATAAAATGATTGATACTTGTTTTGTAAAATCTTTCTGGTTCCAATTTTTGCTACATTTATGCTTAATCGTTCGTAATAGCAAGTACTATAAGAATATACTAATTAATATCTCACACGTGTCCTGACTACTAAGTCAATGAAAGTCAACAAATACCCTATATGGATCATTTCACATTTTTCAGAAAATAAAATATAGTAAAATTATAGATGAGATGTAACACCGGGTCTGGCCTGCGGGATGCTTGCCCCTTATAAGCTTGCAGTTGCTAGGCATGACCCATGGCAGCCTGCTAGATTGGATTTGGCGCCTTTTGCGTGTGGACTAGAGTAAACAGGCTCGCTGGCTGCCTTGTGGCGTGTTAAGCCATGGCCTAGCGGCCCTGCCGTAGTTGTTGGGTCACAGCGATGGTGATGGCATTGTTCCATTGCGGTGGGGCACCTCTTGCTGTCATATTGAGCCTCGTGGATCGTCATGGTAGGGCTACATTGCGATCTTCATCGTCCAATCCAAATTCTTGAACGTAAGAAGTTCCATTTGTCATGGTTCCGAATTTCAATCATTGTATTTCTTGTCACATCCCGGACCGGCTTCGCCGTAGCATGATATTGTTCGCTTTAGGCTCTGCCCTTATGGTTTTGTTTCTGGGAACTCACGCAAAAACTTCCTAGTGGGTCACCCATCCTAGGAATGCTCTCATCTGAACTCACTTAACTTTAGAGTTTCGACGAACTCCAAAGCTAGTGAGCTCCTAAAAGGCTTCATGCTATAAGGAGGTGGGCATGTACATATAAGGCATATCACCCCCTTTCTGTTGGTCGATGTGGGATCTCACATTTTTTCCCCAAGGTTATTATAGAAATTCTATGAGTAGGAACGTGTGGGAAAATCTACGAATAAACGAAAAATTAGAAACGTTGAACGCGAGAGTGATAGGAGCATATTTATGCGACTTAATTGGCTTGTTCTCATGCATTTACGTTGTGTTTCTTTAGTTATTTTAGTCCTTTATGCCATTTTCGTGTGTTTCTAGGTTCATATGGCTAAGGAAGCAAAAAGGTGCATTTTGGAGCATTTTGGAGCAAAATTGGGCTTGGAATTGATAGCTTATGCTTGGAGCCAAAGTGTTGGACGAAATTGAGGCACTTTAGGACACAAAACCAAGACCCTAGCCCAATTACATAGCCCTTGCCGTGGGCTTAACCCTATTTCCCTTCCCTTGCCATGCAAGGGGGAGCAATTTGGGTCCATTTTATGCACTTAAACCCTAGCCCAATTACACACCATTGCAGCCATTTCCCAACAATGCCGTGCACATTCACCACCAATTCAGCCACATGCACTTATTCCTCCATCATTGCATCACCAATGCAGCCACATGCACTCCCATTCTTTAAATCAGCCACATGCACATTCATCCATATTGTCCACACCTTGCCGTGCTTCCCCTTAGCAATTCCAGCATTCCACCAACTTTTCCTAGCTGTTTTTCACATGCATCCCCTCACTCTTTAATCATTTCCAACCTAGCAACCCCTTTAATCATTCATCCTAGCTGCCATTAACATGCTCTCCCATCCATTCTCTCCCTATAAAACCATGCAATGCATTCATACAAACCATTCCATTCACCACAAAACAAACACACAACACACAAACACAAAATCCCCATTCTTTGCCGTGCATATCCCTTCCATTTTCTGCATATTTTCTCTTCATTGCAGCCACTCCAACCACTCCTCATCCCCCCAAAACCTATCCTTAGACCTTGTGCCGCAACAAAGAGGAAGAGAAGAGGGCCTAAACGTTCATACAATTCAAGTTTGAGTTGTTGGAATGTTTAGGTGTTTCTTTGATTTCAATGTTTAAATTCAATTCTCTTTGTCTTGTACGTATGAGGAACTAAACCCCCTTTAGCTAGGGGGTGATTTGAAACCATGTTTATGCTTGCAATATGAATTGATTACCTTTGGTTGGAATTTCATAAGTTGTGGATTCAATTTGTTTAACCGTTTGATTGATAACTTATTTATGTATGTTTATTGAGAGTGCACGCTTAATTTTCATGCATGAATATGACGCTAGAATATAAGTGAGTTTCACCTAATAGTTATGAACTTATATTCACAAGTAGTGGAGGTTGCTTATAAACAATCGAGTTAAATGAATTCTTGGCACTAGTTTCATGCTCATCATAGTAACGAATGCCTCGTCAACACTTATAGTTTCATGATGCTTAATGATCTTTGATTGTATCTTTATTGTGCTTTTCACGTAAAGGACTTTTGGAGAATGTTGTGAATTGCGTTGCGCAAACCCATCCAATTCATTAACTTAAGGAGAACTTGACGGTTAATTTAAGCGGACCTAATTAACCCGGGGTGTTGAGTTTCATAATTTATCGAAAGACCAACTGAAAATCATCTTGTATGCAAGTGTAACATGTGTGGAGAAGAACCCCTTAGCTATTCCATCATCCATATTTTCATCACATTCATATTTACATTTTGCCCTTAATTATAATCTGTCCATTTAATTTAATCTCATCCAAACACAATCCCCCCATATTTTGTTAAGTTTTAGTCATTATAATCTGTCTTATTTTGGTTTTTAAGTATTTGGAGTCACAAACACCTTTAAATTCGTCCAAATCTGCCTAGTTTACATTCTTGTTTTGCTTGTTGATTTTCGTACAAAACCAAATTCCCAATTGTCTTAGAGTATCTAATTGGTTCAATTATGTTTTAGATTGTGTTTTTAGCTCATTTTGAGTCTTGTGAACTTGTTTCGAGTTTTCTTTAAGTGAGTTAAGTGTTTTAAAAGTTAGTTTTATTTATTTGAGTCAAGTGTTTAGCACCCCTAGTTAATCCCCGGTTAGAACGATCCCTACTTACATCATTACTACAATTGTCACAAATAGGGTTTAATTTGTGTGCGTATAAATCTCGCATCAAATTTCGGCGCCGTTGCCGGGGACTGGCAAAGTTGCTAATCCCTTGTCTTGAGTCTTGTTTAAATTGTTTAGTTTCTGTTTTGTTTTAATTTTTGCACCGTGTGTATGTGTTTTGTTTTTGTGCCGTGTGTGGCAACTTGTTTTCTTACTTGTGCCAAGTCTATTAAGTTGGTTACTTATCTTGTTTACTCTTGTGTGTAGATACTAGTTTATGACCCGTAGCTCACAACCTGTTTGTGAGCATATCTCCGACTTTGACGGTGATTCCGAGAGGACTTTGAGAAGGAAAAAGAAATCGCAAGCGTCTAATCCTCCTAGTCCCGAACCTGAATTTAAAGAGGAAGTACCAACCATGGCAGTGGACAATCGGACCATCAAGGAGCTTTCTGCCTTAGGTTTGGCCAATGCAGCCCCTCTTTGCATCCAATACCCCAATGCAGCCCCTGAGAAGACCGATGAGTTTGAACTTAAGTCTAGTTTATTACATCATATTCCTAAATTCCATGGGTTGTCCATGGAAGATCCTAACAAACATCTTAAGGAATTTGAAGTAGTTTGCTCAAGTATGACACCCATCAACGTTGATGGGAGTATTTTGAAGATGAAGGCCTTTCCATTCTCACTTATGGACAAGGCCAAAGATTGGTTGTTTGAATTGTCCCCTGGAACTGTCAATTCTTGGGAAAGTATGAAACGTGCATTCTTAGAGAAATTCTTTCCCACTGCAAAGATCATTCTCTTGAGGAAACGAATTAGTGGCATCCAACAAAATCAAGGTGAGTCGTTTCCATCTTATTATGAACGTTTTAAATCACTTGTTGCTTCATGTCCACAACACCAAATGAAGGAAGAGCTGCTCATTCAATATTTCTACGAGGGACTCCTTCCCATGGAACGTCAAATGCTAGATGCTTCGGCGGGTGGTGCATTAGTGGACAAGACTCTAGTGGATGCCAAAGCTCTAATTGCCAACCGAGCACACAACGCTCAACAATATGAAGGTGTTGGACAAAGAGAGGGGCCACGACAGCAAAGTGTGAATGAGGTAAGTGCAATTTCTGATATTCAGTCGCAATTGGCTAATCTTACTTCTCTCGTGTCTCAGGTTGTCAAGAGGTCAAAACCACAAGAAAACCAAGTGTGTGGCATGTGTTCAATGCAAGGGCATCCATCCGAGACATGCCCTCAGTTGATAGAGAATGGAGGGTGGGAGTCTGCCAATGCCGTGGGCTATGGGAATCAAAACCAACCGAGGAATGATCCATATTCTAACACATATAATCCAGGTTGGAGAGACCACCCAAATTTTAGATGGAAAGATTCACAACAACCTGCCCAACAAAGTGGATTCCGACAACCCCCGGGTTTCTTTCCAAGGCCAATGGCACCACAACCACCTCCTCAGGCACAATCATCCCAAACCAACTCAGGTACGTCTATGAATGACGATAAAACATATCAGTTACTAACCACAATGGCGCAGGGAATGCAGAACCAAGCAAAGGAGGTTAATGAGCTAAAAAAGCAAATCGGCCAAATGGCCGAATTTTTGGGACAATTCCGTGAAAATGGTAAGTTACCAAGCACTACGGTAGTCAATCCAAAGGGAGGGTTCGAAACCGCCAATGCAATCACCTTAAGAAGTGGCAAGGAAGTTGGAACCACCTCACAACCACCAAAATCAAGCCAAGAAAAGGATGAAAGGTTGCTGCAAGAGGAAGAGAGCAAGGGCAAAGCCACGGAAAGGGTGGAGCAACCTTTGCCGCAACCACTTCAAGCTCCTAGGCCGTCCAACAAATGTAAGGTAGGTCCAAACTCAATTGTTTCTAATGTGATTCCACTAAATGTGCCCTTTCCTAGTAGGTTTATGCAATCTAAGATAGAGGAGGATGAAAAAGACATCCTGGAGACGTTTAGGAAGGTGCATGTCAATATCCCGCTCCTTGATGCAATAAAGCAAATTCTGAAGTACGCTAAGTTTCTGAAGAAGATTTGTACAACAAGGAAACGGATTCGGGAAAAAGAGGTGGTACATGTAAGTGAGAATGTCTCTGCCATATTGCAAAGAAAGTTACCACCTAAATGCAAAGATCCAGGTAGTTTCACCATCCCTTGCGTAATTGGAAATAAAAGGTTCGAACATGCTATGCTAGATTTAGGTGCATCAATTAATGTCATGCCATACTCTGTTTATGCATCTATGAATCTAGGAGAGCTTAAAAATGATGGTGTCATTATTCAATTAGCTGATCGATCTAATGCATACCCGAGAGGAGTTTTGGAAGATGTTTTGGTGCAGGTAGACCACTTGATTTTTCCTGCAGATTTCTATGTGCTTGACATGGAGGATTCAACCCACTCTCCACCATCGCCACTCTTACTTGGACGACCTTTTATGAAAACAGCCCACACCAAAATTGACGTGGCCAAGGGAGCCTTAACTATGGAGTTTGGTGGTGATACGATTAACTTTAAAGTTTCTGAATCCATTGAGAATCCTAATGATGTTCGTTCTTGTTTTGCCATTGGTACAATTAAAAATAGAGGGCAGGAACGTTCAACACCTATCAAGAAGGATGCGTCTAGAACCACCATCGAGGAAGGAATTGGATTGGAGCAAAAAGAGCACGCCACTACCCTAAAAACATCCAATATGGCCGTGCCTTGTGCTAAAATTGGCGAGATGGTGGCTGCCCTTGGGGCATTGCCACAACATCCTAGTAAGTCTCCAATCCCAATTCCGATTCCCATTTCAACTAATAGGTTGTTACCTTCTTTGGTGCAGGTACCCAATCAATTTCAAGGTGATGGGAGCATGTACATGGACGTTCGGAACCAAAACACCACCATCAGGGAGGATCGTTATCCCCGCCCATTCAGTGAGCCATATTATGAAAGTGTTCAAGGAGCATACCGTGGAGGACATACCCCTCCATACCATGGGCTCTAAGTAAGAAATGAAGGTTTCGTCCGGCTGCAAGACGTAAAAGAAAGCGCTACTTGGGAGGCAACCCATGCATTCAACAAAGGAAGACTTAGAAAGCACTCCAATTCCATATTTGCGTTCCTAAACTCTTCTCTTTGTTGCTATTTCGTTTCTGCCATGTTAGGTTGTTTAGTTGTTGTTTTGTTTGTTTATTTGTTAATTGTGTGAGTCTGTGATTGGAACATTGAGGACAATGTTTGATTTATTGATAGGCACGACTAAACAAAGAAAGATGGAGCATTCACAAAGGTTGTTTACTTGAAGCCCCTCTACTTGGAAAAACTACAGAAGCGGGAGGCATCAAAGAAGAGGCCTCAATACTTGGTGGAACGCTTGATGATGCAGGAAAAAGGTGCCTCTGGACGTAAGCCGCAAGCCTTTGACGATCACTTTGAATTCAACCTTCAGATTCTTGCAGCTGATCAAGCTTCCTCTTCATGCTTGTCGAATAGTTATTTGCAAGCACATGCTTGTCGAATAGTTATTTGCAAGCACATGCAAGCTTCTATTCTCGTGCTTAAGCTGTTTGATCTCTTGCTTAAGAGTTTCCACCTCCGCCATCAATGATTCCACTTGGCGGGATTGAGCAAGTAGGCGTTGGCCCATGTTGGACACAGAGCCTGCACACTGAACACTGAGAGCTAGGGACTCTTGAACGGCCAACTCATCGGACCGTTCTGAAAGCAGCCTACTATCTTTTGGAGTGAGGAGGTTCCTAGCTACTATCGTAGCTGTTGTTGCATCCTTCATCACGGAGTCTTCACCTGTAAGAGGGCCATTAGAAGATAAGAAAGAAGGGCACCATACATGATTACCCAAAAAATCCCTGGGAACAATGAAGCTGACGCGGCGCACTCGGATCACCGCTGAGACTCAAATCTAAGCAAATGTTCGATGGGTTAGCCATTGTCAAAGGGTTAAAAGAAAAGGGTGGATGTAGTAAAATCTCAAAGGGCCGGAGACGATTTTCACGAATAGGCAATCTTCAAAGTGTGCATGTTTAAGGTGATCGATACCTCTATAAAAAGCCAAGGCGACACAACCACCGATTCAAAAAGCCAGATTTTCCTGCGTGAAGTTCGGCGACGCTCTCTCGGCTTTTCAGAAAACGCGTTCAACTTTGTCAAAAGATCTCTGACAAAGTTGAAAACACGTGGAGGTCATCATCGCAACTACACACTTTTGCCGACAAGCGTAAAGTTCGGCGACGCTTTCTCTGCTTTTCAGAAAACGCGTGCAACTTTGTCAAAATATCTCTGACAGAGCCGCATCCGCACTGCTACTTGCCATTCAGAAATCAAAGAGGCGTTTGTTCAGAAATCGAAGAGGCGCTTGCTCAGAAATCGAAGAGGCGCTTGCTCAGAAATCGAAGAGACGCTTGCTCAAAAATCGAAGAAGCGTTTGTCGACAAGGGTAAAGGAACAATACCACCACTTGCTATTGGGAAATCCCTATATATGTCGACCTTCATCTTTTATGGCAAGGCAGACCTGAAGAAAATGCCCAACTCTTTCTCACCTCTGAGGGCGCACTCCCAGCAAAGCCTCTTGAAATACTCAATTTTTTCTCCCCCAAAGAAGATACCAGATACCTGGAGTACAGATGAGGCAGGAGAAAACGGTAGATCGAAGCATGTGGAGACAACCACAACAAATACATGTGCTGATTCATTCGCCGCTTCTTCAAAAGCAAAGGTATCTCATATCATCAAGGTCAAAAGCAAAAGTATCTCATATCATGCTCTTTCCCTGTCTTTTCCTTTGTCCTTGTTCTTACTCGCATAGCAAAGTGAAAGAAAGCAATCAGCCGGCACTTGGAGTCAGTCTTCCGATCTGGAACCGACTGCCTGGAATCTATTCCCTGGTTGCTTACCTAGCATTGCTCTCAAGTAGTCATCTTCAACGGTTGATACACTTCCAGAGAAGGGACCACTTCTGCAAGGGGAGCAAGTAAGGCAAATGAAAATGATACATTGAAGCATGTGGAGACAAGCGCAACAACTGCATAGGCTGAGTTATCCTCTAACCCTTTTCAATACGAATTGGAAAGATTGAACAAAGAAACAGATAAAAGGAGTAAGCTCAGACCTTCAGTGGAGACCAAAAGAATCATCCAGCCCAGTTCAAGAATAAGCCTGTGGAATCACCAAGATCAAGCCTCAATGCAATCACCAAGGAGAAGATGGAATTTACATTCCACAACCAGATTTGCGTCCCTAAACTCTTCTCTTTGTTAGTTACATCATGCCATGTTTAGTATGTTTAGTTGCTGTTTTTATGTTTACTTTTGTTTGGTGTGATTTTAAGCTTAAAACATTGAGGACAATGTTTGATTCAAGTGTGGGGGGGTAACTAAGTATATCTGATGCAAATTCGTGGGATTTTATCACCCATAACTTCAAGCGTTGTTCCTTGCTGTTTTAAGGTGTTTTTAAGCTGTTTTAGAGTGTTTTAGTATTTTTTGTTTTATAACTCCAAAAAGCACATAAAAATTTGAAGAAAAACAAATGTTTTGAAAAGCCTAAAAAGAGTGTTTTGAGTCATTTTTGTGTGTTTGTGTCTTAGGGTACCTTCCAACACAATGTTGAGGATTTGGTTTGTAATTGCATGATGGATGAAAGTTTGATTTACTCTTGGTATATGCTTGGTTATGGTTATAATGTATGACTTCACATGCAATCATAAAAGAAAAAATTCGTTTTTGTAACATGCTTGAAGGAAGGAACTCAAACAAACGCTACAACCTTGTGAGACTTGAGCCTAAACGTTATTTGGAGAGTTAAAATCTGTGCATTATTGTTTCTAAAAGTCGTTGCATGATCTCATTATTCTTTGCTTGGTTACTACTTAGAAGGCGTTTCATCATATAGTTCCAAATGCTAGAACTCATGCCCATTTCATTCAAAGCATGTTATTGATTTGCATAACACATATTCAAGAAGAAGTTGTGTAGTGACCACCACCAAAGCCAAATTGCCGTGTATCCTACTTCATTATTTGTTTAAGTTAACCCCGTTGAGCCTTGTTTAGCCTATGTTCTTTGTTAACCCATATCATCCTCACCTAGCCTAGATTAGGACCATCCGTACCCTTGTTCTTGAAGCATAGTAAGCATGATGGAAAATGAATTCCTTTTGATTAATATGTTGCAGAAAATAAGTGTGGGGGAAGGATTATTGATGAGAGTTGTTGTGCCATAGGCACGGCTAGAAAAGAAAAAAAAAAAAAAAAAAAAAAAAAAAAAGTCATGAAAAAGAAAAGAAAAATAAGAGTTGTTTGAATCTCCCCTATTTGTCTAAAAGTTGTTTTCTGCGCTCTAAAGGAAATTTTAAGTGTCTAATTCATTACTTTGCTCACTATTGCTTTAAGAATGTTTGTTTCCTTTACCTTTCGTTGTTAGCCAATACCCCAAGCCCCGTTACACCCCTTAACTTCTATCTTGAGTGTTGTGTATTTCAATTGTGGAGTTTGAACTTGGTATGAGCATATGGTGTCACTGGTTCTCGCATCTAAGTAGTAGCATTCCATTCATGAGATCATACATAAACATGCTTATTAACTCCAGAAATTGCTTTCTTTATGATACATATATGTGAGTGTTCGTTTTCATGTTTACATCAATCTTCTCACATATAACTAGTTTAGGGTGTGAAGTCAGAGAATCTGAGTGAAAATTGAGTGCATAACTAGTGAGGAATTGAGGGAATTCTCTAAGGCATGTTACTACATTCAAAACATGGTTTTAAATGCTTAATTGTGAACTAATATGTGGTGACTATGATTAAGTATGTACTTAAGTGTAAGGATGATTAAAATCTATGTGAGTAATGTTCTTGAACATGTCATGTGCATTAAGAACCCCTGAGACCATTGTTGGAAGGTTTAGGTTTTGTTTTGTTTTTTTCTGTTTTGCTCGAGGACTAGCAAAAGCTAAGTGTGGGGGAATTTGATAGGAGCATATTTATGCGACTTAATTGGCTTGTTCTCATGCATTTACGTTGTGTTTCTTTAGTTATTTTAGTCCTTTATGCCATTTTCGTGTGTTTCTAGGTTCATATGGCTAAGGAAGCAAAAAGGTGCATTTTGGAGCATTTTGGAGCAAAATTGGGCTTGGAATGGATAGCTTATGCTTGGAGCCAAAGTGTTGGACGAAATTGAGGCACTTTAGGACACAAAACCAAGACCCTAGCCCAATTACATAGCCCTTGCCGTGGGCTTAACCCTATTTCCCTTCCCTTGTCATGCAAGGGGGAGCAATTTGGGTCCATTTTATGCACTTAAACCCTAGCCCAATTACACACCATTGCAGCCATTTCCCAACAATGCCGTGCACATTCACCACCAATTTAGCCACATGCACTTATTCCTCCATCATTGCACCACCAATGCAGCCACATGCACTCCCATTCTTTAAATCAGCCACATGCACATTCATCCATATTGTCCACACCTTGCCGTGCTTCCCCTTAGCAATTCCAGCATTCCACCAACTTTTCCTAGCTGTTTTTCACATGCATCCCCTCACTCTTTAATCATTTCCAACCTAGCAACCCCTTTAATCATTCATCCTAGCTGCCATTAACATGCTCTCCCATCCATTCTCTCCCTATAAAACCATGCAATGCATTCATACAAACCATTCCATTCACCACAAAACAAACACACAACACACAAACACAAAATCCCCATTCTTTGCCGTGCATATCCCTTCCATTTTCTGCATATTTTCTCTTCATTGCAGCCACTCCAACCACTCCTTATCCCCCCAAAACCTATCCTTAGACCTTGTGCCCCAACAAAGAGGAAGAGAAGAGGGCCTAAACGTTCATACAATTCAAGTTTGAGTTGTTGGAATGTTTAGGTGTTTCTTTGATTTCAATGTTTAAATTCAATTCTCTTTGTCTTGTACGTATGAGGAACTAAACCCCCTTTAGCTAGGGGGTGATTTGAAACCATGTTTATGCTTGCAATATGAATTGATTACCTTTGGTTGGAATTTCATAAGTTGTGGATTCAATTTGTTTAACCGTTTGATTGATAACTTATTTATGTATGTTTATTGAGAGTGCACGCTTAATTTTCATGCATGAATATGACGCTAGAATATAAGTGAGTTTCACCTAATAGTTATGAACTTATATTCACAAGTAGTGGAGGTTGCTTATAAACAATCGAGTTAAATGAATTCTTGGCACTAGTTTCATGCTCATCATAGTAACGAATGCCTCGTCAACACTTATAGTTTTCATGATGCTTAATGATCTTTGATTGTATCTTTATTGTGTTTTTCACGTAAAGGACTTTTGGAGAATGTTGTGAATTGCGTTGCGCAAATCCATCCAATTCATTAACTTAAGGAGAACTTGACGGTTAATTTAAGCGGACCTAATTAACCCGGGGTGTTGAGTTTCATAATTTATCGAAAGACCAACTGAAAATCATCTTGTATGCAAGTGTAACATGTGTGGAGAAGAACCCCTTAGCTATTCCATCATCCATATTTTCATCACATTCATATTTACATTTTGCCCTTAATTATAATCTGTCCATTTAATTTAATCTCATCCAAACACAATCCCCTCATATTTTGTTAAGTTTTAGTCATTATAATCTGTCTTATTTTGGTTTTTAAGTATTTGGAGTCACAAACACCTTTAAATTCATCCAAATCTGCCTAGTTTACATTCTTGTTTTGCTTGTTGATTTTCGTACAAAACCAAATTCCCAATTGTCTTAGAGTATCTAATTGGTTCAATTATGTTTTAGATTGTGTTTTTAGCTCATTTTGAGTCTTGTGAACTTGTTTCGAGTTTTCTTTAAGTGAGTTAAGTGTTTTAAAAGTTAGTTTTATTTATTTGAGTCAAGTGTTTAGCACCCCTAGTTAATCCCCGGTTAGAACGATCCCTACTTACATCATTACTACAATTGTCACAAATAGGGTTTAATTTGTGTGCGTATAAATCTCGCATCAGAGAGTCTTCTTCAAAGGTTTGAATCGTACTCTCAATGAAAGCACCAATTTGTGGATGCAAATCTCTGTCATCTCTTACTTTGACGAAAATGCATTTGCAAAAAAAAAAAAAAAAAACACATTTGATTAAGGCCAAAAGCCTCACTCGCCCACGATGAATGTGAGGGGGAGGTTTTGGCAGAAGAATCTCTGATGGCAAAGTTAGTATTATGAAAAGAATGTATTTTTAGGAGTTTGTGGGTAGCAAAATGGCTTAGCATTTTAGTAGGGTAAGTAGAGTATTTATAGGAGGGTGGCCGGCCATTAGAGTTCGGAGTGGCCGGCCATATATGGTGAAATTGTTGGGGGGTAATTCAAGATATTATGTGAAATAATATCTTATAGCAATTATTTTAAATTGAATAATGGATTTTAGGAGTTACCTTATTGAATGAAATCAATGAGGGAATGATGAGTGGAATTTGAATAAATTCCATAATAATCACATTTGACTCTTCCATGAAAAGAAACCTGAGCTGTTATTATCCGCTACATGCACATGGGAATTTGGGTGTGCCTCGTCCATCTAAAGCGGGTAATCTTGTCTTTCTTGTCTAAAAATCCACGTGTCACCTCTAGAATTTTTGGGATTATTTTTGGCTCCACAATGACGTTTTAGTTATTGAGAAGCATAAGTTATCTGTTTCCCATGTTGCATCAAAACTGATAGGAGCATATTTAGGCGACTTAACTAGCTTATTCTTGTGCATTTGTGCTATTATTTCTTAGTTAATGTCGTATTACAACTCAATTTCGTGTGTTTGTAGGTCCTATGGGTTAAAGTACCAAGGAAGTGCATTTTGGGGCAATTTGGAGCAATTTGGGACACTATGTGGATAGCTTGCATATGGGCTAACATGGATGGACGAATTTGGACTTCAAGAGGCTAGAAATGTGATAAGAAGAGGAAGGAACTAAGCTAAGGACAAAGTGGATAAGGAAGTAGCTCAAAGAGGAAACCCTATCCAAAACCTTATCTAAAACCTTATCCAACATTATCCAAAACATTATCCAAACCTTATCTCATCTTATCCTATCCAAACCTTATCATGTCTTAATCCTAATTGCAAGGGGACCTAAATAGATAATTCTAGAACCTATTTCTAGAAGCATCCTATTCTAGAAGGCCCAAATCTGCCACAAAACCCATTCTTTCTAGAAATCCTACAAAAGTGGCGCACCAAACCATTCTAGAAGACCTTGCCTTGCCTTGCAAGCCAAGCCACCCTCTCCCCCACTTGTGCCGCACCTTCCTAGGCTCAATTCCCTTTGGATTCTGATTTTCAAGGCCTAATCCGTTTTGGATTTGGGTTACACAAGCTTATTATGAAACTAATTGGGCCAAACCCCTTCCTAGGTGGATTTGATCACCTATGGCCGAATTCTAGGGCCCTAGTCCATAAAACCTGTTAAGCCTAACCCTAATCTACTTAACCCTAGGACTATATAAACATAAAATCAGCCAAAATTTCGTACACCCCCTTATGCTATTCAGAAACCCTTATGCCGCAACCTCCATTCTCCATTCTCAACCTCCATACACCTTCATACATCTTCCTACACATCTGCTGCACCCTTCCCACCATAATCAACCATCCTCCATCCCTCCAAACAAGGAAACACCATCCAAAACCCCCAATTCCACCACACACATCTTGTGCTGCAGCAAGGAGGAGGAGGAGGAACCAAACCGTGCATCAAATCCATCTTGGAATTGCTGAGCGTTTAGGTGTAATCTTTCTTATGATTTCAATGTTTAAATTCAATACTTTTTGTTGTGCAAGCATGAGGAACTAATCCCTTTTTGGCTAGGGGGAATTTCGAAACCATGGTTATATTTGCATGATGATTTGATTACTTTCAGTTGTGATTTCATGAATGATGAATTCAATTTACTTATCTGTTTTAATTAAAACTTGTTTATGTATATGAATTAAGAGTGCACACTTAATTTGCATGCATAAATATGATGCTAGGCTATAAGGGAACTTCACCTAATCGTTGGGAACTTATATTCATGAGTAGTTAAGATTGTTGGTCACCATTATGTTAAGTAAATTCTTGGCATAAGTATCATGCGCTTTCATAGTTACGAATGCCTCGTCAACACCTATGATTTCCATAGAACCTAATGATCTTTGATTGTCTTTCTTTTATGCACTTTCATATAGAAAACTTTTAAGGAATAATTTGATTGCAATGCGCTAATTCCATTCAATTCAATGACCTAAGGGAAATCTGAGAGTTAATTTAAGCGTACCTAATTAACTTGGGGTGTTGAGGTTCATAATTCATTGCATAAGCAACTGAAGATTGTGTTATATGCAAGTATGCCATGTGTGGAGAAAAACCTCCTAGCCATCTCACCATTCATTTAATTCTATCAATTTCGGCCAAATCTGCCTAGTTTGCATTATTGTTTTGTTTATTTGATTTTTGTCCAAAACCAAATCCCCAATTGTCTTAGAGTGTCTAATTGGTCCAAATATGTTTTAGATTGTGTTTTTAAGAGTTTTGAGTCAAGTTAGAACCAAATGTGTCCAAGTTCATGTTTAGGCTCAAAACTGCCCAGTTTGTGTTTTTAAGGCAGTTTTGAGTGTTTTTAGCCCATTTTGAGTCTTGTGAACGTGTTTGAGTGTTTTTTAAGTGAGTTTAAGTGTTTTAAAGGTTAATTTTATTTATTTGAGTCAGTTTAAAGTGTTTAGCAATCCCTCCTAATCCCCGGTATAAGAACGATCCCTACTTATTTATATGCTACAATTGTCAAAAGAGGGTTAATTTGTGTGTTAAGTTAATTTTCACATCAAAAACACAACCCAAACTTTCGTGTGATGCATCAATATAAACTTCATATTCCCCGCTCTTGTCGGGAAGTGAAAGTACTGGAGCGTAAGTGAGGCGATATATTGAATTGGGTTTGTAAGGATAGTTTAGATAGTAAATTGGGTTTAAAGAGATACTAATATTTTAATAAAAAAATAAGTGGATGCAAAGAGTAAGATGGCTGTAGAAAGAAGTTATATGCATTAAATAAAATTTCCTTGTATTTTCCTTGTATTTATTGTATGGTTTCTACTAATTAGGGGTTCATGGAACCTTATATATATTGTACCAATTGTTGACATAATAATAATAATACAAGAAAATACAATTTTACATGGTATCAGAGTTATTTAATGGGGTTTCTGAACTTTTATCCTTGAAGAACACTAAAATTTAATAAAAACCTAGTGCTAGATTGGATATTGATTTTAGTTTTTTAATGTGTACTTAATTCAAATTCAAATTATATTTTTGTTTTAATATTTAATAGATATTTTATTTCATATTATATTTTTGTTTTAACATTTAATAGATATTTTATTTAATGTTATTACATTAAAATTTAAATTTATTATTATACGCATTTTTAATTCATTAATTTTATTTAAACTTTCTCTAATTAGTGTACCTAAACGTCTGTTGATAGGAGCATATTTATACGTCTTTGTTATCTTATTTCTTTGCATTTACTTAATTAATTTCCATTTATTATAATGATTTAGTCTATTTTCGTGTTGTTGTAGGTTCAATTGGTGAAGATGACAATACATGGCCTAAAGGAGCAATTTGAAGCAGTTTTGGATTTGGAATGGATAGCATGCGTGGAGAATAAGTGGGATGGACGTTTTTTAGGTTTAAAAGGTGTTTAACATGTGTTAAACATGTGCTTGAGATCTGGAGAAATCAGAATTAAAGCTTGGAAGACAAGGAAAAACATTATCTTATCCAACCTTATCTAACCTTATCCAATCTTATTCTATCTTATCCAGTCTTATCTTATCTTATCCCATATTATCCAAACATTATCCTATTTAATCCAACATTATCTAAACTTATCTCCAGCTGCAAAATGAGTCCTTATCATATTCTAAATCCTTCCCATCTGACTTTAGGAGTCCTAATCCATCTAAACACATCAATCTTTTTCCTCCTTGGTTTCAGCCTCACCCTTGCCTTATAAATTGTATTGTGCCGCAGCATTCAGGGGGGTGCCGCAGGTTTCAGGAGCATTCAAAGAAGAAATCAAGTGTGCTGTGACCTACAATTAGGAAAATGAGAGCTTGTGTCATGCAGAGATACACCCAAGTCTTGTGCCGCAAATTGCAATCAAGCCTTGGAGATTTCTAGAGTTCATTCTATTCTTTCTTAGTTTCAATGTTTATTTTATATTGCTTTTCAAATACAATGAACATGAGTGGCTAAGTTTCATTTTAGCTACAGGTGAATTCGAAGCCATGGACATATGTTTTATATGAATTGATTTCCTCCAGTTATTGTTTTGTAAAGCATGAATGTGATTTACTTATCTGTTCTATAGAGAACTTATTCTTGCATGTTTATTAAGGAGGTCTACTTAGTATGCATGCAGGGATTTGATGCTAGAGTATAAGGAAATTTCACCTAATCATTATGAACTTATATTCACAAGTAATAAAAGTCACTAGTCATGATTGCGTTAAGTAGATTCCTGGCAGGAGTATCATGCTTTTCATAGTTATGAATGTGATGCGAAACGAATGTGACACACAAATTAAACCCTATTTGTGACAATTGTAGTAATGATGTAAGTAGGGATCGTTCTAACCGGGGATTAACTAGGGGTGCTAATCTAATATAAATTGACTTAAAAACACAAAAACTAAACTTAAAGACTCTTAACAAGACTAATATGACTCAAAACAGATTTGAAACACTCAAACTGCCTAAAACAATCAAATTGACTCAAACAGAAACTAGAACTTGATTTGGACGAATTTGAAAGTGTTTATGACTCCAAATGCTTAAGAACACAAAATAAAACACATTTGAATGACTAAGACTCAGCAAAATATGGGGGGATTGTGGTTGGACGAATTTAAACTAAATGGACAGATTGTAAAGAAAACAGATTGTAAGACAAATTGTGATAGACCAATGGATGATGGAATAGCTAAGGGGTTCTTCTCCACACATGTTACACTTGCATACAAGATGATTTTCAGTTGGTCTTTCGATAAATTATGAAACTCAACACCCCGGGTTAATTAGGTCTGCTTAAATTAACCGTCAAGTTCTCCTTAAGTTAATGAATTGGATGGGTTAGCGCAACGTAATTCACAACATTCTCCAAAAGTCCTTTACGTGAAAAGCACAATAAAGATACAATCAAAGATCATTAAGCATCATGAAAACTATAAGTGTTGACGAGGCCTTCGTTACTATGATGAGCATGAAACTAGTGCCAAGAATTCATTTAACGCGATTGTTTATAAGCAACCTCCACTACTTGTGAATATAAGTTCATAACTATTAGGTGAAACTCACTTATATTCTAGCGTCATATTCATGCATGAAAATTAAGCGTGCACTCTCAATAAACATACATAAATAAGTTATCAATCAAACAGTTAAACAAATTGAATCCACAACTCATGAAATTCCAACCAAAGGTAATCAATTCATATTGCAAGCATAAACATGGTTTCGAATCACCCCTTAGCTAAAGGGGGTTTAGTTCCTCATACGTACAAGACCAAGATAAGTAAATTTAACCATTGAAATCGAGGAAAGGAAACACCTAAAAATTCCAACAACTTAAACTTGAGTTGTATGAACGTTTAGGCCTCTTCTCCTCATCTTTGTTGCGGCACAAGGTCTAAGGATAGGTTTTGGGATGGTATTTGTATGGAGGAATGGATGTGTGATGGTAGGGTAGTATTTTGGAGGGATGGGGAGGGTGTATGAAGGTTGGATAGTGGCTGAAATTGATGGAGATGGCTGCAGCAATGGAATGTTATGCACGGCACAAAGGGATTTCTGCTGGAATGGATGGTTTTGCACGGCTCAAAGGGATTGTTTTTGTGATTGTTTTGTGATTGATGAAGTGTGTATGAATGCATGGTTTTATAGGGAGAGAATGTGAGAGAATGTGAGAGAATGTGGCTGAATGATTAAAGAGGGAATGCATGTGGAATGACAACTAGAGAGTGAATGATTAAAGAGGGAATGCATGTGGAAGTGTGGCTGATTGTTGGAAGGGGAAAAGCTGGAAATGGGATGGGAGTGCACGGCAATGGGTTGTTTTGTGTGCATATGGCTGAATTATTTGTTGGGAAAGCATATGGCTGCCAACTAGGGTGAATGATTGAAGTGGGAATGGAAGAATGTGGCTGCAATGATGAAGTGGGAAGGCTGGAAAGTGTATGAAGTGCACGGCAAAGGGGTTTGGAGGTGCTGGAAAATGATGGTGAATGCATGGCTTTCTTTGTGGCTGAGATGCTTTTGTGGCTGAATAGAATGAATGAAAAGTGAATGAATAAGAAAATGGGAAAGCATGTGAGTGACAACTAGGTTGAATGATGATGAGTGCATGTGGCTGAATGAAAATATGTGAATGAATGAGAATATGGTGCGGCTGCAAGGTTGTAGTTTAGGGTGTTTGAGTGAATGGCTGAGATGGTTTGATGAATGAACGTGTTTAAATGGTTTAAAACAGGAAACAAGGCCCTTCCTTGCACGGCAAGGAAGGGAAACACCAAAGGACACACGGCAAAGGTTTTAATGTTGCAAGGGACATTGTTTTGTGGCCTAGAATAGGTAGGAGTCCTTGATATTGCTCAAACATAAGATCTTTAGGTCTTCAATTTCGTCCATTCCTTTTGCTCCAAGCATATGATATCCATTCCAAGCCCAATTTTGCTCCAAAATGCTCCAAAATGCACCTTTTTGCTTCCTTAGCCATATGAACATAGAAACACACGAAAATGGCATAAAGGACTAAAATAACTAAAGAAACACAACGTAAATGCATGAGAACAAGCCAATTAAGTCGCATAAATATGCTCCTATCAGAATGCCTTGTCAATGCTTATGATTTTCATAGAACTTAATGATCTTTTATATGTATCTCTATCATGTTGTTCATATAGGGAACTTGATAAGAATAATTTGATTGCGTCGCTGAGTCTAATTCAATGAAATTAGGAAAATTTGAGAGTTAATTAGTGCTGTTTACGATTAATTTGGGGCATTGTCATTCATGGTTTATAGGAATAATAACTGGAAATCGATTTGTATGCATATGGTTTATGTGTGGAGAAGAATCCTCTAACTAGCATTTCACTGAATTTTCATTCACAGTTTACTTTATTTGATGCAATTTACTTTAGTGTCTCAAAATTCGTCCAAAAACCCCATATCATTGTTTTAGTGTGTGTTAGTCAGTTTTTAGGGTTTTTGTGTCAAAATTGTGTTGATTAGCATCCCTTCTAATCCCCGGATAGAACGATCCCTATTTGCTGATACTACAATTGCATTAAAAGGGTTTAGTTTGAGTGTTAGTTTCTACCACATAAAATTTTGGCGATGTTGCCGAGGATTAGCAAAATTGCTAATCTTCCCTTTTGTTTTTGTTTGTGTTTTTGTGCGTTTTTTTTATTATTTTGTTTTGTTTTCTTTGTTTTAGGTACTAGTTTATGACTCGAAGTTCTCAACCTGTTTGCGCGCATATATTGAAGTTTGACGACGATTTTGAACGAACTTTGAGAAGGAAGAGGAACCAGCCATAATTCAATTCACCTAGTTTTTCGTTCCGAATCTGAAATTGAAGCTAAAATTGAGACAAATTCAGAAAAGGAACAAGACATGGCTATGGACAATTGAACAATCAAGGAACTTTCAGCCTCGGGTTTGGACAATGCCGTGCCTCTATGCATTCAATACCCTACGGCAAGTCAAGGCAAAACTGATGAGTTCAAATTGAAGTCTAGTTTGCTACATCACATTCCCAAATACCATGGGTTATCCATGAAGGATCCATACAAGCATCTTAAGGAATTTGAAGTAGTATGCTCGAGTATGACACCAATCAACGTGGATGGGAATATTTTGAAGATGAAAGCCTTTCCATTCTCTCTTATGGACAAGGCTAAAGATTGGCTCTATGAACTAGCACCTGGAACTGTTACTTCTTGGGAATGCATGAAGAAAACATTCTTAGAGAAATTTTTCCCAACTTCAAGAGTCGTTCTTTTGAGGAAGAAAATTAGTGGAATTCAACAAGGCCCGGGAGAATCTTTTCCAGCGTACTATGAGCGTTTTAAGACATGCCCCCAACATCAAATGAAGGAAGAACTTTTAATTCAGTATTTCTATGAAGAACTACTTCCACTTGAGAGACAAATGCTTGATGCTTTAGCAGGAGGTGCCTTGGTTGACAAAACACTAGTTGCAGCGAAGTTCTTAATAGTGAACCGAGCCTTGAATGCACAACAATACGAATGAGTTAGAGGAAGGGATCATACACGGCCAAGCCAAGTTAATGAGGTAGGTGCTATTTGGGAACTTCAATCTCAAATGGCTAATCTCTCTACTCTTATTTCACAGGTTGTTGAAGGATCCAAAGTGCAAAGTGCAGTCACTTGTAGCGTGTGCTCTATGTAAGGACACCCCACTGATCAATGTCCTCAATTAATAAAGAATGGAGAATGGGAAAGTGCCAATGCCATGGGCTATCAAGGCCAAAATCAACCAAGGTATGACCCATTTTCTAACACCTACAACCCGAGCTGGAGAGAGCATCCAAATATGAATTGGAGGGAACTCAATAAACTCATCAACAAGGTGGATATAGACAGCCAGCTCCGGGACTCTATCAAAGGCCATTCGCACCACCATAACTCCCACCACAATCTGCCCAACCAAATTCAGGTTTGTCATTAGATAATGATAAAATTCTTCAAGTACTAACTTCTTTGACTCAGGGTTTACAAAATCAAGCCAAAGAGATGGGCGAAGTGAAAAAGCAAATTAGGCAGATGGCGGAATTCATGGGACAGTTTAGAGAAGAAGGTAAATTACCTAGTTCAACCATCATTAATCCAAATGGAGGTTTTGAAACAGCTAAGGCTATCATCTTGAGAAGTGGCAAAGAGGTTAGAACCAATCCAAAAATGTCCAAACAAAGCCGAAAAAAGGACGAACAGCTGCTGCCCGAAGAAGAAGAGGAGGACAAAGCCACGGTAAGGGAAAAACAACCCTTGCCGCAACCCTCTAACCTTCCACACCACCCAACTCAGGTAAGGTTGTTTCAAATTCAACTCATTCTAACCTTATTCCACCACATGTGCCTTTCTCTCGCAGGTTTATGCAATCCAAGAAAGAAGAGAATGAAAAAGACATCTTAAAGACTTTCAAGGCGGTACAAGTCAATATCTCACTTCTTGATGCAATAAAGCAACTTCCAAGGTATGCTAAATTCTTGAAAGAGCTTTGTCCAACAAGGAGGAGGATTTTGAACAAAGAAGTGGTAAGCGTAAGTGAGAATGTTTCGGCAGTTTTGCAACGAAAACTGCCACCTAAATGCAAAGATCCAAGTAGTTTCTCAATCCCTTGTGTTATTGGTAATCTTAAGTTTGAACATGCCATGTTAGATTTAGGTGCTTCTATTAATGTTATGCCACACTCTATTTATACATCTATGAACCTAGGAGAGCTTAAAAATGATGGTATTATAATTTAATTAGTCGATCGTTCTAATGCATATCCTAAAGGAGTTTTGGAAAATGTTTTGGTGCAGGTTAACAACTTGATATTTCCAACAGATTTTTATGTGCTTGGATGGAGGATTCGGCCCATTCTACACCATTACCAATCTTACTTGGACAACCTTTCATGAAAACAGCCCGAACCAAGATCGATGTGTTCAAGGGACGTTGACAATGGAATTTGATGGTGGTATCATTGATTTCAATATTTCTGAAGCTATAAGATACACTATTGATGATCATTCGTGTTTCTCTATTGATGTATTTGATTCTTTGGCATAGGATTATCTTGAATCCCTAGATAAGGATGCCCTTGAAACAACCATTGCTCAAGGAATTAAACTCATCACCAATGGGCCCGAGCCTACTCATGAAGAAAGTGGCAAGATGGTGGCTCCCCTTGGGTCATTGCCACAATATGTTGGTAAGCCTCCAATCCCAATTCCAATTCCCGTTTCTACTAACAAGTTGTTACCTTCGGTGATTCAGGCGCCCACTCTCGAGCTTAAACCGTTACCGAATCATTTGAAGTATGTTTTCTTGGGAGATAAATAGACTTTGCCCATCGTAGTCTCTTCATCACTCACGGTAATGGAGGAGGAAAAACTAGTTTGGGTGTTGTAAGAGTACAAAACAACCATTGGATGGACTTTAGCCGACATCAAGGGAATTAGTCGTACAACATGCATGCATCGCATACTTTTAGAGGAGGGGGCTAAACCAACTCGAGAGGCTCAACGCCAACTCAACCCTCCAATGATGGAAGTTGTGAAAAAGAAGATCATTAAGCTTCTCGATTGTGGGGTCATTTACCCCAAAATTCGGATAGTCGTTGGGTTTCACCAGTTCAAGTTGTGCAAAGAAATCTAGTGTCACTATGATAAAAAACGAAGAGAATGAACTTGTCCCGAATCATATCCAAATAGGTTGGAGAGTTTGCATTGATTATAAGAAGCTCAATGCCACCACAAGGAAATATCATTTCCCTTTGCCGTTCATTAATCAAATGCTTGAAACGTTAGCAGGTCATTCTTTTTATTGTTTTCTTGATGGTTATTCAAGATATAATCAGATTGTTATAGCTCCATATGACCAAGAAAAAACTACTTTTTCTTGTCCGTTTGGTACTTTTGCTTATCGTTGAATGCTATTTGGGTTATGTAATGCACCAGCCACCTTTCAAAGATGCTTGGTAAGTATCTTTTCAGAATTCGTTAAGAAGATTGTTGAGGTTTTCATGGATAATTTTAGTGTCTTTGGTGAATCTTTTGATGGTTGTTTAACTAATCTCACTTTGATATTAAGACGTTGCATTGAAAGTAACGTTGTTTTAAATTGGGAAAAAATGTCACTTCATGGTGAAACAAGGCATAATTTTAGGACATATAGTTTCAAAAAAGGGAATTGAAGTTAATAAATCAAAAATAGATCTTGTACGCCACTTACCCTCTCCCACTTTGGTGAGAGAGGTTCATTCTTTCCTTGGACATGCAGGATTCTATAGATGTTTTATTAAAGATTTCTCGAAGATTTCAACACCCTTGTGTCGACTTCCACAAAAGGATGTGTTGTTTGTGTTTGCTGACGAATGTGAGAAGGCGTTCAATCACCTCAAAGAATTGTTAACTTCGGCACCTATTATTGTTCCACCAGATTGGAGCCTTCCGTTTGAGCTTATGTGCGATGCTTCAGATTATGCTTTAGGGGCTGTTTTGGGACAACAGAAGGACAAGAAGCCGCATGTCATCTACTACGCATCCCGGACCTTGAATGATGCTCAATTTAATTACTCCACCACTAAAAAAGAAATTATTGCTGTTATGTTTGCTTTAGATAAGTTTTGTTCTTATTTACTTGGTACTAAAGTTATAATTTACTCTGACCATTCAACTTTGAAGTACTTACTTGCAAAGAGAGAAGCCAAACCAAGGCTTATTCGCTGAATGCTTCTTCTTCAAGACTTTGACGTGAAAATTAGGGACAAAAGAGGATGTGAGAATGTAGTGGCTGACCACTTGAGCCGTTTGGTACATGAAGAAGACCTTCTACCTATTCCAGAGGCATTCCCAGATGAACATTTGCTGACCATTGAGGTAAGTGAGCTATGGTATGCTGATATTGTGAATTATATTGTGTCTAAACAAGTTCCAAGCACCATAACTAGGCATCAACATGATAAACTTAAGAAAATGGCATGGTTTTATGTTTAGGATGACCCTTATTTATGGAAATATTGCCCTGATCAAATTATTCGTAGATGTGTGCATGATTCTGAGTTTAATTCAATCTTAACTTTCTGTCACACTTATGCATGTGGAGGTCACTTTGGTACATAATGCACAACACTTAAGGTTTTAGAATGTGAATTTTATTGGCCTACTATCTTTAAGGATGCTAGAACTTTTTGTATGACTTGTGATCGTTGTCAAAGAATGGGCAATATAGGTGCAAAAGATCAAATGCTGCAAACCTCTATCTTTTTTGTTGAGATTTTTTATGTTTGGGGTATTGATTTCATGGGTCATTTTCCTTCCTCACATGGTTTCAATTATATTCTATTTGTTGTAGATTATGTGTCGAAATGGGTAGAAGTAAAAGCCACCCGTACTAATGATTCCAAAATGGTTGCATATTTTGTTAAAACTAACATATTTGCAAGGTTTGGAATGCCACGAGTAATTATAAGTGATGGGGGTTCTCACTTTTGTAATCGGACCATAGAGGCACTGCTCAAGAAGTATAATATCACACATAAGGTTTTAACACCTTATCATCCTCAAACAAGTGGGCAAGCCGAAGTCTCCAACCCAGAAATCAAGCAAATCTTGGAGAAGACGGTTGGACCAACTCAAAAGGATTGGAGCTTATGTTTGAATGATGCATTGTGGGCATATTGTACTGCCTACAAAACACCAATTGGAATGTCTCCTTTTCGGCTCATTTATGGGAAACCATGTCATCTTCCAGTTGAGTTAGAGAATCGTGCAAATTGGGCAGTCAAGACTTTCAACATGAACATTGATGCCGCTAGAATCCATAGGAAGTCACAATTGAATGAGCTTGAGGAAATTCGGAATAAGGCTTATGAGAACGCTCACATTTACAAGGAGAAAACAAAGGTTGTCCATGACAAGATGATTCGAAGTAAAACATTTTCTGTGGGGCAGAAAGTGTTACTTTTCAACTTTCGCCTTCGTTTGTTTCCAGGTAAGTTGCGTTCTAAATGGATTGGTCCTTTTGTTGTTACTAATGGTTTTCCCTATGGTGCAGTCCAAATTCAAAGTTTGAAGACGAGACATAAATTCAAAGTGAATGGACACTGTTTGAAGCTTTACTACGAATGTTTTGAGGAACATGCTATTGGCCTTAGTGAAGCTTAATTAAAGGTATCGTCTGGCTGGAAGACGTTAAAGCAAGCGCTTTTTGGGAGGTAACCCATGTGTTCCAATAGAAAGACGACGGACTCTTCGGCTCCTACAACCAGATTTGCTCTCTTTTATCTTCTCTTTATTGCTTTTACTTTGCCATGATTGTCTTGTTTGCTATTTGTTTTTTTTATTGCTTTCTTGTTTCAGTTTAGTTTTGAAACATTGAGGGCAATGTTTGGTTTAAGTGTGGGGGGTAAATAGATGATTTTCATGACGTACTTTCGAAATTCACCACCTATCACTACTAATGTTGTTATTCACTATCTTAAAAGTATTTTTGTGTCAAAAAAACAAAAAGAAAAAAAAATTCAAAAAAAGTTTGAAAAAATACCAAAAAGAGTCGTTTTTGTTGATTGTTTGTATCTTAGGATACCTTCCAACACAATGATAAGGATTTGGTTTTTAATTGCATGACTGTTAAAGAGAGTTACAAATATGGGTGGAAGTTTGGTATGCTCTTTGGTTAATACTTAGTTGTAGTTGTCATTTATGAATTCACATGTAATCACAAAGAAAAAAAATCAGTTTTTGTAACATGCTTGAAGGAAGAAACTCAAACTAACGCTACAACCATGTGAGACTTGAGCCTATTCTTTGTTTGGAGAGTTATTAATCTGTGATATTCTTGCTTTCTAAAGTCGTTGCATGATCTCATTATTTCTTTGCTTGATTGCTACTGAGAATGCTTTATCATCATTTTAGTTTCAAATACTAGAACTCATGCCTGTTTCATTTAAAGCATAAAATTGATTGCATAACAAATAACAAGATGAATGTGTTTAGTTACCACCAGAGCCAAAAAGCCTTATCCCTTGCATACGTATTGTAGGTTTAACCCCGTTGAGTCTTATTTAGCCTATTTTCTTTGTTAGCCTGCATTATCCCTACCTAGCCTAGTATAGGAATAACCATTCCTTTTGATTTACGATTTGCAGAAAAACAAGTGTGGGGGAAGGATTTGTTTTTTTGAATCTTGGGAAGTAGTGTGTATGTTTCAAAGAAAAGAAAAATAAACAGCAAAAAAAAAAAAAAAAAAAAAAAAATGTTTAAGAAAAGAAAAAAAAAAGAGGTTGAAAAAAAGTGCGAATGAGTTCATAAGTGTTGGTTGTTGAAGAAGGGTCCAAAAATGTGAATATGACCCTAAAGTTGCACGAATCTCCCCTTTGTGTTTCAAGTTGGGTGCTGCAATCAAAAGTTGAATTCTAAGTGTTGATTTCATTACTTTGCTTACTATATCACTTTAAGAACCTTTGTTTATCCTTAACCTTTCTTTGTTAGCCAATACCTTAGCCCCATTACAACCGTTAGACTTTTATCTTGGTTGTTATGTTATTCAAAATGTGGAGTTTGAAATTGGTACGAGCATATGGAATCCTTGGCTCTTGCTTCTAAGTAGTGGCATTCCGTTCATGAGATCATATACATGTTTGTATTAATAATTCCAAAAAGTGCCTTCTTTGTTATAACATATGTGATTGCTAGTCTACATGTTTACATCAATCTTCTCACATATACTTAGTATAGAGAGTGTAGTTAGAAAATCTACGTGAAAATAAAGAGTATATTCAGTGAGGAATTGAGTGAATTCTCTAAGGGATGTTACTACTTTCAAATATTGTTTTAATTGATTAAATGCAAGCTAGTGAATGGTGACTACGGTTAAGTGTATAATCAAGAGTAAGGTTGGTTAAAATCTATGTAAGTAGTGATTTTTAACATTTCATGTTCCATTGAAAATCCCCGAGGCAATTGTTGGAAGGTTTAGGTTTTGTTTTGTTTTCTTTGTTTTGCTCAGGAACTAGCAAAAGCTAAGTGTGGGGGAATTTGATGGGAGCATATATATGCGACTTTATTATCTTATTTCTTTGCATTTACTTAGTTAATTTCCATTTATTATAGTTATTTAGTTTATTTTCGTATTATTGTAGGTTCAGTTGTTGAAGATGACAATAAATGGTCAAAAGGAGCAATTTTGAGTAGTTTTGGATGGATTTTAATGGATAGCATGCGTGGAGAACAAGTGGGATGGACATTTTTGACGTTTAAAAGGTGTTTAACATGTGTTAAACATGTGCTTAAGATCTAGAGAATTCAGAATTGAAGCTTGGAAGACAAGGAAAAAACATTATCTTATCCAACCTTATCTAACCTCATCCAATCTTATCCTATCTTATCCAGTCTTATCTTATCTTATCCCATATTAGCCAAACATTATCTTATTTAATCCAACATTATCTAAACTTATCTCCAGCTGCAAAATGAGTCCTTATCATATTCTAAATCCTTCATATCTAAATTTAGGAGTCTTAATCCATCTAAACACATCAATCATTTTCCTCCTTGGTTTCAGCTGCACCCTTGCCTTATAAATTGAATTGTGCCGCAGCATTCAGGGGGTGCTGCAGGTTTTAGGAGCATTCAAAGAAGAAATCAAGTGTGCTATGACCTGCAATTAAGAAAATGAGAGCTTGTGCCATGCAGAGATACACCTAAGTCTTGTGTCGCAAATTGCAATCAAGCCTTGGAGATTTCCAGAGTTCTTTCTATCCTTTAGTTTCAATGTTTATTTTATATTTCTTTTCAAATACAATGAACATGAGTGGCTAAGTCTCGTTTTAGCTACAGGTGAATTCGAAGCCATGAACATATGTTTTATATGAATTGATTTCCTCCAGTTATTGTTTCGTAAAGCATGAATGCGATTTACTTATCTGTTTTATAGAGAACTTATTCTTGTTTATTTATTAAGGAGGCCTAATTAGTATGCATGCAGGGATTTGATGCTAGAGTATAAAGGAATTTCACCTAATCGTTATGAACTTATATTCACAAATAGTAAAAGTCACTAGTCATGATTGCGTTAAGTAGATTCCTAGCAGGAGTATCATGCTTTTCATAGTTATGAATGTCTTGTCAATGCTTATGATTTTCATAGAACTTAATGATCTTTGATATGTATCTCTATCATGTTGTTCATATAGGGAACTTGATAAGAATAATTTGATTGCGTCGCTGAGTCCAATTCAATGAAATTAGGAAAATTTGAGAGTTAATTAATGTTGTTCACGATTAATTTAGGGCATTGTCGTTCATGGTTTATAGGAATAATAACTGGAAATCGATTTGTATGCATATGGTTTATCTGTGGAGAAGAATCCTCTAGCTAGCCTTTCACCCAATTTTCATTCAAAATTTACTTTGTTTGATTCAATTTACTTTAGTGTCTTAAAATTCGTCCAAAAATCCCCATATCATTGTTTTAGTGTGTGTTAGTCAGTTTTTAGGGTTTTTGTGTCAAAATTGTGTTGATTAGCATCCCTTCTAATACCCGAATAGAACGATCCTTATTTGCTCATACTACAATTGCATTAAAAGGGTTTAGTTTGTGTGTTAGTTTCTACCACATCATCTGTATCATAATATATTTTATTAAATTAGTGTACCGAAATGTCCGTACCTAAATATATTGTAGTGAATTAGTGGCACATAAAAAAATATGTAAAAACGTAAGTTTACTGAGAATTCCGTACCTAAAATATGATACTAAACTAGTGTACCGAAATGTAGGTACCTAACTATATTATACTAAATTATTGTACTGAAATGTTTGTACCTAATCTTATTATACTAGCCTAGTGTACCGAAATATTCATACCTAAATATATTGTAATAAAGCACATAAAAAAATATACAAAAACATAAGTGTACCGAAAAATCTCTACAAAAATATTTTCTTATATAAAATACTTACCATAAAGAGAATTAAAATTTGTAATATTTTCATAAAATTTAATTTATGAACACCATAAAATTATAAATAAAAAAGATAGATATTGAATACATGTGCACATTAAATAAAATTTAGGGACTACAATCAATTTTTAATTTGCATATGACATTTTCTAAACCTTATCTTATTTAGAGATTAAAATCTAATTTTTTATTATTTAATTCATCATTTATATGCAATCTCACATGGTAACAGAGTTATTTAATTCATAATTTATATGCAATGTCACGGCTTACGTTACGTTCAAGTCCTATTACTTAGATTAGCAGAAAAGACACTGCAATTTGTTGTAAAATCAACGGTGTGTGTGTGCAATGGAATAAATAAAACAAGACACAAAATTTACGAGGTTTCTCTACAGTCAGTGTGACTAGAGTACGTCATCGGAGCAACAGTGGTGCTTTCATTATAATTTAGAATGATAAGAGTACAAAATAACTCTCTTCATTATCTCCTCTCATCTTCCTCTCTTATCGCTCTTCCTCTTCTATAAGCCTTGTGGCTTCTATGTTTCTGTGATGGTCTCACTTCATGCATAGGGCGTCTTGTATTTATATAAGAAGTAAAAGCACTAAAAGTTGTTGTACAACTCACTCGCACTGATAAGATTCCCACTTGTCATCTTTGCTTTGAAGTGATTGGTACAGTTATCCATCACATTATTTAGTGGCCAACCACCAATGTGACAACCCGTTCCAAATTTTACGTTTTTATTTTATTTTAAAAGCGTGAATTTACGAAATTGCCCTAGAGGCAAGGACTTTGACTTCCGTTGACCATCGACTTGAAAGATATGGGACTTATTCTTTTAGCATATCCTCGTAGTACTCATTGGTACGAACTTATTGGCGAAAGCCGTTTGCGAGTCCGGATTATAACGGTATAGTTACGGACGTTCGAAATTGGTTATTCAAGGTTAGTGTTTATTTAAATTAAATCCCCACTTTGTGGGGGAAGCCCAATCAGAAATGGAGGGAGAAAAGAAAAAAAAAAAAAAAGGGAAATGGGTTTTCGTCCACCCGCACCCACCGCGGGTGCCCATTTTCCAAGGCCGATTCCGGCCAACTCCGGTGGAGTTTTTCGATGCCACCACCACCATCTTGAAGCTCTCATTCCCCTCTACAAAACCCACCCAAGAACCACCTTGATTAACCATGGGATGTGGAAGTTTGAGGCCACGAAAGTTGACGAAAATCAATGGTGCTCCGGCCACCCTTCTCGATTTTCCGGCAAATCGGCAAAGCAATGGCCGATGCCACCACTTGGGCTTTGTAGCCCATCATCCCAGGAGCAAAACCCAACCAACCTTGACCCCGTTGGACCACCGTAGACGACGAATCGACGTCGGGAAGTTTTAGGCACCCGGCGGCTTCGTGGGCAAAATTGACCATCTTCCGTCCACTTTTGGACTTCGTGGCAGGTATGAAAGTTGCTCCACTCATTGAGATCTTCATTTCTGTGAAGTTTGAGAATTTTTGGAAATAGTTGGATTTTCCGGCGAGTCGGGGCGGCCGACCGCCACCCGCGGCGGCGCGTGGCCAGTGAGCCGCCAATGCTATTTTTAGGCTATGTCAAATGTTTTGAATTCAGTTTTGTCATTTGAATGACGTAGGTTGATCGTTGGAACCTAAATTCGTTATGATACGTTACTTGATAAAAATGTGAATCGATGATCCGACCGTTGGATCGTCACCAAAATTGGATACATTATAATACGTAATATTTAAAGATCATAGGAATTTACGGATCGGGAATCCGACTTACGGATCTTCCTGAATTGGATTTGTAAGTTAGTAAAATAAATGTTCACGGCCACTTGTTTTAGGCAATTGGCGGAGATCTGACCGTTGGATCGTAATGAAATTTTAATATGTTATTCTAGAAACATATTGTGGATTGTTGGGAGTTGTGGATTGAAAATCTGATATGCGGATCTTCCGGGTCAAGTTATACAGGGTTGTAAACCCTACCGTCGATCTTTGATCGACGGTTGACTTGTGGTCAATGGGTATTAAACTATTTCAGAATGTCGTTGAGGTTGTGTTTTATGTGAATTGCGTATTCTACGGATAAGAGTTCTGAGATGTGATTTGATAATTGGCCACAGGGACCGATCATTCAAGACGCCTCGATGCGCGTGCTAGAGAAGTGTAGCGTGGACTCCAGGTGAGTGGATCTTTTCCTTTTTATTGTGCATATTATTGAGAGTTCTATCGATACTTTTAAATTGATTAGGTATATTACCTTCATATAATTATTGTGAATGCTTGAAGTACCTGTATGAACTACGAATGGCTTGATCCCTATTTAGGGTACGTAGGCAGTCTAACGAGACGTTAGATGCAGCCATAAAATATTTGAGACAAAAGCCTTACTTGGAAAATTGAGTAATGCGAAGGAAATTGGTAAAGACAGGTTTTAGTTTTGTGAATTAGTTAGTTAAATTAGAGTTAATTGGGTTGTCATGTATAATTATCCCTGAAAATAAGTAGTTTGGGAGTAGGGCGTTACTGATTGTACACTTCACACCATATTGTTTATAATTGAAAATGCTAATACATGGTTGAGTAGTAGATTGCATCATGATATATCCATATGTATATTACTTGCATATAATTATTGGGAATGCTTTCAAGTGCAAAGGTGAACTCAGGACACCCAGGTAAGTTCAGGTGAGTTTATGGTACTAGTTGAATCGATTACGTTATAGCATGACTACAGTTATGAGTTAGGCAACTTCGATACTATCGTACTGGTTGTCATGAGTTGCACATGTTATATTGAGATGCATTGAGAGTTCATAAACCTGCACCCCGGTGTTAGTGCTCCCGCCCGTGGCCAGGGCACAGTCCTTCACGTGATGTTCACCTCCCGCACCTTATGCTCACCTTGGATCCAAGGTAGGTGCACAGTCCTGTCGTACAGACCACCTTAGGTGGTTCCGACTCGTAGGTGACCCGCGATTATTCGCCCAGTCTTCACGTGATCGTAGCACTCGAGCGTATTTATTTACACCCAGTCTTGTCGTACAGACCACCTTAGGTGGTTCCGACTCGTGTGCAGGTATACTTATTGAGCTATGAGCTAGCCAGGATTGATGAGATATGGATAAGTCGTACAGGTCACTATAGGTGACTCCGACTTATATGCTAGCCATGATTGATGAGATATGGATAAGTCGTACAGGTCACTATAGGTGACTCCGACTTATATGCTAGCCAGGATTGATGAGATATGGATAAGTCGTACAGGTCACTATAGGTGACTCCGACTTATATGCTAGCCATGATTGATGAGATATGGATAAGTCGTACAGGTCACTATAGGTGACTCCGACTTATATGCTAGCCAGAATTGATGAGATATGGATAAGTCGTACAGGTCACTATAGGTGACTCCGACTTAGATGCTAGCCATGATTGATGAGATATGGATAAGTCGTACAGGTCACTATAGGTGACTCCGACTTATATGCTAGCCATGATTGATGAGATATGGATAAGTCGTACAGGTCACTATAGGTGACTCCGACTTATATGCTAGCCAGGATTGATGAGATATGGATAAGTCGTACAGGTCACTATAGGTGACTCCGACTTAGATGCTAGCCATGATTGATGAGATATGGATAAGTCGTACAGGTCACTATAGGTGACTCCGACTTATATGCTAGCCAGGATTGATGAGATATGGATAAGTCGTACAGGTCACTATAGGTGACTTCGACTTAGATGCTAGCCATGATTGATGAGATATGGATAAGTTGTACATGTCATGTTAGATGACTCTGACTGATATATCACTTTGTATTGATTTAATTCATTTGGCCTACTTATTAATGTATGGTGGATTGATGGCAAACCGTGGTTTGGTCATTTCCGAGTATGGTTTGGATATATGTATATATGTTGTACTGTCTTATGGAAAACGATACGGGTTTTACATTTAGGGGCATTACTTTTAAAGAGGTAGTAACTTTGGGAAGCTTGATTTTATTGCTTACTCACACCTTCTGTTTGGTGCCCTCCAGGTTTTAGCTGCTGAGTTTGTATCGACAAGAATCTGTGGCGAATCTTAGTATTGATGGATATTTTTGAGGGTATGATTCTTACCCACATTACTGTACCTTACTTATGCTCTGACATCGCGCATGAAATGTGTTCGCTCCCACTCGTAGCGCACTTTGGTATTTAGACACTTTTGGATTCAAATTCATTCACTTTTTATACACTATCACATTTTATGGCTTCGTCACCTTCCAGGTGTCGGCCAGCACAGCTCGATTCAGGGTCCAAGTGGACTTTCTGGGTCGGGGTGTGTCAACCAATGTTTACAACATTCCCCCTTAGATGGCCACAAGTATTCGATTGATTCGTTAAAATCTTGATCTATTTTTGGATGTTCCCCCTGATGAGTATCTTCCCCTAATCTAAAATTCTTTAGGTTGATCATTGATCATTCTGCTTTAGTCTCTTAGCGGGGAGAGTTGCCGAATAAGGTGCTTTACTTGTTGTTAACTTTCCACAGGTTTTTTCTTGAACTGGGTTGTAGGACTTTCTGCTAGACTTGCACCAAAGGTCTGAATTTGCTCCTTTTATCTAGAGCGGAATTTGATTCAAGGGTGGTGGACACTTGATCTTGAATCGGACTTGTGATTTCTTCAAGATCCTTGGGACCTGTCCTTGAATGAAATGGAACCACGAGTAGCTCCATATGACAAGTGATCTTCGGCTCCGTCGAGGATGAATTAGTTCGTGTTTTGTTGTGCTTGTCTCCACATACTTTAATGTATCATTTTCGCTTGCCTTATCTGTTCCCCTTGCAGAAGTGGTATTTTCCCTATATAGGTTTGGCATCTTCTCTTGCAGTATTTGTCCTCTGATGCAGAAGTGAAATGCAAACCTTGCATTTGAAAGGTCATTCAGAACATCAGTTCTCAGCAACTCATCATGCTTGGTAGCTTCAATGTAAATAACCAACATCATATCAACAGTTGAAAATGAGTACTCGAGAGCAATGCAAGGTAAGCAACCAGGCAAAGGTTTCGGTTAATCAGTTCTAGATCGAGAGCTTGATTCCATGTGGCAACTGATTACTCTTTTTTTTTTATCCTGCAGGTGAGAACAAGGACAAAGGAAAAGATAGTGAGATTGCATGATATGAGATACTCTTGCTCTTCCCTGATGATATCAAATACTCTTGCTATGGTGTGACTTGTTTGAAGATGTATTCTCGGAGATGAAGAAAACTATGTATTTCGAGATGCTTTGTTGAAGACGCATTCTCGGAGAGGAAGAAGAGTTAGATATTTTTGTAGGTCTGCCTTGTTATGGAAGATAGAGGTCGACATATATAAGGATTTCCCAATAACAAGTAGTAGAGCTGTGCCTTTACTCTTGTCAGCAACTGTGGTGTAATTAAAACAGTAAGATTCATGCGTTTTCAACTTTATCAGAGATCTTTGACAAAGGTGCACGTGATATCCAAAAGCTAAGATTGCATCTGAGAAATGTTGACAAACTTTATCCTCAAAATCTGGCTTTTGAAATTCAGAGAGCGGTGTCTCTTTGATTTTTGAACAAGTGGCCATGTTGCTTCTTCTTTTATAGAGGCATCAATTGTGCTCAAAATGTATGCTCGAAAAACTTTTGCATGTAGAATTTTCCCTTTTTTGCACTTTTGAGATTTTATCTAACCTCATTTTTCCTTCATTATTTCTGAAAAATGGTTTGCCTATCTAACATTTTCTTAGATTTGAGTCTTAAAAGTGGTATAGATGACCCGCATCAGGATAATATATGGCGTCCGTCTTTCTTATCTTCTAATGGTTCTCTTACAGTTGGGGACTTTATGATGAAGAATGACCTAACCGCTACAGTGGTAGCTAGGAATCTTCTCACTCCCAAGGATAACAGAATGCTTTCAAACCGGTCTAATGAGTCGGTTGTTCAAAACTCCTTAGTTCTCAGTATTCAATGTGTGGGCTCTATTTCTAATATGGGCTAACGCATACTTGCTCGAACTTACCAAGTTGAATCATTGATGGCTGAGGTGACAAGTCTTAAACAAGAGATTTAGAGGGCTTAAGCACGAGAAAAGAGTGTTACACATGCTTGCAATTAATTACTCAACGAGTATGAAAAGAAAGCTCGATTAGCTACTGGAATCCGAAGGTCGGACTCAAAATGACAATCAGGGGTTCGAGTCTTTATTCCAAAAACACCCATTGTCTCAGCCGTTTGGAGTTTCACCAAGTACTGAGGCTCCAAATAATCAATCTCTGGTGCCTTCCCCTTCTGGGGTACTTCCGAGTACTGAGGCTTCACATGAGCAACCTTTGTGAAAAGTTTCATCTTGTTTGTTTGTTTTAACTCATGTGTATGTAATTTCTCGAAGATATTAATAGATAAGCTTTATTTCATTTAATGTATTGTGCCAATACAATAAATCATATACTTTACTAAGATGTGGTACTTCTGGATCAAATATCAATTTATCTTTACCTTCAAGAAAATAAATGATCATTCTTAATGTCTAAATAATTTGAGTATTCAACTCATAATCTTCAATCCATATGATTCTTTATAAACATCATGAATAAGATTCATGTTGGCATATTGTTTGATTCTGCAGTTCGAGACAATATCTCTCTTAATACTTTATAAACTTTCTAGAATCTTCAGGAGTTTAAATCTAACATTATCGACTCTTGCAAGAGATTTAGTATGTTACAACAATATCATAATGATAGTACTCACTAAGAAAATTTATACCATCCATTGGTATTTATGTACATATTTTATGTTTTACCCTTCCAGGGTTTTCTTCAAGCAATCTGAATCCTTCAGGGATTTTTTACACTTCATGACACATTTTCTTTTGGAATTTATACAGAGCAACTTGCTTTCATGTATATTTGAGGGATTTACTTATGGAGATATGATGTGGGCGACTGATAACCCTTTGTATATAATTCTCCATTAATATGAACTTGTTTATAAAAGCATAATTTCAGGTTTCAATTAGTAACCTTGTGTCATATCATGTGAGTGTAATTCACCGTATTACAAATGCTTATATGTAACCTCATTTGGTTCAACATCTTTTGGCTATTTGTATTATATACACATATATATAGGTCCATTTTTCCATGTTCTTACAAGATTGTAATGGAATTGCCTTTCTTCATTTTTGGCAAATAATATTTCCTTTCGTCGACGAACAAAAGAACGTGACTCAATATTAATACAGATCATTGATGAATTTAATAACAACTTGTAAAAATCAAAATTATCATTGGTTGTCATCAATCATTGATCCCAGATTCTCATGTGCATGCACATGCATAAAAGCTTTTCGTTTCTTTGGATATTCGTTGCCTCTTTAAGGGCATTACACTATTTCTTCCAGGATAGTCATAATTTTGAGAATGCGGATCATAACCTCCTCTAGAGCGTTATAGAGCTGAGATTTTAATCTCCACTTTCGGGAGTTAAGTCATTGGAACCTATATGTCTATAATGCTTCATGCATGAGACATCAACATTCTCATGTCTGCGGATTGTCCTTTTTGGAACATGTATCCATACGGCGACTGTCATGCTTCTGGCATGCAACGGTTATGCTTTGGGAATGCAATAATTCAGTAGTGTCATATTCTTTTTCTTTCGAAGTACTGAACCTTTTGAATTTAAGGGTCTGCCACGCTTCAGGTGTGTAACAGATTTGTTACCACATTATTTTGTCCAACAAGAACATCAATTCATGTCGGCACATCTGCAACAAGTATATGTGATTTTATTACTTTCGTTGCATCATTAAATGCATCTACCATTTGATTTGCATATCATTGCATCATTCAATTATTATCACTTCTTTTTTATATTGATTGTTTTATGAATCAAAATAAGACAAACTCTCTTCGTTCTTCTAGAACGATCTTTTCTCTTCATTCTTCTGGAATGATATTTTCTCATCATTCTTCTAGAACGATGTTATTTTCTCCCCCTAACGGTAGGAAAACTGTCTTATCAAAATCCTAGACTGCAAGCCGCACGGTAAACATATCCCTAGTCAAGGGTTCCAAATGTTGAATGATAGATGGTGAATCAAATTCAACATAAATTTCCAGTTTGCCTTTAAACCTCATTTTTAGTACATTGTGCAATAAGCACATAGATAACATAATCAAAAACTCGTACATGTGTAATGTTTGGCTGGTGCCCAAACACGAGTTATACTGAGAAATATTGATGATTGAAAACTGGTCTCAACCAAACTTAATAGTGAATTATGTATAATGTACCCATCTTGCAATTTCTTTTTCATGAGTAGAGCGTGGGTAATCAATTTCATCCACTTAATAAATGCTTCTGCTAAATCATTTTTGAGTATGAACATGAAGAACATGGTGTTCAACATCAATGCCCAATGACATGCAATAATCATCAAAACTTCGAGATGTAAACTCTCCAGCAAAATGTATCATACATCAAGGAACTTCTGGTCCTTATTTAATAGCCTATGAATTGGGATTCTCATGGCCTTTATTACAATTAAGTTGTGGCATTTCCGCTCTTCAAACTTAAGGTACTTATCAAGAAACTTCATGCCTAATTTTTTTGCATGATGGAACTTCGGGTCCAATCATTTTATGTGATGAGGATCAAGAAACTTCAGGTTCTAATCTAATCAATGAACTTCGGGTCTAGTATGTATTCATCGTAACAAAAAGAAGTACAATAAATAAATTAAAGTAATAGGCGGTAATTCCAACTATGGTAAATAAATTGCATTTAAGTAAATAAAGTTTGTGACAAGGGCTTTAATTCAGCACCATTTACATAAATCAACACTTAAAAGCAGTAGGCGGTAAAACCGTCTATGGTAAATAAATTGCTTTAAAGTAAATAGAACTTATAAAAGTGTTTTAAACCAACACCATTCACATAAAAATATATTTTTCCTTCTTTCTTTTCAGATGGTGCAACACTATCCAAAAGCCTTTATCTTTTTTTGTTTTATTATTTCTTTTTCACATGTTGTGTTGGCATTATGCAACAAGATTCCACCTTTTCATTCAAATGGTGCAGATGCATCATTCTACCTTTTCCATTTTTTTTTAAATTTCTTGCTTTTTCAAATGGTGCCATGAACTATTGCCTTTTTCAAATGGTGTCGTGCATTATTGCCTTTTTCAGATGGTGCTATGCATATTCCATAAACTTCCCCACCCCCATCCCTTTTTTTTTTCCTTTCTTTGTCTATCTTTGCCAGTCTCAAACCCAAGGCTAGCTGGGATATCATGGAAATCACACAAATTCAATTCAATCCAAAGGGCTACCAAAGATTGGCCTTGTTCTTGCATGGCCTAGAGAACATGGCATCGCGAAGCAAGAACCTCCCTACAGGGACATAGATGACATTGGGGTTGACGGAGGCACAAGAGAGGGAGGCCTATGTGGAGTCAGTCCTGCCATCACCATCTTAGACAATCAAGTATTCATGGGAGTTCTCGAGATCCGTCGAAAACGACGCGATCTGGGTTTCCAAATCTGATGAGATTCTTTTGGATCTCTGGAAACCAGTTGTCAGGTACGAGTTTTCTTATCTTGTGACGACTACAGGTCGTTGTAAATTTCAATTCTCACCGAAATTCGGTGGGGCGCTTCTGGCATGGTGGGAGAGACGAAAAATGGACATACCTTTGATTTTGTGAGATTTTAGCTGACAGAGGTGAGAGGTAGATAATGCTTCACCGGATTTATGGTGTTGTGCTTTCCACTGACATGAGAGTTTCTCGTGCTGATAACGTGTTGTAAAATCGACGGTATGTGTGCAGTGGAATAAATAAAACAAGACACAAAATTTAGGAGATTCCTCTAGAGTCAGTGTGACTGGAGTACGTCCTCGGAGCAGCAGTGGTGCTTTTATTATAATTTATAATAATAAGAGTACAAAATAACTTTCTTATTATCTCCTCTCCTCTTCCTCTTCCGTGAGCCTTGTGGCTTCTATGTTTCTATGATGGTCACCCTTCATGCATAGGGTGTCTTGTATTTATATAAGAAGTAAGAGCACTGAAAGTTGTTGTACAACTCACTCCCACTGATAAGATTCCCACTTGTCCTCTTTGCTTTGAAGTGATTGCTACAGTTATCCATCAAATTATTTAGTGGGCAACCACCAATTTTTACTGAAGGCTTACCTGCTCTCTCGTTGAAAAAAAAATTGCAATTGACATTTTAAATGAGTACATATCCTCTCTATATCTAAACAAATGGAGCCTAGAGATCAAATGATCCGAACTGTTAAAATTTAATCCAATGATTAAAATTATATTATTACTTTAGAAAGTTTCTCTGTTTGTAGCCTTTAGATTAAATTTCAACGCTCTACATCATTCGATCCTAGACTCCATTTATTTAGATCCGAAGAGGATCTGTACTAATTTTAAATAGCTCTCTCTCCTCTCGTTGGACCCTTTGTCTGACCCTCCCATAATTTTCAGATCATCCGTCTTTCTTTCTGCTTGTCTTCATCCTCCCTCCGTCCCTCCGTCTCTCCCTCCCACGAATTATTTCTGCAAATTGGGGAAACTTGTATTTATCCGTCAGAGGCTGAGGATCGTACAGGTTTTTCCTCTCTTTTGATCGTCTTTATTTTTCTTGTCTAGTTCTGGAATTCCCATTTAATTTTACTTGGGTGTTGGATTTGTCTTTGATCGAGTATTTTCACTCTGTTATTTTTTTTGGGCTGAAACCAAGGGTTGGACTTGACCTGTCATTCTGTCGACTTGTAATTTGGTCAATACTTCCCTCCTTCTCCTGTGACATCGTTTCACTGCAATAATCGGAATCTTTTATTTTTGTTATTATTATTCTTTATGGAAATATTAATTCGATCTAAAAAATTGTTTAGTCATCCATATGAACTAAAGAAAATGATAAAATTTAATATAACTTTTGTGAGCTATTATTAGAAATATTCGACTCCTTTGGAGAAAGGCCGAAGAATTTTATCTTAATTTTTATCTATGTTTTTGTATCTAATCTCCGTATATGACAAATAAATCATTTCTAGCTATAGATCTTTTTTAATTATAAACTACCTCTTTTAAAATTAGTAGTATTTTTCATTTTCATATTAGATATTTTTCTCTTGATTAAACTCAAAACTGGAAAAGTTTTCATCTGAGTTTTGGTTTCAATTGATTAAAAACTCAAAACTGGGTTTTTGGCTGCACTAACTCCCTTGTAAAGCATGACTTTCTGCTTGCTGAGTGAGCAAGCTCCGATCAATAATTTGGAGATTTGCTTCTGCAAATTTGATTGGTAGGTGAATGAAAGAAAAAGAAGACGATGATGGTGGCGAAAGACGTCATGATTTTTTATTTGCTTTTCGTTTTTATTATTTTTTTTTTTTTGTGAATTTTTTTTGTTTGGATTGTAAACTTTTATTTTTAAGAACACCTTTGTATTTTTTTTAATTATTAATTCAAAAATATTATTAATAAGTATCAAACACAATATAAATAATACGGTTATTAGTCCGACATTTATCAAATGTTTGACTAATTTAGTCAGTATTATCGGATGACCATCTATCCTATCTGATTGAAATAGGCAGCATGTCTATTTATCCTATCCTATCTATTCGATTGAAATAGTCAGTATAGTTAGTTTTATCCGGTGACTATTTATCCTATCCGTTCGGCTAATCTGTCTGTATAACGCAAGACATGCAAGTTGAAAGACCATTAATTTTGCAGTTTTAATCGCAACAGGAGCAGCAACAATTAATGGATACCAGTACAGCCCTTGAAGCCTCCTGTCCATCCTCACCTTCCTCCCCCACATCCTCCTCCTCCTCAATAGAAGATGAGATTTACGATGTGTTCTTGAGCTTTAGTGGTGAAGACACACGGAAAACATTCACAGACCACCTCTACTGGACATTGAAAGCTGCCAGAGTTGACACCTTTATTGACGAGAATGAGTCAATGAGCATAGGGGAAACTATGTCAGACAAAGTGAAGCAAGCTATCCAAGGGTCTAGGATCGCTGTCATCATCTTCTCAAGGAGGTATGCGGATTCCATCCGGTGTCTTGAGGAGCTGGTGAAGATCATGGAGTGTAAAAGAACAATGGGGCAAATGGTTTTGCCAATATTCTATGATGTTGATCCTTCGGATGTCAAGAATCAGTCTGGGACTTTCGCAGAAGCATTTCAGAAACACAAAGACTGCTTCCATCAAGTTAAAGATAAGGAAGAAAAGCTAGGGCCGTGGAGAAACGCTCTTACTGAAGCTGCAGATTTGCCCAGTGAGAATTTTGCAAAGAGTGACGGGTAATTACTTACTTTTATCCTTTCCCTTTTTTCTTCTAAAACCTTGCTTAATTTCTTTAATATCATTTAACGAAAGTATTGGTTTCTTAACCTCTATTTACCAAATGTTGAAAATATAAATATAAAAAAGATTAATTTATTTTATGTTGAATTACTTTAAACATGGTTATCTGGTGATGGAAGAATGAACTTGAGCAAGAAAACGATGATGAAATCAATGGAGAATGTTTCAGAAAGTACATGGCTCTCGCAGTGCGCACACACACTGAATCCATTTAAACTCAAGCAAGAAGCGTGAGTGTTAAGGCACAACTCCCAAATTCCCTATCTCAACCTGCTAGTAGCAGATAGCAATGGCGATGAGTGGAAAAGGGAAATAGAGAGAGAGAGAGAGAGAGAGAGAGGAATATTTTTGGTATATTGTTTTCTAATTCAATTCATCGTTAGCAGAACAATGCCACAATTGGTTCTTATACAACCATCCTTCTCACAGTGCCAACTGGCCACTAACAATAACAACATTTAGCTAAATAATATTCCACTATTATTCTAACCACTATTATAATCGTAACACTACACCTCCCTTACAAAATAAACCTTGTCCTCAAGGTTAGAATTAAAGACTGAAATCAGGAAATTTGGCAGCAAACTTGTCATAATCCTCCCATGTAGTTTTGTCTTCTTTGCTGTTCTTCCACTGGATTAACAACTGAACTCCAGCAGCTTGGCCATTCTTGTAGACCCTTCTTTGTAGCACCTTAAGTGGTTCGAGTGGTAGCAACCCATCATCAGTGAAAATAGGCAAGAATGGAGTTGCAGTGACTTTGTTTCCCAACTGTTTCTTCAAGCAACTAACGTGAAAGACGGGATGAATTTTTGTATCCTTAGGCAGTTTCAACCGGTAAGCAACCTTCTCAATCTTTTCCCAAACCTTATACGGACCATAGTACCGGGGATGAAGCTTGTGGTAAGCATGAGATGCCAAGGATTGCAATTGATAGGGAATCAATTTCAAATACACCAAATCTCCTTCCTCGAAAACATTTCACTCCAATGCTTATCAGCTTGTGTTTTCATCCGGTTCTGAGCTACTTGCAAATTGGTCTTGAGCATTGCTAAGAGTTTGTCCCTAGTTAGCAGCCCTTGCTCCACGATATCCAACTTAGTAGTGCCAAGCTCATAAGACGCGATGTGTGGTGGTGGATAACCATAGACCACTTCGAATGGGGTGAACTTTGAAGAAGTGTGGTAGGACGTGTTATAGCTCCATTCTGCCCATGGAAGCAGTGGAGCCACTTCTTAGGTTGACAACTAGTGAAGCATCGCAAGTATGTTTCAATGCACCGATTCACCACCTCGGTCTGGCCATCACTCTGTGGATGGTAACCCGAGCTCATACACAACTTGGAACCTTGCAATTTAAAAAATTCTTTCCAAAAAACACTCATAAAAATGGTGTCTCGGTCGCTCACAATGGTAGAGGGCATCCCATGGAGTTTAAACACATTATCAACAAATTCCTGAGCTGCCGTATATGGATGTGCTAAGGGAATGAAATGAGCATACTTGGACAACCTGTCCACTACTACCAGGATCACTGATTTGCTTTTGCACAGAGGTAAGCCAGTGATGAAATCCATGCTAATGTCCTTCCATACATGTGTAGGAATCGGCAGAGGTTGTAGCAATCCGGGAGGGGAAATGGTTTCTTACTTATTTTGCTGGCATTCCCGACATTCAGCCACCCATGACGTGAGATCTTTCTTCATCCCTACCCAATAGAAGCCCCTCTTCAATCTCTGATAAGTCTTTAGAACCCCTTCATGGCCTGCACTTGGAGATGAGTGATGTTCCTCAAAGACCTTCCTTCTCCAACTTGATTGTGGGCTAAGCATGATCCGACCCTTGTATTTGAGAAAACCTTTGTCTAAATGGTACTTGGACAAATTGGCGTCAAATTGCAGCTGTTTGAGAATAGGCTAGCACCTCCTGCACCTTGCTTTGGATCCAACTATCTTGTTCTAACCCTCTTCAAAGTTCATCCAGCCACCCGAAGTAGGGGTATGGTATAGCTTTGCACTCCAGTAAGTCACGGAGAGGTTCCTCTTGTAATTGAGACGATCCAGCTACTCGCGATAAGGCATAAGCCACTATGTTGTCATTGCCCTGCCTATATTGTGTCTCATAATCGAATCCTAACAATTTGGCCACCCATTTCTGTTGGAATGGGGTATTAGTTCTTTGACTCAGAAAGTATTTCAAGCTGCTATGATCTGTCTTTATGATGAAGTGACGCCATTGAAGATAATTTTGCCATTTTTTGACAGCAGTAACAATGGCAATCAACTCTCTTTCGTATGTGACAATGCTTGATTCCGTGGTCCCAACACCTGACTTGTAAAAGCTATAGGTCTGCCATTCTGTTGCAACACAGCCCCTATTCCATTGCTAGATGCAGCACACTCCAAAGTGAAGGGAATAGAAAAATTGGGTAAGGCTAATAGCTGCGGAGAAGTCATTGTTCTTTTTAGTGCTTGGAAAGCTGCCGTGGCGTTAGGGGACCAAATGAATCCATCCTTTTTAGTTAGTTGGTACAAGGGTTGACACACCTTGCCATAATCGGGGATGAATTTTCTGTAGTACCCCGAGAGCCCTAGAAATCCCCTTAACTCTTTGACTCTTTGACATTTTTTGGTATTATCCAAAAGTTCTTGCACAGCTCGTTCAATCTCGGTCTTTTGCATAGGACCATAGTGGTATGGTTGAATATTCGGAGGCTTGGAACCAGGAAGCAATCGAATATGGTGATCATGAGCCCGTGGAAGTGGCAAGGTAGTAGGAGTCCTAAAGACTTCAAACTACCCGAGCACACCCTGTAGCTCTAGGAGTTGCTGAGGACTCAAATCCGATGCCTCCAACTTATCAGTTTCCATTGAATATAAAAGGACTCCCCAATTAGAGTGACAAAACTCTTTTTCAAGCTGTTAACAAGCAATATCCTGCACCAAGTATGCTGGAGCAGTGGAATGAACAAGTTTATATTGGTCTTTCCCCACAGAAAACTCCATTGTTAAGTGTTGAAAATCCCACAAGACTGGACTCACGGAGGAAAACCATTTCACACCCAGTACAACATCGCATCCCCTTAGAGGAAGTGCGTAGAGGTCAGTGTGGCAGCGATAGGCTCCCAATTCCAAGGAAATTTGTTGACAACAGCCTTTACTTCGGATTCTACCCCTATTGGCAATCATGACATCGAAGGGTTTGGTGGTGTGACATGGCCACCCGAGCCTCTTAAGCAACCTGGAATCCACAAAATTGTGGGTGCTACCTGAGTCAAGGAGTATGTTGACAAGGAAAGTGTGAAGCATGCCAGCCACTTTCATGGTTTGCACTGTGGGGGGCTCAGTAGTGCTATAGAAAGCACAAGCACTTGACTCCATGCTTAAGATGGAAGGATCAATAGGCTCCCGCAATTCACACTCTGTAGGCTCCGAAAATTCACACTTTATAAGCTCCAAACCATCACAGACATCAAGCATAAGGAGCTGTTTAATATGGACACACTTATGCCCTCGAACCCACTTTTCGTCACAGAACCGACACTTGTCCTTGTCCTTCTTTCGTTGAACCTCCTCGGGAGTGAGTTTCTTATAAGGGAGCGTTTGAGGTTGAGGCCGAGGCCGAGTAAGGGGAGGTGGAGGTAAAGCGAGAGGAGGTTTGGGTAAGGGAGGAGGTTTTGGGGGAGAGGGTTTCAATTCAGTGAGTTTAGCATCTAATTGGGCAGCAAAGGAGATGGCCTCATGAACTGAGGAAAGTCGAAGCAATTTAACATCGTAATGCAATTCCTTCTTGAGACCCCCCAGAAAGCAACTCTTCAAGAGAATAGGACCAACATCAGAGGTTCGATTGGCAAGGCGCCTGAATTCCACAAAATAATCACGAAGAGGATTGGTTTGGCGGAGTTTGAACAGTGACTCAATACAGTTCTCAAACTCCGGGGGACCAAATTCTTGGCACAAAGCAGTCGTGAATTCACCCCGAGTTGGAGTGGAATGGACACAATCGCACTAGCGAAACCATTGCAGCGGCTCATTCTCGAAGTGGAATGAGGCGGTCAGCACCTTCTGATTGTCATGAGTTTGGTAATAAGCAAATTACTGTTCGGCCTCATAGATCTACGCTGAGGGATCATCGCCGTTGGAGAAATGGGGAAAATCCAAACGATGCGGCCACTGCGGGCGAGGAGTGAGCCCCCCTCCTTCAAAAGAATCACGGCGTTGAAACCGGGGAGTGTCGAGACAGCGGAAATCGCCATCATCGGTCACAGTTGGAGGAGGAATCAGTGGATCTGGCACCAGAGGAGGTTGCGCTGCCGAAGAGCCAACACCGCCCTAAGAACCAGGGTCGCGATGGAAATGCTCCAGGATAAGGGCGAACTTCGTTTCGAGGGCGGTGAATCTGGTGTCGAAAGTGGCGGTGGAAATCTGGATCATCTGAGAAATGGCTCCCATGGCTTCCAGAGTAGCTTCCACGGTGGAGAGGCGCGATTTGACAGTAGACATTCGAGAATTGGTGGTGTGGCGGGGCATACAAGAGGGAGACTCAGGATCGAGAGGATGCCAAATGTTAAGGCACAACTCCCAAATTCCATATCTTAACCTGCTAGTAGCAGATAGCAATGGCGATGAGTGGAAAAGGGAAATAGAGCGAGAGAGAGAGAGAAAGGAAAATTTTTGTAATATTCTTTTCTAATTCAATTCACCGTTGGCAGAACAATGCCACAATTGGTTCTTATACAACCATCCTTCTCACAGTGCCAGCTAGCCACTAACAATAACAACATTTAGCTAAATAATATTCCACTATTATTCTAACCACTTTTATAATCGTAACACTGAGAGAATACAAGGGGAATCTAGCCGTTATGCTACACGTGATCCTCACATGCCTATAGTTCTAACAAACCCCTTGTGAGAGGCACATGTTTCACTTGAACTCTTAAAAGAAAATAACAAGTGGCACAATACAAGCTATTGAGATGTTTTAATCTCAGCCATACATTGTAGAACAAAACTTGCATTCCAAGCATTCGATGGTCACTGCAACAAGCTTAATCACCAACATTTTACACATTGATATGGAGGTAGTAATATGAGTCATCGTAGTACACTAATGCTTTCAAAAGGTTTCAAAATTTTAATCGTAATCCAAGATTTTGATTCATTAATTACTAAACAATTCTTGAACTGATACACAAGTCAATATTGTCTCCCAAGCTGTGCATTCTATTGCATTAAGTTATTAGTTCAATTGCCAAAAAATTATACTTCAGCTTAATTTTGGGTTTTAGCTACCAGGTATCAAGGAGTGTTTATCACGAAAATTGTTGACGAGATCACTAGAAAACTGAAGAGCACATCCTTAGGCGTAGCCACGGGACAAGATGGAATACATTCTCAAGTGCAAGCTGGAATAGATTCCCCCCTACAAGAAATCAGTTACTATACAGATGTGCAATCTGGAATAGATTCCCCCCTACAAGAAATCAGTTACTATACAGATGTTCAAGTTGGATTATATTCTCGTGTGCAAGAAATTTGTAATTATTTAGATGGTGTTGGAGGATCAAATGATGTTCGCATGATTCGAATTTGTGGTATGGGTGGAATAGGCATGCATGATATGATTCAAGACATGGGCAGAGAAATCATACTTGCAGAATCCTCGGGCAACCCTGAAGAACGTAGCAGATTGCGGGTTCCTAAAGATGTAGAAGGTGTATTGAGGAATAACTCTGTAAGTAACTTGCAATCTAATTCTGTTAAATTCTTGTGCACAACAAAAGAGAAGTACATGCAGATCCTCATCTGATAAATTGTATGCCGATGTGTGAACCATAAACAATACAATGCTTGATAAATTAACAAACCCATACCACAGGTTGAACGAAAAGAGAAATAGAGACAGAAAGGAAAGTATAAGATAGAACTAGGGTACTTGAATTTATTGAATTATCTCAAAGTAACAAAAACACGTCTTGCTCTTCTTAAATAGAATAGGAAAAATATAATACCTGTAACAAAAGCTGACATGAAAACTAACTAATGTAGACAGTTGTGTAAGACGCAACTGAAGTGTAAGCACAATTCTATGGCTTCGATCAAGAGGTAGTGCAGCAGCTGACGGTAAATAATAAGGCTGCCTATCAGGGGTTGTGCTTCTCTTTTGCAGTTCATACATCCAGTTTATAGCTTTGCTTTTGTGTGTATAAGCCATCTTTTCAAACGAAAATAATATGTTTCTTACTCAGTTCCTTTCTTTATTTCTAACAGGGAACGAGAAAGCTAATGGCACCAAGTTTAGATTTGCATGAACCTGACAAGCCTGGCTGCAGTACAGAATCATTTCAAGATATGCAAATTCTGAGTGCGCTCAAACTCACTGGAAGCTGCATGCATCATTCTACTTGCCTGGCACGATCCCCAGACATTCTAGAAATCATAGAACTAGAGAAACTGATACTCAAAGACTTGCCGGGTTTGTCTGTGATTCACCGTTCCGCAGCACACCTGTTTAACCATAATTATTTATCACCAGACTTCCTGATGGAACTGATAATCGATGACTGCAAGAGTTTGTCCAAGTTTCTCCCTTCCATGATACAACTGAAGAACCTTAAGTATTTATATCTTGAGAACTGCAACTTAACAAATGATGCAATTCCAAAGGATCTTGGGGGTCTATCTTCTTTAGAAGATTTAGATCTAAGTGGCAATGAATTTAGTGGGCTACCTTCCCTCAGTGGCCTTTCCAAACTTCGAGCATTGCAATTGAGTAATTGTAAAAGCCTTCAGGCAATTCCAGATTTACCAAAGCAATTGATAATCTTGGAAGCAAATGGGTGCATTGCTCTGGAAAAAATGCCAGATTTTTCAGATATGTCGAGTATAAGACAATTGTATCTGAATCACTCCCCCAAACTCACTGAGCCAATAATCCTGCAGGTCCTCTCTCTCTCTCTCTCTCTCTCTCTCTCTCTCTCTCTCTCTCTCTCTCTCTCTCTCATTAATTGCCAGTATAAATCTTGCATCATTTATATTTTCCCTTTTGTCTAACAGCGGCTTGAGAAGTTGGAGCTTCTCGATCTTGGGTATTGCCATCGCCTGAAAACATCACCGGACTTTTCAAAACTCCCAAATCTCAACATTCTCTTTCTCAATGACTGCAAGAGTTTGTCTGAGATTCACCCTTCCCTCAGTGGCCTTTCCAAGCTTCAGTCTTTGTATCTTAAGAACTGCAACTTAACAGATGATGCAATTCCAAAGGATCTTGGGGGTCTATCTTCTTTAGAATTTTTAGATCTCAGTGGCAATGAATTTAGTGGGCTACCTTCCCTCAGTGGCCTTTCCAAGCTTCAGTATTTATGTCTTAAGAACTGCAACTTAACAAATGATGCAATTCCAAAGGATCTTGGGGGTCTATCTTCTTTAGAAGTTTTACATCTCAGTGGCAATGAATTTAGTGGGCTACCTTCCCTCAGTGGCCTTTCCGAGCTTCGGTCTTTATATCTTAATAACTGCAACTTAACAAATGATGCAATTCCAAAGGATCTTGGGGGTCTATCTTCTTTAGAAGTTTTAGATCTCAGTGGCAATGAATTTAGTGGGCTACCTTCCCTCAGTGGCCTTTCCGAGCTTCGGTCTTTATATCTTAATAACTGCAACTTAACAAATGATGCAATTCCAAAGGATCTTGGGGGTCTATCTTCTTTAGAAGTTTTAGATCTCAGTGGCAATGAATTTAGTGGGCTACCTTCCCTCAGTGGCCTTTCCGAGCTTCGGTCTTTATATCTTAATAACTGCAACTTAACAGATGATGCAATTCCAAAGGATCTTGGGGGTCTATCTTCTTTAGAAGTTTTAGATCTCAGTGGCAATGAATTTAGTGAGCTACCTTCCCTCAGTGGCCTTTCCGAGCTTCGGTCTTTATATCTTAATAACTGCAACTTAACAAATGATGCAATTCCAAAGGATCTTGGGGGTCTATCTTCTTTAGAAGTTTTAGATCTCAGTGGCAATGAATTTAGTGGGCTACCTTCCCTCAGTGGCCTTTCCGAGCTTCGGTCTTTATATCTTAATAACTGCAACTTAACAGATGATGCAATTCCAAAGGATCTTGGGGGTCTATCTTCTTTAGAAGTTTTAGATCTCAGTGGCAATGAATTTAGTGGGCTACCTTCCCTCAGTGGCCTTTCCGAGCTTCGGTCTTTATATCTTAATAACTGCAACTTAACAGATGATGCAATTCCAAAGGATCTTGGGGGTCTATCTTCTTTAGAAGTTTTAGATCTCAGTGGCAATGAATTTAGTGAGCTACCTTCCCTCAGTGGCCTTTCCAAGCATCAGTATTTATATCTTAAGAACTGCAACTTAACAAATGATGCAATTCCAAAGGATCTTGGGGGTCTATCTTCTTTAGAAGTTTTAGATCTCAGTGGCAATTAATTTAGTGGGCTACCTTCCCTCAGTGGCCTTTCCGAGCTTCGGTCTTTATATCTTAATAACTGCAACTTAACAGATGATGCAATTCCAAAGGATCTTGGGGGTCTATCTTCTTTAGAAGTTTTAGATCTCAGTGGCAATGAATTTAGTGAGCTACCTTCCCTCAGTGGCCTTTCCAAGCATCAGTATTTATATCTTAAGAACTGCAACTTAACAAATGATGCAATTCCAAAGGATCTTGGGGGTCTATCTTCTTTAGAAGTTTTAGATCTCAGTGGCAATTAATTTAGTGGGCTACCTTCCCTCAGTGGCCTTTCCGAGCTTCCGAAGGATCTTGGGGGTCTATCTTCTTTAAAAGTTTTAGATCTCAGTGGCAATGAATTTAGTGGGCTGCCTTCCCTTAGTGGCCTTTCCAAGCTTCGGTGTTTATATCTTAAGAACTGCAACTTAACAAATTATGCAATTCCAAAGGATCTTGGGGGTCTATCTTCGTTAAAAGTTTTAGATCTCAGTGGCAATGAATTTAGTGGGCTACCTTCCCTCAATGGCCTTTCCAAGCTTCGGTGTTTATATCTTAAGAACTGCAACTTAACAAATGATGCAATTCCAAAGGATCTTGGGGGTCTATCTTCTTTAGAAGAAGTGGCAATGATTTTAGTGGGCTACCCTGTGGGAAAGAGGATTTATTCTTCTTCTGCAGCTTCCTCTTCTGATGAAGAAGAAGAAGAAGAAGAAGAAGAAGAAGAAGAAGAAGGAGAGGTTGGGGAGGAGGGTGCTGTGGAGATTGAGATTAGAGATACTGTGCCGGTCTCTGAAGGGTGTTCATTTACTACGTCGAATGATGATGATTCTTCCAGCACCACCACTGTTTCTCTGAATGAGAGAATTTCGCCGAATGAAAGGCTGAAGCTTATTATCACTCACTGGGAGAAGGGTGACCTTCTTGGCAGTGGGTCTTTCGGGTCAGTGTATGAAGCAATTTCTGAGTAAGTGCTCAAAGCCCTTTACAGTTTCTTATTAATGCTTATTCTTGTATATGTATTAAGATTGGAAACTTCAATATGTTTAAGAATTAAGAACAAATTTAAAGCAACAATTAATAATTAGGAGAAACAAATGCTTTAATAGCTTAGAGGGATAAATAATGATATAATAAGCTAGCTCAGGGAAGAAAGATCAGCATTTGAAGGATAGCTTGCTGTTCTTGGGACTTGGGAAGTAGACAGGTGGAGGCTACATAACATTTAAGTGTTCATTGGTGATGGTTAAAGAAAGGGTTCCACTTGGTTTTGAAATTTACGTGATGGAAGAGTAGATAGATGACCTCATTTGCCTTGGTGATACTAGTGATGCAAGACCAGCCTAGCTTGATGGAGTGTTCTAGATAGGAAGTTTGAAGGGAATTATTTAGATTTGATTAGAATAATCACTTATAGAATGAAGATCTTAAGATGATAGCTGTTCGAATACGAGACCTTTGCCCCAATCAAGTGCTAAATTTGCACTAGTAAAAGCTTTTTGTTCATACATATATTGGAATTCAAAGGGTTTTTGATAAGGGGTTTTTAGGCTTCTTGTCCTTTTTATGTTTCTATATGAGTCTTAAAGCATATCTTAATTTTCCTACTTCATGGGGTTTAAAGTGTTTTTGAGAACTACAAGCCAATATATCATGCCATCCTGGTGGAATACAAATGTATGGACAACTGAGTTGTGCTAGGAACCCTTTTGCAAATATAGTTCTAGGTGGTGAGTGGCAGATGTACTTGGGTTTGTTAAGCATAAGAGGAAGGTGATTCATAGGAGAGGTTACGGTTGCTATGTTTTTAGAGATAGCAGACACCTGTTCTACAAATAAGCCCAGCTGAGACATACTTTGGCTGGATCAGCTGTCTGGATTTTTTTCTGAGCTTAAGCCCGACAATAGCTTGAACCTTAGGTCCAAGTTTGTTTTGCTAGGAAATGAAATGATTGAGGCTTTGTGGTATCGTCTTTTGTTTTAATAGGGGAATGGGAATGCAATTTCATAGTTATTTTATCTTTGCCATTTCTAGGTAGTTATTTTTATTCATAGAACCTTTATTCCTATACGTTTAGTTTGATAACTGTACATGAAAATGAATTTAGTTCTTTGTTTTGCCGCCAAGCTTCCCTAATGAATTAAATAGTACAAATGTGCTTTTTAAAGAGCGACTATGCTGCATCTTTCCCTTATTTGAGATATCCTATTGATTATGTTTTTCCTTTCCTCCCAGTGGCGGATGCTTCATTGCTGTCAAGGAAGTTTCGTTGCTTGATAAAGGAAGTCAGGGAAAGCAAATAGTTTATCAACTTGAACAGGTGATAGAGGCTTTTGTTGTGTCTGGTCTTGTGTCCAGGTTTTGCATGTCAATACCCTGTTATTAAGTAATTGATTCAGTTATTATATGTGAGTACAGCCTAGGTTGATTATTGTTTCTTGCTGAAATACTTTTCCTCATTTTGTGTTACCCTGTTTTTTTCTTCTTTCAGGAGATTGCTCTTTTGAGTCTGTTTGAACATCATAACTTAGTTCAATATTATGGCACCCAAAAGGTACTCCTTTTTATTTCCTTGTTCTTGACTTGAATGTATTCCCCATGTTTTCTTGGTCATGCTATGCCTTTATCTCCCATGATGAGTATTTATGCATGTCAAGATCATTTGTTCAGTACATAAAATGCTACAAATTCATGCCAGTATAACTTCCTTTTTATTTATATTTGACAGTGTCGTGACAATAAGAATCATTGATTTTGGTGTGCCCAACTACAAAAAAGTCCACCTTAATGTACACAAAATATTCTCATACATTGGTATATTTTGTCTTTCCGACATGGAATTTTTTATATGCTATTGATATTACTATCTTTTATTTAGTTTTCTTATTTTTACTCACATACAAATTGATTTTAGATATAAAATTATACTGGCCACGGTGTCATGTATATATCAGGGGGTTACCGGTTACTTTCAGCCACTTTGGCCATACTATTTGATGGTCTTCTATGACTCCAAAAGTATTAAGCATTTGTAGTATCAACAATTGTAGATATACTGGGTGTAAGCTTAAGCATTTCTGACCCGTTTCATATTGATAGTATATTACATTGTCTGATTATGATTTACTCTAGTTTTCCCATAGCATACATTTACTAATTAAGCATTAGATTGCTCTTGTACTTATCAATCTAATCTGGTTCTGAGCACCAGTATCTGACGTATAATTTGCTCAACGGTTGTTGTAGGATGAATCAAACCTTTATATCTTTCTGGAGCTTGTAGCTGGAGGTTCCCTTCAAAAACTCTATCAGACATATCATCTTACAGATTCTCATGTATCTGAATACACAAGACAGATCCTGCATGGACTGAAGTATCTTCATGACCGAAAAGTGGTTCACAGGTAATTCATGTCACAAGATATATGTTTATTTGAAAGTTATATTATGTGGATTATGTTTTCCTTTTACACCAATGAGCCATGTCATGTCAGGGTCATCCCATAACAGAATGAAATTAAAATAGAAGTGGCTGTGCCATCACAATGTTCATTCCATGCTTTGCTTCTGTAATTTTGTCTGCATCCATTCTCATCCATTTGTTTTGTGTATTAAGGGACATTAAATGTGCAAACGTTTTGGTGCATGTAAATGGATCTGTGAAGCTTGCAGATTTTGGATTGGCAAAGGTTTGTCTTTTCATGCCTCGAAATCCTTGCTGTTTTAGTGTTTTCGATATTTGCAACTTACAAGTGATTGCGAACTATTTTTCTCCTAATATTTTTTGTTGCGTCCTTTTTTTTCAGGCTATCCAAAATATGAATGACATTAAATCTTGCCAGGGGACTGCATTCTGGATGGCTCCAGAGGTTTGCCTTTACATTTTCATTTTAATTTTGAGTTATCAAAAGTTAAAAATATTAGACTATTTTGAATGCTTATGAGCTCTCCTTTTCTTTTAATCGAGGACATAAAGTACTTCAATTTGATACTGATGAAAACTTGTTGTACAATCATGGATTGCTAAATTTAGTGGTTATTGCAGGATGATTTTCCCAAAGTTTACTTGCTTCGTGAACCCTGATGAAATGTTAATGTGTTTCAGTCAGGTTGCTGCATTACCTAGTATAACATTTGTGTAAAACATTGCTAAATAAATAAAGTATCAGGAGTCAGTTAAGTGAATATTTTGGAAAAGAAGATGGAATTTTCAAATGTGCAGTAGAATAGCTTGGTTACTGTGATACAATGTGCTGGCCTTGGGCTAATACCTGGCTGGTTTTCCTGCGTGTTGTTGATGCCCCCACTGGTAAACCAAACTATCTAGAAATGTTTTTTTTTTTATTCTGAAAGCAGTTCTATGTATTTGCTCTCCTCTTTCCCTCTCCACCATCACGCCTGTTCTCACTTTCCTTTTCTTTGTTCTCTATTTTTATTTTTGTTTCTTGTGAACACAAAAAGCGAAAATGCTAATGAATGAACCCTGTATTTTTTTTCTGATTTCTACCCTAATTAAATTTTCTCCAAGAACACAGCCAGACACGCAGCAATATTGTTCATTGATTTGCTTTTGTTAATTAAGCTGAATTAATTGAAATAAAGTACGGTAAGTTACAGATATCCTATATCTTTTCTCAGTCTAAAAAATATCCCACATCTTGTGTCAAGGCTAGAAAATTTTATAACGATGCCTATGGCTTATGATAGTTGTCATGTTTTGATGCATCTTGCAACTTGAATGTTTGCCAACTTCTGTTTTTTTTTTCTATATATCACATCACATGGAGTATCTTTTTCAAACATGTAGGCGGAATGGACCTAATTCTGTTTTTGAAATGTCTAGCCTCTGAAAAGGCTGAATATGTTGATACATGAATGTTATAGGCTGTGTCCAAATTTTATTCGTGTATTTCTCAGTCATCTTATTCTTGTGCAGGTTGTTAACCGAAAGAACCAAGGTTATGGGCTTCCAGCTGATATATGGAGCCTTGGATGCACTGTGTTGGAGATGTTAACCGGGCGGGTTCCATACTCTAATCTTGAATGGGTTCGTGCCAATTTCATTATAAGTTGTACTCTATATGGTCTATACTCTAGTGATGACGACAATGTGTTGGATGGTGCATCTCTTTTGACCTCTAATTTGTTTCTGACATAGTCTCTTCTTGTGTCTCAACAGATGCAAGCATTATTTAAGATTGGTAAGGGGGAGCCCCCTCAGATTCCTGATTCTCTTTCAAAGGATGCACAAGATTTCATCAATCAATGCCTACAAGTTGATCCAAAAAAACGTCCCACTGCTGCTCAGCTCTTAATTCATCCATTTCTTAAGAGACCCCTTCCCACGTCTTCTGGATCAGCATCTCCTTATCATCACCGGGGGCCCAGCTGAAAACATTTGTGCAGATATAAGTTGTGATATAAGGTAAAAGATTGGATTTGTGTTCCACTGCTTCATATTTGTTGCTCACTCTTCCCGTGAATGTAAACTAAAAGAAAATACTTGTAGAATCCAATGCTTTCACTGTTTAGTATATTCTTTGCTTTTTGGTAACAGCTCTGTCCAACACTAGAGATGCAGGACATTTAATCCACGTTCTGTAACTTGCTCCGGTATCCAGTGTTCAGCCATCAAATATTGGCTTACGCTAGTAGAGTGCATGTGCGTTCATCAATTTTCAAGGTCGTCGCAGGATCTGCTAACCCCCTTCGGGTGCACACCTCCTTACTCTGAAAATCTTTCACCGTGGAGCGAGCAGTCTAGTAAGAAATTATTCAAGCGTATTCGTCTGTTGTAGGATGTGATTTTCTTTTGCCCTTATTTAGATAGGTGTTTGATGTCTCGTGTTTTCTCCTTCAAGTTCCAAAGTAAGTTATTCAGTTGGTGAAGGATTTGTATTAGCAAAGGTTGTTGTAGTTAGATTTGTAAGAAATGGAAAGGAATCGTGATGTGTATATAATTTGTTATCGACGGTGTTGCAAATGGCAGGCGTATATAATTTGTCATCGACGGTGTCCCAATTGACAGGCTTACGTAATGCAATCTGTAATCTGTGTGTGTAATATTTTACTTAAGCATACAATTTAGTAGAGCACTTTCCAAGCAACCAAGATTGTGCAAAGTCTTTATGTTCATGTTTACAAAGAGAAAGTCTTTATATTCATGGAGATGGAATAGCCAACTGTTTGGGAATCGGTCATCAATTTAGACTTTATTTTATTTTATTTTGTGTAACTTGGAAAACCAATACAAAACATTCCATGGTTTTTTATGCATTTTCAACTTAAACCATTAGTCAATGTTGACATCAACATCAAACATCTGTAGAGGCCGGTTCAGCGCTGGATGTTCGAATTGTGGACTGTGAGATGGATTACCTTCCCTTAGTGGCCTTTCCGAGCTTCGGTGTGAGACCTGCAACTTAACAAATAATGCAATTCCAAAGGATCTTGGGGATACGTTGTTAAAGTCCACAAGGATTCATATGGAAGGGTGCACCAATCTCACTGATGGTTGTAAGTAATCCTGCAGGTCCTCTTTGGGGACAAACTCTCTAGTTTTGTAGAACCTGTTGTAACTGGAAAAGATTCTGAAAGGGTGAAGGAAACATGGATTAATCTAGTATGGGACAGATCTATGGAGGAGAATATGCATGATTCGAATCCTTAATTGTATCACCCACGTTCGGATTGGTTTTTGTGGTTTAGTTAGATGTTTATACAGATTATCAGAAAAGACGCTTTGGCTTGCTTGTATTCAGGTATCGTTTGGTATGCAAACGGGACGGGACAAAACGGAATGGGACGGGACGGGACGGGACAAGACGGAACGGAAGGGAGCGGGAGTAAAGATGTCCTCGGATGGAAACAAGGAGGAGGAAGAAGGAGACGGAGAGGTTATAATTAATTTTGTGTTCCACGTGGGACGGGACGGAACAGAGTGAGACAAGTCATTCCGTTCCACGTTTGGTGCGCCTAAAACGGGTGGAACGAGCTGTTCCACGGGACGAGTTTTGGGTGAATTTTTGTTCCACCTCACCCCCTGGAACGACTCGTTCCACATCTGTGGAACACAAAATTATAACCTCTCCGTCTCCTTCTTCTTCCTCCTTGTTTCCATCCGAGGGCATCTTTGCTCCCGCTCCGTTCCGTTCCGTCCTGTCCCGTACCGTCCCGTCCCATCCCGTTCCGTCCCGTCCCGTCTGCATACCAAACGATACCTCAAGGAACATGCCCATCAGTGGACTTGATTATTTAATAAATGTAATCTTTAATAGCAGCTTTAAAAGGTTGCAAGGTAGAAATAGCATATTGTATGCATTGCCTAGCATTTTGAACACATTCTAGCATTATGATCACACAGATCATTGCTACGGTCTTGTAACTTAAGAGGTTAAGACTTACGTGCATATACTTACTTCTAACATTTCCGGTCCTGCATTTGATTTCTTCCTCTGTCATATCATTAACCAAATGCATCATCATCATTTTTATCCTTTTTTGGTTGTTCATGCTCAAAATTGGGCTGACGAAGACTCAACTACAAAATACATTAATTAGTTGTTAGTCTAATGATATTCCTCTTTCTAATATTACAAGTTACAAAATTTTTATATATTTACTTTTTCTGGGAATAGATAAAATTCATTAACCTTAAACATCAGGAGATACGACATTGCCATTTTAGCAAGTTCGTGGAAGAATATGAAGCGGTGTGAATGTGGGTCTATTGAAGCATTTGGTTGTTTAGCTATAATGAATAAAGTTTCACCTGTTAGTGTAAACAAAAGATTCAATACAATCACCAGGAACACAAGGATTGATCAAGTAAATCATAGATCTTGAACTATATAAACAGTAACCAAATAAAGCTCAAAACATGTTGATCGATGCATACCTGCAGACATGTTTGTAGATGTAAAAGCCATGTAAATTCTGCACACAACCTTCTCCTCTCTGCAAGGCATAATACTCTCCAACTTATAGGCAATTGGAACAAGATGAGCGCTACCTTTGTGAAAGCAGGGATTGTCAATTTATACTACAAATTCCGGACCACCTATAACAATCCTACAAGGAATATGAAACTAAATCCTTGTACAATCATGAGTACTAAACTCAAGTTCCACACAGAGCTTTAATCCAAACCAAAATCGGATTCATTCTCATGAATATATTGAGACTTCTTTATGCTAATCTGCAACAACTTAACCATGTGAATCACACTCATATTCCAACATTCTCCCACTTGAGTGAGATTCACAATGGTAAAGAATTAATCATAAACTTATCACATATGTCTCACAATATTGTTCTTCCAGTGAAACACAAAACTGAAAGCATGTGCCAAGGCAATGAACTTATAATCTTCTCTGCAATACAATGTGCAAAATCGACTTACAAATTACAAAGTCTAACACATATTCACAGTAAAGTGATTCTACTCACGAGCAAACCAAAAGTTTACTCCCACTCATATTGCCCAAAATACAATACAAGTTCTTTAGCTATTCGCCAAAATGAATAACTAAACATAATTCTTAAAACAGCTTTGTCAAAAACCAAAAATTGACTCAAGAGCTTTTATTGAATTATCACAATGTTTCCTATGAACAACTAATCACAGATTTATCTGAAAAAGTTGAACCAAGAGAAACCTCAACTAACTTCTAAAATGCAAACAAAATCTAACTAGATAAACTAAAATACCTAGCCTCCAGAAAACATTGTTGTAGCACACTTCTTTTCGAAAAGCATCATATAGCTATCTTCCAGAAGCTTGTCAATGTTAACTACTCCCACTTATCAAAAGCATCGACAACTCCGATATGAGCAACATGTGCTTTAAAAATCCCATTAGGCAAGGCTTTTGTCAGAGGATCAGCAATCATCATATCTGTGGACAAATGTTCCACAACAATGGCACCCTATTTCACTTTCTCTCTAACTTTGAGAAACTTCACATCCATTAGCCTAGAAGCCAAATTCCTTTTATTGTTCTTTGAGAAAAACACCGTTGAATTATTATCACAAAACATCCTCAATGGTTTATGAACTGAATCAACAACCTTCAATTCACTAATGAAATTTTTAAGCCATACTGCTTGCTTCATACCTTCAAAGCATGCTATGAATTCAGCTTCCATGGTAGAAGTAGAGATTATAGTTTGTTTGGCACTTTTCCAAGAGATAGCACCTCCATTCGTCATAAATATGTATCCACCAGTCGATTTCCTTTCATCCAAGTCCCCAGCCAAGTCTGAATCTGTGTATCCAACAACTTCTAGCGTATTCTCTCTTCCATATACCAACATGTAACCTTTTATTCTCTGTAGATACCTTAAAACTTTCTTTGCAGCCACCCAATGTGCCTCACCTGGATTTGATTGAAATCTTCCAAGTAATCCAACTATGAATGCAAGATTGGGTCTGGTGCAAATATTGGCATACATCAAACTACCTACTAGAGAGGCATATGGTTTCAACTTTATCTTTTCTTTCTCTAACTCGTTCTTTGGACTCTGTTGCCGAGAAAATTTGTCACCTTTATTCACAGGAACATTAGCACAATTGCAATGCTCTATGTTGAACCTAGTCAAGACTCTCTCAATGTACCCCTTTTGTGAAAGCCCCAAAAGCTTTCCTTTCTTATCTCTGATTATCTCTATGCCAAGTACATAGTGAGCTTCCCCCATATCTTTCATTTCAAAATTGGTACTGAGCATTTTCTTGGTTTCTTACAATAGCTGGAAATTTGAACTTGCTATCAATATGTCATCCACGTATAGCACCAGAAAAATGAATTTAGTATCCTTGAACTTGTAATATATACAATCATCTAGCTTATTCTCTTTGAAGCCATATGCTGTAACCACTCTATCAAACTTGACATACCATTGCCTACTTGCCTGTTTAAGTCCATAAATAGATTTATTCAGTTTGCAGACCATGTTATCATTTCCCCTTTCAACAAATCCAGTTGGTTGTAGCATGTAAATGTCTTCCTCTAATTCTCCATTGAGAAAAACTGTTTTGACATCCATCTGATGTAGTTCTAAGTCAAAATAAGCTGTCAAAACCATGATTACTCTCATAGAGTCTTTTGAAAAGACTGGACAGAAAGTGTCACTGAAATCGATTCATTCCCTCTGTGTAAATCCCTTTGCCACCAACATAGCCTTGTATCTTTCTATTCTGCCTTCGACATCTCTTTTTGTCTTATAAACCCATTTACAACCTATTGGTTTGATGCTTGGATCAGAGTTTACCAACGTCCAAACGTTGTTTTTAGACATAGATTCCAGTTTTTCCTCTATGGCTTTCTTCCATATAGCTGCTTGAGAACTTGACATCGCCTGAGGAAATGGTAATGGATCATCAATATCCCCAAAGTCATATTCAGTTTCTTGAAGATACACATAATCGTTGGAAATCGCAGGCTTTCTAGTTCTCATGAACTGTCTCAATGGTTGCTACACAGGTTGATCACTCTGTGGTTGAACTTCTTCATCTACAGTCTCTATAGGATCATCAATATGTGGTTGCAAACTATTTTCAATCATAGGAGTGTCTTCTTCTTCGATTATGGTTGAATGGTTGGTGTAAATCGGAATTTGAATGTAATTACTTGAAGAAGTTGCAATTGCAGTTTAGTCTATCTCTTCAAATTCAAATTCCTTAACTGCTAAACCAGATACATCTTGATCTTCTAAAAACACTGCATTATGAGTCTCTTGAATTCTTGAATGTGCTTATGGACAATAGAACTTAAAACCATTGGACTTTTCTGAATATCTAATAAAATAGCAAGTTGTTGTTCTTGAGTCGAATTTCCTCTCATTAGGATTATAGAACCTGCCCTCAGACTTGCATCCCCATACATGAAAGTGTCCAAAGCTCGGCTTTCTAGCACTCCATACTTCAAATGGTGTACCTTTAATAACTTTGGTTAGTACTCGGTTCAAAATGTAATTGGCTATCTTGAGTGCTTCACCCCAGAGAAAACTAGGCAATTTTGACCTTGATATCATGCTTCTGACCATCCCAATAAGAGTTCTATTCCTCCTCTCGGAGACCATTCTGTTATGGTGTCCCAGGTGTGGTGTATTGTGCTATAATGCCTTGTTGCTGAAGATAGAGTGCAAAAGGCCCCTTCTGTTGTCCACCCTCAGTGTACCTACCAAAATACAATCCTCCTCTATCAGATCTCACAATCTTAATCTGCCTATTTAGTTGTTTCTCAAATTTGGTCTTAAAGATTATGAAACAATTAAGTAATGTTGATTTTTCACTAATGAGAAAAGTATAACCATATCGAGAGAAGTAATCAATAAAATTCACAAAATTGCTATTTTCACATATGGTTTTAACAGGAAAAGGACCACAGACATCAGTATGAATAATTTCCAAGAGATTTTGACTTCTCTTAGCTTCAAAGTTTCTAGTGTTAGTCAATTTTCCCTTTATGCAGTCAACACATTCCTTTGCATTTTTAAAATCGAGTGCAGGAATCAAATTTGACTTGGTTAATTGCAAAACTCTATCCTTTGAGATATGTCCCAACCTTTTATGCCATAAGTCATATGAAAACTCAATATCATGCATTTTTTTGACATTAGTGTTTAAAACAAAACTCGGCCTTTCTTCAACAATGTAATCTATTTTCCATAACTCCTCATGTAAAACAGCAGTCCATAACAAAAAATCTTTCTTATTTTTCTGGAAAAAATTCACACAGGTATCATCACAAATGAACCCAAAACCTTGTTTTACTAATTTTGATACAGAAACCAAATTTCTTCTCATGGCTGGGACATACAAAACATCATTTAGTTGAAGAACAAAACCAGACTTCATTTTTAATTTCACAATTCCAATAGCCTCAACTGCAACCCTTGACCCTTCACCCACAAAAACATTATAAGAATCCTTACCAGTTTGTTTTTGTCTTTGAAAACCATGCAATGTGTTAGTTATATGAACTGAAGATCCAGTATCAAACCACCAAGAATTAGCAGGAATTTCAATCAAATTTGACTCTACACACACATAGACATCAGTTCTACCTTTACTCCTTAGCCAATCTTTAAATCTTTCAATATCCTTCCTGTAATGACCTTGAGTTTGCAATGATGACATTTGATTTTAGAAACATCTTTAGGCTTAACATTAAGATTGTGAGATTTAGAGGATTTAGTATTTTCAGTAGTTTTACTAGGCTTAACAGAATTATTAGGAGGTTTAGATGTCATACCAGAAGCACTAGAGGTCTCCTTAATCCCAACATGCATAAGATTCACAGCTTCAATCTCTTTGCCCTTTTCTTGTCTTTGCCGAGATTCCTCTTGCACACACTGAGCAATCAATTCATCCACAGTCCAAGTCTTATCTTGAGTATTGTAAGATACCTTCAATTGACTGTACTTTGCTGGAAGTGCTTGTAGAATCATAAAGACAAGTTGTTTTTCTCCAATAGTGACATCTATTGAATTGAGTTTCTTAGCTGCATTAGTCATCCTTATGATATGATCTCTTATGGAAGTGTTTCCATCTATCTTGTAGGTTGTCAACATTGACATATATTGACTAATCTCTGCCTTCTCAGATTCTTTGAATTTTCTCTCAATAGCTTTGAGGTAGTCCACTGCAAGATCATGTATTTTTATGCCTCCCTTTACCGTGTCAGTCATTGCACTTTCAAGAACAGATAAAGCAATTTTATTGGCTCTCATCCATTTTTCATATTCAACTTTCTCGGATTTGGTGCTCTTATCTGTCAACAATGGTGGCTTGGGAGTGTCTAATGCAATGTCAAACTCGTTGAGAGTCAGTAAGAGACCTATCTTTCGTCTCCATTTCTTGTAATTACTACCTCCAGTGAGAATTGGCACAGTTGTAAGATTGAGAGTCTTAAGTGAAACTGCAGACATGTTAAAAATGAAATCTCAATAGAAGAACCAAAAGTTCTTGATTTCAATCTACTTTCACTTAATTCACAACTCTAATGAATTAATTTAGTCATATATATATATATATATATATGGATTTCTCATAGTCATGAAAAAGCATATACAAATTAAACAACTCATTTGTGAATCTCATTCATTACACAGATCACAATTTCAATTGAAACACAAAGACCAAAAGAAACATCATGTAAGTCAATAAATTGTTAACAAAGAATCCATATATTTCATAAACTTCACACAATGACCTAAAAAATCATGGTGTGAAAACCCAGAACACATCTCTGTATATATGACTATTATCAATACGAGAGAGATCAAGAAAACAGAAAAATACCTTAAGTTGCAAACATCATAAACATCGCAGCGGAAGCAATAGATACTAGAAATATTTAAATTATAATATTTCAGAGAGATTTGATTTTATCAGATCACACAACATGGATCTTCTAGAGGTAAGCGTGATGAAGATGTTTGCAGACATGTTTGAAGGATCGAGGGTTGTTTTCCTCTTTTGAATCGATGACGGTAAAAAATTATAAAATAAAATAAAAATTCTTTTGGGCAGCCCACAGTAACTTAATTAAATATTATCCGCACAAAACGATGTCGTATAGAATAGGGTGGTTCTTATTTTCTCAGTCTGCAATTAGTTCTTGCAGATTTGAAGAACTCATTCAAGATTTAATTTAAATGAAAAACCATTGGCTCTGATACCACATGTTAGTGTAAACAAAAGATTCAATACAATAACTAGGAACACAAGGATTGATAAAGTAAATCACAGATCTTGAACTATATAAACAATAACCAAACAAAGCTCAAAACATGTTGATTGATGCATACCTGCAGACATGTTTGTAGATGTAGAAGCCATGTAAATTCTGCACACAACCTTCTTCTCTCTGCAAAGCACAATACTCTCCAACTTATAGGCAATTGGAACAAGATGAGCGCTACCTCTGTGAGAGCAGGGATTGTGAATTTATACTACAAATTCCGGACCACCTATAACAATCCTACAAGGAATATGAAACTAAATCCTTGTACAATCATGAATACTAAACTTAAGTTCCAAATAGAGCTTTAATCCAAACCAAAATTGGATTCACTCTCATGAACATATTGGGACTTCTTTATGCTAATATGCAACAACTTAACCATGTGAATCACACTCATATTCCAACATCACCTCCGATAGGCTTGAAAAGCCAAAGACTCGTAGTGTATCATGATGCCAACATAGATTCACAATCAAGTAATGGGCTCTTCTATCTATGGCCCAATGTTTTGGAGAAATTCTTAAGTGTGAGCGTTTAGATTACGCGGTCATGTAATCCCATTCACAAAACACCCCCTCCCTGTATTTCGATTCTATTCACCCCTTTGATTCCACCTCGTGTCTATATCTATTGTATTATACAAACGCCTAGAGACAAGACATCTCTCAATGTCTAGGCGAAGGCCATACTTCATTTTGTTCAACCCCTTTTCTTGTTTGTCAAGGAACATATAAGAATGAGTTCTGTCCAATTTGTGAAGCCGACATTTGATGATTAGACGAGGATTGTATTGGATTATTTAACACCAATCTTAATCTGGATTAAATATCGAGTGAATTAACAACTGAATAAAATGAGATTATACGTTTTTTCTATGAGCTTATTTTTAGTCATTTGAAATGAAGAGCCTAAATAAAACCAATCTAATCTAACTCAATTTCTACAATTAGTCCAACACAAATTAATTCCATGTATCAATCGTGCTTTTTGAGTCAAGTGTGTAATGCTGATCTATTGATCATGAAGTTGGAAGAAAAAAAAAAGTCTTGAATGATGGTCTCATCAAATTGACTTCTGAAACATTGGGCAGTGGCAATAATCATATTGATTAGTATTAGATTAATTAAGTGTATTAGTAGGGACCCAAAAATCTTAGGACAATTATCTCGTATCTCAAATCAAATCACATGCATCATTATGCATAACAATCAATCTCCTACAAAGTGCTACGCAACTTAATTAACCACTTTTCACTTTTACTAATTTCCCATCCACTTACAAGTTACAAATTTCAGAAGTAAAAAAAAATCATCTCAACATAAAAGTTGCTCCAAGTGCACGTGTTCCCTAATGCTCTCACCTGCCCCCCTTGCACGTGACCACGTGATATCGCACACCTCTTACCCTTTTTTTTCTCGCCTGTTAGGATGAGTATCTTGAGAGGATTCCTAAGAACCATATACTTTATTCGTTTATCGTACATCGTGCAACCAACTTTCATTAGGTATTATTTATAATTCATTTTAAATAAAATAATTTAAAATAATTTCTGACCATACGATGTACAATGAATAGATAGGATGTGAGAATCTAAAATCTTTACAAAGAGGATTCGAATGGGATCCAAATCCGTTCTAGTGAGGCTGTGAAACAATATACAGCAGAAAAATCATAACAATGAGCAAATTCATCATTTTTCGATTTATAATTAAAGAAGAATATCATTAATCTAATGCTTGCTGCGAGGCTGCGACATAAGTAACTTGGGAATAAAAATAATTCCTCTGCCCCTAGCGCACCAAACCCATGTGCATGGTCTCCCATTGAGGACACTTCAATAGTGATGTGGTGACGGTGACCCCACGATTCCCATTCCCGCAGGACCAAAATTCATTCCTGGACTTCAGAATTCACACATTAGTCATCATATGCTGCTTGCAGCTGCAATGCTGCACTTTCTTGTGTTTTGGCGACTTCCTAGTGTCCTTTTCTTTGCCACATTCTACTTTTCATTCCTCTAAATTCCATTCTAAATTTGGCAAAATCTAAATCCTTTTGTCCCGTACCATACAAATTGCTCTCGTAAATTAGGTACTACTGCCACTTTTTTCTTTCTTTCTGGTTATATGTTATATGTAATGAACAAACAACTAATTGAACTTGTTTCAGTTGTTTGATAAACACATTATTTGTGTGCATGTTTTAAGTGTTGTCTCGTTAAAAGATTCGAAAGTACTTTCTTACACTATACTATCTAGCAGCATACACATTGTCAAGACTATCTAAACTACTCAGTATGTTGATTCTTATTTGAATATATGATCTAAATTTGCAATATGATAATATAACTGCATAACTAGTCGAAACGTCTTGAACATGAGTTGTATCAAAGCATTGTATAAAGTAAACCGTTGCATGTCTTGTTAATTATGTGACTAGTATATAGTACATATAATCTTGTTTTGCTTTTTTCTTTCCTTTTCACCATTAAGGACACAAGTGACTTTATAACTTGCAAGAAACATGATTTCTTATTAATTGACTTCAATTCTTAGAATATTAACCTACCAAAACTAAAATAAAAACTCAAAATTCTAAATAAAAAGTTGTATGGTATGTAATTCAAATATCCCTAAATTAGAAAAACTAAAGAATAGAACTTCAAAACTTTAAATCTTAACAAAAAAAAACCAAGTAATAAGTTTATTTAATAATAGGTACAGGCGCTTCAAGCCAAATGGCAACCCACTCTCAAGGTTTGCCAAGTCTTGTTGCTGCGATGAAGAAATGCAGAGCGCATATGCCACAAAGTGGAGAGGACTTGTACGACGAGAGTAACAAGGAGTCTTCGAACAGTGACCGAAAGATCTGGAGGCTACTTCGTGTGGTGTTTATGAGAGAGTTAATCATAGAGGTTTAAGGTGCGGTTGTGAATGGTGTGATTGTTTATATCCGAGAGAGAAGGGCTCGAATCAATGGCGGTAATGGGGTTTCGAAGGAGACGGAGATATGGGAGGAAGGGCTCGGAAGCCGAGAATTGAGGAAAGCCCTTCTCATCAATTAGTTGAATCTTTAGTTAAAGATGAGTCAAATTGCAATTTGGAGATGCCCAGGGGTAGACATGAGGGTGGCAGTGAACGGTCAGGGCCTTCGGGTGCGGAGCACGATTTGGAACCAGACTTGGTTGAACTTGTAGTTAGCGTTTGGTTTAAGAAACATAAATAATGTAGTATATGTGTTTAACGTGTTCAGTCTCATAAATAGTGTAGTACTGGTAATCTGTTTCTAAAATAGAGTTGTATCCATGTTCAGTTTTAGAAGTCCGTGCTCGGTTTAAGAAATACTAATAGTACCAACAACACCGATATTTTTCCCAACTTGGTAATTACAATCTGCACAATTCATCAAGTGTGAAATTTTATCATAAAAGGTCTCGGTATTAGTTGGAGTGAGGTTAAGATATTTAAACTCTTATTTTCTCATTGATACTGTCAATGTGGGACATTTCAACACAATTTTTTTAAACATGCAACAATCTCAAACTAGCTTTACAAATACCTTATATAAAATTTATATTAATCTTATTTTGATTCTATAAATATTTCAATATGCATTTCATCATAATTTTTTTTTTCAAGAAACATCAATATATTATTGAAACTCATAGTAGTGATGTTCTAAATGAAATTAGGAGGATTTTCGAAACAAACTAATTCATCAATGGAAGCGGCAAACTAATTTTGATATGATATTTTGAAGTGGATGCACTTACTTTTATAGCCCTAATTATAGTGCTAATAAATTGATAATTAAAATAATTATAATGTACTAATAATTGGGGATGAAGGTTCTAGTTTTGTAGATTGGGGAGGAAGCGGTGGGGCGGTGCTTCCAATTTGGTATATGTTAAATTTGATCATGCAATTTTTTGATTGATGGCTCTGATTTAAATTCCATTCTTCTTACATGTTTCCCAAAAAAAAAAAAAAAAAAAAAAAAAAAAAAAAAAAATCATTCTTCTCACATTTTCATGCAATTCAAAGCATAATGGAAAAACAACTTTCTAATGGAATTGGACTGACGGAACGGGGTTTTCGTCAGGGGTATTAATTGAAAAAAAAAAAAAGATTTGTTTTACACATGATCTTATTTCCTATTTACGAGGTTTTAATTTTTGTTCTTTCTTTTGTCATTTTTATTAAATTTCAAGTTTTTATATTAAATAAAGTTAGTGAACGATTTTTTGTTAAAAAAAAACTTAATCCAAACTTTTTTTTTATTAAAATTCTCTTTAATTGGAGATCTGTTAAAATCATATGTAGGTGAGGTTTTTATAAAAAAAACAAAATTTTAGTTGTGTAAAATTACATTTATGCTCATATTTTTTATTCATGTTCATTTTTAATTAGAGAATTAAACTGTTAATTTCATAAAATTTTGGCTCACAATCGGAGTATATTAATATGTAATTTAAATTATCTGATTATTCATTTAAAATTAAAAATACTACCATTTTAGCACCTATCATTATTGCCTTCTTCACATAAAACCAAATTAGTGCCAAATTGGTCAAAACCCAAAGGAGGTATTGTACTAAAAGATCCAACCACTCCAACAGTAGCAAAAGGCAAAACCCAGAGTCACAGACACATACCTAGACAATGACATCACCACCAATTATAAGAAAAAGCAGGAAAAAAAAAAAAAAATTAAAAAATTAAAAAAAGAAGATTTTAAGAGACAAGACAAATGCAGGCTTTGGCGGGTTTCCAGAACCTGAAGTTGATATTTGAGCTGAAAGCCACCTCCTTCTCACCTTATTAATGCTCTTAACCCCTCCATTTACTGCTTATTTACGCCACCAACCCATATACCACACACTCACTGACAATCTCTCTCTCTCTCATCAGGGTCTTTACCTTCTTACCCAAGATTACTTGCTGTTCCTTCCACCTTAAGCACCTTCTACAGATCCACAGGTAGGTACTGCACCCCCATTGCCAATATAATATCACCCAACATTTTTAATCTTCTTTTTTCGTAAAACTCCACACATTTATGTATTTTAATTTATATTTTATTTATGGGTTTTGAATTTTGAGACTCAAAGGTGTTATCTTTACTAGTTTTTACTGCTGCCCCTGTTCCCATCACATTCCCACTGCAATTTTTTGGCGTTTCTGATATTTGGGTTTGAATTTCTTCACATTTGTGATGTAAGTATCTGTGCGGTTTTATAGCTGCATGTGGATATTTTATTGAAATTACAAATCATGGGGTTTTGACAATTTGTTGTTCTGGACAAACAGTGATTTGGGTTTTTGAAAATTTCCACATTTAGCTAGCCATTTCTGGTTTGGGAAGTGGGATTCTCTTTGACGGCGTCGTTTTGGTATTTTGTCAGTCTCTTTCGGTTCAGTTTCCCAGCAGCAAGCTGCCATCTGAATTCCCCCAGCTTTTTTTTTCTTCTTTTTCTGGGTTTGGATCCAGTGTGTTTTCAACTGGGATTTGAAAATTGTTTCTGGGTTTTCTGTTTTGGAAAGTCCCTGCCTGGTTTTACAAGGTAATGTTCTCTAAATTTGGATTTGATTCTTTTCCAAATCGTTTCCCTGCTCAACCTTTTGTTTTCTCTTAGATTACATTTCTCCTGTTTGGTTACTGAGAACAGCAAACTGATTGGAAAAAGGAAAATTTTGGATTAGTTTGTTGGATGTTGCTGAATGTGACTAGACCAAATAGGAATCTTCCTCTTGTACAAGTGTTGGTTTTAGTTTTACTTTGACTTCTGTTAATGTTGAAAATTGATGATGATCTTTCCTTAATGCATTTACTTGAATTTGATAATGGAGCATGATGTGACCTTTTTGGTTTGCTATTTCTGATATGAATGGTCTTACTTGGTTATACCTGCATTTTTTATTCACATTCTGGTTCAACTTTCGGGAGGGGGAAGGGGGATCGCCTATCTAACCTTTTGTTTTTCTACATGGTTTATAAGCAATTGTGAGCACCAAAATATGTCTTTGTTTCTCTGGCTTAGTTATGATCATCCACGAGAGGCACTTCTTAGTTTGCGTGATCAGTTGCAACTTACCTTCCGTTTTTTGTGGAAGCAATGCGATTGAATTTAATTGATTTACAATGGTGCAGGAGAATGAGAGTGTAACTATCAAGGTTCCACAGTTGACTAGAAATAGATAGACTATCCAGTAATGTCGAGGGTCGCTAGGTGGAAGCTTGAGAAGACAAAAGTCAAAGTGGTTTTCAGGCTACAATTCCATGCCACACATGTAAGTTGTAACTTATTAGAATTTACTGCTAAACTATATCTAGTTGATAGTTTTAATACATTCCCACTTTGTATTCACTTCTTATAGAACCCGTGCATAAACTTCTGGATTGTAAGGTGAAATAGAATGTCTTTTAGTCAATTGCTTAATGATGCATTAGTCAGTGTTAATTAAATCTTCTAAGCAGCCAATCTGGATTCATTCAGATTGTACCAAAAAAATAGGCTTTTCTTGTCAACTTTTTTGTATGTTGTATGTGTCACTACTAGCATTTTCCTGGCAATGCCCTCGCCCGAATCTGGTATTCAGTTGTGTCATATGATATGTAAGGTAATCTAAAATCGACCGTAAACTTCATGTTAGTAATGCAAGCCCGTAGATCTCATTAGTTGACTTGTTATTCAATTTTAATTTCTTATGGCTAATGGCTTAAAGTGTAACTGAAAAACATCTTAAGTTTGTATTTTTCCTATAGCATGATGGTGAAACGTGGTGTTATATATCTAGCAGCCACAATCTATGCTACGACTAAATATAATGTTTCTGCGTGGTTCAGGTTCCACAAACCGGATGGGATAAGCTGTTTATATCTTTCATACCTGCTGATTCCGGAAAAGCAACTGCAAAAACTACCAAGGCAAATGTAAGGAATGGGACCTGTAAATGGGGAGATCCTATCTATGAAACTACAAGACTTCTACAAGACACTAAAACCAAACAATACGATGAGAAGCTTTACAAACTTGTGGTAACTATGGTAATACTCCAGAATTTTTATGTATTCATAGATTTCTGCTTCAAATTCCGTTGATTTATAACCTAGTTTTCTCTAGTCCCTAATCACCGCCAGAGCAGCTGTCTGCAGCCATTACCTTGTTTAAACTGAGTTTAACTTTGTCTTTGGCCTAAATCTAACTGACATCAGGGTTCTTCAAGGTCTAGTATCCTTGGCGAGACTAATATCAACCTTGCTGATTATGCTGATGCTTCAAAGCCTTCGTCTGTTGCACTTCCACTCTTTGGATGTGATTCTGGAACTGTTTTACATGTGAGAATCTCTGAAGTTCAAATTATTTTAGACATAGTGTTATCTTAGGAAATCTAGTTGATTTCTCATTTAGCTTCCAGTAATTTGTTATTACTGGTTGGCAACTGCTATATGATCGTGTTTAGCAAATTTTTTTTTTTTTTGTCTTATTCCATGCCAGGTCACAGTGCAGCTGCTAACTTCTAAAACTGGCTTCAGGTAAGCATTAAAACATGTAAACCTATTGCTATATCTAATTTCAGTTGTTAATTTGTAGTTCTTTTACTTTCAGAGAGTTTGAGCAGCAGAGGGAGCTCAGAGATAGTGGTCTACGAACAACCTCTGACCAAAATAGAAATGATGTATCCACTACTAGAAAGATATCATCTTCTGAAGATACAGTGAATGATCAGATGGATAAGGTTAGTTGTTCTCTTCTGTCTCTATTTATCCCGTAGTCTATATGTTTGTTTCTGTTGACATTTTTATTTCACTCTCTATTTTGTTTAAAAAGGAAATCAAAAGATTTTGAGAAAAAGGAGCAAATGATAGATCAGAGTGCACCTTGGCATAACAACTTAAACATTAATAGACCAAAACCACATTCAATACAATACTCAAGACAAATCAAGACAGAAATTACTAATGGAACGTCCCGAAATTCCAGAACACACTCAATAAAATAGGAGATAGGGTTGGAAAAATATTATTTCAATCACTCTTTCTTATGATAGTACATCTATGGATCTATCTCTATCTCTTTTTCTGGTGTATGCTGGTTGCATGTCTTTTTATGACATTGTTGAGATTTGAATAAGCTTGTATATTCAGAAATTGGATTTTGAAAGGGAGCTGAAATAATAGAGAGTGAGAGGAAAGAATATTCACAACTGCAACCTCTAACAAAACTGCAGAGATCATGCTTTTCATTCATATTCATTCCTTTTCCTTACATCGGTCATCATCACCGTTCAAATACATGAGCCCTTGTGATTATGACACATGGCAGTACAAGGCATGTGAGCCATTGAAAATGAGACCTGATCTAAGACTATACACTTGGCATATGAGCTCAAGCTACCATAACAGAAAACAGTTACATAAAGATCAAATAGAAATCTACTAAGTAAATCATCTACTAATGAGAAATTAGTAAGCAATTTACTTTTCAACACTCCCTTCTAAATTGCTAACTGATTTCACACCAAGTAGACTTCTCAGGTAATTGAACCTTTCCCTGGGAAGAGCCTTTGTAAAAATATCAGCAATCTGTTCTTCACTTTTGCAGTAGATCAAGTCAACCACACCTTGAATTGCATCTCTAATGAAATGGAACTTCCTGCCAATGTGCTTAGTCCTTTGATGTGGCTATAGCTGATGTGTTGTCACAAAATAGGGAAGTTGCAGCAGCTTGCTCTTCTCCAAAGTCGTCGAGCACAAACCTAAGCCAAATGGCCTGAGAAGTTGCTTCAGCTGCACTAACATACTCTGTTTCTGCAGTTGAAAGTTCTACACTGTGCTGCTTAACAGAAGCCCATGAAAATGCTCCACTACCGATTGAAAAAGCATACCCTGAGGTGCTTTTCATATCCTCCTCGGATCCACTCCAGTCACTATCATAGTAGCCAATCAATAGAGCAGACTTTCCAATCACATATTCAATCCCAAAGACAATTGTCCCTTGGATATACCTTAGAACGCGTTTGGCAGCTCCATAGTGTTTCTTGGAAGGCTTATGCATGAACCGTGCAAGCAAACTAGCAGAGAACATAATATCTGGTCTAGTTGCTGTTAAGTACAAAAGACTCCCAACAATTTTCCTGTACAAACTCTCATCTGCAGGTTCACTTCCATCCTCTCTTCTCAGTTTATCAGTTGCAACCAATAGAGTGCTCACTGGGTTGCAGTCTTTAAGCCCAAATTTATCCAAGAGAGTCAAAGCATACTTTTTTGATGTATAAATATACTCCCTTCACTTTGAGTTACTCCCATTCCAAGAAAATGATGAAGTAAACCCAAATCTGACATCTCATACTTGCTCATCATTTCAGCTTTGAATTCTTGCATCATTTCCTCACTACTCCTTGTATACACTATGTCATCTACATAGATTGATACGATTAGAGTCCCAACACCTTCTTTGGTTCTCACATAAAGAGTTGCTTCACTTGAACTTCTGTGAAACCCACAATGAATCAAGTATGTGTTAATTTCACTATACCAGGCCCTTGGTGCTTGCTTTAGACCATAGAGGGCTTTTCTCAACCTATACACCTTGTCTTCAGCCCCTTTAATCACAAAACCATCAGGTTGATCCACACATTCCTCCTCCTCGAGAACACCATTCAGAAAAGCTGATTTAACATCCAATTGCAACAGTTTCCAACCTTTCTGTGCAATAGTATCTAACCTTGCCACTGGAGCAAAGGTTTCATTGAAATCAATCCCTGGTTTCTGTGTGTAACCCTTGGCTACAAGCCTTGCATTGTGCTTTTGAATGGAGCCATCTAGGTTCAGCTTTGTTTTATATACTTCACTCCCACAATAGGTTTGCTACTTGGTCTGTCAACTAATTCCCAAGTGGAATACTTTTCAATCATCAACATCTCCTGTCATAGCCTTTTTCCAAGCTTCATCTTTGACTGCCTCACTAAAATCTTCAGGTTCAATGATACTCATCTTGCATTGAGCATATACATCGCTCAAACTCTTCCATTTCTTTGGAGTATGGTCATAAGTTTCTGAGATTGAAACTGGAGAACCAAGTGAACTAGATTCCTGAGACGTATGCAGGTCTCTAGTTGTTTGTGATCTCAGAGGAGATTGCATAGACTGAGGTGAATCACTCTCAGATTCTAGCTCAGTTATCCTTGAGTTCCCTTCAGCATTCCAAGGAATAGCATATTGCACTGCCTCATTAGATTCCCAATTCCACATTGCTTTCTCATCAAAGATTACACTCCTTGACAGTTCAACCTTTTGAGTTCTCAAGTTGAAAACTCTTTACCCTTTTTCACAGTTGCTATATCTAACAAATACTCCCTTCTCACCAGTTTCCTCCAAATTGTGTCTTTTCTGTGAAGGAATGTGAATGTAACATAGAGAACCAAATATCTTCAAATGTTTGGCACCTGGTTTCCTTCCACTAAATGCCTCAAATGGGGCTATGTTGTTCAAAGCACTTGTTGGACACCGATTTTGCAAATACACAGCTGTGTTCACAACTGCAGCCCAAAACTTCAAGGGAATTTTCTTTTCAAACATTATTGTCCTAGCCATTTCAACCACAGTACGGTTCTTTCTCTCAGCAACACCGTTTTGTTGTCAAAAGAATAGGCAACAGTTAATTGCCTTTCTAACCCCATATCTTCACAGAACTTAGAGAACTCTAGGGATGTGTATTCTCCACCTCTATCACTCCTGAGTTTCTTAATTTGATAGCCACTCTGTAACTCAACCATGGATTTGAACCGTTTGAAAATGTTGAAGACTTGTGACTTGTGCTGTAGAAAGAACACCCACCACATTCTAGTGTGATATCAATAAAGGTAAGGAAGGATTTGTTCCCTCCAAGAGTAGTGATCTGCATTAGACCACAGATATCAGAGTGAATCAGTTCTAGAGGTGGTGATGCCCTCCAAGCCTTTTCCTTATCGAATGGTTCTCTGTGACCCTTCCTTGGAGCACATCCAGAGCAAACATGCTCAGTGACTTGAAGTCTAGGTAAACCTTGCACCATTTCCTTGTCTTGCAGGAGCATCAAACTGATGTAGTTTAGATGTCCATATCTTCTATGCCACAACCAAGATGACTCTTCAACAGTCGCTCTATTAGCCATGTGAGGATTGACATATTCCAAACTTAAGGGAAAGCATCTGTTTCCTTTCGTTGGGACACTTGCAATCAAGTCTTCCATCTGTCTATCTCCATAAATATCAACCATGTAATCACCAAACACAAGCCAATATCCATGTTCTACCATCTGTCCTACACTCAATAAGTTTTCATCCAACCCAGGTACAATCATAACTTCTGTAATATACCTAGTCACACCCTTTATCTCTATAACCAATGTGCCTTTGCCTATTGACTGCACTAAATCTCCAGTGCCCATTTTAACTTTACACTTCACATTCCTGTCAACATCAATAAGCAAAGATTCATGGGAGGTCATATGGTTGCTACATGCACTATCTACATACCATATATTCATATTCCTTCCAATAGGATCAGAATGGCAGGCATAAAACATGGTTGCAGATTCTGTTACCTGATTTGCAAAGTTTACAAGCTTCCCAGCCTTGTTTGGTTGATCAGTCCTTGATGAGATGACCAAAACGATTGCATCCATGGCATTTCGGCTTCCCTTTAAACCAACACTCACGATAGTGTAGCTTATAACAGTGCTTGCATTTTCCCTTAGCCTAATCAGATTTTCCTCCTTGGATCATATTTGCCACCTTGATTAGCAAGATTCTGAGGTTTAGGATCCCATTTCTTTCCCTTCGATTTCCAATTCTTCTTTGGTTTAGAATTACTGAAAGAGGAATTTGGTTGAGTTCCCCTTGAATTCACATTCATACTACTGAAAGCTCTCTCTGGATTCAGACTCATACTATTGAATGCTCTCTCAGTGGTACTCTCAGCATGCCTATCAAGGCGCTGTGCAAATCCTCTCAGTGCAGCAATAACCTCTTGCACCTCAATAGTTTCAATGTCCTTAGTCTGATCGATCACATAGCAAACAGGATCAAAGTCTTTAGTCAAGCTTATAAGCAATTTCTGAACCAAACGCTCTGTAGGTAAATCTTCTCCATAACCCTTCATTTGATTCACCAACTCGAGAAGACGAGTGAGATACACAGACAAGGTTTCATCATCCCTCATCCTTGTGTACTCAAAATCACGGCGTAGACCCTGCAACTTAATGGATCTCACTTGCTTATCGCCATGAAATTCCTGGTGTAAGATATCCCAAGCACCCTTTGAGGTCTCTTCGTTTGAGATTCTGGGAAAGATGTCATCCGAGACAGCTCCTTGGATGATACCCAGTGCCTTAGCATCCTTCATTAGCTTATCGCTCAGAGAAACTCCCTCTGACTCCGATGAGCCTTCATCTCCAACCTTCTTATCCTTCGATTCTGGAATTTCAAGCCTTTTTCAACTAAATCCCAGATTCCATGTGATTTGAAAATAGTTCTCATTCGGATCTTCCAAAATTCATAGTTTTCACCTTTGAATGTTGGAGCCCGAAGATCACTACTACCTGACCCAGCCATCTGAGAACTGAATCGATGAGATGAGTTGAACCGGAAATTTCATGTTGGATTTCCGAGCACAACCTTCACAGATCGACGCCCCGATTCTGGATACAACCTAGGCTCTCGATACCATGTTGAGATTTGAATAAGCTTGTCTATTCAGAAATTGGATTTTGAAGGGGAGCTGAAATAATAGAGAGAGTGAGAGGAAAGAATATTCACAACTGCAACCTCTAACAAAACTGCAGAGATCATGCTTTTCATTCATATTCATTACTTTTCCTTACATCAGTCATCATCACCGTTCAAATACATGAGCCCTTGTGATTATGACACATGGCAGTACAAGGCATGTGAGCCATTGAAAATGAGACCTGATCTAAGACCGTACACTTGGCATATGAGCTCAAGCTACCATAACAGAAAACAGTTACATAAAGATCAAATAGAAATCTACTAAGTAAATCATCTACTAATGAGAAATTAGTAAGCAATTTACTTTTCAACAGATTTGCCTTGACTAATCCTCTGAGGTTTGTCATGCATGTGTGGAAGATACATGCTGCCGGCCAAAAGAAACACCTTTTTCAGAATGCGTTTATGCTATTAAAGATGAAATTAGGCTCACTGTTGCTGCTATGATGTGAAAGCATTAACGGGTTGACAGATGAGAAAGATAGGTCCTGCTTTTGCAGAGTTTAATGTGTATATCCGTCCTCTTACAACATCTTCCATGAGTTGGTTACTGAGAAACTTAATCTCTCTCACAAATTCTGAGACTGATAATTTTTTACTTTTTCTTGTACTTGTAAGATTGTTTGAAAATTTCAAATTATTTGACACAAATTGACATACTTACACAGTGCATTATATGACTTCTTTTACCATATGGAGTTATTATCTTTGTGATGGGTGTTTTGCATATGTTGTGATAATATATGCTGTTTTCTTATTTCTACAGATGAATTCGAAGGTTAAATTCAGAGAACTGTCTCCCCTTGAAGAGGGGGCTGGCCCAAATGAAGAGTATGCAGATTCAACTGGTGGATTTGAATGTTCTTCCAATACTTCAGAAAGTTTATATGCTGAGAAACATGACACGTCTAGCACCCATGAGATTGATAGTATTAAGAGTACCGCCTCTGGTGATTTAGGGGGATTGTCCCTTAGTCAAAGTCCTGGACAAGAGAAACGACATCCCACTGATCAGCAATTCTTGGCACAGGGGACCAGCGAGTGGGCTCATAGCTGGGGTTCTGAATTTTCTGCAGATGCTGATTTGCCAATTACTTATGAGGAAAATAGTAGGCTTAGAGGAAGCTTGGAAGCTGCTGAATTATCCATTCTTGAGCTTAAGCAGGAGGTGAGCTCTTTACAGGTTCATGCTGATGAAATAGGCAATGATGCTAAAAAAATTTCTCTTCAACTTGATGCTGAAATTGCTTCTGGAGAGCAATTAGCAAAAGAAGTTTCCGTACTGAGATCCGAATGTTCAAAGTTAAAAGAAGATCTTGAGGAGCAAAAAAGTTTCAATTTAACCATTCCATTCTCCCGCAGAGAAACTATTGAGACGAGCCAAGTTCACATTTTTCATCAGTTACAGCTCAGGTGGTTCAAGGGGATTTCAAGTATGGAAGATAAATTAAAAGAGCTTCAGAGGAAGGCAATCTTGGGAGTAAATGAAAGGGACTTCCAGTCCTGTCACTTGGATTTCGAGGCATTGCTTAGTGTTTTGCAAGTTCTCAAACAAGAGACTGGGCAGGCAAGTTCAGGGATGAACATGACAAGCGTAAACCAGGCTGATAATATGACTTTACATAAAGGTGAGCAATTAGTACTAGGAACAAGGGTGGATGCAGATTTCTATCAAATCAAGGGTGCGGTTCATTGTATAAGCATACCTGGCCTGGTGTTGCAAGACTTTGATACTGTAGATGCTGCCAATGCAATGAAAGGGAAATTTGTTGAACTTTTAAGGGAGTTGGATGAGTTGAGAGCTGATCGGGAAAGCCTTGCAAAGAAAGCAGACCAGATGGAATGCTACTATGAAGCTCTCATTCATGAACTTGAGGAAAACCAGAGACAGATGATGGGAGAATTGCAGAGTCTCAGAAATGAGCATTCTACTTGCATGTACACAATTTCATCTGCTAACTCTGAGATGGAGAGAATCCAGCAAGACATGAACAACGAGCGAATAATATTTTCCAAAGAAAAGTGTGATTTGGACTCTCTGAACAAGGAGTTTGAAAGAAGGGCTACTACAGCAGAAGCAGCTCTTAAAAGGGCACGCATGAATTACTCTATTGCAGTGAACCAGTTACAGAAGGACCTTGAATTGCTTTCTTTCCAGGTTCAGTCCATGCATGAAACTAATGAGAACCTCATTAAGCAGGCTTTTGAAGATTCTTTGATTCCAAGGTTTCAGGAGTGTGAAGAAACAGTGCAGAATCGGAAATCAGATTCAGAGGATTTTCCGTCTGCAAAATATTTGCAGTGTCAGAATAAATGTTACGAGACAAAGAATCAGAAGTTAGATGGGGATGCATTATCAGACGATTTGAGAAGATCCGTCCTCTTACAGAAGGGGCTCTACCAAAAGGTTGAAGAAGAACTTTATGAGGTGCATCTGGTGAATGTGTATTTGGATGTATTCTCAAAGACTCTACAAGTTACTTTGGTTGAAGCAAGTGCTGACTTCAGATTGACAAAAGAGAAAGTGCATGAACTTTCACACCAGCTGGAGCTTTCAACTGAGTCCAATGAGTTATTGATGCTGAGGCTGCAGACTGCATTGGATGAGATTCGCTGCCTGAATGAGTACAAGGAAACTTGTAATTCCATCCGCAATGACTTGGCTCGGAAGAACCAAATTTTGGAAGCAGATTTACAAAACACTACCAGTGAAAATGGTCTTCTTACCCAGAAGATTGTTGAATGGAAAGGTATGATAAAAGAATATGAAACTTATGAGAGCAAATACAATGCCCGCTCTACTGAAAAATTACAGCTGGAAAATTTGTTGCAAAAGGAAACCTTAGAAAATGGCACTCTACAAAATAGACTTTCCTCTTTGCAGGAAGAGTTGAAATCTGTCAGAATTGACTTTTATGAGCTTGCTTGTACGAAGGAGGATCTGCAGAATACTGTAAACTTTCTACAGGGCAAGTTATGGAATCTGTTGGCATCTTATGACCTAAAGTATAAAAGCCTGGCTCCTTGCGGTGGATCTGTCTGTCAAGACTTGGAATCCAAAGATTTACCAGGTGTACTGTTGCAAATAGAAGAGCTTCAGAACAAGGTATATGAAAAGACTGTCCAGATGATTGAAGAGAAGAAAGGCCTAGTGCAAGAAAGAGATATTGCTCAAGAGTCTTTACGTGCAGCAGAATCTGATAATCTGATGATGAAGCAGAAATTTGAACATGATCTACGAGGTACAGTGGATAAACTAGATGTTTTGAGTGCGCTGGTTCACAAGCTCCAGTTACGAGTTGAGGCCATTGCAAACAGACCCGAGATTAGCTCTGAAGCTGAAGACAATTATGAACAACAGCACAGAGAGCTTTTGTCTGATCTTGATAATTTAGAAATGGAGCTCCAGCAACTTACTTCTAAAAACGAGGGCCTTGCTGAGGAATTTATGGCATTAGAGAAAGTAACTGAAGAACTAGCAAGGTGTAACCTGGCCATAGCAGCATTAACAGAGGAAAAAGAAGCTTTGATGGTGTCCTTACAGGATAAAACTGAAGAATCTTCCAGGCTTGCTCTCGAGCTTAATAATTTGCAAGGGAGTTTGCTTTCTTTGCATGATGAGGTCCACACAGAGGAAAATCTCAGAGATAAGTTAGAGAGTAAAATTACAGATCTCACTTCCCAATTGAACGAGAAGCATTGCCAGTTGCTAGGTTTTGATCAGCAGAAGGCTGAGCTGGTCCATCTCAAACAATCGGTATCCGATCTAGAACTGGAGAAATCAAGAGTTTCCCATCTCTTGTTGGACTCTGAGGAATGTATAAAAGATTTAGAAGCTCAATTGTTTGAAATGCATGAATTTTCGATAGCTACTGATGTTGGACTGTTTTTCACAAAGGCTCAATATGAGACAAGGGTTGAAGAACTAGGAAGGTGCAACCTCACCATAGCAGTGCTGTCAGAGGAAAAAGAACTTTTGATGGCGTCTTTACGGGATAAAACTGAAGAATCTTCCAAGCTTTCTCTTGAGCTTAAAAGTTTGCAAGGGAGTTTGGTTTCTTTGCATGATGAGGTTCAAACGGAGAGAAATCTCAGGGATAAGTTAGAGAGTACAATTACAGATCTCACTTCCCAATTGAATGAGAAGCATTGCCAGTTGCTAGGTTTTGATCAGCAGAAGGCTGAGCTTGTCCATCTAAAACAATTTTTATCGGATCTAGAACTTGAGAAATCAAGAGTTTCCCGTCTCTTGTTGGATTCTGAGGAATGTTTAAAAGACGTCCGTGAAGAGTGTTCCTCCATTTCTGCTTTGGAGGCTCAATTGTCTGAAATGCATGAATTTTCAATAGCTGCTGATGTTGGACTCACTTTCACCAAAGTTCAATTTGAGACAAGGATTGAAGAACTAGAAAGGTATAACCCAACCGTAGCAGAATTATCAGAGGAGAAAGAAGCTTTAATGGAGTCCTTGCAGAATAAAACTGAAGAATCTTTCAAGCTTTGTCTGGAGCTTAATAGCATGCAAGGAAGTTTGCTCTCTTTGCAAGATGAGTTGCAAACTGAGAGAAATCTCAGAGATAAGTCAGAGAGTAGAATTACAGATCTCACTTCCCAATTGAATGAGAAGAACAGTCAGTTGCTAGATTTCAATCAACAGATGGCTGAGTTGGTCCATCTCAAACTATTGGTATCGGACCTAGAGCTAGAAAAATCAAGAGTTCTCCGTCTCCTGTTGGATTCTGAGAAGTGTCTTAAAGATGCTCGTGAAGGGTGTTCTTCAGTCTCTGCTTTGGAAACTCAGTTATCTGAAATGCATGAATTTTCAATAGCTGCTGAAGTTGGACTCACTTTCACAAAAACTCAATATGAGGCTGTGATTGAAGAGCTTTGTCAGAAACTGCACTTTTCAGATAGCCAAGTTTCTGATATTCGCAACAATTTCCTTAATGTAGATAATATGCTTAACAAATGTCTTGCTAGCGAAAGGCATTACCTTGAAGAGAACACTCACTTGATGACAAGTCTCATTTCCCTTAAATCTGAGTTGGCAGCCTCCAGTGCTCAAAACAGGATACTTATTGATGCAAACAGTGCAATGAGGACCGAACTTGATGAATACAATAAAAGAGCTGATAATACGGAGGATATTGTCCGCATGGATAAAAATCAGTCTGCTCTTGAGGTTGAAAGGCTGGAACATCTTCTAATGACATCTGAAGAAGAGATTGATAACCTGATATTCTCCAAGGAAGAACTAGAAGTCAAAGCTTTAGTACTCAAAGCCAAGTTGGATGAACAGTCTGCTCACATAACCTTGCTGGAAGGATATAAGGATGAAATGGAAATGCTGCACGATAGATGTAGAGAGCTTACACAGAAGGTTGCTGAACAGGTCTTAAAGACGGAAGAGTTTAAAAACTTGTCCATCCATTTTAAGGATCTTAAAGACAAGGCTTATGCCGAGGGGCTCCATGCACAGGATAAAAAAGAACCAGGAGGGCCACCAGCTGCCATGCCAGAGTCCTTAAGAATTGTCTTCATCAAAGAACAATATGAAACCAAGCTGCAAGAACTGAAACAACAGCTTGCTATGTCCAATAAGCATAGTGAGGAGATGCTCCGGAAATTACAAGATGCAGTCAATGAAGTTGAGAACAAGAAAAAATCAGAAGCTACTAATGTGAAGAGAAATGAAGAGCTAGGAATGAGGATATTGGAATTGGAGTCTGACCTACATTCAGTGCTTTCTGAAAAGCGTGAAATAATGAAAGCATATGACCTGATGAAAGCTGAAAAGGAATGCTCATTAATAAGCCTCGAGTGCTGTAAGGAAGAAAAACAAGAGCTTGAAGCGTCTTTGCAGAAGTGCAATGAGGAAAAAGCTAAAATTGCTTTAGAACTCACCTCAGCAAAGGACTTGCTTGAGAGCACGTCATCATCTATAAATTATCAGAGGGACGCAGACACATCTGGCCTGCAAAGCAGCAGAATAGCAGAGGAAACTTTAGCTAAGTTTTCTGAGCTAGATGTAGCCAATGGTGAAGCATCTCAGCGTGAATGCATGAATTCCATTGATGAAGCAGACCAGTCAAATGTACTCAATAATATAGACTCCAAGCAGGTAATTAACTGTTTTTATGAGTATTATCTATATTAGAGTAATTTGCTCCTTTGATACCTCTAATTCTTTGTGCAAATGTGTAGCACCCAGACGCTTATGTTAGCTTATATACGTTATGCATGTTAGTATTTTCCATTAAGTTCTGGGAAAGTGAACAAAGATTGCCTTTTCATTCTGCCCTTTCTAAAGACGTGCTTTCAGTTTGCTATGCTTTTCTACCTTTTCCATCATAGTGAGTTCGGATGGTTCTTCTGAAGTTATAGTTCTTACTATACCAGTTGACAGTGCCTCAGTGAGTTGCTGCTCCAAATATTACCTAACTAATAGCACTTCTATTTCATTTAGTGCTAGCCTTTCTTTACACAGTTCACGTTCCCTGCTTGCACCTTAAACGCATTTCCTAGAAAGTATCACCACTGGAGTGAAAGTCAAAGCACTCCATGTTGACTTTGGTACTACCAGTTTTTATCAGTCCTCGAAGGTTTAAACTCCTTGTTCACAATTAAAGTTGTCAACGTTTCCATGAAATAATGGTGAAATCTACTTATGAAAGAAGTCCTACATTAGGTCAACTCAGAATAGTATAAGTACGATCTTTATAATATGGCTGCCTAGTTGGCTATGAATGTGTTATTCATACCTCGTACTTCTTGTGTTGCTGATTATGTATGCTTATTCTAGTAGCCTCTTCGAACTTTACATAGAGTTTTAAGGCCCAAAGCTTAAAGTCTAGCATGGAAAACTTAGATAAGGAGGTATGTATTTCATACAAACACAAGTGAGCAAATACTTTTGTGTTGCTACAGTTTATCTTCTGAAGTTGGGGAGCAGGAACCGGATAATAATTTCTCAACATCGTTTCTAGAATCTAGCTCCTGAGATATAATTTTCTTTTGCAGCATATCTTTTTTAATCTGTATTAATCTTCTTGCAGTTGGAAAGGATGAAACATGAAAATTTGCTTCTTCCAATCGATGATCAACACCTTGACCCAAATTTTCCTGGTTTACAAAGAGAGATTATGCAATTAAACAAGGTCAATAACTTTGTGATCCTTACAACTTCTAATATAAGTGTGTCCTTGAACTGTATCATGTTTCGTATAAGCATGTCCTTGAACTGACTTCATGTTTCGGATCTTTGATTAGGCAAATGAAGAATTGGGAAATATATTTCCCTCATTCAACGAATTTTCTTGCAGTGGCAATGCATTAGAGAGGGTGCTAGCCTTGGAAATTGAACTTGCTGAAGCATTGCGGGCAAAGAAGAAATCAATTATCCAGTTTCAAAGGTACATTTCACTGAGTAAATTATCAATTTCGTGATTAGACTTTAGATGCATGTCAACTAAAACCTTTGCAGCAGTTACTGGTAATTTCTTTCCAGCTTTGGTGTATTTTGGGTTCGCACAGGATGCTAAATTTGTACAATTATAAACCAGAAGAATTTCGTAATGTACTCATCTATTGGTTTTTGGACCTTTAGGGGAAAAAGTGATTATTTGAAAATTAGCAGAAACTAGGCATACAATTTCTTTTGAGTTCAATAATTAACATGACATCCTCCCTTGTTCCAGTTCTTTCGTGAAACAACACGGTGACGAGGAAGCAGTTTTTCACAGCTTTAGGGACATCAACGAGCTAATTAAAGACATGCTGGAGATTAAGGGAAGATATGCTACCGTGGAAACAGAACTCAAAGACATGCATGACCGTTACTCCCAGTTAAGCCTTCAATTTGCAGAGGTCGAAGGGGAGAGACAAAAACTAATGATGACTCTCAAGAATGTCCGAGCGTCAAAGAAAGCCCTAAACTTGAATTGCTCCTCAACATCCCCTTTTCTAGACCCTTCGTAATAGTCACCGTAGCCATCCATTCTTGTTTGCGAAGAAATAGCCCTTAACGGGGCTGAGAATTGATGGTCCGACATGCCTTGCTGCGTCATGTTATCGTATATGTGAAGGGTGAATAATGTATGGACCAGTTAGCCGCTGGTGGTGAAACTTTCCGATGTTGAAATGTGGTATCGAAATCTCAGCAGCAGTGTAAATAGAAACCTCTGCTGGTCTGTGTAACTGGTTTATAGTATCACAGGTACAGAACCCTGTTATGAACCCTTCATTTTTGGGTTGCTGGGGGAATATGTTGTAGTTCGGCTGTATAGTCAATCAAAGATTTTGTCATTTATATTTAAACATAAAAAATAAAAAAGCATCTTTTTCCCACATCCCTTCTCCATACCAATTTCATGTGGGAGGGGATGAGACTTGCAACCAAGATGTATCTCAAGTGGTGAAGAACATTCAAGATGAAAATTTAAATAGTTCGGAACAAATGCAGTGATACGTACAATAACATCCACAACAACAACAATCATAAAATCTTATCTCACTAAGTGGGGCCAGTTGTATAAATCCTAGAACACCATTACGCTCAATTTTGTGCCAAGTCTTTCATTAGATCTAAGTACTTCAAGCCTTTTCTTAAAGTTCATTTCCAAGTTTTACTAGATAGCTCTACCCATTTGATCTCGAGCATCTGTCTCGTAATTGCATCTTATAACCGGAGTATCTGTAGGTTTTTGTTTCACATGTCCAAACCACCCTTAATTGATGTTTTCTCATCTTATCTTCAATTTCGGCTACTCCTATTTTACCTCGAATATTCTCGTTCTTAATCCTATCCTTTTTGGTGTGTCCAGACATTCAATGAAGCATTCTCATCCCTGCCACACTTATTGTGTGTACGTGTTAATACTTGATCGCCCAACATTTTGTGTCATAAAGCATTGCTGGCCTATTGTTGTCCTATATAATTTTTCTTGAACTTAGTGGCATACAACGATCACACAACACACCCGACGTAACCTTTCACTTCATCCATCCAACTTGTATTCTGTGGTCGAGGCCTCCATCCAATTTTACGTTCTTTTACAAGATAGCGAAAGTGTTCCCTCTTTGGTACTTCCTGATCTCCAATCCTTACCCCTAACTCATTGAACTTCCGTTCCCCCACTAAACTTGCACTCCATATACTCTGTCTTTGACCTACTTAGACGAAGACCTTTACATTCCAACACTTCCCGCCAAAGGTTAAGCTTTGCATTTGCTCCCTCCTAAGTTTCATTTATCAACGCTATATCGTTTGCGAAAAGCATATACCAAGGAATATCGTCTTGAATATGTACATTAAAATCTACAGGTGAAAAGCCAAAAAAAAAAAAAAAAAAAAAAAACCTGCTCTTGAACCGATAAAACACGAATTCTGCTTTCCAATAAACTCGCGAATCAATCAAATCAATATGTTCGTCTGCTTTTTTTTTCATTTACACTTGTATTCATTGATGCCAGCAAACCAGAAGCAGCTCCTAATGCATCAATATGGTCCTTTTCTCACTAACAAATCACACGCAATAAGGAACTATAACGTGTTTTACATACGGAGATTATAAGATTCAAAATAACAAGTCTGGCTGATGGATCCATTAACTTCTTGCTGCTACTTGTGACCGCCCGGGAACAGAGATTTAAACTGCATCCCATCAGCAACACGAGAAGACACGGAAAACACTAACAGACTGAAGCAGTTCCGCGAAGCTGGTTACCAGAACCTACAATATTGAACATGAACATCGAGGCTGCTCTGGAGAATCATTGATCAACTTATCTGTAGAAAAATGCAACTGTCATTCTCGTGTGACCGGAACCTTAATCTGTTGTTTTGTTAACATAATCCTAAATCTACGCATTACATAACATTGACGTCAAAGTGTCTCATATTACAAAATTCGTATGCATTTCTGCTAGCCAGAATTTTTAGTTCCATAATTTCATCTACTAAAAATTATTAAAAAGGGGGATCAATCTATGGATATTGTTATACATAATAGCAGAATGATAGCAAACTGGAAAAGCTAATAAGGCAAGATATACAACAAGGGGGGGAGGGGAAAGACTGAGGTTCAGTTTAGAAAAAAAACATACAAAATAAAGACGAAATGAAAATGAGCCTATTGTGTTAGTTGGATCTATTACGAGAGACAACACGTTTGCTCAGTTAATGAGAAAGCATACGAAAGAAAAAAAAATGGAAAAGAGCTTATTGTGTCATGTCTTTAAGAAACTGCAGTTACGAGAAGTAGCATGAGAAATTAGTTATTGACGTAATACTGAATCCAGATCTAGCATGTGTGCTGAGGGTCAAGAAATCGAGATGAATCAGAAACAAGACACCTTGTTGGTTATTGCTCAGAATGAGCTGTGTTCATAAGAGATTGATGCATAATAATTATGTCTTAATAAAACTGATTGCTAAATGGGGGTCAACACTCATGAAAACTACCATGATGTCGGATAGTTAGGGGAAGAGACTATAGTAAAGGTAACAATTCAACAAAGAGCATGTTCTATAAGATATATCCAAGATTCCAACATAACTGCAAATATTCAGGCTGAAAGAAAAACAAAACTGCATCTTGTAAAACATAAACATAATTACCATTCTTTTTGTCTGTGATCGGAGGACGCACAACCACGTGCATAGTGATGAGACCTCCTGGTAGTTCTCCAACTGGATTTCTGGAATCAGCAAGTGTCCTGTTGTTTTCCAGTATCTTTCCCGCGTTAATAAGCTTCAAATCATTTATTGTCCTTGGACCATTTTCTTTCTCTATCAAACAGATTACATTACATAAGAAAATTATAAGTCAATCTCAAAGCAAATCACAATGGTGCGATCATAAAGCAACCTAAGTTTCATTACTTTTGTCAAAATATAGGCTATGTTTGCATTTTTTCAATATTCTGTTTGCTCAGTGCAAGAGGCAAACACATGATATGTCTATTTTCCGACATCAGCAACATATATGCAACAACTATGACTAACTTAAGCATACACTTTCATAACATATGCTACGATAAAAGCAACAACAATTTCCAAAAACATATGACTAACTTGAGCATACACTTTCAAGAACGACTAAGAACTCCGTCACCTGACTAATTTTATCAATATTCTGTTTTTGGATTATGCTCAAGTTCGTCATCTTTAGGAGTTAGTCATATGTTCTAATGCAGTAACAAACAAGTACATTCAAAACATTATCCATAAACATATGACTAACTTGAACATACACTTTCTAGAACGACTAAGAACTCCGTCATAATTCATTTGTATGGATTTCAAGCCGTTACATGAGATCATATCAACACTGAGTGACATAGTTAGAGCCTCAAATTTCTTGGATAATGGCAAAACAACTATGATAAAAGCAACAACAATTTCCTCACAGCATTTTCAATACATAAACATTATCTTATTTCAACAATTTTGGCCAATAATCATAAAAAATAATGTGATATGTAGAACGAGAAGATGCAGAAAAGCTCTCAAGAATCCCAACCCAAATCATATAAAAAGAAAAAGAACCTTAAATAATATAGGTTAGGCAGCAATATAAAATAAATAATAAAAAGAACACAAATTTAACAGAAGAATTAATTAGGATAAAAAGAAAAAAAAAAAAAAAAAAAAAACCTTTAGGCCATTGTGCCAGTATTTTCTCCTTGAGTGATTGTACAGTGGTAGATGGGCTATACTTCTGTGGTCCTATGTCGGTCCCATCAATTAGCCTGAATTTCAGCTCAATCAAATCTTGACCTGCCGCCATTGATGAACCTTCCAATCCAGCAAAACCCCACCTCTCAATTTCTCAGACCACTTTCCAAGAACCAGATTAAAACCCCCACAAATGGCATAAAAAAAGAAACCCAGATCAAATCTGATCAAGATTCACACTTGGATTAAAACCCAGAAGAGTCAAAGCTCATATACCCATGAAAGAAGCAAGCTTTTTATCCAAAAAGCAAAGCTTTGTATTGAAGTTGCAGTAAAAAAGAACCAAAGTTCTTGGTGATGGGAACCCAAAGGGCAGTGACAGATTAGAAATCTGGATAGACAGAGAGAGGAAGAAGAAGAAGAAGACAGCTCCTTTGAATTGCTTGATGTAGAAATTAAGAAAGTAGCCTAAAACGATCTGAGCTAGATTTTTCACCTGAATTAACAGAAGTTTCTCAGTGATGGATGTGTGATTACATAATTGCCCATGTCTTATCTTTGTATTGACAAAATTACTTTAAACTTTTTTATGACATGTTTGGGTGTAGTTTTCGGTAATTGATGGTTGGAGAAATGTTAAGAAAGTAGAACGCTCTATAGACTTTTTGTGACTTTACAATTTAACGTTAATTCATGTTACTATTATAAATTATTGTGCTAAAAACATGAGGTGGTTGAAAGTTCATAGAGAATCCTACTTTTAATAGTTTCCTTAGCTTGTTCCCTATATGATGACTAGTAGGATTATATTTTTATTAATCAACAATTGTCATCTATCTAATTTGAAGTTATACACAATTCGTTGAAGTTGAGGTTGAATGTCATTTAAGCAAAGTAGATTCTTTTTTTTTTTTTTTTTACAAACTATATTTTAAATTACAGGAAATGGAGTTCGAACTGACGTGCAGAAATGGGAGCACACAACTCTAATCAACTTAACTAAACCCAATTTCTAGAGGAAACTAAATGTTAATTAAATAGAAATTGAATGTTATGATACAATTGTCTTTCAACTAAAATAAGCTGAAAATAATTAGTTTTAAAATCTTGACACTAGGGTATATGAATAATGAAATAATAATTGAATGATAGGAGGATACTTACTAGTCGATTGTTTTCCTGTCTAGATACTTTCAAAATTGTAGATTCTTCTCCTTTCATGAATTGCATTAGGTTAATGAGAAATATAATCAAAACTAGAATAATACGAGAATAAGAACAAGTAAGCACTTGTGATTGATAATTAGTCTTTTATTAGTGATAGATGCCTTCACTTTAGTTAGATTAGATTGTTCAAATTTGACTCACATGAATGCGAATAATATATATTTATGATGAATTTAATGCTTAATTGTGGCCAAATCAATAATAATAGCATAATTTTGGCTCGAGTGTGTTGGTCCATCTAAAAAGTATTTTTTGTAAATAAGAGTAGTTAATTTATGGAAGTACACTATTCAGTACTACAATCTAATGATATTCCTCTTCACTTGTAAGTTAGAGGTCCTAAGTTCGGTTCTCGCTAAAGGCGAATTTGAAGCACATTATTGCTAGCTAGCTCATTATGAGACTAAGTACATTCCCTTATTTTTAGTATCGATAATATCGTTTGTCAAAAAAAAAAAAAAAAAAAATGAAAGTAAACCAAACAGGACCTGGTCAGAAATGTAAAGCGGCCTTTGAATCAGATAATTGTTAAGTAAATGTCTTTTTCTAATTAGCTGTATTAATATCTGTAAGTTGAAGGTGGCGGCGGCGGCGGCAGGCGCAGGCAGGCCACTTGCTTATGCTTGTTTGGCTTTGTTTTTGTTTGGTTGGATGTTAGTGAATTTTGTCTGTCCCAAAATCCTTCTGCCTAATTGCCATTTGTCGTTGGCAACTTGGCACCACTTTTCAAAGCATGTATTAGAAAAGAGAAACGACAATCACACATATTAACTTTTTTAACATGCTCTTTTTTATTTTTAATTATCAAATTAAATAAATTAAAAAGCAAAACAACAGACATAACTAATCAGAAACGTATAAGAAAAAAAAATATATATATATTTGAACGATCGTCATTTTCCATTTAGATAACTATATCATGATTCTTCAAATCATTGAGTTGATGTAGATGAATCTCTCTCCCCTTTTAGTAATAAAAAGATGATGGAGAATGTTAAATAATGGGGGAATTAGAATCCATTTACATAACTTTCTATGACCACATATGACTTGGTTCATGAAAGCATCTAACAACATCACTATTTGTCATGTTGTTATTGAATTGGTCAATATTGTCACCCGAAGTAAACCTATTCAGATCAAAGTCATGGAAGGCAACCACCATACCAAACAAAACTTTTTCTACGGCACCTAATATTTTGAAACATGCAATACAAAATAAATGATAAATATGGACTTTAGATTGTAGTGAATATGTCAAATCTCAAATTAATAAGGCATCGTTCAAATTTAAAAGGGTTTTGATACTTATCAAGGATTTTAGGAGCATCTTGAGACTACTTTTGAAATAATTAAAAACGTTAATGATTACTTTTACTAACAGATCTGAGTCGTAGAAGACATTTGAAGAAGTACATAATTGATATTTCTTAAAAAATCACTCTCAACTACTTTTCCATAAAATATTGAATTTTTAATAATAATTTCACTATGTTTCTAGTAAAATAACTTCTAGGACTTCTAGTAAAAACACTTATTAGTATAATCATTTCTTATATAATTAAGTCCCAAACGTGTCTTAATACTGTCTAATAAGTACTTTTTATTGAATTTGCTTGGAATCTTCTCAATATCCTATGCCATTTTGTTAGTAGGAAGATGTTCATATCATAGTTACATTAGTATGATGGGAAAATGTTTCCATCACAGTTATATGGATGTCATCCACAATAAAAGGAAATGCTTGATTCTTTTTATGTAAGAAGCCGATATTTTTTCTTTCAAACAAATCACAATTACACAAGTGTAAAATAAATTATATAAAAAAAGTCTCTTCTATTAAGTTATTTTTATGCGTAAAACTGTGTTTCGAAGACGAAAAATACACTTTAAGATTGTGTAGGATTGGAATGAGGCTCACAAATGAGTCAACCAGACAACTTGCAGGCTGGCTCCAACCTCCAACAATCACAAAGCAATTCCCAGTGATTGTATTGGAGGCCGAGGTCTGCTCAAAAACTATATTCAAATTCTGCATTATGGCATCAGGGAACCTAATATTCCTCTGCATAATTGCATGCCTGCATTTTGAAAGCGATTTTTTCACATGGTTTGCTGCCCCAGCACACACTACTTATTTTCTTTCATTTTTCATTTTAATTTTTTTGACATGTCTCATTCCTCAATTATGGTGTGCAAAACTCTCCTGCTGCGAAAAAAGAGATCCTTAGCAATTCTTAGTTGTATATTCCCTCGTTTCTACCTCATTAGGTTACGTGATAATGGAGATAGACATTAAGGAAATATAAAATCGGTTACAAGGTAAACTCTCTCCTGAGTAAGTTGTAAATGCGGTTGTATCTTGTCAGTCGCCTAACCAAACGATGCTTTATTAAACTGAAAGTCTGATGGCAGCTAATGTAGATAAGACTATAGCTTTCAGTTATTGTTCCTCATTCAAAAGTGACGATGCAAGCATTGATATCAATGTTATCAGACATATCATACCATGAATACCCTCTTAAATACCCTTTATTTCTGCAGAAGAAACACAATTCTAACTCTGCAATGTGAAGAGGATTTTATAAAATACTAAGTACGAATGCTCGTTGCCGGTATGGAAGCAGTATACAGATAATGTACCCGAAAACAATGGACTAAGCAAGCGCAGCAACTGTACTTTATTTTCATTCACTTTTACAAGCAATACGTATATAGTACATGTACTGTCTATAGTTGTACAATAATATTCAATCAAATTTACATGACCTTTTTCCTTTTCCTTTTCACCGTGGTACATTATCGAGCAAAATGGACACCAAGTCAGGAAAATTCAATGTCGAGGGCAGCATACATTATTCTTATAATTTACTATATACTAGAACCTACCAGAACTGAAAACAATAAGCATGTGCTTATATATGCAAAGTGCACCACTTATCAACTCAACTCGATCTTCACGCGCCATACAGCTCGCTTGAATAGATTCAAAGAAGGGATTCTCAGCCTTGTGCTAAACATCAAGAATTTGACAACCAACCAATTCACCTGAACCAAAATCCCTCGTCCCAATGACCTTCCACATAACTGCGTCTGATTCTGCCACAGTGTTGGAATGTTCATGCGAGGAGATAGGCATGAGAGAAGTTGATCTTGGTGACAAAGAACCCAAATTACTGCACAGGTCAGCACGCAGAACTGCGATTTCATGATTCGCATCTTTTGTGATGACATGAAGTTTTCCATGAAAACCAGCAAGTAAATATGGAGAATCTGAACCAGCAAAGTCATGAATAGGGACTTTTCCTATAACAACTTTCCAAGCATCTTCTCCTTGATCGTACACCTTGATCTTACCACTATCCAATGAACTCGAAGGATCAAAAGCATACAATTCACCATCTACCACAATGCTCAACTTTGTACCTGCTTGCCGAGCAGGCCAACCCTCTCCCATGCCAAGAGGCATTTCATCCCAAGAATTTGTCTCGGGATCATAGATTTCTCCCCCAACATCAACAAAAAAGGGCCATGAATACAGACTCTGGGATACGCATAGTCTTCCCATGTAGGAAGTCAACCCAGTGGCAATAGGCCTTAGCATGTCAGTCAAAAAGGCAGTGGGCAAGGCTTGAGCCCTTGAGAATGGCATGCTTGGTACTTCGGACCACGTACCAGTGGAGGGCTCAAAAACTTCGGCAGACTGAAGGGGGATCAATCCACCTCGTTCCCGACTAACTCCTCCAACAACATACAATTTATTATTCAGAATGCTTGTCTTACAATAGGCCCTACTAGCAGACATGGCTGTCACTTCACTCCATGCATTCTGAATTGGATCAAATCTCCAGACACACCTCATGGTCGTAGTTTTATAAAATCCACCTAGAACGTAAAGGCATCCATCAACAGCACCAATGGCACAACCGCAAAATGGCATTTGTTCAAACGAGTTCTTTCTCCCTAGCCAGCCTCTAATAGTATGAGCAATTTTGAGACTTGGGCCCACCATATTCCACATCGAAAACCTAGAAGAACCCTTACTGTATTCTTCTTCATAAACTGCATTGGGCATCTGAGGTAGCCTCTGCCACATTCTTGACAGGGGATCAAAAGCATGCCAGGAAAGTTTATCCTCTTCAATTTTTGTCAACAAGTACAACCATTCTTCACTTCTACCAATTTCTTTTCTCAATTTAAATAGTTCGGAGCTTGTAACAGTTTCCTTCCACTTCCGTGAAACCAACCTGATGTCGAAGTAGCAAATTCTAGGAAGTCTAGCAATAATTTGGATTGACAGCTCATCAGGAAGATTGGGAATTAGTCTTTGGCTCTCCTCCAAAGTACATGATGACATTCTTCGCCTCTTGCAGGTATCATTGTTAGAGACTTCATGGTATTCGTTTCTCCCAGACTTTGAGCCAGCCAAACTCAAAAGAGCCCCCATTCAGAAACTGCAAAGATCAGTAAATCTCAGAGACTGGAACGACACCTTTTAGTCCCACACTTGGAACCACCCAAACTCAAAAAGCGACCACATAGTTGACTTAGCCTCGTGGATGCAAAATTATTCATTCTACTTTCAGTTGATCAATTCCAAAACTAAAAGAACACACGCACACCAGAATTGGGATCATCGAAACGTAAAAAACGAGACCATTTGATTTCAATCCAAGTTCTGCAAAATTATTCATTCTACTTTCAGTTCATTAATGCAAAAGATAAACGAACACACACATACAACTACAACAAGCGAAATTCAAGAGTCCAGATCAAAAGTTATCAAACCGGATGTGATATGAAACTTATGCACATTTGGCTCCAAAGTTAACGAAAGACATTCCGCATGCTGTTGAGTAATATGTGCAAAATTTTGTGATGCTTCTCATGGAATTACCCAAAAACTTTAAATCCAAAGATCACAAACCCTCCTCCAAATATGACCTTCACTCTCCCCCACAAACAAGTATTTACTTTCATCCCGATATTTACAGCAAAATTCAATCTTGACAATTGATTACTCAAAAATCCCATAAAAATTTTAGCATCAAGCATTTCGCTATTCCAATAAATGAAACGGAATTAACATATAATCCATTGAAATTCAGCCTATGAAAATTCACAACCAAAGAAATTATAAATTCCCACAAACAAAAACATAAAAAAAAAATAAAATAAAAATTGAATCTTTCACCTCAAACCACCAAATTGCAGACAAATTTTGAACAAGGGTAGATAAATAGTTCTATTCAGAAAAATTGAAAGGAAAAGAGAAATTGGGTATCCATCAGAATTTACCTTTCCAGAGATAAAATCTGAAGCCTCAGAGATTTGGTAGGTAAAAATCCAGGAACATGCAGATTTGAGAATTAAGGTGTTCCTTTTTGTTGAAGCTTGATCTGCTTCATAAGCTTGATCTGCTTCGTACTAATAAGGAAAAGACGAAGCCAAGACTATTGGAGTTTACTGGATAACGACACATGTTGTAAGGTTATTCATCACGTGGTCCAAGTGGATTTTTTATTCATCATTTTTCTGCTTGTTGAAATAGGGAAAGACTATAGTCTAATAAGGTTATAGTTGGTTTGGAAGTATTTTAAAGCGATTTTGATGATATTGATTTTGAGTTTTAAAAGTATTTTAAATAATTTTTTTAAAGAAATATAAGATATGTACTCTTTGAAACAAACATTTAATTTTTTATTTTTTTTCAATCCACTTGAATTTTCAAATACGGTTTTATTGAAAAAAATTTCGATCATTTTAATACATTCGAACTAACACACTTCGACCTAAATCGAGGCAAGGTGGCTGTCACGTGAGGGCGACGTAGTCATGTGCGCAATGCGGAAGTGATAGTGATACGAATATGTGGGTATAAGTACGAGTGAAGGTGTTTAAAATAGTAATGCAAGTGCTCAGAGAGTAGGTAACCTAAGTGCAGTTCAGCAAGCTAATTATTAATTATACAAGACATGAAGGAAATCCCTACATTATTTGAAGTCTGTCAGAACCGCCGTAGAATCCTTGTAATCTACCAACACGAACTTCTACCAAGAACCTGGAGGGGCGCAAAACAGAAAGTGTGAGTGGGTAAAAACAAAGTTTTTCAAAATCATTTCTCTTTCCAAAAGCAATAACCCCTCACCCTAAAACCCGTATAATTTCTTAGAAAATAGTAATACATATGTATTTATAGAAATCAAGCTCGAGAGTAATGAAAATGAAGTATATGCCATGTCACTATCTCAGCAGTAAATATGTAAGTCAGGTGATAAAAATCAATGTAAAAGTGATATGCCAGCCGGAGTCACCTAATGTGACCTATACGGCTAAACCTATTGCTCATCAATCCAGCCGAAGTCACCTAATGTGACCTGTACGGCACTAAACCTGCACACGAGTCAGAACCACTTAATGTGGTCTGTACGACAGGCTGGGTGTAAAGTACGCTCAAGTGCTACGATCATGTGAAGGCTATGCGAAGAATCGCAGGTCACCTACGAGTCGGAACCACCTAATATGGTATGTACGACAGATTGGCACTTGACTTGGATCCAAGCTGAGCGTACGGTGCGGGAGGTGAACGATCAAGTAAAGGTTAGGCCTTGGCTACGGGCGGAGCACTAACATCGGGGTGCAGGACAATGAGCTCTATGTGCATCAAGTCATAATCAACTACCATGCAACCATACCGTCAATATATACTCACCTGAACTTACCTGGGCCTCTGCAACATCATGCAATATTATGCAAAGCTATACTAATGCATATGCTAAAATGTAAAGCAAACATGACATGGCATTTTAAATGAAATTTCATTTAAAAACAGTTTATGGGAAACGCATACAACTCCCTTAGCATCTTGGAACAATTTTGGAGTGGTTTGGACGTCGGGACACTCGGGTTTATCGAGTTGCAAACTTAGCCGAAATATCAAAGGATTTTCCGATCAGTTCCAGTCGATTTCAGGACCTTAAAGAGAAACCGGCAACACAGACGATGGCTGGCAGCGAATTTCGGCGAAGCCACCGAAGAAGGAGGAGAATATTCCGTCAACTTTGACGGAATATACTGACGGCGTCAGGTAACACTGCTAATTTTTAGACGGAATACTCTATTATTTAACAAAATATTCCCTAACACCGTTAGGGATTCCATCAGTGTGCCAGACATGTGCCTGCGAGTGTAAGGGCGCGTGGGGCGTCGAAAAATTATTTTAAAAATATGGGGATGCTCATGGTGTTGAGTAGGCCACGATGATATATTCAAATACCCCAATTGAGCAACGTATAAGAAGTTATTATACGGTTTTGGGTATGTGCTTAAAATTAATGTTAAAATAGTTGTTTCACATATAGGTGAGACATTTCCGGAGGACGAGCGCAACCAGGCGAGACTCGGGGGTTACGACCCTACTACATACTAGTGAGTGGGCTTTTGGTTTATATATATATATATATATATATATATATATATATATATATATATATATATATATATATATATATATATATATGTGTGTGTGTGTGTGTGTGTGTGTGTGTGTGTGTTTTCCAGAAACTGTTTTTAAATGAAATTTCGTTTAAAATGCCATGTCATGTTTGCTTTACATTTTAGCATATGCATTAATATAGTTTTGCATAATATTGCATAATGCTGCGGAGGCCCAGGTAAGTTCAGGTGAGTATATTTTGATGGTATGGTTACATGGTAGTTGATTATGAGTTGATGCACGTAGGGCTCATTGTTCTGTACCCTAGTGTTAGTACTCCTCCCGTGGCCAGGGCCTAGCCTTCACGTGATCGTTCACTTCCCGCACCGCACGCTCAGCTTGGATCCAAGTCAGGTGCCAGCTTGTCGTACAAACCGCATTAGGTGATTCCGACTCATAGGTGACCTACGATTCATTGCACAGCCTTCACGTGATCGTAGCATTTGAGCGAACTTATTTACACCCAGCCTGTTGTACAAACCACATTAGGTGGTTCCAACTCGTGTGCAGGTTTAGTGTCGTACAGGTCACATTAGGTGACTCCGGTTGGATTAATGAGCAATAGTTCAGCTGTACAGGTCAAATTAGGTGACTCCAGCCAGCATATCACTTTTACATTGATTTTTTTCACCTGGCTTACATATTTACTGCTGAGATAGTGACATGGCATATACTTGGTTTTCGTTACTCTCAAGCTCCATTTCTATAAATACATAATTTTCTGGGAAATTATACGGGTTTTACGGTTAAGGGTTATTACTTTTGGAAAGAGAAATGGTTTTGAAAAAAATTGTTTTTGCCCACTCACACTTTCTGTTTTGCACTCCTTCAGGTTCTAGGTATAAGTTCGTGTTCATGGCTTACGAGGATTCTACGGCGGTTCTAATGGACTTCAAATAATGTAGGGATTTCCTTTATGTCTTGTATAGTTAATACTTAGCCTGCTGAACTGCACTTAGGTTACCTACGCTCTAATCACTTGCATAACTATTTTAAACACCTTCACTCGTACTTATATACTTACCTAGTGTAAATTAGTTAGTTTTGGTTTTTATTTACCCACATATTTGTATCATTATCACTTTTGCACTGCGCACATGGCTACATCACCCTCATGTGACGGCTAACATGCCTCGATTTAGGTCGGGGTGCATTAGTTTGGTATCAGAGCTTAGGTTTGGCAGTCCCGCTAATTTATGAGTATTCTAATCATTTTGATGTCATATGTCAGAACCATGCCGCCTCGTAGAGAGCCACGTACCTTTGCTAATGCCATTCAGTCCTTACTTTGTCCTCCCCAGATGACTCATATGGAGACTGTATATAACTTAAAGATGAATAATTTCGTGGGTAAAGAGGGGCCAGAAGGAGTCAAGCTGTGGCTTAACCATGTCGAGAAAACTTATCGAGTGATGTAGCGACATGGGAATTTCTATGAAGATAGATGGGTCGAGACGACCATTTGGTTTTTGGGTGAGAAGGCTGTATCCTGGTGGAGGCAAGAATCTTTTTAGTTGTCACCGGAAGAAGCTGTAGATTGGGAGGTTTCTAAGCAATTATTCCAGAAGAGATTTGCACCCCCATAGTATTTGGATCGTAGGAGGCAAGAATTCTCGCAATTAAAGCAAGGGAAAATGTCAGCTAATGAGTATTATAGAAAGTTTATTGATTTGTCCCTGTATTGTCCGGAGATTGTTGAAAATCCTGCTGAAATGCTTCGACGATTTAAATAGGGTACTAGAAAGAAGTGGCGTTCCATGGTGACTACTATTTCTTATTCGACATATCAAGAGTTTTATGAAGTCCCACTTCGGGTTGAGGATTTTGAAAATGCTCTAGATGATAGTGAGGAGGAAGAAGAAAAAGATAATAATCAGAAGAAAAATAGTAATAAAGATAAAGGTCATTCATTGTAAGGTAAGCAAGACATAGAGTTTTAAGAGAAATGGTACCAGTTCTAGATCTTTTAGTGGGGGCTCGAGCTTTATTGCACCGTAGAGGGACGGACATTCTAGAGGTTCTCATTTTAGAGACAAAGAGATTTTGGTGGTTTTGGTGGTCCATTCTATCGTAGATGTAATAGTCGACATTTTTGGGATTGTAGACAAGGCAACATAGGTGGATGTTTTGTTTGTGGTCAGATGGGACATCGGGTTATTTAGTGCCCACAAAGCCAGCAGAAACCCTAACCATCTGCCTTGCCACTACCAGATGGGTTATGGTGGAGCATATCATTATCAAGGTAATATAGCTCCATATTCTAGAGGATAATATCAATACCCACATAATCCGTATCAGCAGAGTGGTTACGCTTAGTATCCAGGAGGTTATGTGCCATATCCGACATATTCAACTGGTGGATCACAGTGGTATCCCGGAGGGCAGTCCCAGAATGTTAAGGTTGCTTTTAGCAGTGCAGGATCATTGAGGCAGCCTAATCAGCCTGGTCAGGGGCGCTGTACACAAGGACGTGGGAATCAAGGTAACATGGGTCGTGGAGGATGGCAACAACCACAGGGTCGTGTGCACCATATCACCTTGTAGGATGCTCAGAACAATCCTGATCTGATTATGGGTACGTTAAATATTCTTGGCCATTTTGCTAGAGTATTAATTAATTATGGTGCTACACACTATGTTATTTCTCATACGTTTGTTCAGACGACGCAACCTTACCGCACACCTCTCGGTTATGAGTTAGAGTTTTCGATGCCTAGAGGTGAGACATGTTATGTTAGCTGGGTATATCAAGGATGTTCTGTTTTGGTGGAGAACATCGTTATGCGAGCTAATCTTATTGCATTAGATATTGTTGACTTCGATGTTATTCTAGGCATGGATTGGTTACATTACAATCGTGCCAAGATGGATTGTTATGAAAAGACAGTCACTTTTCATCGCCCGAACCTGCCTGTGGTTACATTTGTGGGTGTACGTAGTGGATTGAAACACAGTATCATTTCTGCCGTTAGGGCCAAGCAGCTATTGAGGAAAGGTTGCCAGGGTTATTTGGCTCACATGGTATTGAATGGGGATACTCCTACCCGTGTGGAGGATGTTTAAGTAGTTAGGCATTTCCCTGATGTTTTCCCTAATGATTTACCTGGATTACCACCAGATAGAGAAGTAGAGTTTACTATTGATTTACTTCTAGGTACATATCCTATCTCATTAACACCTTATCGAATGGCTCCTGCGTAGTTAAGGGAATTGAAAACTCAGTTGCAGGAATTGGTTGATAAGGGTTTCATTCAGCCTAGTACTTCACCTTGGGGAGCTCTAGTTTTGTCTGTATGGAAGAAAGACGGGACTTTGAGGTTGTGAATCAATTATTGACAGTTGAATCGGGTAATGATTAAAAACTATTATCCGTTGTCGTGAATAGATGATTTATTTGACCAACTTCGAGGTGCTTGCATATTCTCCAAGATTGATTTGAGGTTTGGGTATTATCAATTAAATATCAGAAGTGAAGATGTTCCTAAGACGGCTTTTAGGACTCGATATGGTCATTACGAATTCCTCGTGATGCCATTCGGGTTAACGAATGCACCCGCATCTTTTATGGACCTGATGAATCGGGTATTCAAGTCATTCCTCAATAGGTTCGTTATTGTCTTTATTGACAATATTTTGGTGTATTCTAAATATAATGTAGAGCATACTCGATATCTCACTTTGGTTTTGAAGAAATTGAAGGAGCACCATATATGCTAAGTTCAGCAAATGCCAGTTTTGGTTAGATCAGATAGCATTTTTGGGGCATGTAATATCAGCTCAGGGTATTCAGGTGGACCCACAGAAAGTAGCTGCAGTTGAAAATTGGGAGCAGCCATAAACCGTCATCGAGGTACGGAGTTTTCTCGGCTTAATAGGTTATTACTGACGGTTTGTTAAAGATATTTCTACTATAGCTTTACCACTGACAAGGTTGACTACAAATGATGTTAGATTTGAGTGAGATGATGATTGTGAGCAGAGTTTCCAGCAGCTACAGTATTGTCTCACTCACGCACCTGTTTTGGCCTTTCCAGACGATAGTGGTAATTTTGAGATTTACAGTGATGCTTCCTTAAATGGCTTAGGCTGCATATTAATGCAGCATGGCAGGGTAATTGCATATGCTTCACAACAATTGAAGCCACATGAGATGAATTACCCTACGCATGATCTCGAGTTATCAGCCATTATTTTCACCCTGAAGATTTGGAGGCATTATTTGTATGGAGAAAAGTGTCGAATTTTCGTAGATCATAAAAGCCTCAACTAGCTTTTCACCCAAAATGATCTTAACCTTCGGTAGCGGAAGTGGATAGAACTGCTCAGTGATTATGATTGCACGATTGAGTACCACCCTGGTCGTGCAAATTTGGAGGCAGATGCACTCAGCAGAAAATCACATGGTCGACTTAATGTTTTTTATGATTGCCATATCCCTCTCCTCACATAACTGAGATCTACTGGAGTTGATTTGGGAGTGATGGATCGGGAAGATGCTTTACTTGCCAGTTTCCAAGTCAGACCGATTTTAATAGATCACGTGCTAAAAGCCCAAGTGGAGGATGAAGAGTCTCAGGAATTAGCAGAGGCAGTGTCATGAGGGAAAAAGAAGGATCTTAGGATTCGGGAATCTGATGGCATGCTTATGCAGGGAAGTCGAAGGTACGTGCCGAATATTGCCGAACTAAAGAAAGATATTCTCGATGAAGCATATATATCGGCCTATGCGTTTCCTTGGGGTACCAAGATGTATCACACTATTCGACCTTTCTACTACTGGCCTGGCATGAAAAGAGAGATTGCTGAATATGTGAGTCGATGTGCAATTTGTCAGCAAGTCAAAGCTGAGAGGAAGAAGCCTTTTGGATTAATGCAGCCACTTCCCGTTCCCCAGTGGAAATGGGAAAATATTACCATGGATTTCGTGTATAAGCTTCCTCGTATGTGAAATGGTTACGATGGCACCTGGGTAATAGTGGATCTGCTTACTAAGTCAGCACACTTTATACCAGTTCGAGAGAACTATTCTTTAAGCAGATTAGCTAAGCTATTTATAATAGGGATTGTTAAATATCACGGGGTTCCGGTTAGTATTATTTTGGACCGGGATCTTAGGTTCACTTCTAAATTTTGGGTGTGTCAGTCTGGACAAAATTAAAATAGTATTTAAAGCAAGCTTCGTGATATTTAAACCACCAATAATTTACTCAATTTCTTTTCATGGGACATATTTGACTAACTGAATACTGAGTAGTGTACAGATCATATGACATTATTTTTTATTTTCATGTAAAGAATGACATTATTTTAAGTTTTACACATGGATAATGGAAAATTACACATAAATCCATCAACAGATATATTTTGTGTCTCTGAAATCACTCCATCACGATAATTTTGGAAGCACGTAAGGATTAAGAGATGTTCAAAATTCAATTTGCTTTGATGTAATAAAAAAAAAAGGTCAAAAATTACGGTGTCGTAAAATAAAAACTGTTATCCTACACGAACAATTTTAAAATATTATTATGTCCTAGAAGTCTTCAACTCTAGCATTTCAGTGCCAACACGTTTTGCTTGATTCGAACCATCTCTGTTAAGCCACTGTTTATGACATTCCATTGTGGTCAACAAAGGACAAGGGTTCGCGGTTGAATCTAGAGAGCGTGACAATCAATTACATAAAAAATGCGTTCTTATTAATAGACTATTAGTTAGGATTGGGCTTGCTGGAATAGAATTGAAGGATTGGGCTTATGGTTGTGTGGGTTGGGTTTGTGTTATATACTCTAAGAGTGCGTTTGTTGAACTGGACTATCTCGGACTAGACTAGCTTCAGGGATTAAGCTAGACTGGTTTAGACTAGACTAAGTTGGACTAACTTAATCAAGCGTTTGGTGCATTGTCAGACTAAGAAACTGGATAATAACAAATTCTAATATAATATTATTTAATCTAATATATATTAATATTTTATTATTTAATCTCTTTTTCTTTTTTTCTAAATTCTCTTATTTTCTCCTGAAAATTCATTCCACACCTATAGATCATTCAAACAATTGCAGAGCAAATCAAATGCCAATTCTAGATCACATCAAACCCACAGTTCGAAATCAAAACCCAATTTAAATCAAAACCAAATGAAAACAAGAATCCCAAGCCGCTACCCTTAGCGGAGAACACGCCACTGTCATCCTAATCCAGCCAATGTCTTTACTGCCATCGTAGGCTCCGACGTTTTTGGCCTCCTATATTCCTTCAAGCGCACTGGGTGGCTCACCCACCCCTAGGTTCACAAGATCCTGTCAAGTGTGTGAAGTTGACAAGTCTGAGGTCGAGTTCGAAACATAACGAAGCAGACAGCTAGAGCTGGATGGATGAAGGTAAGAGTGGGATCTTTCTTAGTTCGAAATTCTGGGTTCAAGGTGAGGAGAGAGGGATAAAGTGGTGGTGGGTTGGTGGTTGTCAATGCTCAAGAAAACAACGACCAGAGAGAGGATGAGAGCACGACGAGGATGAAGCATACGACGACTGAGCAGACAAGGTCTTAGCAATCCTATGGGTACTGGGGGTCTCACTAAGAACTCCTAGTGAAGGAGTTTGTCCATGTGAGTCCGCTTTAATCTCATTAAACATAATCCCACTACGGAACAAACACGGGACTGGACTAATAGTTAATCCAGTCTAGTTCAGTGACACTTAGTGAGGGCAAACAAACGCCCCCTAATATAATTAATAATAATTAATCAAGACAAGGGCCTTAGAAGTTAAAATTGTTTAGAGTTTATTAATTTTAATTTCGGATTAAGTTTTTAATTAAATAAAAACATTTTGATTAAGAGACACAACTTTTGGAAAAAGTTGTGTATTTTCAAATACGTTCAACATGTATTTGAAAGTGTATCAAACAACCTATATATTTGCAGTCTCAATTTCCAGCAGAATTATCTTTTTTCTCTCTCAAAGAAATTCGCCAGAATTCTATAATCCAGTGATAGTTTGAGAATTAAATAGTTGTATCTTGGTCAAGACGACGTCATAAAACCACAAGCACAAGAGTGTGACGGAAAATACTGTTTGAAGGACATAGCTTCGCTAGCCTCTATTGTCAATCAAATCACTATCATTTTAATTTTTATATTTATTTTGTTTGTTGTTTCATTTTGTATTGCAAGTATATTTCATAGATAAAGAATCAATTATTTCAAATTCTGTTATTATTTATTTTCTGAATTATTCTCTAACAATATTTTCATTGAGTAAAGTGTGTTGACCAACTTGACCCAACGAATATAACTTCCCAGACATCAATTTTTCGCCAGTCAACAATTTATTTACAAAAACAACGATTTGTTTACCCAACGACCGGGCAAACTGTTAATTTTTTTTTTAAATGTATGTAAATTATATTTAATTTACATTAATTAATTTTTAAGTATATTAATCTCAAAAGATATCACAACATTAAAAGATAATTATACTAAAACTAAAATGTTTGTACGATTATATTAAAACTGAAAAAAAAAAAAAAAAAAAAAATTCTCGGTGGTGCATTGATGAGGATGATGGTTCATATCTCGCAACTTAACCGCTTGTGACTTCAATGTCCGAACGATTATATTAAAACAGAAAAAAAAAAAAAATTTATCAGCCCGTCCCCCAACCTCCCGACACCTTCCCTCTTTCACCCTCCTTCCCCACCCTTCCCATCCATTCACACATCTAATATCAAATCCACACATCTAATATGAAGTTGAAACATCTAATATTACAAATTTACACATTTCACAAATTCACAAATTTAAATTCAAAAAAGGTGGGGACAAAATACCTTCCATAGAGCTAAAGAGTGAGAGAAAGACCGAGAGAGAGAGAGGGCATGGAGAATTGAGAGAAACGGCAAGAGGAAGAAAAGAAGAGGCTCTCGGCCAAATATAACATATGAATCCTTTGCCCAACGAACCAATTCGTCGAGCCCACACACCTGTCCACCAACCCCGTCCCTCATTAAACCTCCCTCGTCCCCCCTCACCGCCCCCACCCTCTCCATCCATTCACACATCTAATTTCAAATCCACACGTCTAATATTACAAATTTACACATTTCTAATATTTCACAAATCTAAAAAAATTAAATTAAAAAAAGTTGGGATAAAATACCTTCCATCAAGCTCGAGAGTGAGATAAGGGCTGAGAAAGAAGGCAGAGAAAGGTCATAGAGAACTGAAAGAAACGGCAAGAAGAGGAAGAAGAAGTGGCTCTCGGCCAAATATAACATATGAGTCATTTGCTCGACGAACCAATTCGTCGGGCAAATGTTTAAAAAATTTGGCAAGTGGATTATTACCTAAACAATTCGTCAGCCAAATAAACCAATTCGTCAAGAAAAGATTACATAGAAATGCCTGCGTAGTTAAATTTTTGGGAAAAAAAAGGTGGAAAAATATATTTGCGTGACGAATTTTACATTGTTTCAACGGGTAAACCGTCTAATCTAGGGAGAAATTTTATTTTTTGGGAAAAAAGTGAGGTGGAATTTGAAATTGCCTAATGAATTTAGTATTGTTGCCCGACGAAGTTAGCTAAGTTTGGTTCGACATTGGTAAATTTCGTTGGGCAAACACAAAAATTTTGATTTTTTCTCAATGTTTTTTATTTATTTTCAGATAGTTAAAGTATCAAATTTGATGATCAAGTCAATTCAGTGTGTGGTTTACTCTCAATTCGGGTCCTTGTAAAAAATCATCAAAACCAACTGTGATATAGTCGTTAAATTGTCATGATACTTTAGTAATTGTTGAACCTTTCATCTCGTTACCTAATCCCTGAAAGTTTATTTTTGGTGATTTTTGGCATATGCGATCTCGTATTATATTTAAACAAGTTTGACGGTTGGATCCTGGAAATTAGTTTCGTAGTATGCGTACCCGTCAAAACAATAGATTCAACAAACACTTTGAATTTATTCTATTCTTCCATTAAGTCAAATGTAAGATTTTGTGGTAACCACTAACCACTAGAGTAAATATTTAAAAATGATGATCGGCTCTGTTCTTTGTATTCTTCTAGGGACAATGAGTGTAGTTGTAAAAAATCATCAAAAAAGCAGCTAAAAAAGCTGTTCAATTGTGATGATACATTTCTAACCGCCGAAGGATTTCATCCCAATACTAATCCCTGAAAGTTTATTTTTAGTGATTTTTGGCATATGTGATCTCATACTATATTCACACAAATTTGATGGCTGGATCATTAAAATTAGTTTTGCAGATGCGAAAACCATCAAAGGAATTGAATATGCAAAAATGTCCTTCACCTTTGTTTGACGAACTGTAAACCCTAAACCTTAAATTAGACTTGGCAATTTTTTACACGACACGAAAATAACGGGTTCCGGGTTGAATATCAAATATGTATTATTTATTATTATTCTATATATAAGTAAAAAATTTAAGTTTTATTTATTTAGTTATTTTTATAGTATACTATAGGCAAAGAGTGAGATTAAAAAATTATAAAACACATTAAAAATAAAAATATCAAGTAATTTAAAAATACCAAACACATTGAAAAATTATAATAATTAATTTACAAGTGCAGAAAATGTCAAAAAAATAGGCAAATGCTTGTGATCGCATCCTCTACGCTTTGAGGATGGTTACATTGATGTTTGAATTCCAGAACCATACAAACCCTCATGAATAGTTTATTTAAGGGAGTTCAAAATAAATAAAATTTATCATCATTAATGTACAATTCTAAAAAATGTGAAAGCATATATAAACTCTCGTGATTGCATCCTGATAGGAGCATATTTAGGCGACTTACTTAGCTTGTTTTCGTGCATTTATATTGTTAATTCCTAGTTGTTTTAGTAGTTTAAGCCATTTTCGTGTGTTTTTAGGTTCATATGGCTAAGGAAGCAAAAAGATGCATTTTGGAGCATTTTGGAGCAAAATTGGACTTGGAATGGATAGCTTATGTTTGGAGCAAAAGGAATGGACGAAATTGAAGACCTAAAGATCTTATGTTTGAGCAATATCAAGGACTCCTACCTATTCTAGGTCACAAAACAATGTCCCTTGCAACATTAAAACCCTTGCCGTGTGTCCCTTGGTGTTTCCCTTCCTTGCCATGCAAGGAAGGGCCTTGTTTCCTGTTTTAAACCATTTACACACCATTCCCATTCACCACAGAAATTTATCCATTCACTCCATTCCACACATCCACATACCTTTCCATTCAGCCATTCACACCAACACAACACCTAGCCGTGCAAAATACTACCATTTCTTAATCATTCATCCATTTTCTCCCATTCTAACACACATTGCCGTGCATCCCCTTGAAATTCCAGCCATCCCACTTCATCATTTCAGCCACCATGACATTATTCCTTCATCATTGCACCACATTCAGCCATTCACCCCTTTTCTCCACACCTTGCCGTGCACATGCATTCCCCTTTTGCAATTCCAGCTTTCCACCAAGCAACCTAGCTGTCATTCCACATGCATTCACTCTTAATCATTCAACCATGCAGCCACACATTAATTCTCCACCTTTGTGCCGTGTTTCCCCCTTCATTCCAGCCATTCCACATGTCTTTCCAACCTAGCCACATCCACATGCACCCATAATCATTCACTCACCTTGCAGCCACATGCATTCCCCTTTGCAATTCCAGCTTTCCACCAACAAATCTAGCTGTCACTCATATGCATTTCCTTCATTATTTCAGCCACATATCCTCTCATTCTCCCTATAAAACCATGCATTCCCTCACCAACAAGGAGAACCCCCCTTTGTCGTGCAAAACACCTTCATTTCCAGCATCTTCCCCTTAGAATTCCTTAGGATTCATTAGCCATTCATACCATCAAATCCCTTTGTGCCGTGCCCTATTATCTTCCATTCCAGAAATTCATACACACTTCCAACCATCACACATCCTTTCCTCCATACAAATACCACCCCAAAACCTATCCTTAGACCTTATGCCGCAACAAAGAGGAAGAGAAGAGGGCCTAAACGTTCATACAATTCAAGTTTGAGTTGTTGGAATGTTTAGGTGCTTCTTTTCCTTTGATTTCAATGTTTAATTTCAATTCTCTTTGTCTTGTACGTATGAGGAACTAAACCCCCCTTTAGCTAGAGGGTGATTCGAAACCATGTTTATGCTTGCAATATGAATTGATTACCTTTGGTTGGAATTCATAAGTTGTGGATTCAATTTGTTTAACTGTTTGATTGATAACTTATTTATGTATGTTTATTGAGAGTGCACGCTTAATTTTCATGCATGAATATGATGCTAGAATATAAGTGAGTTTCACCTAATAGTTATGAACTTATATTCACAAGTAGTGGAGGTTGCTTATAAACAATCGCGTTAAATGAATTCTTGGCACGAGTATCATGCTGTTCATAGTTACAAATGCTTTGTCGATGCTTATGATTTCCAAAGAACGTAATGATTCTAACTTGTATCTTTATCATGCTGTTCATATAGAGAACTTGTTAGGAATAATTTGATTGCGATGCATATTCATCCAATTCAATGATTCTAGGGAAATCTGAAGGTTAATTTAAGCGGACCTAATTAACTTGGAGCGTCGAGGTTAATAACTTATCGAAAGACCAACTGAAAATCAATCTTGTATGCAAGTGTAACATGTGTGGAGAAGAACCTTCTAGCTAGCATTCCATCCATATTTTCATCACATTCATATTTACATTTTGCCCTTAATTACAATTTGTGCAATTTAGTTAATTTCGTCAAAAAACTCAATCCCCCCCATATTTTGTTTAGTCTTAGTCATTTGATTTGTTTTAGTGTTTTAAAGTTTAGTTTTGCATTCTTTGAGTCTAGTATAGTGTTTTATATTGTTTTTACGTTTTTGAGTCAAATCCAAGTGATTAACAATCCCTCCTAATCCCCGGTCCAGAACGATCCCTACTTATATCTATACTACAATTGTCAAAAAGAGGGTTTAATTTGTGTGTCACATAAGTTTCGCATCACATCCTCAACCTTGAAACGGAACTCCCTTCATTTTGCATATCCTTGAACATTTGGTATTTTGTACAATGTGATATGCACATACTAATTTAGTATTCTGTTTTCCCTTTTTTTGGGTCAAATTATATTTTTCATTTTTATTATTTATTGATTTAAAATATATTCACTTTAATGACTAATGGGTTGGGTCATATTACATGATAATATTAACGGGTCGATTTCACGTCGGGTTATATTACCCGTTTATTTTAACGGGTGTTACATGACACAACCTATTAAGATATTGGATTATCACGAAAATGATACGAACGCAAAAAACATGACACGAATGTTAGGTCTACCTTAAATAATAATATACACATTTGCCCAACATTAACTTGGGGTTGTTGGGCAAGGCACTTTGCCCAACGACGTTTGTCATATTTTGTTGGCGCGACGTTTTAATAGACTTTCTTTTAACGTGAAAATTAAATTGCGAATTGAAATTAAATTAATAGAATACAATGGATTGCACATAATATTACAACATCGAATTTACGAATTGAATTCAATCATTGTCGGTATACTTGTCTAATGCATTATCGTCGTTTGAATCGCTTTTAGTATTTGAGACATCGCTGTTATGGTTAATGATCGCATTTGGCACAATTGGTGGTAAGGCCTAAGGTCAATAAATATTGCATCTATTTCAATTAGGGAGGCACTTGATATCTGGAATGGTGGTTGTACGATGTGGTTGCTCCATACTCCTAGAGAGTTTCAGGTGGTTGTAGATGAATCCTCTTAGTAAACATATTGAGCGAAGCGTTAGGGACAAGGTTCTAAAAGATACTAGGCATCAGTCGGACAGTGGGCTAGGGCCTAGCGCCTAGGCGGATTTAAGTAATGTATTATAAATCATAAAAATTAATTAAATTTGCTATATAGAATGCATAAATATTATGTTTTTACTTTTAAAATAATATATATTTAATGTTACGATTTAAATACTATGTAAGATGATTTTAAAAAGACAAAGAATAATAAAACATTAAAAAAGATAGAAAAAAAAAATAAAAAGTGATGATGGATTTAAGTGAGAAAATAAATAAAGGAATATAAAAATAGTAAAAAAGTTAGTGGGTATTAGGAAACCGTGTAACTAAAATAAAGATGGTGGATGGGACCAAAACCAACATGTCCATTTAAATTGAAAAAAGAAAGATTGTGGGAACCACTAGTCCTTGTTCTTCTTTGCACATTCACAGCTTTGCAAGAATTTTTCTAGATTCAAAAGTTTTCTAGATTCTGACGACTTTGTAGACGCACACGCACACCTAGCCTTCGACCAAACCTGCATGGCTCTGCCTAGCCCCGCTTAATACCGTCCAGGCGTCCGCCTAAACGATTCCTGATTTTGTGACCAATTAAGAGTTAATTGCGGCAATTGGTCACCGTCCAATGCCTAAGCTAATTTTTAGAACACTGGTTAGGGAAAGCGTCGTTCAATATGTCCATCACTTGGTCATCATCAGTACGGCCAGATAAAGGAGGTTGATGCCTAAATGTCCTATTATTGGAAGATGTTGACACTGTAATGGGCGATTCTCCGTAATACATCCAATTCGAGTAAGTGTGTACCCATTCCCGGACAAATGATATCGTAGTTCACCCAATTTCATCCAAACGCAAACACCTGATACAATTTTGAGAACTAACATGGTTGCTTGCAAATTCAATAAATGTCTCAATCCAGTCCAAATATTCGTCACAACTTCTTTCATGAAACTTATCCATCTTTTGCCCATTGTGCATGTTTTTAGATTAGTCATCATAACAAGTTGATATATGATTGTTCATCCCTTTATGCCTCCGATGATGATCCTATCCCATTTGAGAGTGCACTTTAACGATGTGGTTTGCAATTCACACCAATATTTTCGATTGTAAAAATATGGAAGCATCTCCTTAGGGTTCCCTAAGTGAATGTCAGACATACATATAAATAAATATCTAGTATGCACTCCAAGAATATTAGGGAATGCAAACCCTAAAGACATACTAGTACACTCCCAAATTGGTCGAACTAGAGAATTCAAGAATCGGTTAGATTAGGGAGACGCATACTGTTTCACATAGCCCAAAATTTCAACATAATAAACTAAAATTTACATAAAAAAAAAAATTGAGAAACAAATACATACCTTTTCTTTAATTTTCTTCTAATTCAATCACAAATCTACAATAAAAAAAAAAAAAATTAGTGAGAGATGAGTGATGAGGTGGGTGTGAGATGGGTGTGAGGAAGAGAGAGCATAATTTTAGCAGAAAGGAGAAGCATCTTAGGGAAATGAGAAGGAGAAACAGAAAGACCGCACAACTTGTTTTAATGAACTTGGGTTACTTGCGAACTCGTCAGACAAAGTTAACAAAGGCGGCGAGTAAAAAAAGGTGTTGTTGGTGTTTTTAACAGGTCGTCGTTGATCTTTGCCCTATACCAATAAACATTGCCTGACAAAATGGTTTGACATATGCCGACAACTATCTTTTTGTCGGGCAAAAGTTGGCATATTACACGTCATTTTATTTTCTTGGAGTGAAAACTTTGCCCAACGAAATTTAGTTTGCCCATCAAAATTGTAAAAAAAAAACACTAAACGTTGACTAGTTTTGTCTAACCAAATATATATTTTGTCCGGTAAAGTTATTTGTCCAGTGAAATATTGTTCGTCGAACAAATAGTAATTTCTGATATTGATGCAATTGAGTTCGAAACTCTATCTTTACAACTTTAATTTTTTTTTTCAAACGATAGATTTTGTTAGATTAGCCACCGACAAAGTTCGAACCCACACCATCATGCAAGGGCTCAACTGTTACATCCCAAATCAGCTCTGTTGTAGCACAATATTGTCCGCTTTGGGCTTACCATTCCCTCACGGTTTTGTTTTTAGGAACTTAGACGAGAATTTCCCAGTGGGTCACCCATTCTCGGATTGCTCTCGCCCGAACTCGCTTAACTTCGAAGTTCCGATGGAATTCGAAGCCAGTGAGTTCCCAAAAAACCTCGTGCTACAGGAGGTGGGCATGTACATATAAGGCACATCACCCCTTCTCCGTTGGTCGATATGGGATCTTACAATCCACCCTACTTAAGGCGAACCTGGTATCCTCGCCGGCACATCCACACCAAATGGTACAGTGGCTCTGATACCATTATGTTGCATCCCAGTCCGGCTCTGCCGTAGCACGATATTATTCGTTCTAGGCTTACCATCACGATTTTTTTTTCTGAGAACTCGGTACAAGAACTTCCTAGTGGGTCACCCATCTCGGGAATGCTCTCGCCCAAACTCGCTTAACTTCAGAGTTCCTATGGAATGTAAAACTAGTAAGTTCCCAAAGCTGACAATATCGTGCTACATCGGAGTCAAGTCTGGGATGTGACAATTTGGTATCAAAGCCACTCTGCCATTCAGTGCGGATGTGCCGGTAAGGACATTGGGTTCCCTTTAAGTGGGGTGGATTATAATATCCCACATCGACTAACGGAGAAGGGGTGATGTGCCTTATATGTACATGTCAACCTTCATATAGCACGAGGCCTTTTGGGAACTCAATGACTTCGGATTCCGTAGGAACTCCAAAGTTAAGCGAGTTTGGGCGAGAGCATTCCCAGGATGGGTGACCCACTGGGAAGTTCTCGTGCCAAATTCCCAAAAACAAAACCGTGAGGGAATGATAAGCCCAGAGCGGACAATATCGTGCTACAGCGGAGCCGAACTGGGATGTGACATCAACTCCTTTCCACCACTGAGGTAAAAGGTCATTTGCATCCTCACAATTTTAATTAACTTAAGATAGAATATCGCCTATAAACAAAATTATGATATAATCGTGGAAGTTGATGGATAGTGATAAAGATAAACAAAAGTTGGATAGAGTGAAAAAAAAAAAATTAATGAATAGCTTTTAGGGAAAAACATTCATTACTTAATAAAACACATTAATTTTTCACAAATGTATTTGGATGGTAAAAGCATATTAATTCAGTTCAAGAACAAATACAGAACGTTATAGATCTTCGACATATTTAAAAATAGGATTCTTCGTGAACTCTCTGTTACCACATATTTTTTGCACAATATTTTATAATATTTGCATAGAAATTGATGTTAAACTATGAGTTGGTAAAGAGTCCAACTTTGAGAGAGTCTCTTTAGCATTTTTCTAAAAACACAAATTGAGCGGTCATCGAGTTTCAAACAAATATAGAATAATTATAGGTGCTCAAAAACATAAAACAAATAAAGGACAAATTTTAGTGAAAGCAAATGATTGTTATCGTTCTCTCGATTTGTAAAGGTGACTTTTTGTAGTTGTGGCCAAGAAGAGCCTTTTGCAGTGGTTGTAGTGGTTGTGATTTGTGTGCTTGATAAAGTACTATGAGGAGGAAGCTCGAAATTTGTTAGAGGGGACTCATACTCAATCCCCAAAAAAAAAAAAAAAAAAAAAAAAAAAAAAAAAAAAAAAAAAAAAAAAAAAAAAAAACTATTGCAATGATTCACTTAGAGGAATAATAAAGGATATCCTCCTAAGACACAAAGCTCATATTTTCCAACATTATCTGGAACTTTAGACAAATACGTCTGAACTTGAGATTCTAGATCAAATACCACTTGATGCTTGAATGCCAAATTACTTCTTTTAAAACTATCTACATACGATGAAGTTACTTTAACTTTGTTCTTCTTTAGATACTAGAAAACTTGATATTGGACCGTCATCAATTCTATGAATAAATACACGACAATTTTTAATGATTTTTTATGATAAATTAAAGATTAACTTCACCTTGTTATAAATTATATATATATATATATATATATATATATATATATATATATATATTTGTTGCCAACTAAGTTCTATATGTTTTAATGAGTTAAATAGCCCTCTTCAACTCCATATTTGGTAGTGCCGTCAAATAATCACAATCTTTAAAAATGCACATATTTAACAACTTCTATTTTTGTGTAAAACCTTTCAACTCCTCATGCGAATCTAGCCTTGAAAACTGATGCTCATGTTCATTTCCTTGATGGTCCAACTTTAAAATGATCTAAATTGAAAAAAGATTACAAAATATCCTACTTAGGGGTGGTTCGGTTTGGTACGGTTTTGAGTGAAACCGAAACGAAAACCGTAATTTTTTGTGGTCTATTCGATTTGGTTTTGAAGTTAAAATTGAAATGGACGCAAACAATTTGGTTTTGGTTCGGTTTCATTGCTTGAGAGCTAATATGTTACCACTCAATCCAACATACACTATTCTAGCTAACATTCAACATGACCTTGATCATACAATATTAAATTCAACCTAAAAATTAAAATGCCTTATGGCATTACTTTAGTACAACCAAATTGAAAAGTTAAGTTTACTGTATTAAAACTAAAGTACAATGCCAAAATATCTTATGACATTAGCGCAGTTCCCCCTAAAAAAATACGCCAACACCCAGCCCATTTAATCCACTCAGTGAACAGTGATAGACCTCAATGAACAATAATAGGCCAAATGCATCTCCACCTCTAAAAAATGCGCTAGCACAAACGATCTCTACCCCTACAAAATGCGCTGGCACCCAGCCCATTTAAAATATTATTAATTTTTTTTATAAAATAATAAATAAAAAAATAGTTTTAATTTCGGATTTGATTTTTAACCAATCTCGTCACGCCATGTGTCATTATCATAATAAAATTACATAAACTCATCAAATTTACTTAAAAAAACACACTAAAATAAAATTACATAAACTTAAAAAAACATACTAAATAAACTAAGAACTTTGTTGTTCCACCACAAGCTCCTTTTAACTATCTTAACCTTGTTGCAATACCCATTGGTGCTCAATCAAGTCACTTTGATGGGTACAGTGCCAATATGGCTCTTGCAATGAAGTGTACCACTTAGCGATCATTGTAACATCCATCTCGTTCCAATGGCTTGTGTTGCACGGGATCTTCGGTGGCGTCATGAGCACAATAGATACGTGTTCTTGAGTTGTTCATTGTGTCCGACTCGTATTCGTCGACGACATCATAATCATACTCATCTTCCACAATCATGTTGTGGAGAATGATACACATCATCATGATGGATCGAAGTGCCTCAACATCAAACATTCTGGCAGCTGACCGGATAATCGCTTAACGAGCTTGTAGCATACGAAAACAGCATTCCACATCCTTCCTACACCCCTCTTAACATTTTGCAAAGTGTTTTTCTTTTTCATTTTGTGGATGTAGGATTGTTTTGACAAATGTTATCCACCTTAGGTAAATGTCGTCTGCAAGGTAGTACGACATTTCGCATGTATGGCCATTCACTGAATATGTGACTCTTGGTGCTTTTCCTTGCAGCACTTCATTGAAGACTGGAGCTTGGGCAAGGACATTTAGGTTATTCTGAGCTCTTGGAACACCAAAAAATGCATGCCAAATCCATGTATCAAATGAAGCCACCGTTTCCAAAATTATACTTTTGGCTCCTTTTATGTTGCCATACGCTCATTGCCACCCACTTGGACAATTTTTCCAGGTCCAGTGCATGCAGTTGATGCTTCCAATCATGCCAAGGAAGCCTCACATCTCACCCTTCCTCAGAAGCCTTCGCATGTCCATTGGCATGGGTTTCTGGAAGTACTCATTGGTGTAGAGGGCTTTAATTGCAAAGCAAAACCGCATCAGGGACTCTAGAACAATTGTTTTTCCCATCCTAGCGATCTCATCCACTTGATCTGCAGATGCTCCATATGCAAGCATCCGCAAGGCAGCCGTAATTTTTTGCTCAGGAAGAAGACCTAGAACATGAAAAACATAATCTTTTCGCACAAAGTATGGATCATGGTTGCAAGCAGCACTCATGATTTTTTCAAACAAACTTCGTTGCATTCTAAAACGACATCTAAAAACATGATTATGGAATACGCTGTTGGGAATAAAATAATCTTCCAAGAGATCTTTAACTCGTCTTTCCCTTTTTCTATTGAAATTTGCGGCACGTCTGGGTTTAGCTATCTGACCCACAGCTTCCATGACACGGCGGGAATGTGAGGCCATCTGCCTTTTATGGTCATCATCCTCATCCTCCTCCATTGCAAAAGCCTCATCTCCACCTCCACCTTCCTCGAGATTGACCAATTCTTCCTGTTGTGCCAACTGTCTTTTTTGTTGCTCCTCAAACTGTTTATACACTCTCCTTGAAGAAAACATTGTAAGAACTCAAGATTTGAAAATGATGAAGATGGGTGTAAGGATGTAGGTTTTATATGGACCAAAAAAAAAAAAAAAAGGATGAGGTTCTTGGTATTTTTTTCACACAAAAAGTATATGAAAGCTTTGGTAGAAAGTGTAGAAAATATTAAACTGTGGTGTAAGGTAGAAGATGAGGGTTAGGTATTTATAGGAAAAAAATAAATAATTTTTTTTTAAATTTTCTGTATTTTTTAACAATTTTTCATACTTTTTAATTAATTTTTTTATAAATTTTAATGTAGTTAATTAATATGGACCATTGGATTTGAAAAATATTCAAATCCAATAGCCTATAAGTTGAAACATGGCCAGTGGTCATAATTCTGACCGTTGTGCCTTTTTTTTTTTTTTTTTTTTTGGGGGAAAAATGTGGACCGTTGATCTGCGATCGGACGGTCCAGATCAAAATTCAGATTCAAATTTTTTTGATCATTGGAAATTCAACGGCCCAAGATGGGCCATGTGGCCTCCTATTCCGTTCGCTGAGTGTACCTGCGCATGCGGTTCCCGGCTCTGAATCTTGTTGACAACACGCGCCCAGTCACGTGTGTTCCCCACACACCTGGCGCAAAAAATAATTTTAAATGCCCGCTTACACCACATTGGCTTCAGCATGGCATCAGATGGGCCGTCTCCATCCTCTGTCAATTTTGGGTCAGCCTGTGGCCTGGCTTAGGTTGGGTGCCAACCAAAGAGTAACGGTGTAACTGCTCTTAGTATAACCTGGAAAATAAATTGTTCATGTAATTCAACAAAAAAAATTTGGTGTTTCAACTTAATTTGCAAAGTTCAAGTTTCAAACATTTGCCTTTCCATTTCCTTTTGGACACTTACTGTTTGAAGGCTTAAGAGGTCTTGGAACTTGTAGATAGGCTTGAGAAGCCGATACTTGGGAAGACCTTTCACCTTGTAAATTTAAAACCAATGGATGGGAAACCATTGATCCTTATGAACTAGAAACTTTCAATTGCCTTGGAGCTTGTTGTGGTTGTGGATTAAAAGTGAGAGATGAGGGTTGAAATCGATTTGACCAACTCTACACAATACAAAACATAAACAATATAAATTACATTAGTTGTTATAAACTTTAAAATCCCTACAAAAGTAACAAAATATATGAAAAAAGAAAACAAAAAAAGTTCTTTTACTTGAAATGATATAGTTACCCGATTCAATACTTTCGTAGAACTCAATGTGGTCAACCAAAAGTGCATCATCCTCCAAAGTAATAATGATATCGCCCCTGATAGGAGTATATTTATGCGACTGTTATATTATTTTTTGCATTTACTTAGTTAATTTCCATTAGTTATAATATTTTAGTTTATTTTCGTTTTATTGTAGATTCAGTTGGTAAATTTGACAATTAGAGATCAAATGGAGGAAATAGAAGCAGTTTTGGACTTGGATTGGATTGGCATGCATGGATAGCATATGGGTTGGATGTTTTTGGAGTTTAAAGTTGAGGCTTGGAAGACAAGCAATTGCACAAGGAAGAGGAATCCTAGATGGAGTGAAACACTATCAGGAGATAAGGTAGTTTCTGTGCACGTTATCTTATCTTGTCTCTATCTGCAAGGAAGAGTCATGATCACATTCAAACATTCTCAAACTATTTCTTTAGAGTCCTAAAACAATTCTAGCTCCACCATTCCTTTCTTCCTTGGATTCAGTTGTGCCTTATTCATATATAATGTGTTTTGCAACATTTGTGCCTGCCATTTATTCATCAAAGTTGATGGAATTTTTAAAGTTTTTACTATCTTTGTTTTAAGTTTCAATGTTTATTATAGTTGCTTTTCAATTATAATGAACATGTGCAACTAAATTTCTTTTTAGCTAGAAATGAATTTGAAGCCATGATCTTATGTTTTATATGAATAGATTGTATCCACTTATTGTACATAAAATGTGAATGTGATTTACTTATCCTATTCATAGAGAACTTATTCTTGTATGTTTATTAAGGTAGCGTTTGGATGCAGGGATTTGGAGCTAGAATATAAGTGAATTTGACCTAATCGTTAAAAACTTGTATTCATAAGTAGTAAAAGTCAATGGACGTTGATTAAGTTAAGTTAAACCCTTAGCAGGAGTATCACATGTCGAAGTTACAAATGTTGTCAATGCTTATGATTTACACAGAACTTAATCATCTTTGATATGAATGTTTATCACGTGTCGTAGTTAGGTGTGTTGATAAGAATCATTTGAGAAGCGAAGTTTCTTCATTTTCATTGAACTTAGGAAAATTTGAGGGTTAAAGAGTGTGTCACTGTTAATTTGGGGTATTGTAATTCATGGTTTATACGAAGAACAACTGAAAATTGATTTGTATGCATATGTTTCATGTGTGGAGAAGAACCCTTTAGCTAGCCTTTCATCCATATCTCACTCAATATAACTTAATTTACTTGCTGCCATTAAATTCAATTTCATTAGTTTAAATACATCTAAAATCCTCCTAGTCATTGTTTCATTGTTAATGAACTTAGTTTTCAGTTTTCTTTGTTTGGTTTGTGTTGACTAGCATCCTTTTTAATCCCTGGAATGGAACGATCTCTACTTACTCATACAACGATTACATAGTTTACATGGTTTAATTTGTGTATTAAATTTTACCACATCATCTCTCAATCGATTATGCATGCATATCAAGGCCTTCACCCTCATAAAATCCAAAATTACTTAACCCCCAGTGCTAAAAGGCATATCAAGACTTGAACTACAAGAATATCTTTTGCAATGGTGGCCTAGATAAGATACTTGGTACCATTCATCTCCCACCATAAGAGAACGTTAACATACTTTGTGGACTCCTTTTTTGTAATTTGTATTAAAGTATCCAACAAATAAAAATCCACCACATCTCTCACCACTTCCTCATTACTCTCTTCAACAAAAAGCATCCATTCATCAACAATATTGTCTTCCGTTGATGCCACATCGAATGAGGTACAAGAACGTTCTGCTTGTGAATGGCCCAATTTCTTCATGTGTTTTCCACTTTCAACATTTAGGGCATATGCATCATAAAGAGTTATGCAATAGATATTTCACTTCATTAGCTTTCAATTGTGCCTCAAAATTAGGAAGCTTTTTTTATGAAGAGTTGTGTGACATGCCTCAACTAGAGGGTTCAATTCATGGTACAAGTCAAAATATTTTTCATATTTGGATCTCGTGTCGGATGTCGTTGCCTTCAGTAAACCGACTAGCATGTTAGCTCGAGAATCCAATTAAATAGTTATGACGGTCTCTACTTTTATGACATGATGGAGGCCAATATGAATCGTCGGATGTGTAAAAATACTCACCCACAAAGTCACATCATAGAACTTCCATAAAAACTTAACAAAAATTCCCACCTTTCATCAATCTTCTTCTGTTGGTGGTCTAACATTATTTCTCCCCTTAGTTTGGCAAGCAATAATCACTCCCATCTTCATATTCAACTTCCTTAAAGTAAGCCACGAATGGACTTTTTTCATCCTCCACCATTGTAGCAAAGGCCTTTTTAAATTTTCAGACTATATTTAACATCATCAATGTATAATTCCACCGAGTAGGACAATCAAGGCAAATTTCTTCTTTGCACAGCATTTTCACCATATTCATGGCTTGCCTAAACATCTCCAATCTTTATGGAGGGCTCCTCACAAACCTTATACAATTTCTTATAGCTAAAAGACAATTTTTATCCTCTTCATCCCATGACTCACAATTATGTTGGTTATGTCAGTGATGCACCTCACAAGTAATAATTGCCACCTACAATAGCTTGTGAATTTTCCCATCTATTCATTGTTTCCCTAAGTTGATCCGAATCAACTTTATGTAAGGAAGCATTGTCTACTATGATTGTTATAACTTTTCTCATCCCCCATTCCAACAACTTTCAATTAACTTTGCAATTGTGGTTCCATAGTGGTTAGGAATAACATAAAAGTTTATGATTTTCTTGTGCATATTCAATTCATCATCAATAGAGTGTGCAGTGAAAACCATATAATTGATGTTTTGTATGCTTGTCCAAGTGTCGGTGGTGAGACGTATTCTATATCCACTTAAGATTTTCTTCAAAGAAGTCTTCGATTCATCATATACGTTGAGAAAAGTTTCAACAAGCATTCTTTTAGAAGGCACATTAAACAATAGAATGCTAACAACACAAAAAAGTCAAAATCCCATCTTATCAGTACTAATTGACATCTCATCTATGACCATCATCTTGACACATGCTTATAACGCTGTATTTTGAAAAGCCCACAACAATTAGATTGTTACCTTTTCTCTTGTCCCTAACTAAAACTTTTTGCTTGTTACATTTGTTTCCCGTGTACAATTTGCAATTTTTTCAATATGGTGTCTCATAGTTGAGGTGCCATTTACTCCTGGTTTACCTGCATAATCATCCTTATTGGTGTTTTTTGGGCAATAATTACTTTTAGCTCTCCTAGGTTTTCTATCCACTCAAATTTCCTCCCCCTTTTCATTGATTTTCTTCACTTTTTTTGTCACATGATAGGTTGTACAATGCTCCCAAGCCCAACTTGTACAATGCTCCCAAGCCCAACTATGTTTTTTTTATTAAGAGTTACTTACTGGTTCATCATCTTCACTTTTAGATTCTTATCTATCATTTTCTGGTTCATCTTCAAACATTTTCTTCATTTCCTAGGTCAATTTGTATGGCCTCATCCTCTAGCCTCTCAGGGGAGTCACTTGTAGAAGAGTGAGCAACTATGTTTGCTGGATGCTTCAAATCTTGACTGAAACATAAAATAAAGGTCAGCAACAAGAAAAACAACTAACACTAATGTTATGTTTGGATGAGAGAAATAAACTTGAAATTTGAGTAAAAGTCAGAATTTATAAATTAACATGCACCAATTCCCTTATTTGGATTCATAAACTTAGAAATTTAGAATTTCCGCGTAAAAGAAAAACTTGGAATTTGAGACCTCCAATTCCCAAGTTTAAATTCCATGTAAATAAGTGTTATTTCCCAATTTCTATGATTGAAATTTAAAAATAACATTCAATTCCATTGTTCTTTTAGGTTAACCAAACAATAAAATTCACAAATTCTAGAAAATAAAATCCCTTCATTTCAATTTCCATCATTTTAAAATTCCTTAGTAATTAATTAACATTAACAGTACCAATTAACAGCAACAACAATTAACATCAACATTAACTAACATCAACCATAAAATAAAAACAAGAACAACATCAATAATTCAATTAACAAATATATTTAACATCTCCAGCAGTCACACATCTACAATATCAACACCAATCAACAAATATGTAATATATAGCACCAATCGACAATAATGAACAAATATGAAATATATAGCACCAATATAAAGCAATTACACATCTCTAACATCAACACCAATAAAAAAATACATAGCACCAATCGACAACAATCTGATGTTCATGAACAAAGATAAACTAAAGAAAAACCAAATCCTTGTTTTATCCAAATGAACCCTAACCCTAACTCTAAAATTAATCACAAATATATAAGCAAACTTAACTAATACAAGTATAAATCATTGTTCTGACCATATTAGCATATGGACTTTGGAGGCTCGAAGCTGGAACGAAGTGAAAGGGATTCTATTCATGATTTGGTGAAGGCACCGAAGGGGAACGATGTGATTCACGATGTGGTTGGTTAGAGTTTGACTAAAGAGGAAGGATATGTATGATTCAATAGGCAATGTGAAGATTGAAGCAGAATGATTCGCTTCGAATCACAATTCAATTGGTGGAGGGGGAGGGGATGGGTCTGTTTTTTTTTTCTTTTCTGGACACTCGATAGTGGAGTAAAAAACTGAGCAGCAAAGCAAAACCGAGTCACTGACCGAGAGAGAGAAAGTCAAAGAAAGACAGAGAGAGATTCTGGGCCTATGCTATGATGTGGTTGAGTCCATAGTAAATGTATGGACTCAATCAAATAACTAATTAGAACTTAACACCTACTAACCTAATAAAGTTATGAGGTTTAGTTTCAGTTCAATTTCAAATGGCTAGAACCGAAACCAAACTGTTTTTTCTTCATTCAGTTCGGTTTGAAACTACAAAACCAAACTATTCAGTGCAGTTCAATTTGAATCATGTTTTGGTTTTTGGTTTAAGTGCCCACCCCTAATCCTACATAGTCATAATTGTAAAGAAAACGAAAGAGTTTGCTCTACAAATAGCTTACCTTAGGCACTGGTGGATCTATTAAGGGCCACGCGGGGGGCGGGAGAAGGGTGGGGTGGCGGGGGGTGGTTGAGGGGTGTTAGCTAGCCTTTCGAATTCCAGTGAATCTCCATGGATTACTATAGTGCTGCCCATTTGAAGCTTGGAGTTGTCCTCTATACATGCACTCGAACTACTTGATAAAATGCCTTAAAGAGCAGTTGTCGTTCTCATTATTATTTTGTAAATACCAACTTGGGCATTATATTCTTGATATGCTTTCAAGAAGTGAATTTTCTCCATTGAAAGAAACATGTAGTCTTGCAACAAAAAAAAAAAAAATTAAAAATGGTGGAGACAAGGAAGAATAGAGTATATACAATCATGTGTATTTGCTAATTACAGTGGCTTTAATTCTACTAGTTGCTACTATTTCAGTAGAGAGTCTTTTTTACTATGAATATTGTGACAAGTCCATTCCATAACCAAAATGAAAATCAACGGTTGAGTGATAGCATGATGGTTTATATTGAGAACAATGTTTTTTTTTTTTTCCATTAATAATGAAGCTATGATGTAGCGTTTTTAAAATATGAAAATGCGTTGTGGACAATTGTAACTTGTATTGTTGTTTGTTTTATAAATAATATATGATGGAAAAATGATTTAATTATTAAAATTATTATATATCTAAAACATGTTTGTAAACTTTTACATGTGACCCTCCGAAAAACTTTTTCTGGATCCGTCACTAACCTTAGGACATCCAAAACGTATAAGATCAGAGCTCTCAAGTGATCACTGCTGCTACTTTCTTGCTGACAGTCAAGAAGGCCAGTTAAGCATCTGCCTCATATGAGCATAAACATCCATTTATAACAGGTTGTGCATGAGATGAACTCAATTCCGATAAATGGGTGTTTATGCACTATTTTTTACAAATGAGTGTTGCACAAGAGTTCAGAGTCTGTATGTTCCATAAATGGGTGTTTATGCATAAGAAGAACTCAATCTCTTCTAAAACCATCTTCATACAAGAAAGTTTATGTAATACCGGTCTCCCTTGGATGCATAAAAACCTAAATATTGGGCAATCATCAAGTTACAAACAAATATAGAATGATTATAGGTGCACAAAAACATAAAATAAATAAAGGATGATTTTTAATGGAATCAAATGATTGTGGTCGTTCTCTTGCTTTGTAGAGGTGAGCCTTCGTAGTTGTGGTCGAGAAGCGCCTTTTGTCGTGGTTATGAGTTTTTATTTTTATTTTTATTTTTATTATTATTATTTTTTTTTTTTTGCATGTACACCTCTTGGTGCCTTATTGTAGTTCTCCAACTTGGAATGTTATTGTGAGTGTTATCGTGAGTGTTATCTTTCTTGTTGGTTGAACTTGGATCCTCTGTGAGTATTATCTCTCTCCTCCAATATCCCTTGGGCTACCTAAATTATTTTTTTCCTCAGATATAAATTAGTACAACTAAAGACAGATGACACTGGTTGTTTTGGTTCCATGAAGTTATCAAGCTTACAAAAGAATAATATGTGCGTTTTCATGTTAATGCAGAGAGTGGGTGGGGTATCGGGTTGGAATATGAAGGTTCGGGGTTCAATTCCCTCATGTAACAAAAATTATGGCTGGATTGATAGAAGTAGGCGTAACTACTTTAGCTAGAATAATTGTACAATATTCTTTATGCACTTAAGTTCAAATTTCCTTCTCTCAAGTTTAAATTAATTTAAGATAAAATATCGCATGCAAAAACAATCATGACATGAAAGTTGATATATATTGATAAAGAAAACCAAAAGTTTGATAGAGTGAAAAATACAATTTTACTTTTTGGTAAAAGCTTTCTACAAAGTAGAAGTTTTCCAGTACTTAAGGGTACCATATCTTCACTAATGTGAACTGTGCTTCCTGACCCTGCGACTAATTTAATACTACTAACTCCAGGCACCCTATATGACATATGATGAAAATTAGAGATCAAAGCTTACATTACATGACAGTAGTCATTGGACGAAGAGGAGCAGAAGCAGGGTGATCCAAGTAAATCTGCTGGTGTTCATGGATATTAATTTGAGCATCGCAAAAGGAAGTTGATCGACGCATCGAATTATAACCCATTACAATTTCCATTGCTTTCTTTTGTACGTGATCATGATAATGAGTCTCGTCCACGTAGCTGTGATCACATTCATCCTCAGAATCACTTTCTTTAAAGCACTTTTTGATTTCGGTTTGCTCTCCATGATCTTCTCCATCAACAAATAGGTCTTCCCTTTCCATGTCTTCTTCTTCATCAATAGTTTCCTGATGTTCACAACATATTATGGCATTGTTGTCTAAAGGTACAAGGTTTAAGATCAGACGGCCATTTTCGCGGAGAGCTTCAAAGTACTCGTGATGCTTCACTCTCTCTCCCTTAAGAACAAGCCTTCCATCAGAGTAGTTATAATGCTTGGTCAGAACCCAAGGCATGCGACCGTGCAAATTCCCAGTCCGTGCAAGTAACGGTATCGGTGGTGGATATTCCCTTTTGATCATTATCCTTTCACTCTTTTTGGTAGTAGTTTTCCCCTTATCTTGATTATTCAAAAGCCCTAATTTCTCTTGTTCCTCATTCGACATGATTGGGGCGCCGCTCTCCGTCCCAATCAGGTCGTCCACTGCAGATGACGACCAAGACGAGGAACTATCCATCAACACAGAAGAAGAAGGCGACGACGTCCTTGATGTAGATGGTGAGTGTAGTGAAAGCTTGTGGTTGTGAATGACGTGGGGATCAGCGTTTGTAGTTGCTTCTGGAAAAATTAGGGTTTTAAGGCCTAGATGGAGATGTAGGTGGGTCGGGAATTCCTTTTGGATGTGCATGGGGAATGGCAACCTAGCTGCCCACAAAACAAAACCAAAAAACGAGGAAATTATTAGCACTACAAAATAGCTTGCAGTCACGGTGGTTAGTTTTATCTGGTCAAAATTGGACTGCTGTGTAGGGTAGAAATTAACTTTACCGACTCAGTGATTAACTACAAAATAATTAAACAAGGAGATATAAGAATAATGTGGTTATAATAGCAAATCCGACCCTCTAATAATTGGATAAGAACAAGCTTTTATCGTCAGTAGAATAATTTGCTCATACCTCTTGATCTTACTTGGTCTGCTTTCATCTCTATCTGCTCGGATTTTTCTCTTCCTGCTAATTATCTTAAGAAGATTAAGAAAAATAACCTAGAATAAATATGTAAACTAGGAAATACCTATATTAAGAAAAGCAACAAATAATATAGGGAAAAAAAAACCGAAGTGTATAGAGGAACCCAAATCATATCGTCTTGCGTGCATTATGGAAGTGTATAAATAATTGAGTAAATATGAATATTCCCATACCAAAAACATGTCATTTACTATCCACGTGCTAACAATATAGTATCAATCAAAATTTCAATCATTTCTATATAAAGTGTACTTCATAAATTAAGCAATAATTTAGGAAACTTAAGTGGAAAAGTAAATAAAAAACAAAACAAATGGGGAACTGATGACTACCTGATCCTTATCATGAACGAAAAACATGAACAGATTATTCTATTAGGCAAATTTTCTCAAGAGTCTCCAATTTGGCTTCAAAATTGAAAACTAGAAAAAACTGTTCAAAACTAAAACAACTTCTTTGATTTAAATTAAACTCCAAATTTTCAGGAAAACTGAAGGGTTTAAACAGAATTCACCAAGCTACATTACTTTCAATCTCCTTCTTGAAGTTGAACTTTTTCATCTAGCCTAGAAAAACCAAAAAGAATTGGTATGAACATTTAAAAGCTTGCAAAAATCACAAAGAAAATAACATTCTTCTTTTTTTTTTTTTTTTTTTTTTTTGATCGAAAAGAAAATGGCATTTAGATTAGTGAAGGCTAACAGGCTAATCAACTTCAAATTAATTCAATTAAACTACGTGGTTTAACAGATATCTGAGAATTAAGAAAGGAAAAATATTGACTTACTTTATCAATGGCTCGCTTTGCATTATATTAATTTGGTACATTTTCCCTTCCACAGGGAATAAACATCATCAGTCGACAAAGATAAACACAGAGAGGTGAGAACCCAAGTTTCCAGACAACCATATATTTCTCGAGTGTTGCTACCCCTTTTATAGGAAAATGCTTTGGCACACATATTTCCAAGGGTACAAACGTCATTTCAAGTCCGTCAATAAACGGCTGCTGTCATTGCGGGCTCGGCGGAGGGTATGGTTCGTCTGGGACTGGCAAGGGTCTTTGATTGCTGTAACCGGCATCAAAGCTGGCATGCTTGTATCTTGGTCCACCGTCGTTTAAAATGTGATTGGTGGGTGTTTTGGTCCACCGTCGTTTTAAATGCTTCCATGTTACTAGACACGTACATAGGACCTTGTTTGGTCCATGGTCATGTCTAGGGGTGCAACTCAGGTGGGTTGGATGGGTTGGAAGGTCAACCCAATCCTAACTCAACTTTTACAATTCGGGTTCGGGTTCGGCTTGCCCAACTTTTTCAAAATTAGAATTCAATTCCGCAAATTGTATCCGTTATAAAGTTAAACCAAATATGAATGTTTCAACCATGCAAAGTTTGAATTAAACTACAAGAAATACCAAAGCTAGTACCAAAAGAAAAGAAAGAGAGGAACACTTCATTGTCCAAAGCTAGAATCAAGTCTCTGTAGAGCATCAGACCCCAATGCCAAAAGCTTCAACAATATCAGCTACACCTATAAATGGAATTGTACAAAGTTTTATTTCATTATAAAAATTCTGGAAAAAAAAAAATTTAGGTGTAGCACTGCAAAGTAAGAAACAATGTAAAACTTACTTAAAGTTACCACCTATCTTCAAATCCAAAACTGCAAGAGGAAAAAAAAAAATTGTTTGCCGAAGTAGGATCGAGGTGAACAGTACAGAATCGTGGCAGATTTTCTTGCACCCCCTACAAGCTTACTACACCACTATAAAAATTCCTCATTGTGCGTTCACTGGAAATATCAACGCTACAATTTCATACAGGATATCACCAATAAAATTTGAACTATAAATAACTCGCAAGGAACATTGACAAAGAGAAAAGGCATCATGGATATAGTACTCACACGTCAAGAAAAAGTCCAACATCATTGAGGCATTTCAATGAACGGGTTCGGGTTGATTCGGCTGGGCAAATGGTCAACCCAACCCAACCCAATCAATAAACGGGTTCAAATTGGGTGGGGTTTGGGCGGGTTCAGGTTAGCCCAACCAAAGTTGCACCCCTAGTCATGTCTCTTGTGTGCATTTAATTGAGTACGTTTGACATGCAAAAGTAGACAAGTATATATTAATGTATCTATGTTACTTTGGAGAAATTTTTAGTTGTGACGGGAATATGCATGGTACACCATGTGTTTTTATGCAAGTTGTGGAAAATTCTAATTTTTAAGTTATTAACCTTTTAACACACATAACCCACCATTTATATAAGGACACGTGGTGTACCACCTTGTGCGACGGTCACACTAAAAAATCTCTCATTACGTTGTTACTCTCAAAAAAGAAAAGAAAATTGTGTATATATATATATATATATATATATATATCTTGTTCAAATGATGTAATGGTTATTTTCTTTGTTTTGATAAAATGGTTTAGTGGTATGGGACTAATTAATTTTGGGTAATTTTAGAAGAATAATTGTGGAGCCAAAAATAATCAAGAAAATTATGGAGGCGACACATCAACTTTTGGGTATAAAAAGATAAAATTACCCTCGAGGCATTTCGGGATTCCCACGTGCATGCAACGGACAATAACAGCTTAATCAAGGAAGAGTCAAAGGTGATCAAAATGGTATTTATTCAAAACCCTCTCATCACTCCTCCAAATGAAGATTTGCATAGACTATACCGACTTCAACAAAGCATGCCTGAAATATCCTTATCCAGTTCCTCGAATCAATCTACTCGTAGATTCAGCTTCTGGGAACTAGCTGCTCAGTTTCTTAGATGCATACTCTGGCTACAACCAAATAGCCATGCACAAACCCGGCAAGGAGAAAACCACATTCGTGATCGAACGAGGCACTTACTGTTACAAGGTCATGCACTTTGGCCTCAAGAACGCGGGAGCCACTTACCAACGATTGGTAAACATGATGTTCAAGAAGCAAATTGGAGTAACCATGGAGGTCTATGTCGACGACATCATGGTGAAGGGCAAGCAGCGATCAGACCAGTTCGACAACTTGGTGGAAACTTTCAACATCCTTAGAAAGTACAAGATGAAGCTCAATCCCGCCAAATGCACATTTGGAGTATCTTCAGGCAGATTCTTAGGGTACCTAGTAACCCAACGAGGAATCGAAGCACATCCTAGGCAAATTTGAGCAATCCTAGAAATGAAATCTCCAACTACCTTGAAGGAGATCTAAAGCTTAACCGGACGAGCAGCCGCACTCAACCACTTCTTCTCGTAGTCCACTGATCAATGCAAGCCTTTTTTCAAAGCTATCAATAGGGCACAATGAGACAAATAGGATGATGAGTGTGAAAGAGCTTTCCAAGACCTGAAGAAGTATCTCACGTCACCTCATTTACTATCCAAGCCAGAAGCAGCGGAAGACTTATACATCTACTTGGTGGTCTCAGAAGTAGCGGTGAGCTCTGCCTTCATACGAGAAAAGTTGGGGTTCCAACTGTCGGTATTTTACACTTCTAAAGCTCTTCTCAATTCGAAAACTAGATATCCGAAGATTGAGAAATTAATTTGGCGCTAATTGTTGCGGCTCGGAAGCTTAGACCATATTTTCAAGCTTATGCAGTCATTGTCATGACTTAATATCCTCTACAATCAATCCTACATGGTCCAAATGCTTCTCAACGAGTAATGAAATAGGTGTTAGAACTTGGCCAGTACGACTTAGTTTTTTGACCCCACATGGCGAAAAAGGCTCTAGCCTTGGCGAACTTCATAGCAGAATTCACGCCTAGCCTAGACGACGTAACAAAGCGGCCCAACGACGCCCCCGAGGCAACCAAGCATGCCCTAGCCACACCTGCTTCACCAGATGGAGACTTATGGCATTTGCATGTTGACGATGCATCCAACTACAAGGGCTCGGGAGCAGGTGTGGTCCTTGTCACCCCAGACGGTTCGATGCTTGAGCAGGCAATCACTCTAGGCTTCAAAGCATCAAACAACAAAGTAGAGTACGAGGCCCTACTAGCAGGCCTTCGAATGGCAAGAGACTTGGCGATGAAAAAGCTTATAATTCATTCTGATTCCCAGCTAATCACCAGCCAGACTACTGGGGAGTACACGGCAAAACATCCGAAGATGGCATAATACCTAGAGAAGGTACGAAAGCAACTTAAGGCGTTTCAGACTTACACCCTCACTCAAGTTTCGCCGACAGACAATGCCTATGCGACCGCGTTAACCGGCCTAGGCTCCGCCTTCAACCACCAACTTAAATGCTCTATTCTGGTGGAGTACCTAGATAAGCCATGCATAGAGGCGAAGCCAGCAGTCGAGGTGTCATAAGTGATTACAACTCCAAAATGGCCAGAGGAATTTCCCGGATGTTTATGGGCGTATTGCACAACCAAATAACAAACAACCGGTGAGACTCCTTTCTCTTTGGCATTTGGTTCAGAAGTAATCATTCCTCCCAATGTCATCGTGCCAAGTATTAGCACTCTACTGCCAAGCATCAAGCAGAATGGAAGGGAAATGGCTACAAATCTAAATCTAACAGAGGAGGAACACGAGAAGGACATCACCCACATCGTAGCCTACCAGCAGCAGCTCATCTCCAGTAACAAAAAAAGGGCCAAGATCTAGCAGTTCTAACCCGGAGATCTAGTCCTAAGAAAAACCTTCATCATTGCTCTTAGAGAAGCCTCTAAAAAGATGGATCCTATCTGGAAAGGTCCATTACACGATCAGCAAAGTAGGCGGCACGGGTAGTTACACCCTCACCACCATGAACGACAAAGAGATCGAAAAGCAATGGAACGCCTACAATATGAGGAAGTACCATGTGTGGTACATCAAAGCCTAAAGACTCAAGCAACTCAACTAGCACCACCTTGCAAGCCGAGGACTATCCAGTTGTTATGTAGTTTTCACCTTACAATTAAGTTTTTGTTCGTTTCACTCGTTTTTCAATGAGGAATTCAAAAGTAATTTACAACTTGGCTCAGCTACATGCTTACAATAACTGATCACTTATGCACTTCAAAAGAATACTGCAACCTTCTTAGGTTTTTATCACAAGAATTACACCCCCTAAGGGATTAACCATGTTCTCCAGTACGAGAAGGTAAACCAATTCCACAACACCCATATAGGTTTGTTCTCCAATGCAGGAGAATAAACTTTACACTCTAAATATCCAAACATGGATAAGTCGGGCTACCCTGGTGTAACTAAGTGCACGATGGCTTGCGCCAGGATTCTTAAAAGTAGCCATAATGGTCTTTTTCAAGGCTTACCTAACTGAAGGATTTTGGGTCTCTTGGCCTAATCCGTGGGGAACCGAGCTTCAGAGACTAAGAAGGCACATTACGCAGTACACCCTATGAATGGCTGCCCTGGAACCCTAAAACTTCTACCGAATGCCCTAAGGTAGCCTACGATTTCCAGAAAACTGCCTGCGGCTTGCCCTTCGAGCAATATGTCTTGCCAAACTTGTACAACCGCACGTTTTTATAAAAGGTTAAACAAGTTAGCCCTCATATATGAAGCTTTATCCACTGCTAAGTAGTCAATAAGCTTCACCTCTGCCAAAGCGCGGAATGATCATTTAATATCTACAATAATTCCCAATATGTTGTGATACATGCTACACAACCCATGAAATTAGTTACATAAAAGCAAGGAGTTCTCTTGGACCTTTGCTTATGAAATTCCATACAACTGCGTACTTATGATACGAAAGGTTAGAGAATTTCATAATCCAAAAATCTTTAGTATGTTGTGATGCAGGCCACATAGCTCAAATAATTGAAGAAAGCCAAGGTTAACAGCCAAGTGGTCACGCGGACTCTTCTGCTTCTGTAAGTAAGGCGTCTGGTTGCCGACCCTATGACTAACAACTTTGCAAAAGTTCTACACCAACATCTATGGCTATATAGGCTACGTAGGCTTGTCTTCTTATAAAAAAGTAGCACACCTAACGTTCGTCTAAAGGTCAAAGATTAGGCGTGAACAAAATAAGCAAAAATAAGGAAAAGAAAGGAAGCAAGTTTATTAAATTTTCTAGAAAAATTGATAAACGACTATCAAAGGCAGAAGAAGTTCAAGCAAAGGAAAAAAACAACAAGGAAAACAAAGAAAATCCTAAAGGTTACCTAGAAGACTACTCTTCAGTGGCTTGAACATCCCATGACTACTCGGTCGCCGCACCTTCAGCAGCTGCGACACCATTCGACACTTCATCCCTAGCTGCCCTAGCCTGGGCACCAACTTCTCTGACTACTTCACCAATGGAAGCCTTTAAAGTAAAGGCAATCAAATCTTCCAGAGAAATAGAAAAGGTCTCAAAGTCTTTCCTAGCAAACTCAAAGTCAGACAACCTACCGAAGAAATGATTTACATAACCCAACTTGTAGAAATCGGCCTGACTCTGAACAAGCGAGGTCTTAAGCCCAGCCTTCTTACCCTTCAACTGCTCGTTCTGTTCGAGCAGACCAACATGGACGTGTTACAGCTCATCCACTTCCTTCTTCAGACTTTCGTTAATTTTCAATGCACCTTGGAATTCCAACATTTGAGGTTCAAGCCTATCAACTATCTTCTTGAAGTGGATCACTTAATTAAGAGCAGCAATCAACTCTTTATCCTTTGCATAGGCAGCAGAATGAAACTCAGAGACGGCATGCTCAAGATCTTGAATTTGAGGTATGTAACATCCAATCTCCTTCTTTGCACTTTCTTATTTAACTTGGATCGCTTCAAGCTTAGTCTTCAAATCAATGATTTCTTGGCAAGCGGTCTTAAGCTGCAAAGAAGTGAGGACATAGATATTAGACCTATTCAAAGCAATGAGCTTAGATTACAATCTCTTGATCTTCTTGATAGATGAATAAGCTTTAGCTGCCGTAGTCTTTGCCACCTTTTCAGCAACTTTGGTATCCTCTAGGTCGAGGAGCATAGACTTGGCTACCAAAATTGCCATTTTTTGTATCATAGCAAGCAGAGCAGTCTTTCTATATTCGGTCGTATACTTCACAAATGAGCTTGGGCAAACAACCCCTTTAACACCATCAATCAGCTTGGCACACACCTCCATGTCTTCACGCATATCTGGTTTCAAGAGCGTACAAATCTCAGCAGCCTCCTTAGAAACAGGTTTGGTGAATTTCTCGCAACTACCCGTGCAAACAGTCTCATCTTTCTCAGCAAGCGAACCAAACTTAGCCCCCGATGAACGATTTTGGCACTGAGGGCACAACAAAACCTTTACGTTGAGAAATCCTATCAGCAATCGTATTAGCCACCTTTGGCATGGTAGGTGTCACCGGCTCAAATCTAGCATCCCCATCTTTCTTTCCTCCTTTGAAGAAGTCAAATTAATCACAAGCCTATCGGCAACAGACGGACCCTCACGAGCAGCGGAGGAAGTCTTCAATTTTTTCTCAGCTGGTATCTCTTGAGCAAGTGGGGAAGATCTCTTCTTTCCACTAAGAATTAGTGTTTTGATAAATTCAAACTAAACTTGATGAAAATGCAAAGAACATTTTCTAGCACAAAAGTAGTTTGATTGAAATGAAAAAGTAGGTAGGTTTCATTGATTTTGGGTACATGATAATACGAAGGTATTGAATAATCAAAAGTGTCTCCGCCTTGATCCACTTTATCTCATCTCTTAGGGGCTGCCCATTTTTCTCCCGGCGAAGAGGACTAAACAGCCAACGCCATTCACAATACTCATAAAGGATACCTAGAGCAACATGCACCTTCTTCATATCTAGAGAAGCCTTAGGCATTGAGCCAAATTTTGAATCTACATAAGCACATGAGGACAATCAATAAATCAAAGGGCAGCTCAACAAAAGTACAAAGCAACCTAGAAACTAAGCAGTCTACTTACCGGTAATGAAAATCGTCGAAACAAGCAACTCAGGGGAAGAATCAGACTCCCACTCTCCACTTATCTCCAAAGTCTCATTGGCCTAGTCATGATCTCCTTTGCTCTAATGATCGAAAAGCCTATGGCGGGATCGCAGCTGCCCAACTCCTTTAATGTGGCCTATGTCAAAAAAGTACCCAAATTCATTGATGATCAAATCCAAGTCAAAGAATTAGCTTAGATTGAGGAACCCCACCATCAAACGGACCGCATTTGGAGAACATTGAGCAAGGGTACACTTCATAAAGTAAAGCACTTCTTGGAAGAAACGCGGCATGAGAAAAGTAAATCTCAACACGAAGTAGTAGGGGTGAAACTTGATGGCTCTCTGAGCCTCACTACATGGCTCACGCCTGCTACCTTCCTTGACACGCTCCACACGCACCCCCGACGGAATGGCATACCTATATGCCTCAAAAAAGTCTTTAAACGAGTCATCGGAGCTAATTTTGAAGTGAACAGCCTTAAAGTAGCCTACCTTCACTACTACAAAAGGGCCTTATAGTGTCAATGGGTGATGTCAGTTTAATATAATATAATGGTGGACAAGACATTTGCGACACCTACTGAACATGACGTCGGATTTACTGTCGCTTGTAAGCATCATAAACTGTTTATGTCGCTTTTAACCAACGTAAACATTTAATGTCGCTTATAACCGACATACATTTTAATAAGTCTTAAACGCTAATGTCGCTTTAAATAAAACAGTGTCGCTTTTAAGCAACATAAAGTATGGGTGTCGCTTCTAGCCCACGTATTATTGTTTTTAAATATTTTAAAGCCTGCGTCGATTCTAAGCGACATAGATTTTAGTTTTTTTAATATTTTGAAACCTGGTGTCAGTTGTAAGCGACAGATTAATGGTCTTTATAAACTCTCCCCCGTGTTTTCTTCTTCCTCTCTTGCATCTTTCTTATTCGTTCTTCCAATTTACAAACCTTCCTCGTGTTTTCTCTCTCGCATCTTTCTTATTTGTTCTTCCAACTTCATTGGTTCCTTCTTCACAACAGTAAGTTTTTCTTGCTTCTGATATTTTTATTTTCTCGTCTTATGTTTAATTTTTATTTACAATTTATTTTTGTAAGGAATTTATTTGAGCTGGTTGAGTACATAAAGAATTGATCGACGACGGAATTCTTCCATAATTTAGGTTTCTATCACTAAATTCTTTAATTTTTAAATTGTATAATACACAAGTTTATTTATTTAAAAATTCAAATTTAAGTACATAGATAAATTTCTACTATTTTTGTTAAATTAATTAATTTTGTCACTTGAATTGTTATGAGAAAATGGAAATGAATAATATTTATAAGCATTTATGTTAAATTAACAATATTAAATATAACATAAACTTATAATATTTAGTAATATAAGAATATATTATGTTAAATTAATTTTTTTTTGCATTCTAGTTGTTATTTTAATTTGTTTTTGTTGTTATTTTGATAACTTTGATAACTTTTGGTTGTTATTTACTAGAATAGATTAGATGAACATAATTTTGGTAACTTTTTGTTGTTATTTTAATTTGTTTTTACTATAATAGGTGTTGAAAATTAAAAGATTGCAATTGTGATAGAGTTCGAGGGTTGAAAGATAGAAATTGAAAATTCTAATAGTTATGCCAACATGATAGGGATTGAAAGATTGTAGGGATCTCAGTGTCGTGTAATATTTTGCCCTCATAAAGTGGTAAAACATGGACAAGAGTCAGTTGACGATACCCTAAAATTTTGAAGTGTATACAGCTGGAATTATTTTGTTTTTGGATCAAGCAATTGCAAATGGTGTTGGTCCCGATAAGTTTAGATTTCCTTGCAAAAAATGTTGTAATCGATATACTTTTGTTAGGAACACTATTGTTGAACATCTCATATTGTATGATATGGATAAAGATTATAAAAATGCTGGGTGGCAACATCATGGCGAGCAAAACATTGGAGAGCAAAATGTGGCTATTGGAGAAGAAGAAACAGGAGATGAGCTGATTGGCATGCATGATTTTCTTAATGATGTATTTGTTCAACCATTAACAGAAGAAAGTGTTGGACCATCTACTGAACCCCCTATTGGGGAAGGGTGTCCAGAAGAGGTAGAGACTTTTTTTAGGTTGCTTGAAGAGGCAGATCAAGATTTGTGGCCAGGTTGTAAGGAGTTTAAGAAATTGGAAGCAGTTGTAAGACTATATCAGATCAAGTGTTTAGAGGGAATGACAGACGAGATCTTCACCACTTTACTGGAGTTAATTAAAGAATGTTGCATGAAGGGGATTGTTTTCCTAAATCCTGTTATAAGGCAAAAAAACTTATAAATGACTTGGGTTTGTCGTATGTGAAAATTGATGCATGTCCCAATGATTGCATGATCTATTGGAAAGATACTTCAGATTTGACCGTGTGCTCGCTTTTAACCGACTCTGCTTTGTGGCGGATTAAGCGAACGAATCGACATTGAAGCCCTTTCGTGATGCTAGCATTGGTGTCGCTATTCCAATCCGACATTACATTGTTTTATGTTGGATTTTTTCCAAATCTGTGACAGAAATTGGATTTATTGTAGGTTTTTTCTTCACCGATGATAGCCTATATTGTAGTAGTGTTTGCTCGAAGACTCGCCTTGACGATACAACGGCGGCACACCATCGTCACTTTTGTGGCTTGAAGAAGACATACTCAAGGAAATTCTACAAAGATAAGAGGAAAATTCGTTACACGGTTGCGTCAAAAAAAAAGAAAAGGAAAGTATCAGGCTTTAAGGCCCAAAGGAAGCAGCCAAGGGAGCCTAGCCCGCGCTGGCTCCCATCTTCATTCTTGGCCCAAACCCACAAGAAGATAGGGCAGGCGCCCTAGCGCATCCTTTAGCCCACTTGAACGGGCCTAGCCCAGCAGCCCAACCCCTCACTCTCCTCTCACACTCAGGCCTAAGCCCAAAAAAAATAAAAAAAAAAGAAAATGAGGCCCGTGCCTCCTCGGCCTAGTCCAACACATCAACCTGGCCCGTGCCAGTTCTATCCTAGCGCCCATTAGCTCAGCCTAAGCCAAACCGCTTGTGGCCCAGCCAGTCGCCACCGTACCGAGTCAACAGTAGTAAGCCACCCACGGCAGCTATGCCGTGGCTTTCCAGCCACCTTTTCACACCTTCTCGACCCCCGTCGAGCTAAATTTCAAGCCTCAAGGCTCCCAAAAATTACGAAGACAAGGAAAAATTAATTTTTTCTTACCTTGGTGCGGCGTGAAGACAAAGAAAACAACGCAATACGGTCTTTTGCACAGGCAAGTGTAGAAGATTGCTAGGGAGGGGAACAAATATCCTCTAGCTTTCTCTCTCTTGTAGGGTATAATAAATTGCTCTCTGAAGTTGATTTAGTCATCTACTAAAGGTAAACTTAAATAGACTTTGGGAGTAATTTATTTCGCTTTCCTAGAAGGATCTAATTTCCAATTAAAGAGGGAATTTACATCAAAATAGGAAACAATCTTATGTTTCTTAAAGCAAGAGAAGATCTCTACACATGCTGCCCTTTCTTGCGAGCAGTGCAACAGGTGTGGAGGCATTTGTGGAGCCAAAAATAATCAAGAAAATTATGGAGGCGACACGTGGACTTTGGGTAAAAAAAGATAAAATTACCCTCCAGGCACATCGGGATTCCCACACGCATGCAACGGACAATAACGGCTCAATCAAGGAAGAGTCAAAGGCGATCAAAATGGTATTTATTCAAAACTGTCTCATCACTCCTCATCAAATCCTCACCCAAAAGGTAACTCCCAATTATTCTATTTAAATTGGGATTGATTACCAAGTTAATTGCAAGATATTATTTCACATGATATCTTGCAATTAATCTCATAAAACCACCATAAGAGGCCGGTCCCTATTCTCCAAATAGGGTCGGCCACACCCCTATAAATAGTCTCATTTTTCTCCAAAAAGCTAAGTTCATTCTCTCCGAAAAATTCCCAAACGCATTCTCTCTCAAATTCTAACTTTGGCATCGGAGATTCTTCGGCCAAACCCCCCCCCCCCCCAAATTCATCGTGGGCATGTGAGGCTCTTGGCCTTGATCTTAGGTGTTATTATTTTGCAAGTGCATTTTCGTCAAATGAGAAGACGGTGGAAATCTACATCCATAGTAATATTTGCATTTTTCTTTAGGAGAGTGGGTTTATATCTCCACTTTCAAATAGCTTATCTTGACCGTAGAAATTTCATAATCAGAATCCTTCAATTTTGAATCTTCATTTAAAGGTCATCCTACAAAAATCATGTGAAAAGGAGATCGTTTAGTCATCCAATGGCATCAAATAAATGGATGGTTCATCATTAATATGTTGGTACCTACCTACACTGTTAATTTATTTGATACATTTGAATGACTAAATAATATCCAATTAGATTTCCAATCAGATTTTTGTTTTTGTTTTTGTTTTTTTTTTTTTTTTTTTTTTTTTTTTTTTTTTTTTTTTTTTTTTTTTTGTAGAAATGATCTCAAATGAAGATTAAAAAATTGAGTGGTTTCGATTATGAAAATTCTACAGTACAATATGTTATTTATAAATTGGTGAATGAGCTATTTCCCCATGGAAGGAATGCAAGTATTGTCATTTCAGAGGACCACATTTTCATATTGGCGTATTGGTGAGTGACACTAGCTATGTGGTTCACTTATATGGAGTAGGATTCTCTCCCACCTATTTCCATCCCCTTCCCTCCCAACATATTCCTATCCTCTTCCCTCCCCTCCTCTTACATATTGTTTCTTGTCTTTTTTCATTTTTTTTTTTTTTTTGAACAAACAATATTATTCACACTAAAGGGAAGCGGGGTGGGCTTACTTTCACAATGGGCTAACAATAATGTGGTTCAAATTTTCCCTTGGTGAGAATCGAACCTAAGACCTCTCACTTACAAGTGAAGAGGGGTACCACTAGACCGTCGTACTAAGTGGCATTGCTTTTTGTCTTATTGTTTCTATAGGCTTAACCGTAACCGTTCAAATAGGAGGGGAGGGAAGGGGAGAGAGATTAGGAGGGGAGATAATCCTCTTCCCACTTATATATGTGTGGTAAAAAAATGTACAGTAAAAGCTCTATAAAGTCATAAAGTTCGGACTAAACCAATTTGATAATTTTAAAGAGGTTATTACTTAATAGAGGTGTAGTTGAAAAAAATTATTTGTTGACTTATTTATTCATAATGAATGTTGTGTTTCCTAATTAGGATTCATGAGGACAGTATGGAAATACCAAAAGTTTCATGCCAACAAGTTGGAAACATGCCTTAGAAGTTAGAAACATTATGGCTTCAACAAGAAACTGACCATGTTGACTATATATTAAGTACCGGCAAACTCAAAGACGTGACATCAACTTTAAAAACTAAAGGCTTGTTCCAAACAACTTTAGAGGAATATTTTAGTTCATCTTAAACGTTTAAATGTAATATTGCATACTCTCATGACAATTATTACCATATGGAAGTGTGTTTCCTTAAGATGGGAGCAAGAAAAATTATAACTTATTATAATGTGAAGTTTATTCTATATATAACTGGTCTCAGATTGGAATCGAAATTTTTTTAGGACTTTAAAGAGATTATTCCTTTATTCAGTATCATTTTAAAGAAGTTTTAACGTGCTATATTAAAATTACTGAACAGGGAGCTTATATTTGCAGTTTAAAATAGTCATCTGCCTCCTTTATCAAAAAAATAATAATAATAAATTAGAGAAAGCTAGACAACATTTAATCCATTTTTTTTAATTACCTGATAATTGCATGTGATTGGATATCCTAGTGGATACAGAGTTGGGTTTCTACTCATGCGTTCAGGGTTCGACACTCTCTTCTCCCCCAAATTAATGTAATAACTTTAAACTCTCCCCCTCTTCCCATGATGATAAAAAAAAAAATTAAAAAATTAAAAATTAAAAAAATTAAACAACAAGGGTTAATAACACTAACACCCCTCACATCTTAATTCACTCTCACATAATCCCTTCAGTCAAAATTCTGCTAATAAATTAAAAACTTTACCCTTAAAACTAATTAATTAAATAATAAAGAAAAAGTAAATATTAAAAGTAAATAAATTAAACATTAAAAAAATAAATTTAAAACTTCTAAACAAGGTTGCTGCGTCTTCCAACCGGGCAAGCCTTTTGCCCTAGATCGCAGCCATGTCTTCCAAGCGAGGTGGAATAGCAAAGCCCTTGGAGGCACCCGAGGCCAAGATGGAGTACGATGAGTCCGATTTGACCAACCTTCAGAAGGAAAATGATGACGAAAAGGCACTGAAGGAGCTGAAGAGGGTTTAGGGATGAAGGTGGTGATGTTGGGACGACGGGAGGAAGAACTGTGGGGTGTGGAACTGGGGAGGGTTTAGGGTTCTCTTCTTTCTGACATATCAATCTTTCTCCTGCAAAAAAAGTTTAAATTAAAAAAAAAAAAAAAAAAAAAATTCTCAAGGAAGAGCAATACGTTTTTTGCTTTCTTGGTTTTGTTTTTGTAGTGTTCCCGACCATGATTTCCCCCCTTTTGTTAAGATACTTCAAATTAGTTAAGACAAACAACAGGCTGATACAAAAGAATGAACCCCCTAAATCTGACCCACAAACAAAATAAGCAGAAAGGAACCCCCTAAAAAACCCGATTTCATCTTTTTCTGAATATATATATATAATTAGTACAAGTAAAGAGAAAAAAATGTCTTGAACAAATCAAAATGAAAGGGGAAAATCATGTATGGTTTTCTTGCCAGGTTCCTACAAAAGGCAAAATATTAGGAATGGCGGAGAGATGAACCATTTGTGTGGCACTCTATTAATTTTAGGGTTTGCAAGGGAGAATTTGAGCTCTTCCTTCATTCGACGACCTGCTGAATGATTATCGATCTACAATTTCTTTCTTCCTTTCACATCTGAGTACTTGAGTAAAATAGGTCAAAATGAAATGGGGATCTATTTTAAATTTCAATAGTTGCTGCCACCGAACTGCATGTGTCTCATATACATGACTTACACAAGAGAATGCACGTGTACCAATGAATTTCGTATATAATCCTTACCATTTATGGTATTTTGGTCATTAGATTGAAAATCCTTATTAAATTTCAAAATACTGATCATTCACATGATCGGTCTGTCTTCACTAATGTTTTTAAATATCGTTCAAATTTAAAAAACCAATAAATACAAATTTCGTTCAAACTACATCCAATTGGCCAGAGTGCCACTTCACCAATTGCCAAATATGACGATGAAGCACACCATAGTTGAAAGTTTGGCCACAAGTAAAAAGTAAAATGAGGATAATATGGAAAAGCAAAGAAAATTTTCACTCTGAGTTGGAAACGCGTTGCCAAGATTGAGTCTCACTCTATGGCAATGGTTTGCACGAATTTTTCACCACTCGGTCAACCTAAAGAATTGTTAAAAGTTACGAGTGCGTGGAATCATATTGCATGACCATCAGTCAAGGTTCAAAGGCTGGCTAAGTAAGTATAAGAGACATGTGCGTGGAATCATATGGCAGAGAATGTGTATTCTCTTGCAAGAAAGTACGCGAGACATGTGCTCAAGTTGGGACTATGAGGCGCTTAAGACCACTTTCACCGGTCCAAGAAAGGCAAAGTCAAGGGAAATTCTATTGCCCAAAATCCACTAAAGTGGCTTCAGCGGCCCAAATCTTGGAGGGCAGTTGCTGGGCTCCATCAAGTCCGTTGGAATGCCTGGCCTTTCTTTGCCAGGCATTTGAGCCAGCAAGCATAAGGCGACGTCATCATTATGTCAGCCATTTGATAGAGGGTTCCGCAAGTAAAAAGCAACTCAGAGCCGTGGAATTCGCCTAAATCAGTGGATTTCTAAAGATCTGATGCTTTAGACCATTGGACTTTTTGAGGTAAAAAAAAATATGAAAAGTAGACCGTTGTGCCACCTAACATAACATGATGCGAAAATTTTAAATGAGTGAGGAAACCAACGGCTAGGATTAATTCAACGATATATATTATAAAAAATAAAAAATAAGAAAAGAAATTTTTTATTCTATAAATACCGAACCATCTTCTTCAATTCTCATATTACAAATTAATATTTATTTTTACTACAATCTCCTATATTTGTTTTTAACTTTTCTAATCATTTGGTTAAAAAAAAAAAAAAAACCAAAAATGAGTGAGAAGGTAAATTGGTATGCCGGGTAAGACATTGCTTGTTTGAGGCTTGGGTGCGTGCTACTCATGACCTAGTCACGGGAAATGAGATGAAGGTGCAATAAATGTGGATGAGAATTTATGCACAAATTTGTCAAGAAGATTCAGGACACGTTCTGGACCGAGCAAATCTCTGTCAAGTTGGTACGAACATCTACGTAAAGATTTGAATGCTTGGCAAGAAGCCTTCACAAAAGCAGAAGAAATTTATGAAGTGGTGATAATCCAATGAGTGAGGTAATAATATTTTATTATTAATAAATTTAAAATGTAATTAACATGTTATTGTTTAGACCTTTAGGCAATTAAAGGTAATCATTTCATTATATTGTTCCACACTTTTTTTCAGCAATTACAAGCATAAATATGGTTCAATCTTGAAAACAAAAAAGCATTCATAAGGCACAAATGTTGGAATATTGTGAATCATACTCCGAAATGCAAAGTTCTACTTAGTGGTCCACAAGTTGTGTTGAAAAAGATTCTCCTACACGAATCAACTACTGAAGAGTTGTCATTGGAGACCCAACTGAATTAGTCGCATCGACCCAAGAAACCATGAGGCCTATTGGGAAGAAGGCTGCTAAAAAAAATAGTTTCAAAAAGGAATTGTTTGAATCATGCGTCACCCATTGGACCCAAAGTCGGTTAAAAATTAACCCCGTACCCAATGCAAATAAAAAATAAAATCAAAACGAAAAACTAAATTCACTTATGAAAATGATCTATAAAACCTTACAAGGTGTACAATAATAAATCAAATTCTTAAATCCCCCATCTAACACAACCTCAACTCTTCTAGCCTTTGTCTTGCCAAATAACTCATATGTAAAATACAAAGTGAAGGCTGAGCAATAGCCACCGTCGTGCAGTGAGTAAAATATACAATATGCCAGTCAATCAATATTGTTTTACTTGCACTGTAACATAGTATAATTATATCTCAATCTTTATGCCATATCTTGCCATATCATATCATCCCTTCACATGTTGGTTATCCTTCATAATATGTAACTCAGATGTGACCCCTTAATTGACCATTATGCCCTAATGTACCCGTGTGCGATACATTTATCCTTGGATAACCCAACACTAAAAGTTTTCATGCTTGATAAACACTCTTGAGTAACTCAACATAGAATGTGTATAAACTCATCGAAACATTTCCCGAAAACTATGATGCTTGACTTGAAATTAGATTGAAATTTGTAAACAGAGAAAATCTACAATAGCTCGTGATTTTCACATTTATCAAAAGACAAGAAGTTTTCCAACAAATTATATAAACTATCTCCACACCTCGAACGATAACCCCTAAACTCTCTTTTTTTCTTTCTCTTTACCCTCTGCCTTTTTAACTACATATAATCCTCGATGCATGCTGCCTTTTTTTTAATGCTCCAAAAACAATGGAGCAAAGCTCCTATTTATAGCTCACTAGGGCGGCTAAAAGCCTTGTTGCTTAAGTAAAACAATAATAAAATATAAAATAAGTTGTTGGGGCCCAAAATGTCACACACCAACCCAGCCAAGTCTCAAGGCACAATGGTCTTGGAAAGCCTACATTCAAGCCCAAACACATGCCAAGGCATAAGATCGATGAGGAATATATTTACAAACATGTCATGCTGATAAGAGCATATTTATGCACTTAGTTAGCTTGTTTTCTTGCATTTACATAGCTAATTTCTACTTGTTAGAGTGTTTTAAACTATTTTCGTGTGTTTTCAAGTTCAATTAACAAAGTTGGCAAGAAAGTGCAATTTGGAGCATTTTAGAGCAGTTTTGGGCTTGGAATGGATTGCACATGCATGGAGCAAAGTGGATGGACGAATTTGAAGATCAAGAGAGGCTAGGAATGCGATTAACATCTGGAAGAATTAAATTGAAGACTTGGAAGATAAGGAATCAGCTACAAAGAAGGATTATTATCCAAATTTCCTTATCTTATCCAAACCTTATCCAACCTTATCTTATCTTATCCTATCCTAATATTTTCCTACATTAATTCCAGCTTCAAAGAGGACTTATTTTCACATTAAATCACCTAAATATCATGTTCTAGAAGCCCTATTTCCGTGCCCTAAGTTTATGCTACATGGGTTAGTTCTAGAATCTGCCACAAGGACCATTCCTTGTCCTCCTTGGAATCTGATTGAAAGTGTCCTTGTTCTTTGGTGATTTGGAGTCCTAAGTCCTCTCCTTTTCAGCCCAAATTTGTGCCTTCCCTTCACCCTATAAATACATGATGCCGCAACACTCATAAACCACAATCCTCTACCATAATTTCACACCACACCATCCACCACACCTCAAGAGCCTAAATTCACACAAATCCCCATTGTGCGCAGCAAGGAAGGAAGGAGTAGCCACCTGGAGTGTTTCTAGGTGTATTCTATCTTTGTTTTTAATGTTTAAGTTTAATTATCTTTGTTTTGCGAACATGATGAGCTAAACTTGTTTTAGCTAGAGGAGACTTTGAAACCATGATTATATTTGCAATATGAATTGATTACTTTCAGTTGTGATTTCATAAATTGTGAATACAATTTGCTTAACTGTTTGATTAAGAACTTATTCTTGTGTGTTGATTAAGAAGGCCTGCTTAGTTTGCATGCATGAATTTGATGCTAAAATATAAGGGAGAGTTTCACCTAATCGTTATGAACTTATATTTATAAGTAGTAGAGGTTGCTAGTCACGATCATGTTAAGTAAATTCCTGGCAAGAGTATCATGATTTTCATAGTTACGAATGCCTTGTCAATGCTTATGATTTTCACAAAGCTTAATGATCTTTGATTGTATCTCTATTATGATATTCATGTAGGGAATTATTGAAGAATAATTTGTTTGCCAATCCGTATTCCATCCAATTCAATGACTTAAGGAAAATCTGAGGGTTAATTAGTGATGTTCACGGTTAATCTGGGATGTTGAAGTTCATGGTTTAAAGGAATAATAACTGGAAATCGATTTGTATGCATATGTGTCATGTGTAGAGAAGGACTCTCTAGCTAGCTGATCACCCATAGTTTTCCCTAATTTCGTCCAAGTTGTTTAGAGTCTTTACAATCTGTTTGTTTTTACCTTAATTTCGTCCAAAATCCAATCCCCCTTTACTTTGTTATGTCAAATTCTTAGAATCTGTCCAAATTGTGTTTTTAAGTGTTTTGAGTCAAGTTAAAAGTAATTTTCGTCCAAATCACCTTTAGAATCTAGTTTGAGTCTTTTTTATTGTTTTGTGCTGTTTTGAGTCTTTTTAGATTGGTTTGAGTCTTATAAGTCTAGTTAACTGTTTTTAAGTGTAGTTTTGTGTTTTTAAGTCAATTTAGAGTAGATTAGCATCTCTTCTAATCCCTGGCCTAAAATGATCCCTACTTTCATATACTACAATCATAGGGTTTTAATTTAAATGTTAGAATACTTCACATCAAATTTTGTCGTCGTTGCAGGGGATTAGTAAAATTGCTAATCCCTCTGTTTGTTTGTTTATTTTTTCTTTTGATATTTGATTTAGTTTTATTTCTTTGATTTCAGGTACTAAAGAAGCAAGACATGGCAATTGCTAATCTTCAAGCTCAAATAGCGAATCTTAATTCTCAGTTGTCACAGTATGCCGAAGAGTCCACAATGCAAAGTGTCCCTACATTTGGTGCTTCTTATAGGCAAGAATATCAAGCAAATCAATGTCCACAAAGAGGTTGGAAGAATGTCAATACCTGGGATTATCAAGATCATAATCAATCGAGGAACTATTTGTTTTCTAACATGTACAATTCAGATTGGAGTGATCATTCAAACTCTATGTGGTGGGAATCTCAACAAGTTCAACACAAAGGATATTGGCAGCCATATGAGGAGTTATATTCAACGCCTATGCAGCCACCATAACCTCATATACAATATGCCCAACCAAACTCAAGTTCGTCAATAGATTATGATCAAAGTCTTTATGAATTAATTTCTTTGGTGGGCTCACAAAACCAAGTCAAGGAGGCTCAACAATGAGAATATTGGCAGCCATATGAGGAGTTATATACAATGCCTATGCAGCCACCACAGCCTCCCCCACAACAATACCAACCAAATTCAGGTTCGTCATTGGATTATGATAAAATTCTTCCAATACTAACTTCTTTAACTCAGGATTTACAAAATCAAGCCCAAGTGATGAGCGAATTGAAGAATCAAATGGGAGAGATCGAGGAATTCATGGGGCAAATGCAAGAACAAAGTGAACTATCCGACTCAACTGTTGAAATTGCTGAAGTTATCACCTAGGAAAGTGGCATGGAGGTTGGAGATGAACCCAAGACGTCCAAACCAAGCCAAAAGATGAATGAACAGTTGCTACTCGATGAAGAGGAGGATAACAAGGCCACGACAAGGGAAGAACCACCCTTGCCGCAGCCACATATGCCCTCTATGCCATCCACTACAACAAAGGTAAGCCCAAATTCAATTCGTCTTGACCCTTTTCCACCAAATGTCCCTATTCCTTGCAAGATCATGCAATCTAAGGAAGAAGAGGGTGAGAAAGGCATCTTCAAAACCTTTCCAAATAATCAAGAGCAAGAAGTGGCTGGGAAATGTCTAGACTTCATCAAAGAGGACATACTTGAGACAACAATTCCCAAAGAAGTTGGATTTTATGACACAGGACAAGTCATAACTCTCAAAACATCACATGCCATGGTGATTAAATTGGATATTCACACCATGCTTCATCGGGGTCATGGAAGACTTTAGGCTACTTGGGAACCCAAAGATCCAAGCCCATACCCTTTGTATTTCATAGCAGGCATCATTGAGAGAGAATTAGCCTAGTTTACCCTTTTCCCTAGCAAGCCAACTCCCTTAGTTAGGATTAAACTAGATTTGTGCATTAAATGCATGCTTAGCCTAGCAAGTTAGGCATTTAATGTTGACTTTCCTTTCTCAGCCTACATAGACAACCAACACGCGAAAGCCATGAGGCGCGCTACTGGAAGTAGCCTATGCGGAAGGCTGCCCTGGGAAAGCTGCGTCTCGGAAAAAAAAAAAAAAGAGAAAAAAAAAAAAAGGCAAACTGCAGGTCTCATCAGTGCAGCTATCTTACACCAAAATGGGAATAACAGGAGGGTTAGGGAGAAAGGAGCATAAGACCAAGATACAAAGGGAGATTCCTTAAGTGTAGAGAAGAGCCCTTCACTTACATAAGAAGGAAGAAGCCATCACAGAAATGGGGGATGGGAAGAACATAGAAAAGGAGATAGAGAAAACGTAATGAGAGAGAACCACCCAGGAATAAGCCCAGAAAGTTTCACTTCGCCCAGAAGCATACTCCAAGCCCCAAGCATCACCATCCATGCAACCTTAGCAATTTCCGTAGCTTTGCATCAAATATCCCAGTCATTAGAAACCTTACTATCACCCTAGGAAAGCCTAGATTATCCAACAAAGAATGTCATGCAACCATGCAAATCCTTTCTTTCTCATGTAAAATGATAATCTTCTAGCTTCCACATCATGCTTCACTTGAGTAAGTCATTATCTTGATCATTCATGCTATCCTCAAGCCGTTGATGTTACCGGGATATTTCCTAAGACAAGCTAACTCTTTCGAGATATCTCGGGACTTGTTACGAATTCGTACCAAGAGAGAAAATAGGACGTTCTCAAAGCCCAAGTCCACCTCGACCTAAAAGTCCCCCAACATAAGTAATATAAAAATATGTAAGGACATGTGGCCAAAAGATAGGAAGGTAGAAACTAACTTCAACACATGTCCTATTCGGTGGCATCTAAGTGTTTGCTCACATCTAATAATGCAGAACATGGTGTTGTTGCATCAATATACTACTTTTTACCATATATTTGTATTATCTTTCTAATAGACTTGGAACTCATGTTGTTAGTAAATTCTTTCTCTATTGGAAAGATGGTATAAATAAGGGGGTTTTGAACTTTAATCCTTTAATAAGATTAAAATTTAATAAAAACCTGGTGTTAGATTGTATATTGATTTTAGTCCCTTAATGTGTATTTAATTCAAATTCATATTATATTTTTGTTTTGATATTTAATAGATATCTTATTTAATGTCATTACATTAAATTTTAAATTTATTATTTTACACATTTTAATTCAATAATTTTATTTAACTTCCTCTAATTAGTGTACCTAAACACCCATACCTAAATATATTGTAGTGAACTAGTAGCACATAAAAATTAAGCAAAACATAATTGTACCGAAAATTTCGTACCTAATTATATGATACTAAACTAGTATACCGAAATGTCGGTACTTAATAATATTATACTAAACTAGTGTACCGAAATGTCCGTACCTAAACATATTATACTAACATAATGTACCAAAATGTTCGTACCTAAATATATTGTAATGAATTAGTGGCGTATAAGAAAATATGCAAAAACATAAGTGTACCAAAAAATCACTACGAAAATAATTTCTTATATAAGATATTTACCATAATGATCTAGAGACTAAAATTAATTTTTAATCATACATAAGATATTTTTCTAAACTTCATCTTATTAAGAATTAAAATCTAGTTTTCTATATAAATAATAGTATAAATATGTAATTAGTATAACATTACTCCTTTGCATGCAAATCATGGCCACCTCCTGCTAAATATTCGAATGAAAAGACAACTCAAGTTAAAGATAGGAATAGGTTTGCTGACGTATGTTATATATGTACACATATAAAAATATTGATATATAATATAGATAATACGGGTTACCACATAATAATAATTCAAAATTAGTTCACAAATTGTCGGGATACCATGTTCCAACGCCTCGAATATATATCTCCTGATTTAAAACGTTTTTGGAGAAGCCAAAAAAAGGGCGTCATAAGAAGAAGGTTTTCTGCAAAAGATGAGGAAGTTCCATACATAGTAGGGAAGATCCATACATAGTAGGGAAGACAGACCTAGCCCCACTAATTTTATCCCCTAGATTATAGGCTACTAAGAATAATATTGTTTCAATATTCACTTTTTAATTTTTAATTAGTTATGCTTATTGGATAAGAACATGTGGCATTATGTGAATGATCGAGAATCTTATAAAAATTTGAGTAGATATTGTTAGCGAATAATAAAGCCATAATGACACGTGTAGAATAAAACCAACAAAGTATAAAAAAATATTTCTGAAAAGTAGTCATCGTTGCCCTTTGATGGAGTGCACGACAATAAATATAGTTCCTATGTTAAATTTGACTGTTTGTGGCTTCTCATCTTTCAAAGCTATGTTTTATTAGGTGCTTAGTATCTGTAGCATATGTATTTAGAGTGGAGTTATCCCTTCTCAAGCCAAAAATGCTCTTCCATTTGTCTCTAGAGGCCTCGGGTGCCCCAAAGCTTCTCTTTAAATTAATTTCTTTATTTTCTGAAAGGGAAATGTTATTGGCATTTTAAAAATCTCATTCTACACTCCTCACAAATGTATTTTTCTTTTCAAATATAAAAAATTTGAAGTGTAGAATGAGATTTTTGAAATGCCAAGAACGATTCTCTTCTAAAAAAATGTTATTTATCTTCTCTTTTTCTTGTATCATAAACGTAAAAAGAGAAGAGAAAGCGTACAGATACTTTTGTATATATGGACACTTTTGAGAATGCGTTATATTTTACAGAAGTGTTTGCCTTTGCCATCCTTATCCCTTGGGGAATGTATTGATGAAGTTTTCTACAATCAAATTAGTACCTCCATTATACATCGAAAGTTTTTTTTTGTTTTTTATTGTTTTTTTTTTTTTTTTTCCATAAATGATATTATCTACACTAAGGGGTAGAGAAGTGGACTAAGCCTTATACTGGACTAGCCATAATAATATGGTTCAAATTCACCTTTTGTAATAATCCAAGCTAACAATTATCGCTTACAAGTGAAGAAAAATATTATTAGACTGTAATACTAAATAGCTAAATCGAAAGTTTTATGAAATCGAATAAAGATACTGTTGAATAAAGTAAATATTTTAATTTATAAAAATATTACTGCTATGTAAAACAAACACTAAAATGTAAATAAAGTTTTTCCCCGATCGACTATCATTCTCCAAGTGTCAACATTTGCAAATCCATTTCTCATTCCTAAAATGGCCACAGAATACTGAAACAGAAAAAATTGGACGCATTTTTAACAGTTTTCTTATACCTAATCTGAATAATATACGAGTTGATTAGCAAACACATCTGGTTCCTGTGTTCATGGCATTTATGAAAAATAATACACGAAAACTGAAACATCCTCAACATAATCTCTCCAGACAAGAATTACTAACAAAACCAATAAAAAATGCGAAAAAATTTCCCTCCACATCAGTCCTACCTGCAATGAACCTACAGATCATGACAACCCATGAAAATTTCAAAAGACAAATAAAGATTTAATAAAGACTCTAGTAGTAACAACAATATTAAGCATGGACACATGAGTCACATGACATGATATAAAGACCTATAAAATTAAAGTGACGGTGTATCATCAAAATCTAACTGTGAACATGCCTGATGGTTGGCAGCACTGGCACTCCAAATATGCAGGGTGAACCTGTTCCCACGCTATTGAAACTAAAGCACTTCCCGGCAGAAGCTGCTGATGGCCCAGTCCCACTTTTTTTTTTATCTTCAACCACATCATCCTCGTCATCATCTTCACAACCATCGTTGTCGTCGCCACCACCATAACCAACATCATTATCATCATCATCATTCCCATTATGATTCTCGTTCTCATTCCCATTGCAAGCAAACGGGGAAATCAAAATCTCATCATCAAGCGGTATAAGCTGCAAAGTGAGCCTGCCATTTGACCTATGAGCCCTGAAGTACTCATGATGCCTAACCTTCTCCTCCGTGAGAACCAATCTCCCATCATCTGTGCAATGCCTCTTCAACACCCAAGGCATACGAGAAGGCAAGTTCTCAGTGCGTGCCAACAAAGGTATAGGAGGTGGAAACTCCTTCTTCAATGCCCATTTTTGCTCCCTCCTACTCCTTACCCTCTGACCAAAATTACCATCATGCCCATCACCACCGCTTCCGGTCACCTTCGGTAGCAGTTGATGATCCTCACCGTCCTTAAGCACGTCAGTCGAGCTCTCCATTCCAATGTAATCTCCACACAAAAGAGAAGAGGAAGTTGGGGATAGCAAGTCGGACAGCGTCATGGAGCAAGTTTTATGAGATGGGTTTTTTTTGGGGTCTAGGATTAAGGCCTTGAAACCAAATCCCAGGCGGGTTGGAGTTTGGTTTTGGCATGGGCGAGGCTCATTGGTGATCTGCATAGTGTTATTATACAAGTGCATTATGTGAGACAGATACAGACAGTGTGGCAGAGATCTCTCAGGCTGATTTGTTTAAATGATGGTTTGGAAATTACAGAGATGAGTGTATTGGATAGAGAGAGCCAGCTAATATTTGTGACATTAATATTTGGCTTTATTCAGGAAGCAAAATCTGATAAAATTGATGTGTTGCACTGTGACTTGCCTGGAAAATTTCAGAACAAGAAACCAAAAGAAAATTTGTTAAGCCTGCAAGTGTAAATATTTGGTAAATATTGCTAATAAGTAATAGTTGAAATAAGTAAAACCTAGAAATGATACAACAAAATAGAGGGTTGTCAAGAAAATTTTACAAATTGTATTGTATTGTATGAAAAGAAAAAAAAAAATTAATTGCCAAACTGTGAATTTGAACAAGGCACATTCGAATTTTGCTATTTATACTGTTAATATAGACCAAGTATTTAATTTTTTTGAAAGTTCAGTGCATAACACGTCAAATTGTTAATCTAAATTATACATTCAAATTCATCAAAAATGCATGCCATGTTAGATTGTTTATCAGACTGAAGATTCAAATTCATTTGAAATTCAATGCATGACACATTAGATTGTTAATTTATACCGTACATTCAAATTTATTTAAACATTCATATTCATTTGAAATTCAATGTATAACTCGTCATATTCTTATTCTAAAATGTACAATCAGATTCATTTGAACATTTATTGACAATTAATATTACACATTTTATTCTTAGTCTTAACTGCTCTTTTTACTCAAAAATAATAATAACTTTGAATTTAGTCTTACACATGGTCTGTGGATTGCAACACGTGCAATTTTCATGGCATATATGGCTATATGTATGAATTAGTAATACTAGGTAGATTAAATTTGTAAACTAAATTATGTGTCATCAATAAGAAATAAACACGTTAATCAACACTTTATCCCTAGCATAATCCATGTTATTTAGTTTGTAAAATTTAGTTTAAAATTTTGATCTTCCTAACATTATCTTGATTGAAATTACCTAATCACGTCGTGGCTCATGAATCATGGTCAACGACCCAAAATGCATGACTGTATGCCATCCAACGAGAACCGTATTATATAAAATTAGAAAACAAAACACTAAATTGGTTGTTCAAAAATAATAAAAATAATAAAAAATAAAAACTAAAACTAAATTGGGAGGGAATAGAATTCTCTTCCCTCTTATTTCCATCTCCCTCCCTCTCTTCCTCTAACACATTGCTTTTTGTCTTCTTTTGGCTATTAAAAATTAACACAAAACGTTGACGTGACTTAACCGTAACCGTTCAAAGAGGAGGAGAGAGAATCCTCCAATTGGTAGAAGCACAAAACACAAAAGGAAACGTATATGCGTCCGAAGAACTCGAGAGACAAATTATGCAGGTATACAAATCAGCATGCAAACCTGCAAACTAGCATCCCTACTTTCTGTTTTTTAATGTTATTGTTTGCTTCAACCATAATTTGCAAATAATTAAACATAATAAATAAATAAACTAATATCATATTAAATGTGAGACCATGATTTTGTGATGAAGGTGATGAATTTTGACAATTTTGTTTGTATTACCGATTAGCAACTAAAGGAGATGGTAATATTAAGAAGAAATAATTTCACTTTTAAACATTAAGAAGCAGATATTAATTCCAGGAAAAAAAACACTGAATTCAGGCAATGTGAAAGAATAAAAAATGACCCAGAAATGGAAATTAACCAACAGTGAAAGCCGATATTCAAAAGATTAATTACAAGGAAATCAATTAGTGAGCTGCCAATTCAACGAATTCATATCCAAATGCACATTTATAAGCTGAATGAAAAATTAATGTTGGCATGAACAAAGAACAAAATTAACATTCAAGAATAAGCACACAATGCAGCTCAAAAAAAAAAAAAAAAAAAAAAAAATTAAATAAGAATTCGGAGTTAACAATTTTGATAAATCAAGAGTTCGATTCCTTCGTATCACATTAAAAGATAAACATACAACTGTAGAAAAATGATTCTCAATTAATGATGACGATAAGTCAAGAGCTCGATTCCATCTAATCATAAGAGAACGATTACGAAAACGAAAAACTTACAGGATGAAAGAGGATTAAGATGTAGATGATAAGTAGGGTTGTTGTTTGTGTAGTCACAACAGGGATGTTGATAGAGGTGGTGGAGAAGAAGAGGGTACGAAGCCACACAACTCATAATGATCAAAGAAAGAGAGAGTGGCACCGTCACCAAGAGAAATTCTTTTGTTTGTGTATTGTTTTAATAGAGACTTTTACTTGAATTTGGGAGTCAAAAAACACAAAAACAAATAAAAGTGCCGTCGTTTTTGGATTTCTTTTTAAACGTAACGGGAGTGTGTGTTTGTTAGCCTTGCCTATCCTATCCGTCTCTGAGAGGGAGGATTTGTGTGATGAGTTCTAAAAATAGGCAATTGTGTTCTAGGGATTAGCGTGATAACCGAGTATGACTCTGCGTAGTACTTGAGATGTCCAGTCATTTTGGGAATTTTATTCCACACAAATTCATATGCTTTTTTTGTTCAACTTATGCCCTATCGGCTTTAGAGTCTTAAAAAGAGGTTTTTTTAGTATGCATCCATGTATAGTGCACATCGCTAGTTTTACTGGTTCGATTTTTTACCGTATATTTAATCATTCATTGATCCGTTGCATGTAATACATCAAAACCATACTACAGGTTTTGGATTTTAACATTAAAAATATTTCTAGAAATTACTAAAATGTTCCCTAAACTCATTTGTCTATGAAAAAATTGGCATTGGCAGCACCACTGTATTTTATGTGAACATGTCAAATTCGGAGATAATTATGACTTCAATATTCTTGGTTTTTCGACTAACTTTAATGTGTTGAGGATTAAATTTCAACTTCCATAAAAAATGATTAAATTTCGACTTTAATTATGTATTGGTTCTAGGGTTCAACTACTGTGTAGGTTAGATGCTGCGGGGAAAACCATGAATTTAAGTTGTAGATGGCTGGGGTACGTCTTTTGAGATTTTAGATATAGAACTGAAACAATATGGAGGAGATTGGCATTTAGATAATGTGATAAATCCAAGGAAAAAGCCATATTTTCCTTTTTTCTAAAAAGAGATGACAAAAAGAAATTTAAACACAATGGTATTGTCTCCTTTTTTTTATATATATATATATATATAAGATGAATGCTAAGAATGCTATTTCAAAAGTGAAACTATATAAATTTTCTATCATTTCATGTTTTTTACACAATTTTTTATAATATTGGTATGAAAATTATCTACATAGGATCACAATAATGCACCCTAAACTGTGAGGTAGCAAGTCCCGTTAGCATTTTTATTTTTATAAACAATTAAACATGATGACATATTGATAAATCAACTTTATCATATGATTTTGGTTGCCATCTACACGCAAATTAATGCAATGTTTTCTTATATTCAGGGGAGGATTGAGGAATTTGGTCCAAGGCAGGCGAGGTTAAAAAAGAGTTATTCTAGACAATGTTGAGACCCAAAAACGTTATATTCAAGTCCAATCAAGTCTCAAAACCCAATTGTCACACAAGTTCTAAGCCAAGCTTAAGCACATGCAAAGGTGTGGAATCGAAAAAGAAAGATAATCACAATCATGCCACGCTATACTAATTAAACCGGACATTTGGATAAATCATGTCATGTCCATGCAAATCCATGCATATTTATCACGCCACGCTTTATCACGCTAATTAGTGTTCACGCTAACGTAAATCCAAGTCACATGCATAGGGCTTGCCAAGTGAATTATGATGTGGATGGTTGAGGAAGTTTATTGGGCCTACGAGGAGTCAAAATTATGGAAGACTATGGCTACTTGTGCCCAAAGATCCAAGCCCATAATCTTTAAAGTCCACATGGGTGAGTTTGCGAGAGAACAAACTTAGTTTCCTTTTTTCCCTAGCAAGCCAACCAATCTAGTTAGGAAGAAACCAAACCCTAAGCCTTAACTTCACGTGAAAGCCTAGCAAAACATGCATTTAATGAAGAGAGAGGATGAACGTTGAGTGAAAGTCGCGAAATGGTTGTGGAAACTAACCTAAGAAAGCAGTGCTTTGGGAAGGAGGCGCAGCGCAGTCTTCACGAGCGCAGCAACACTCATTTGCATTATATCAATAAGGAAGGTCACAATTATGTCAGGAGAAAGAGGAATGTAGACCTAGCCCTAATTAGATATTCCGTAGGAAGTCTAGAAAAGCATCATTTACCTACAAAAAGGGAGAACTAAATACAAAAATAGGGAACAACAAAGAGGGAGAGAAATAGAACATAGAACGTTAGAGGGAGATTCAAGGTTGTACTTCACCAAACTAGGGAAATCACTCTCTAATTGCAAACATTCTTGGACCTTCGAGAAAACCATCTCCCTGCAACCTTAGGGTTTTCCCTAACCTTCCCTCAACCCTTTATGTTAACAGAAGCCCTTTTAGAACCTTAGAAAACCCAGTTTACCCAACCTAGAACACCAGGCAACTATGCAAACTCTCTATCTCCCATGCTAAACTGATAAGGTTCTAACTTCCACACCATGCCTCACTTGAGCAAGCCATTATTTGCTTAATTGTGATGTCTTTGATCTAACCAGGATATTTTCTAAGACTTGCTAATTCTTTCGAGATATTCCGGGACTTAGTATGAAAGCGAACCAAGGGAGGCAAAAGGATTCTTGCAAAGCCCAAGTTCATCTCGATCTAAAAGTCCTCCAAAAGACAACAAAAACCTTTAATATTAAACAACACTATTATCATTCATGAATTTGAATAAAACTCACTACATTTACAAGCTACAATTGTCTTCAACGAGATTTTATACCATCAAAACATTGCATTAAGATTTCTTTATCAATATGAGCATAACATTTTCTTCTCAATTTAAACAATCGAGATGTCACTCAAATATTATTAATCTCTTATTCTATTACGAAGTCAATTTTGATAGCTTGATTGTGGTGCTGGAAGATTGAAAAGAAGATTGAGATAGTAAGATTTGAGTGAAGCGAGTGAATTGTGTTTGAAATGGAAGATAAAAGCCAAAAATGTCTGCTAGTTTCAGGTACAAAAGGGATCTACAATCCGTAAATCATTTGATACTTCTAGATGCCAAAAAATCATCATCTTTCCCTAAACTTTTGTACAAACAGATTGAATATTTGAAAATGATGATGAATTGTTAATTCTGGATGTAACAAAGGTCCAAAGGGCCAACCCAGAAGCCTGATTCAGCCTCAAAAGCAAGATCCAGACTCCACTATTATACATAACGAGCCCAAGCTAGAACCAAGATGTAATGGACTTATGAGCAAGGCATTTGCTGGCCTGGTGTTAGGCCAACCAGGCCCGACTTTTTGTTGGATCACGTTGGAATCAAATTTTCCTATCCAAGTTGAAGAACTCGGTAATTCTTTTCAGCACATTATTTTTCACGGGTAAGCGGTTGAAATTTTATCAAATGAAATCCATTTAGTTAAATCTAACCCTTACTTTTTGTGTTTTGATGTGCAGGACAGCACTCACGGCCAACTATTGTCGCACTTATGGGTCTACTTGAGACAAAAATGTTCACCCACGACCCATCGCCATGCACTGTTTTGCACATAAACCACCATATTGATGATGTATCCCACCGTATTCTGTATAATAACTATACACTATCTATACCAATATGGTAAAAATACGTTTCCTAAATACTATGTACACCGTGCTCACAACCCAAGTGCACGGGTGAGCAAACCTCCTGCTTGGGATTGCTTTTGGAACGACTAAAAATGCTCTTTGATAATAATAAAAAAAACATTTGTATTTGGCATAAACACTTGCCAATAAAAATGATTTCTGAAAAAAAACCAGTAAAATGCTTCTTCAAGAGTAATCACCTGAATCTTAATCAATAGATTCAATAGCACTTGTGAACAAAAATGGTTTCTAAAGAAGCAAAATCCCACACCAAACTGAAACCTATCTTGTTATCCAGCATTTCATACTATGCTATTTTTTGCTTAACTACTTAGCGTAAGCATTTCAGTTCAAGGTTCGAATGAAAAACACCGAATGGGATATCTAATGTAACAAAATTAACTTTAATGAGTCTCAAGATGCCATGCATCAAGTCACAACGAAGATCACCTTACACATATAGTAGACCCTAAGCATTCGGAAACTTAGCAACACGACAGCATTGTCAAAGAAAATCGAGAATTTCATTCAAAGAAAAGAAAGGGCAAGTCTCAAAACAAAACACTACACTCAACATAGAGGTATCATCCTACTCTCCTTCACTGACCACCAGGCAGCGTCTTGATAATATCCGAATCACCTGAAGATAATACCAAATGACAAAGTTAGCCAAATCAGTTTTTCACAGGTCGGCAAACAAATCGCTTAGAATGATACGAAAACTATGGAGTACCTGCATCAATGATGCTAAGGCAAGACACCCGGAAATACTTTCCACATGCTGTGCCGAGCTCAACATTGTCTGAAAACAGAACAAATGGTAAGCCAGATGAAAAGATGCAAGTGTAGTAGGCAAACTAATTCTCATTTTATTAACATAAAATGAATAAAAGCATAAGACTCAGCATTCTGTAGTATATATGATCATACTTATGTTATACATGGGAGCATGAAGAAAGACCCGAAAAACAAATCAGTCAAGGGCATTCCTATTCCATACAGGATACAGCACTAGACGATAAATAAAAGGCATTTTATGCATGCGAGAATATCGAACATAATGAGATTATTGTGACCTAAGAGTAACTCAACTAGACTAAGCAACAACATTCTACCACAACAAACCAATATTTCAGGGAAGGAAGATATATGTTCCTAAATCACGCAAACACAGAATATGATGTGAATGGAGGAACTGATGAATACCCACAACAAAGTATACCGTCCAGTGAAAATCCAAGAGCCAATAGGGTAAGGTAAGATGACCAAGGCAATCATACACCATGGACTAATTGACACAGCGAGATAAGTTGCAACATCAATCAGCCAAGACATATCCCATTAATCTAAACCTTCTGCGTACCAGCAATCACAGTTTCAATGAGAGCCGGTGACACCAGAACCATCTCGATTCGTAATCAAGAGACAACAAGTCGACAAATGAGAACAAGAATCATATTCTATAATGCTTATCCATATTCTCTTTCTATCGTCAAAGTCAGCAATTGCTGGGATTGTCCTTCATTCTTCAATCAGTGAACCCTCATTTTCCATCACTAATCAAACACCTTATTACACACCTTGAATTTATCACAATTTTAACGTCTACTTTCGCTTCTTCAACACTTTCTAGTCGAGAAACAGCCATTTACTCTCATATAAACACTACCCATCTCAAACTAACACTAACAATAACACACAACAAAAACAAATAAAAAACCAAATGAATAAACAAAAAAGTAATTCCAAATATTACTTCAAATGTATGATAAATCTGATAAAAATAAAATCCCATATAAACCTTCAATGAATCACTTACTTCCATTGTAGTGGTGAACCCCAACCTTGGCGAGCATAGCATAGTACTCGATCTCTGACTTCCGCAGAGGTGGGCAGTTGTTGGAAATGATAATCAGCTTCCCTGCAATTTTCCAAAAAATCAAAACAAAATCCCAAATCGCAAAACTTGAAATTGAACACAAATCGAATCACAACAATTTAGCAAATAATCAAAAGGATTGGAGATTTCAAGAGATAAGAAATGTGCCTTTGGAGTTGCGAAGGGAATCGATGACGGTCTTGTAGCCGAGAGTGTACTTGCCACTCTTCATGACGAGAGCGAGCCTGGTGTTGATGCTCTCATGGGTCTTCTTCGACTTCTTAGGGGCCACCATTTTCGACGATTGAAGGTTCTTCGCTGCTGCTCGAAGGCTTTTTCTCTGTCTCTCTCTCGCTCTCTGCGGCCGAAGGTGAACAGGCTTGAAGAAGTGGGGAAGGGCTGGCTGCTAGGGTTTAGTATTTGATGCCAATGAGAGATGGGCTTGCACGTGCCAGTCGCGTGAGTTGCCTAGGCATATTAGGGTTTCAGTTTTTTCATAATTACATTATGCACCCTTGTTTTTAGGATACTTAACAGTTTGGTCCTTCCTAAACATTCACATATATAATATGGCAAGTTCATTGTAATACTTAACCTACTCTCTCACCTTTTTAGTGTAGAGATTATCGTTTATTCAAAAAAAAAAAAAAAAAAAAAAAAACATTTTTGAATATCAAAAATTTAGGGTCATGATATCGAATTGAAGAGAAGGAATCTTGTGTAGAAAGGAAGTGACTTGCTATATTGTAGCATTGGTTTGGTTGAGATATTTGTAAGGTTAAAGTGGGCATGATGGTGGCTGGGTTTTCCTATTTAGCATGGCAGCATCATCTATTCTTGCACACTTGAAACAATTGAACTACTGAGGTAGAAATTTTAATTATACTGCCATGGTGGTGGCTGAGAATAGGAACTCTTAAGATTGTGGAGGTGGTTGTAGGTGTTGTTTATTTTATTTTATTTTTTAATTTTAATTATGAATGTATGTATAAGATTGTGGGGGTGAAATAGGAAAGTACGTATGAAATTAAAAAAATGTGGAGTGCATTTATAAGATTGTGGGGTGTTAATAAAACAATTAGTGCATATCATGTGCTGACTTTTTGCTTGCACGTACAAACAGTTGTTATTGCGTAAATTTACATTCGTCATTTGATAACAAATAAGAACTTTCTTTTGAAGAAACTGTTAATCTCAATGCATCCCGCTCCGACTGCATCGAATGTTCTGTCACCTCAGAAAACCCTTGTCCTTTGCCTCTCATTCACCCTCTCATCTTCAGAATCATCAAGTACTTGAATAAAGTCCATACCTTTTCCTCTCTCGTCTATCTCATCCCTCTCCTTCTCTTTCTCTGCCTCAAACACTTTCACCTCAACAGACTTTGTTGGAATCAAATTTGCGCATCGTCGTCCCTGGAATAGTGTTTGATCGGTCATCATAAGAAAGAGCAAACAAATAATGAAATCCCAAAGGTACCGATGTGGTACCAGCCAAAGGTTCTCCGACGGTCAAGTTAGTTAGGGTTTATAGAACTCAAACAGTAGGCAGGAAAGCTAGGAGTAATATGAATGCATGTATCCAATATCAGAATACCTTAGATGAACCCTAAAATGGTGTATTTATATTAGTCGAGAGAAAGACCTTTAGGATAGTGAATTTGTCATAAACTATACTACTTCATTTTAGGATTGTAAACCCTAAAAATTTAAATATATGAATACGTAGAGAAAATTGAAAATAAATCAATTTATGGTTATGGAAATAGAATTGGGAAATTATTACAATTAACGTAATTGTAGTATTGAGCTTTTATTTGATTTTTCGAGAATTTATAATAATTGATGTGAGTTAATGTAACATCCCACATCGCCCAGGGGAGTGGATCATGTAAGCCTTATATTTATATTCTCATCTCTACCTAGCACAAGACCTTTTGGGAGCTCATTGGCTTCGGGTTCCGTAGGAACTCCAAAGTTAAGCGAGTACGAGACGAGAGCATTCCCAAGATGGGTGACCGACTAGGAAATTTTCGTATGTGTTCCCAGAAACAAAATTGTGAGGGCGTGGTCGGGGCCCAAAGCGGATAATATTGTGCTACGGTAGAGTCAAACCTGGGTTGTGGTGGGGGCCTAGGCCGGGATATGACAATTAAATTTTAAATTAAACTAGTTACAAGGTTTAAAGTTTGGAAATTAATTATTTAAAATTCCTAGACCCTTCGAGGTCACAATTTATATGCTTGAATATAGCTCGATCTCACGAATGCATAGGCGCAAACGAAGAAATTATTAACGTTTAAAGTCGGGGATAAATTGGTAATTTTAAGTATCTTTAGAAGGCTCCAGAAAATTTGGAGCCATGTGAAAAAGCCACTTGTGTGGCTGGTATGAAAGGAAGAAACAAAAAGGGATGGTTGTGATTAAAAGAAAAGAATAGAAAGGAGAAAAAGGAGGAAAAAGAATAAGGGAGGAGGACCAATGGGGGGGAGAAGAAGGGAGGAAAAATGAGAGAAGGGGGGCGGGGGATCCTGCAACCCGAGTATCAGACCTTACTCGATCGGCCCTCTTGTTCTTTTCTGGTGGGATTTCGCCCTTTTTCCTGCGAATTACATCAAATTAGCCATTGTTAAACCCTCCATAGCCTTCCTTCTTCCTACTACACCTCAAAAATCTTGGGATTTGAGCTTGAAATGGGTAGAAACCGCACGGTGGGTGCGGCGGCTTTGAGTTTGAATTACCCAAAATTTGAAACTACTTAAGTCCAATTCCACCACCATTAGACTCCCTTTGAGGTGTGGAACAAAGCCCATACAAGTTTAGGGGCGTCGGAGTTACTTTGAGGTCGAATTGAACACGCCTAAATTCAAGGGTTTCCGACAGTTCGTGGCCGATTCAAGGTGTTTCCCTACCAAATTGGGCTTGGTCGCAGGTATCAAAGTTGTTCCTTTCACTGAGATCTACTTTTCTATAAAATTTGGTAATTTTTTGAGATAGTTGATATTTTTCGGCGAATCAGGGCGGTTGATTGCCACCAGCAGCAACACGTGGCTAGGGAGTCGACGCTGCATTTTTAGGCTAATTTTGTTGTTTTGGAATTAAATTTATTAAGAATTTAATGTAATACACTTGTTTGAAGCTAGATGGTGATTGTTAGTAATGTGTAGAAATATCAAAGTTTAATTGAATTGGAATTTGTGAACTACGAATGGCTTGATCCCTGTTTAGGGTACGTAGGCAGTATAACGAGACGTTAGATGTAGCCATAATACCAGTAAGATTAAATATTCAGGAATTAATCTTTGAATTAGAGGTTGCTTGATAGAAGAATTTGGGGAATTAAGTTGATAACTTAATTGATTGTTATGGTAATTAAAAACACGGTTAATTTTATAGGAATTATATTGGTTGGAGAGTTAGAATTAAGACCCGAAATAAAGCAAATAATTATGGGCGGGGCATGACAAAATGGTATCAAAGCAAATGATCCTACTCTACGAGATGCACTATTCGTGAGTCTTGTTGGTGTGAATTATGACATGCATTGTGGTTGCATTAATTCATATTTTTAGGAATAAAGTGGCATTCATGTTTTATATGTGAAATACATATATAAATTGTATTATGATTGTGATGCAATTTCCTTGGTAAATATGAAAGTTTCGTTAATGGGAATTGTGATTTGCGTTTATATTGCATTGTTTCATAAGTTCTAGGAGTATGACGGAAATTATGTGGAATGCATATACTGTGAATTATGATGCTTTGAATTGAATGGGAGTAGGAAAATTTTAAAATATCGTATTCATGTTATAGCTTCGAAGATGAGCATTTGATTAAAGTTTTGGATTAACCTTGAATTGAATCGATATTAGGCTATGTATTATGAAAATGTTGAATGCTAATGTGATTGTGAAGTGGTGATAAGTATATGGAGAATTTGTATTATACCTGATACTTGAGAAATTGAATTGGGTAAAAAGGCCCGTGGATATAAGGGTGGATATGTGAATTGGGCAAAAAGGCACGTGAATGTGAAATTGGGCGGAAAAAGGCCCGTAGATGGGAAGAAAGAAAAAAAGAAGAAAAGAAAAAGAAAGTGTTATGTGTATTGGCCATGTATATTACAATTTTTTATAGCCTACTAGTCATTGTTGGAGATAAAAGAAAATGGTGGTGGAATCATTGTGTTGACAATGAGAAGTGTGGCTAGAAATTTAAAATGTTTGGCAATGATAATTGTGATTGGAAATTTGGTATTCATTAAAGTCATGACAATTTATCGAATGAAAATAAAAAGTATATGTTGTGGTTATGGATGAACATGAATGAAAATATGGAATGAGATCTTGAGTTCATTTAATATAAACGTTTTCCAGTGAGTTTTTGCGCTTGATGAGGAGAATTGACGAGAAAAGTTTATAATTATAAAATTGATTGGTTTGGTTTGCCATTAATGAATTATGGCGTGAAATTCTAGTATTTTGTTAGCCACGATAGTTATGGCTTGAAATTTGATATTTGATTGTGCCAATATCGTTTATGGTCATAATTTCTGGTATTCGTGTTGCCAAAAGTAATGGGAAGCGGGATTACCAATAATTACGATGTAAATTTCCAAATAGCAGGAATGGATTTTCGTATGAAAATTCATCGAGTGAGAATGGAATCATAAAATGAGGTTATGATTTGGTTAGTATAATTTAAAAAGGTGGAAAGACCGTGAAGTTTTCTTCATTTATTATTGGTGGATATGAGTAAAATTATGAAATGAAATTTTGAGTTCGTTTAATATGAACGGATTTTCAGTTGTATGAGACGTAAAATTTTATGAATTATGGAAAAAAATTGATGGAGAAAGGGTATAATTATAAATGTGTTGTTTTGGTTGCCATGGGTCATGAGTGGTCATTGTTGGAAATTGATATTGCGAACAAAACTCATGACGAACATATATTCTCTTGGCTATGTGATTAGTAAGGATTAATTCCGTTGACCGTTAGGGTTGTAAAATGTAAATTTCTCTTCTTTGGTTGGTGAAATTTAAATAGTACTCTGGAAGTGCAGCTCACTAATTTATTCGAGCTGTGGTTACATTTTGAAACAATTTAAAAGGGAACAAATTGACAGAAAGAAAAAAGATAAAGTATTTTAAATTTACTAAGGATAATTTAGTTAATTGTGGATATGAATAAAATCCTAGAATGAGAGTTTGAGTTCGTTTAGTATTGATGATTGACCAGTTGTATTTTACGTTCAATGAAAGGAATGGATGAGGAAAGCTTGTAATTACAAAAAAATTATTGCTTGGGTTGCCATATTCAAGAGTCATCGTTGTTGGATTCGATATCACGAACTGAACAAATGAAGAACACATGTTCTTATGGTTATGCGATTAATAAGGTTTAGTTGTGTTGGCCAATTGAGTTGTGTTATATATAAATTATCTTCTTTGGTTAATAGAATGTGAATGGTGCACCAGAAGTGCGAGTTGTTAAATTATGTCATTTGTGGCTGCACTTAAAATCAATTGGAAAGATGAACGATAAAAAGAAAGATTTAAAAGGCTTTAAAGTTACTATGTGTAACTTGGTTAATTGCGGACATAAAGAAAAATCTGAGATTTTGATTTCGTTCTATGCTAACGGTACTACGGATTTGGTTTTAAACTTATTTCCATTATCCAGTGAGTGTGATTGGAAATTTCCATGTTTTGGTTGGAATTCTTGATATGTGATTTGTCAATTCGATTGAGTTCGTTGAAATTTTGATAATTACTTAGCCACTGATGATTTTGGCTTGAGATTTTGATGTTTAAATTGGCTGAAGATGGTTATGGCTGAAATTTATTATATTGCGGTCATTAAGCTAGTATTTATCTAGCCGATGGTTGAAGGGGTTTGATATTCTAGTGTTTATCCAACCAACCAAAATTATGGCTGGAATTTATGATATTGGCTTTTGCTAATAATGAAAATTTCTAATGTTGGTATCGTCCGTGTGTGATTAAAAGTCTGGAAGAAAAATCGTAGTAACGGCTGGGTATAGCAAATGATGGTGAGTGATTTTACAAATGATTGTGATTATTATGTTAGTAATTATTTAGCTGGGTGGCAGCTTGATGTTTGATGTTTAATTTGCCAATGTGTATGGCCAAAATTTTGGATATTTTGTCCTGCTAGTGAATGTTGCTAAGAATATGTGTATATGGTGCGAATCATTATGATTTTATTCCATACGAATGGAACGGTGGGATTAGTTCTAAGTCCCTTTTCGTTATTCGATGGTTGAAATCTCGGGGACGAGATTTATTTTAACGGGGGGTGAATGTAATACCCTAAAAATTTTAATATATGAATTAAATATTCATAATTATGAATACGTAGAGAAAATTGAAAATAAATCGATTTATGGTTATAGAAATAGAATTGGGAAATTATTACAATTAACGTAATTGTAGTATTAAACTTTTATTTGATTTTTCGAGAATTTATAATAATTGATGTGAGTTAAGTTTTAAATTAAACCAGTTACGAGGTTTAAAGTTTGGAAATTAATTATTTAAAATTCCTAGACCCTTCGAGGTCACAATTTATATGCTTGAATAGAGCTTAATCTCACGAACACGTACGCACAAACTGTGACATCCCACATCGCCCAGGGGAGCGATCCTTAAATGTATATTCTCATCCCTACCTAGCACGAGGCCTTTTGGGAGCTCACTGGCTTTGGGTTCCATGGGAACTCCGAAGTTAAGCGAGTAGCGCGCAAGAGCATTCCCAGGATAGGTGACCCATTGGGAAGTTCTCGTGTGAGTTCCCAAAAACAAAACCGTGAGGGCGTGGTCGGGGCCCAAAGCGGACAATATCGTGCTACGGTGGTGGAGCGGGCCCCGGAAGTGATCCGCCCCGGGCCGGGATGTGACAATTTGGTATCAGAGCCTAACCCTGGCCGTGGTGTGCTGACGAGGACGTCGGGCCCCTAAGGGGGGTGGATTATGACATCCCACATCGCCCAAGGGAGCGATCCTTAAATGTATATTCTCATCCCTACCTAGCACGAGGCCTTTTGGGAGCTCACTGGCTTTGGGTTCCATGGGAACTCCGAAGTTAAGCGAGTAGCGCGCGAGAGCATTCCCAGGATGGGTGACCCATTGGGAAGTTCTCGTGTGAGTTCCCAAAAACAAAACCGTGAGGGCGTGGTCAGGGCCCAAAACGGACAATATCGTGCTACGGTGGTGGAGCGGGCCCGGGAAGTGATCCGTCCCGGACCGGGATGTGACACAAACAATTTGTGAAACGGTGTTTTAACGAAGAAGTTATTAACGTTTAAAGTCAGGGATAAATTGGTCATTTTAAATATCTTTAGAAGGCTCCAAAAAATCTGGAGCCATGTGAAAAAGCCACGTGTGTGGCTGGTATGAAAGGAAGAAACAAAAAAGGATGGTTGTGATTAAAAGAAAAGAATAGAAAGGAGAAAAATGAGGAAAAAGAATAGGGGAGAAGGACCAATTTTGGGGGGCCGGGGGGGGGGGGGGGGGAAGAAGGGAGGAAAAAGGAGAGAATGGGGGAGTGGGAGGAAAAAGCATTTAGCTAGGCTGCCGTCGAGGGCGAAAAATTCTTTTGAAGTAGTGACAAGGACTTAGACGATTGGAATTGTCTTGGCAAGGCCACAAGTTGCTTTTACTCTGTTAGTGGCTGTTCTAGTGGAAGGATTGATGCACCAAGAGTTTGCTCTTAGTAGAGCAACAAGTCTTGCTTTAGGAGCAAGTTTTTCAGCTAGTGTTGCTTTGACTTCTGTGGAGCAACTTATTATTATGATAAGGTCTATATGGGAGCAGCAGTCTTTGCCTTACGAACTCGAGGTTTGGAGAGTGGACTTTTCTTAAGCCATAGTTTGCCTATGCATTTCTTTGGCTAATATGGAGAAGGCAATAATGAATGAGATGTTGATCTAGACTTCATATCAACATCGATATGTTGTAAGTATCCTTCAACACTTGTGAAATTTCTAAGATTTTTTTAGTTTTCATTCCTCTGTGATAACTTGCTCATTTGGTTATGCCCATGTGTGCATTGAGGTTGTCATACTAGGCCAAATGGAGAAGATAAGGAGAATGGAGCAGGCCTGAAGAAGGATGGCACATCCTGAGGAGTCTTTGTGAAAATGATGCCAAGGCCTTCAAGGAGAAAGAGGTAGAGTTGGAAAAGGCAATAGAAGAGTGGAACGATGCAGAGAGCGGTTAAGAGATTGTGCAAAATGGTTATCTCAGCAAATTCTTAATTCAAAGGCAAATTACTAGATACTCAAGAAAGAGTTTGAGGCTTACCAAAACTTTTCTGAAATAAAGACGTCATCCCACCAAATCGTCATCGAATACGGATCAACTTGCTACTCTGCAAAGTAAAGCAAAAGGAGGATGAGCATTCCGCTTTTGCTTAACATATTAGGATGAGAGTGAGGCAGATGTGAGAGAGGCGTGGACATCCTTCGAGGAAAGAGGAATGCCCAAGTACAAGCAGGGTTACGAGGTAGATGATGCCCCTGATGCTGATCCGGATCAGGGTGATGACTATGAGGCTATACTGTCAAAAGAGGCAAATGATGCCCCTGATGTTGATGATGTTCATCTCGAAACCTCCATTATTCATTTTGATAGTGATGATGTCAATTTAATCCAATCCAAGTCAAGTGAAGAAGTTCTAATGTTCACTAGTAATGGTGTTTAAGTTTGAGTTCTGCTAAGCCCATCCCTTTGTCTTATTTCTCCACCCATTTTGAACTCATAATTTTATTGCCAAATTTATCCTTGTGTAAAATGACCTTCAAAGACCGAAAGACAAACCAATCATGTCTTGCCACATAATTATTAGTTATATAATTGAAAGTTTTAAAATCTAAAATATCAAAAACGTGAAAAAAGGAAATAAAATAAAATTCCCTATCCAATTAGAACCCCGATAATCCCCTCAACCTCCTTCCCTCACAACGATGTCGCCTGTCTCTCTTAGTACCCTCCATCGCCTCTACAACAATCAACCCAATAAGATCCCATTTCCTTGGATAATATGTTATTAGGGTTTAAAGATGCAATCTTTTTCCTCCCAAGTTATTCAAAATCTTGCCAAATATAGGTGTTCACATACATATCATATGGATGTTACTTGCATTAGTGGTTGGCAAAAACCAACTAAGAAGGGAGAGGCTTAGGAATAGACTAGTTCAGGGTTTAGGGGACTCATGGATATCGGAGCGGTTTTGGGGATGTGGTGGTGCTGCGAATGGTTGGTGACCAAGGCGGGGCACTGATTATTGGTGTTGTGTGGGATTGAGGGTGTTGGTACGTTTAAGATGGGGTTTTGAGAGGTGGTGGTGTGATTGGGCTGAGGATTTCAGGGTTTTGGTGGTGGCATGGTTGGGGTTTAGGGGGTTAGTGCGATTGTTCTGGGCATTTTTAGGGAGGGGCTGCTAGTGGTGATAATCATTGATTTAAGGGAACTTTAACGAAAAACTCCCGGTACTATTCACTTTAACAGAAAACCACATTTTTATACTGAAAAGTCAATCATGGTAGTATTCACTTTACCCTTTATTTTGTCCTTATCGTTAAAACTCAAAGTTTTCCAGCGCCTTTTATTAATTTTCCTTTGATTTAAAAGTAGTTCTTACGCTAAGGGCTTATAGAAAGAATTTACCTTGGGAGTTGTAGAATTTTGTTTAATGATAATGGTACTTTTTTAAACAAGGAAAAATTGAAGAAGAAAGATGTAGGGTTATTTTGGAAATAATGGTGGGTGAGGAAGGAGTTTATGTGTTTTTACACTCTTTAGGGAGGGTAAGAATATAACGTAGGTGAAGAGATAAGACAATGCGATGAGTATAGTAATACTCTTGCCTAAGGATTAAAGATGAAAAACAAAATAATATAATTTCGAAGGAATCCAATGTGTGACCGATTTTCCTTTTGTTTCATTTTTGATGGGCCGCAAATGGATAGAGCCCATTCACGGATAGAGCCCAAGAGTTATATCTTCAACAAAATGGATAGAGCCCATTCACCAAAAAGAAAAGATAAAGCCCACTACTAGTAGGTGCGTACTATTCACCAGCGCGTAATTTAGCAAACACCTATGAGCTCTTCGTCTCTCACTCACTGCTTCGAAATCTGTAAAAAAAGACTCACTCCTTTTCCGCTCCGAAGCCTCCTTCTTCTTCCTCAGACCGAATATCCACATTTCGAAAACCTTTAGGGTTTTCTCTTCGACTTCTCATGGAGAATCGAACTCTTATTTTACTACTATCCTTCTGCCTCTTCGCAGACGCTTCACTTTCCCTCACATTGTCGTCGAAGCTCGTCCACCGCTTCTCGGAGGAGGCCATGGCGGTTTGGGAGTCCAGAAGCGGCGGAAACGCGTCCCTGAAGCCATGGCCTAAGGGGAACAGCTTCAACTACTTTCAGCTTCTTCTGAAAAGCGATCTAAAGCGGCACAGACTGAAGCTGGGGTCGAAACGCGATCTTCTGATTCCTTCTCAAGGAAGCCAGACATTGTTCTTCGGAAACGAGCTTGATTGGTGAGTGTACTTCAGTTCCCTGTTTGGTTACTCAGGAAACGAAGCAAAAAATTTACTTTTTCTTGAAAAATTAGTTGAGTTTTAATGGTAGTTGTGTTAATTATTTGAATTTATTTATTTTTTTGGATTTTCAGGTTGCATTATGCTTGGATTGACATAGGGACACCGAATGTTTCGTTTATGGTTGCATTGGATGGTGGGAGCGATTTGCTTTGGGTCCCATGTGATTGCATACAATGTGCCCCTCTGTCTGCCTCCAATTATGATTCTTTGGTATACCTTTCCCTTCTCAAATTACTAATTATTTGGGTCGCATTTTGTAGCTTTTAATTTATTTTTGTCCAGTAAAGTTATTTTTCAAGTCTACTTGTCATTTGTAATTTTGTTTATTAATTATGATGATGTTTTTGTAATTTGTTTGGAAAATTGTCCTAACTGATCATTTTTGAAACCCCAATAGCTGAAGTGATCAATTTTTCAATATCATCGTTATTTGATTTTGATCAGTTTAGCAATTGAGATTGGATTTCTGATTATTTTAGCAATTTGAGAATTATGCTTTCTTGATTATTATTTGGTCTGTGAAATGTCTAGTTTGTTTCGTCTGTGTTCAAGTCTGGTAATTTCCTAAAAGATATAAAATCTAGACTTCTAGTAGTGTTTGACAGCTTAGCTTCCACCCCAAATTCAAAGATTTTGATTTGAAACTAGATAGTAACAAAAGAAGAAACAAGGTTATAATAAACTATGTAATAGCTAGAAACATGTGGATTAAAATTGTGGACACTTGGAGTGGGAAGAAAGTAGACTACTTTTGTAGTCCGATGACCAAACTCTGGGTTTCTTGGTTTTTTCTACCCACTCCTTGTGAGAGGACAGTAAGGTTACAAAATGATAATATCTCGACGGGTGAGACTTAATATGTAGTTCACCTCACTTAATCCTTCAACTCTTCCCATTTTTGAGCTTCCCGTGACCTCTTTGTACTGGAATACTTTCACTTGAAGCAATATACTATCTTTTGCTTGTCAAAAAAATTGTAGATACTAGCTAGTAACGGTAATGGTTTTAGCAGTTAATTCCAATGATTGATTGGCAGGTGCTCCCCAATATATGGAGCATCTATGGTGCAGGATAGGGATCTGAATCAGTATAGACCATCTTTATCAAGTACCAGCAAGCAACTGAGTTGCAGCCATCAGTTATGCAAATCGAGCACAAATTGCAAAGGTCCAGCAGAACCTTGCCCTTACATTGTTCAGTACAAGTCAGAAAATACTGCAAGCTCTGGATTTCTGATTGAGGATGTTTTACATTTGACATCTGCCAGCAAAAATACAGCACCTAGTTCTGTGCAGGCGCCAGTCATCTTTGGGTGTGTTTTCATTCAATGCTCTGCCTGTCTATTTTGTTTGTGACTGACTTGCTAGTTGGTATGCATGAATATCATAAGCGATGATTTGTTTGTTAGTTGTTACCAATGGTTGATTTTTTTTCTCTGTTTATATACTTTATTTTTCAAACAATGCAGCTGTGGTAGGAAACAAACTGGTGGCTATTTGGAAGGAGCTGCTCCTGATGGTGTCATGGGTTTGGGACCTGGGGAGATTTCGGTTCCGAGCGTACTTGCAAAAGCAGGAATGATCCAGAATTCATTTTCACTTTGTTTTGATGCCAATGGTTCGGGGAGAATTCTCTTTGGTGACCAAGGACATCTTGCCCAACAATCTACTCCTTTCTTGCCTATGGAAGAAAAGTAGTATGTGTCTCTTTAATTGATGTTGGTTTTATTAGCTTTGTGACTTCTAGAGCTGCTCATAAGTCATATTTAGATGCTCTAGCTTTAAAGGGTATAATTTCTTTGTTATCTTGCTTTAGTGTTGCGTATTCTGTTGGAGTAGAGCAATGTTGTGTTGCGAGTTCCTGTCTGAAGCAAACTGGATTCCAAGCTCTGGTTGACAGCGGCTCATCTTTTACTTATGTTCCAACTGAAGTTTATGAAAAAATTGTGTTTGAGGTGCTGCTTTTATTTTTATTTTTTTTTACTTATGTGGAATATGAATTTTATTTTAAAGGTTCCAAAACTTTGACCATTTGATGATAACAGTTTGACAAGCAAGTGAATGCTACTAGAATTGACCTCCAACAGTCCCCTTGGAAGTACTGCTATAATGTCAGGTTTGGATTTTACCCAAGGAGCTTTCTTAAAGCCTTTTTGCTTTATCTCATTTCTGTCAAACTGAATGTCTTGTTTTCTTGTGATGCAAAGTTCATTGGAGTTGCTTAACATTCCTACTATGAAACTCATGTTCCCTCTGAACCAAAGCTTTCTAGTCAATAAGCCAATATTTTCTGAGACTGTGGATCAGGTAAAGTAATTCTACTTCTTGAGGGCATAATACTTTCAAGGCATTTCATTTAGTTAAACTTGTTTAGATGAGAATCATTGAGCCTTGAGGCCAAAGAGATGCTTATCGACATGGTTAGCATTTATTCTTTTTACTTAGTAACTTGTGGCTATGTTTTCTATATTTTGAAAATTTATAGTTGTGTTCAATTCTTGGAGGAAAATATTTCTGCGAAACATATTCTTTCTTAATTGTCATAACCTGGGAAAAGATGTGAGATATTATCAGGCTTTTTGGAAAAATCTGTGCCTCGTGAATAGTTTTACCGCTGCTGTTTGAAAAATCGTTTTAACACTGCCTCCAGAATAGTTTTACCACTGCTTTTTGGAAAATTGTTTCCATAGTGCAGATCCAATTGGCCAAACTGTTCTAAATTTTGCTATATGTGTATGCTTCTGTATAGTATATAGGAGGGTAATTAACCTGGGTATGTTTGGATGAGGGTTTCACAAGACTCAAGGGATTGATGTCAAGCTACGAAGAAATGGACCATAAAATGTACCATGGAGGGGATTAGAGAAACCCATGTGGGAGGGATTTGCAAAACCCTACTTGGGAGGTGTCATCAACCAAACCCTCCCACATGCTTTTGTAATGCTCATGGAGGGTTTCTCTAATCGCCTCCATGTTACACTTTATGGTCCATTTCTTCATAGCTTGACATAAATCCTTTGGGTCTTGTAAAACCCTCATTTGAACATACCGAACTTCCGAAGTATATCTCAGCTTCATGCACTTGTAATTTATATCTTTTAGGATTTATTCTGTTCAAGGGCTTCAATATAAAATTTATAAATACATTGGAATTTTGGGTGCAGAAATATACGATATTCTGTTTAACTTTAATGCGGACAGATGATGAGTATGGCATCATTGGACGTGAGTAGACCTCTATGCCTGTTCCACTCTCTTGTTCTCGTTCATACACACTATATTTTTATGACCTGGATAGCATTTATGTAACAGAGAACTTCATGGTGGGTTATCGCCTGGTTTTTGACAGGGAAAATCTGAAGTTTGGTTGGTCCAATGCCAATTGTAAGTACCTAAAATTTACTGCTTATGCTGACTTGAAGTTTTAGTTCTTTCAGCTATACACTTTGCTTCTCATCGACTTGAACTGGTTTTGAGAACATGTAAAATCTTTTTTTTTTTCTTCATTCAACATGCAGAATCTGCGGACTTGTGTGAAGAATGGCTCTTTAGATATGATATTATACAGTCAAAAACTTAAAAGTAGAAAATTGTCAGAATTATGGGGATGATCCTGTATTGTTAGCTAGCTTATTGCATGTCACTCTGTCGAAACTGGTTAGGAGAAATTGATGTAGAGACCTCCGGCCTGACTTTTAAGTGCAAATTTGGGCAGGTTTTTCCCTCCGTTTCTGTTCAAAATTTATCGACCTGCAAGCAGGACTTTGGTCCAAAAAGTGGGGCAATACCCCGCCTCCAATTCACAATAAGTAAAATAACAGTCGGATTCTATTGACCTTTTTGTTACCTAATTTTGTGCAACAAATTCATTATGGTTATGTTAACTTGATTTCTATGTATACTGATTTCTCATTTTAATTAAGTTTTTACATTCGATTTTTGTTTGAAACAAAACCTTCGGATTGGGTTTTTCATGTTTGGATCGTGGATCACCTTATTTTAAATACTACATCGCTTGGATTACAGATAAATTTCTACTTAAGGTTCTTAATATCAATGGCCTCCAAACCCCCTCTTCTATGCATGTGGTAACACTAGCGCTTTTATTCTGCAGGTGAAAATAATATTCACGGTAAGAAAGTTAATCCCGCTCTATCGACTAATGGGTCAACAAGCCAGCTCCCAGTCCCAACCAGTGAGCAACAGAACATCTCCAACCCTCACACCATTGCACCGGCCATTGCCAGGAAGGCACCCTCCAAACCCTCTGCAGCAGCATCCAGGCAAATCCCTCTTCTGCTCTGCTTGACAAGTTCTTTACTATTGCTAATGTGTCTTTTAAATCATTAATCGTACCTAGTTGAACCCTTCGCACGTGTAAATAAATTTCTTTATACTATTATCGAGCTCTCCGAAATTCGAATGGCTTTTACTATTCCGGTTGGTTTTTGTATCGATGAGCACTGGGAAGATCTCCTTTTGTTGGTGTATCTACTTTGGGTTGGTAGTTACCTTTGTTTCTGTAGTGTTGTGCATTTTTTATGTTGCTAATGGAACACGTAACGTTGTTTATTAGCTCCCTAGATTTGATTTATCTTAATTTTTGTCATAATATTGACAAGTATCCCAACTAAATTTTGTGGTCGGCAGATTAGATTCATGGATTTAGAAAATATTTAGGAGATTCATAGATCTAATTTCCAATGAAAGTGACGGGTCCATTTAATGTTGTATTACGTATTCAGATAGGAACATTGACAGACATTATAGTTTTATTTTTTAATGTTGTATTATTAAATAAACACTCTGAAAGTCAAGAAAATCATCGTTCCAGGATCTGGTGACTGCTTAAATTATGAGGTAATTACACTAACTAGATTGAGCTGTGTCGGAATTTCAATCCCATGGTGGAATCTGGATTCCGATCTTGATACATTTATGGTTTGAGGATATGATTGTGATGGCTACGCGAGTTCTTTAAGAAAAAGATGATCAGATGGATGAGTTGTTCTTCTAGTCTCTTTCTTTGCTACTTGCTAGTTGATCATCACACACATAATTTAGCGACTGTGACACATTGGTTATATAAATCTCACATTCTAAACACGACACTTTTATTAGGAGATCTCATAAACTGAGACTCAAATCAATTAACCGTGATGATTGGTAAATCTCGTATGATGAGGCACGTGACGTGTAATTAATGAGTAATTGTGGCACATTCATAGATCTCATATTGAGAGGTTTGCTCCGATTTACGAATTTGCATTTGGATAGTTGAGGTTAAGATTTATATTTATTTATAGTTATACTATTATTTTTGTTACAAGATTTTTCATTTCTACCAAACCCGTTTTTGGCTAAGGCAAGTAGGTTGCCCCTCTTGCAAGAAGCCTACTCATATGTTTCTTGTAATCTTGTGGTCAAGTTATTTTTCTAAATATTGGCTACCAACTGCATCTAATGTCTTGTTCCCTTCACATATTTGTTTGTATAAATAAAAATACATTTTATTCTTTACGTTAATATGATTTAGGATTTGGAATATTCACTTTTGAGACACATTTTGACATCAGTTTTTGTGGGACTCACTTTGTAATATATTTCAATGATTCACCCGTCTATTTTTTATGTCTTATCTCAAAAATCATGCCTATAAAAAATCACCAAAATATGAAACTATTTGACCGTTGGATTAAGTTTAGTGTTTCTTTGTAGAACTGTATTCATCTTTTTTTTTTTTACTACAAATGAATATTTTAATAGTTTTGAATTTGTCTAATTTTTTGCAAAGATGATCTATGAATAATGTATTAAAATATAAACGATTTGAATTTTTGAATTACACTACAAGGTAAGCCCTACAAGACGTGTGTCAAAAATGTGTATTTCCGAAACCTATATATATATATATATATATATATATATTGTCAATGCCTCACCACTTTAATATTGGGAATCTTCCACAGTACCTAAAAACCATCCTCGAAATGAACTTTGCAGAAAGGGATAAGAAATAAACCCTAGACGACGGAGGTATATGTCATGACCCGTACGTGTGAAGCCATGCATGCATGCACCAATAATGAGGCCAACACTGAATAATGTGTGTTCCTTCGATATTTATATACCTACCAGAATAAAGGTGCCACCTGATGTTATAAAAGCTCATAATAATTGGTCGACAAAGTTTAATAATTGGTTGATAAAATTTGGTGACGAGGACACCAATTTATAGAGATATAGCACACAGTCCATTAGCCAGCTAGGCATGACGGTAAGGGACATAGTTATGGAAATTATATGAATATGGCACCATTCGACGCTTTCATTGGCAGGCCCCGATGTTTGCGGCTTTACACTTTCTTCCCTACTGATAAGTACTTATATGAGTTCGCGAAGGAGGAAGTGAATGGTTTTTCATTTCGACACGATTAGAAGAAGATTAGACTCTCCTATAATCCTACCATTTTAAGGAGGATTTGAATGGATAATTTTAACATTTGTCTCTTTAAGTGGTCATAATTTTATTATTTTTCTCTTTAATATATATTTATTTTAATATTATATATTTCGGTTTCACTATTAGAAATAAGGCGTTGTCCTACGAATTTTGTCTAATGAACCGCTTTTGATCAGGTAAAAGGACTTTACTCGACGATTTTTTCAGTTGGTAAGGCAAAGCTGGTCAACATTTAGTATTTACTCAAAATCTTTACGACCAAAGGCAGTCGTAAGGTAAGGTCAAATTCAATGGGCAACTTTTTGGTGCCCAACGGCCCAGCTCATGGGCACAAGTGTCAGGTCGTTAGGAAAAGACCTACAATGACGTGGAAAAAAAATCCACCAACACGAACTTTGCTTGACGATTTCTTTGTGGTTGCCGGACGGAATGGTTTGTCAGGCAAACCCTTATTTATCAAATTGGTATGTGCCTTCTTCTTTTTATTTGTTGAATAAAGTTTTATTGAATGTGTGATTAATTAATTTTAAATATTGTAGGTTTGTGATTGGATTGGAAAAAAAAAAAAAATTAAAGGAAAGGCATGTATTTGTCTCTTAACTATAAATTAGTAAGTTTGAGTTTGTTAATTGTGGGTTATGTGAAATTTTGAGTTTGCATGTTACTGAAAAATATGTAGCTTAGGCAATCATTAGTCTAGGAAATCATGGTGTGAAATTTGTTAAAATTGTGTTCGTTTATATAAAATTAATTATGTTCATTAACTTCGTATTATAAATTCAAAAAAATTTAGACTCGTTTGAGAGTCTGCTGGATGCGTGTGTAGATGGAATATGCGGCTTCGCGATCTAACTGATTCTTGAATTGTCCATTTCCGACAGTTCGGAAGTGCACTAGTATGTGTTTAGTGTTTGCAGTAAACATGGCTAAGTTTTGTTTGTCAAAAGTTCAGTTGTATCTCTTTAATGTTCTTCTAGTGCATACTATCCGAAACCTTTTCGAAGTACAAAGCAACCACATTGTTCACCTACCATTCAAGATGTCAGGTGTCTCCATGTCAAATTATCAAAGAGACGGGCCAAAGGCCGCTTCCAACAATATCGATATTGTCCCTAACTTATTAACTACCACCTGCACAGTTCGACAGGTGTAGGGTTTTATCAAAAGGCCTCAGAATTATTTGGAGAGGAGTTATGATATTTTAACTCTTTTTTTCTCAGAGATATGGTTGATATGGGATATTTCAACATGCCCTTTCACATAGGACCCATTTAGTGGGTCCCACGTGAGAGATCCACACATCGACAACCACGTGGAGCTAAGGGGACTAATCCTACACGCAGGGCCAAGAGACCCATCATCATCATGTGGGGCCAAGGGGACCCACCCATCACATGGCAGTACGGGCCTGCTACTTGGCTCTGATACCATGTTAAACTATCAGAGAGACGGGCCAAAAACCCATTTCTAACAACACCGATTTGTTCAAAATTTTTGTTTTAAGACCATTTAGCTCACCTCTCATATTACTAGCTCAATCATAGTCTTGTCTTCGTTACTAGGATATACTCAAGTTTGTTGTAACAAACAATCTCTCAATGACCTTTCCAAATTTGCTACTAGCTGTAGAGGAGACATATTGAGACTCAAAAAGCTTTAAATTATTTCTCCTCTTTTGTTCACATAACGCAATATCATGACTATTTGCTCTTTAGTTGAAATATCAAGTGATTCATCAACCAAAAGAGAAAAAAAAAATGCACCTTCAATATCTTTATTGATTGCATCAATTGTTTCTATGGCACAAGCATGGACAAGATCTTTTTGAATATCGGAAGAAATATACTTCAATATTTTTAGAGCATTCTCAAACACAACCTTCTTAACGATCATTAGTTTAAGATAATTCCCCCATTTCTTTATTTCAACGATTCATCATGGCTACAAAAGGAAGACCTTGTCGCAACAACCATCTAGTGCAATCAAGTGTGCCACTCAATAAAATGTGATAATTAATGTGAGCTTCATTGGTTTTCTTGATCAAAAAGGCAAAATGTAGCATCGCTTGTTGTACCATACTCCAATCACTCAGATAAATCAAACTAATAGGTGATAAAACATCGATTGTCCCTTCCTTATAACTTTTCTTTGCATTTTGTGGGTTTAGGTTAACAAGGACCCTTTTGTAGATAATGTCTACAGATTGCTTTGCGAAAATTAGGCTTATAATCAATCATTCGAGGTCTAAGTCTAGGTTCTACAAGAAGATTAGTCAATATTTCATCCAACTCAGTGACCTCACTTTGTTGTGAACTACTCAGAATATTTAAGGGAAGATTTTGGACTAACCGGATTTGAAGGAGGATTACCCAGAATATTCGAAGGAGGATTTAAGCATTGTTTCATATAGTATCGTTCCATCACGTAACTGTATATAAGAAAAAATAGTCTTAGACTCTTAGTCCTACAATCTAATATGACTAATAACTAATTAAACAACAATTCAATTAATCAATAATCATATCAAATAATCAATGACCATATTAAACTATATCAATTAGACAAAATTTCATATTAAATTATCAATTAGGGATTTAAATTTGAAAAAAAAAAAAATAGAGATTTACCTCAAAATTCGTGATTCTTGGTACTGGGATTGACAATTGACGACGACGTGGAGGGCGATGGCCTATGAAGAGGGAGTTGGCGCATGGCTAAGAGGTGGTGTCCTATTGCTTGGAAGTTGGGCCAATACTGCCAGAAGCTTTTGCCTTCTTTTTGTCTGGAGTCCATGTCCAACTCACTAATTGGTTGTATAAGAGCAAGCCCAGCGTGGGCTATAGCTCGGGGGACAGTGGGCAGAACAAGGGCCCCAAGGTCGGTGGGAGGGCTCCAGCGTGGGCTAGCCCGACCGAAGGTGGAGGCCTGAGCTTCGGGCCCATGGGGAATTGCCAGCCCGAGAGCCTGAGGGCCATGTGACGTCAGGCAATATTAATTTTTTTTTGTGTCAGGCGCGTGCACCCCACTCGCGCGTGGGGTGTCACATCCCGGCCTGGGGCGGGATATGACAATTGGTATCAGAGTCAATCCCTGGCCGGAAATGTGCCGACGAGGACGTCGGGCCCTTAAGGGGGGTGGATTGTGACATCCCACATCGCCCAGGGGAGTGATCCTTAAATGTATATTCCCATCCCTACCTAGCACGAGGCCTTTTGGGAGCTCACTGGCTTCGGGTTCCGTAGGAACTCCGAAGTTAAGCGAGAAGGGGGCTAGAGCAATCCCATAATGGGTGACCCACTGGGAAGTTGCTCGTGAGTTCCCAAAAACAAAACCGTGAGGGAATGGTAAGCCCAAAGCGGACAATATCGTGCTACGGTGGTGGAGCGGGCCCGGGAAGTGATCCGCCCCGGGCCGGGATGTGACATGGGGGCGGGTCGTTGACACAAAATCAGAAAAAAAAAAACCTTTGTCAGTTACCGTTGGGAAGCCACGTGGCTTCCCACGGTCCGTTAGATCTCAACAGTTATTTAATTTGGACCGTTCGATCTCAACGGTAAAAAAAAAAAATAAAAAAGTCTTATTTAATATCCACCGTTCGATCTGAGATCAACGGTGGATATTAAAATGCTTTATAAATAAAAAAATAAAAGAAAAAATAGTTTTAAAATTAAGAAAAGTTACCGTTGTGACACGTGGCACAATCTGGAGTGTTGGAATTCAAATTTTTTTTATATCCAACGGCAGAGATTAATTAATTGAATAAAAATTAAAAACAAATTCAAAAAAATTCAAAAAAAAATCTGAAAAATCTGAAAAAAAATTGTGAATAAGGAAGCAGAAACTATGAATAATGATAGAGATCTTGAGAAAATTGGTGTGAGATTTGTGAGGATGGATGGTGGATTATATAGAGGATTCATAAAGGATTAGGTTGTACATAATGCCACGTGGCATGCCGTCATTCGTTACAAATCTGATGGAAATCTATCCTCAAAGATTGTGAACAGATTATGACACGTGGCATGCCGTCATTCGTTAAAAATCTGATGGAAATCTATCCTCAAAGATTGTGAACAGATTATGACACGTGGTGCGACGTGATTGGTTAATAATCTTATCAGAAATCCATCACCAATAATTGTATTTTCAGATAATGACACGTGATTGGTTAATAATCTTATCCGAAATTACAAATAAAATTATTTTGTATTATTTAATAATACTTCGGATAATGACATGTGGCGCAACGAGAACGATTAAAAATCTTATCCGATATTACAATTAAAATTATTTTGTATTATTTTATAAATAAAAAAAATACTAATATTTTATTGCCTATTGCCAGGGCTATTGAAGTGTAACGGTGGAGATGCAAATTCTATTGCCAGGGCTATTTACTGTTCATTAAGGGCAGTTACTGTTCATTAGGTAGATTGAATAGTGCATTGCCTGGGGGGAGGGCTCCAACGTTGGAGTTGCTCTAATGGGGGACTAGTAGCTCCCCATTATGTTATATATATATATATATATATATATATATATATATCAAGTTTCTCATCTTTTTTTTTTCTTGAGTCTAACATGACGTTGCTTTGGCTTGGGTGTTAAAAAAAAAAAAAAAAAAAAGAACAGCAACAGGGAAGATTGCAGGTTTTTCGTGCAGCTTCAAAGGAATTAGAAGGCGGATTATTGCTTTTAGGGTAGATTTTCGACGACAGAAGGTGTAGCCGTACCTTCTTACGCCTCTATATAGTTTTGCCGATGGATGTAGTCAATCCAACTCTTTGATACCTAATTCTATGTAGCAGTTGACCCTAAAACCTACTTCGCCTACATGGCGCTCAGGCTGAGTAACTAATGAGCTAACTACGTCATTCGGTTGAATACGGGGCTTGCCAACTCGTCGGCCGAGTTCGACTGGGGAGAAAAATGAATGTTGATGTTATGGGCGCGCTGCTGACTTCTTGATCTCATGACTGCGGTCGAGGAAGGAACACGTCTTGGCCTTCGAGTTCTAAAGTATGAAGACAAGGCTGCTAGTTCTGCGAAGTTCAATATCAAATTCGACTTTCAGTGTGCCAAATGTAGTAACCTGGTAACACCTCACTTCGTCAAGAAGGCTGATGAGATGACCTCAAACAAGGACTTGGAAATCCTTGTCGACTGAGACTTGGATAAATAACCAGTCGGTCTCAAAGCAGTGCTGTTTATCCAAACTGAAGGTGCTTATCGGTCGGTTGGTTCTACGGCTCCAGTGTTGTTTATCCAAACTGATGATGTTGCTAGTTGCCTCCACAATGTTGTTTATCCAAACTGAAGATGTGTTGGTGGGGAAAAAGAAAATAAAAATCTCAAGATGTTTGACAGGTTTGCGTAGGGCAGTTGTGTGTTGAATTGGAGGGGCCTTGAATGATGCACCCCGCTCTCTATTTATAGTAGCGATTTCCAAATTCACTTGGACTGGAATTGCTCATCCCAATCCAACTTGGCCACGACCGATTCTAACCTCTATAGGACTCTAAACCAAGCTCTTTAATCATTCAAATTCATCCCTTGAATTTCGGTATCTTTTCTGATTCAGAAGCTTATAACCTCTAAAGAATCCCTCTTGCATTAGGATTCGACCATCTTACCTTTATCCAGGCGAAAATCATATTCTGATAGGACTTGGCCAAACTCTACTGGGCTCGGCCCATGTTAAGATATTCTCGATACTCCTTATTGGATCGAGAACTCCAGGCTCGGCCCAAAATATCATTTTGGGTCCAAACAGTAGTATATTCATTCAACAGAAAAGAAATCTTAAGATATACCTCTATCATCGATCTACTTAAGATATATTCATTCAATTTAAATAACTTCATATATCATGCACTATGTATACCTAATTAATTTGGCTTTTGATTACATAACCAAAATTGACTTCCATTGAAATAGGACGAGAAAATTCAACCATGCAATATTTTACTTTATCCAACCAAAAGGTTTTTCTTCTTCCCCTTATTTTCAAGGTAGCTAGATTTCTTAGAGCAAACCGACCAATTTAATTTAATCAGATATAAATCTAATCTAAAAAAATCCCAAACTGTTGGCGTGACTTAAGAGCAAACTCCTAATTAATTAAATTGTCAAGCCAATCCCTTCTCTCCTCCAAAGGGAACGGATTGATGGAGGAGCTTAATTAAACCTTACTTAGATTTAGTTTCATGGTGGTTTCAAAGGACAACGTTACAAAGATCTAATTTTTTAAAACCAAATTAGCAAATCAAATGATGTGGCTGTTGATAATTGAATTATTACTCAAGTGTTGATTAACGTACTTATTTACTATTGGTGACACATCATTTAGTTTGCAAATTTGATTTACTGGATAATGCTAAGAAGACTTGATTTTTAAATCAAATAATGTGTCACCAATAAGAAGTAAGCACATTAATTAACGCTTAAGTAATAATCTAATCATTATCTACCACATCATTTAATTTATAAATTTTGATCTTTCTAACATTATTTTAAAATTTTTAATTTCCCTTAACATTACTCTCTTTCAAATGCTCATAATCAGAGGACTCACAATCCTTGCTGCTACCTGCCAAAGCAGTCATGCACATTTGTAGCTTTAAATTTCATTTTTTTATTCTTTATCTACTCTCTCTGTTTTTTCAAACAGTCGCACCGCCCAATCACCAGTACACGTTCACAAGTGGACAGTTTGCTAGTGAACAAGTATATGAATGGTGTCACCACCAGCTCCATTTTGGAGGTGATTTGGCCACCTGGCTGATAGTCAACCGTTGATATCTGTGTGGACCACCAAGATCTCTAACGTGGTAGCCGATGATGCCTTTGATTATTTGTTAACGTGGTAGCCGTGATGCCTTTGATTATTTTGTGGAATATTTTTGTTATGAAATCATGCGTGTTACAGAGAGATTCAAAGTTTCGACAAAGCGTTACTCTCAAACTTTAAATGTGTTGTTTACCTTTTCTACTTTCGTGTACCTAAGCATTGAAAACTTTCAACACTCAAAAACATCTGGGTTTAATTTGCTGGAGAAACTAGATGGCTAGGGGCGGATCCATTCATGAATTCAGGTGGTCTGGGGATAACTAAGAAGTTCTGATATTTTTGTATGTTATATGTTAAATAATAAACCTAAATAAAATATAACCCAAATTCTCAATACAAATATAGTTTTATTTAGGGTAAGTTACATAAAACTATTTCAACTATTAGGTCATTAATAGTTTCATACCCCGTCTTTAAAAAATTTCAATGTCATACCTCATCTACGAATTTTTTACAATTTCTTACATTCCGTCAGTTTTCTGTCAATTCTTCAAATTAAAATATTAAAAAAATAATTAAATATTAAAAACTAAAAAATAAAATTATTTTCCTTCACCCCTTCTTCTTCTTCGGTTCTTCCCGTGTCCCCCCCTCCTCCCCAAGCTTCCTTCACCACCCCACCCTCCATCTCCACGCCTACAACCCACCCAAACAGTCCTTTAACTCCATCACCGCCGCCCTCTCTTCCTCATCCTTCAAATTCAACCCCACCATCGCCTTCCCTAACTCGCAGCTCGCCTACGCCAACACATTTGGGTCTCGATAAGGCAGAGGAGAGTGACTAGGATGAGTTTTCGAAGCGGAAATCGGTGGGGAGGGGAGGGCAGAGGAGCCAGGAATCGGACACCACTGAGGATGACGAAGCTAGGGATGGGGAGGAGGGGGAGAATCGACGCCGACGAGGGGGTTGATGCAGGAACATCGGAGAGGGGAGGTAGAGAGCCAGTGGCGCTTGAGAATAGGGGAGAAGGTGATAAAGGGGGTGGTGATGAGGAAGAAGCCGTCGGCGCCGAAGAAGGAGGAGGACTAAGGGGAAGTTGGGGGTGGGGTGGCGGAACCAGAGGTTGGAGATGGGGTCGAAGGCGAACGACTGGTTGAAGTTGGAGAAGGTATTGTAGGATCTGGGTTTGGGGAAGACTGGAGGGAGAAGAAAGGGTGAGGGGGATAAGGGGTGGATACCCTTTTAAAAAAATTATTAATTTTATTTTATTTTTAGTTTTTAATATTTAATATTTTTTTATATTTTAACGAAATAATTGACAGAAAACTAACGGAAGATATGAAATTGTAAAAAAATCATAGATGAGGTATGACATTGAAAGTTTTTAAAGACGAGGTATGAAACTGTTAATGACAACTTACTTAAATCCGCCTAGGCCCCATCTTGATGCTAGGCCTCATCTCGTTGCCCGATTAGCACATAGCATACCTTGATTGAGATTACTTGATGTTAGAATCCTGGATTCGCCATTGACAAGGTTTACTTAATTAATTCAAATATGCACCAATTTAGCCAAATTATACTCGAAGTACCTTTGTCCTTCATTGGTTATTTTAGGGGCTCACTGCGTTGTTATAGAAAATGACTTACATAAAATAAGTTCACTGTCAAATGACTTTCTATTCTAATAATGAATTGTTATGCATACACTTCTTTCTACATAACCATGCATTATTACAACAGAATATCACAATAACTCTGAATCTAGTTCATGTTAATTAGTCTCATTTTCACGGCCACATAATTAATTAAAAAATATTATTTTTACTATCTATTTATATCATCTCTCTAATATAAATGAGACATACATAATTTGGTGGATTCTATCTCAATTAGAAAGATTGTAAAAATAATGATACAAATAGATATTAAGTGTAATACTACTCTAATAAATTCCAATTTAAGAAGAGATCGATTAATTATAACGATAGGAGCAGAAGTGCCTTACTAATATAGCATCTTTAAAAGGAATATTTTCTTTTGAGTTCTCATCCTCTTTAGAGAAAGGGAATCCACATGGATTTTATGAAGGTCAGTTTCCTATAGTTTCTAGAGCAGCTAGCTAGGCTTGCTTTTTAAATTATTTACTTGTTTTTTTTTATTAATTTCTCTTGGATATTAATTTCTATCATCTGTTCAACTCACTATAAAATCCAAAGAATAGAAGCTAGCAAGAGCGCAATACCAAGTACCGGTGTCCTCCTCTTTCCAGTCACCCATTTACCTTTTCTATTGCCTCTATAGCTCTCCTCTTTCCTTTCATGCACTTATTGGAAAAGAATAAACTAGACACGATCTTGTGGTATATATATGTCGCACTCTTCTTTATCAACACCCATCTCTTGCTTTTCTCTAGTAAGTTAGCTCCTGGGTCCTTACATCTTCAAGTCTTCATCGTTCATTTTTTAGAGGAGGATTTCGAACTCTGGATCTTTAGCTATATATAAATATTTTCATCAGTAGCTAGCTAATATACATATATAAGCTTGTCCAAGACCAACAATCAACCATTCTAGCGTTTTGAACAATAAGCTGAAAAAATGGGAATTCAAGGAACTTTGGAGTACTTATCAGATGTACTAAGCAGTGCCAAAAAAGGCAAGAAGAAGAAGCAAATGCAAACGGTAGCCATAAAAATCAGGATGGACTGTGAAGGTTGTGCCCGCAAGGTCAAGAGTGTCCTCTCCGGCGTAAAAGGTGGGACTAATAAATTCATATTTTTGACAATGTTTGCTTATTAGACTGGTAATCTGAAACTTTAGACGAAAATTAATATGATCAATGATCTTATATAAGTTCTAATATATATATCACTATGATTAATAGGCTATCCTAGCCGCGTTTTAGGGAGCGTGTTGAGTGCTGTCCATGTCAAAAGAGCATCTTTGCCATAGTGATTTAAATAATTTTGGGCATCTCTCCTTCCTATTCACAATTAGTTCTAGCGTGGAAACTCAACTTCCTCAGGTTTTGGTGTGAATTAATTCACTTTGATGATTGTTTGTAGGTGCTAAATCTGTGGACATCGACTTGAAGCAGCAGAAGGCAACTGTGATTGGATATAACGTTGAGGCAAAGAAAGTGTTGAAGGCTGCTCAGTCAACAAAGAAGAAGTGTGAGTTGTGGCCTTATGTTCCGTACAATCTGGTTGCTCATCCTTATATTTCTCAGGCATATGACAAGAAGGCACCTCCTAATATGGTCAGGAAAGTTGCCGACACTTCAAACATCACTGAGACTGCCATGGACGACCGCTACACAGTCATGTTCAGCGATGACAATCCTAATGCCTGCTCTATCATGTAGCTAGATTATTAATATATATATATATATATATATATATATATATATATATATATATAAAATCAATATATCTAAAATAATCATATTTATAAATAGTGGATTAATTAACGAAATAGTGTGGTATGTGGGGTTGATATACGTGGGTTTTGTTCAGGGAGTTCGATTATTCTAGCTGTTGATTTATCTCTTTGGCTAAAGCTGTCATATTTGCGTGGAGCCTTTTGTGATTCAAGAGTAATATTACTAGCTCGTGTTTTTTTTTCATCTCTAGCAATATTGTAGAGATATCGAAAAGTGATTATAATTTAAGACATAAGCCCACATGTTGCTGGACTGAATATACAAAGAACCTGCCCCTTTCATCCTAAAACACAAAAAGACAAAAAAAAAAGAGGATAGTGTTACAGAAAAATGGTTTTTCACATAAATATAAATTAAATTATTTAATGCTGTTCAAATGAGTGATTCAAATTTATAATTTGACAATATAAAAATGTCTAACAAAATAAATCACTTTTTAGTTATGTGCTATAGATTAATTAATTTATTTGGTCATAGAGATTGAGCATGCAAGACGTTTATGATTTCTTTAGACGAATGTTCATATGTGAATGGAGCTTTCGATGATAGTTACTAGAATAATGCTATATACATCTATGAGAAATTTTTTATTGTGATTAGAATACTGATGATATACCACGTGTTTTCATATAAATGGTAAAAAATTATATTTTTTAAATTATTAACTTTTTAATATACATATCTCACAATTTATATAATAACACGTGATGTACCATAATCTCTCTACATTTATGATCTATTATCTATGCAAACGCGAATAATTTCTGAACTTTTGAATTTCAAAACAGTGTTTTATTTGTTTGTATTATGACACTTTGAAGTTTGAACCTTTCATTTTATTGTGAAGAACCTTTCTAACTAAAGAAAACAACATCATGTCATATTTGCATCCCCAGATTCTCTCGTGATTCTTTTGGTGATGATCTTGATGATTCGTGAATTATGTCCGTTCATCGTATATTATACAGTCAGTTTTTATCAAGTACCGTTTACTTTTATTTTTAAATAAAAATATTTAAAATAATTTCTGACCGCACAATTTACGATGAATGAACAAGATTCACGGATCTCTGGGATCCTCACAAGAAGGATTTGGCGAGGATCCGGACTCTATTTGCATCTCCAGATGAGCGTGCATGTTAGGATGTAAAACACATATACATCTCTTGTAGTAGAGATCTTGTGTTAAAAAACTAATAATTTAAAAAATAAAACTTCAATTTACTTATATAATAACACGTGAAGTATCAACCGTGGTCTGAACACGATGAAAAATGTTGGTCAAACAGTTCTTCGATGAATAATTTTAAGGAGAGTAAAATATGCATCATCTTGATCGAAAATTATAGATAATAACTACGTAAAAATTCAACTCCCTTGACACCTATTTTACAAATTCAAAAAGAAAAACACAATTTGCATTTCCCAAAATATAAATAAAAATTAAATGTGATTTTTACATCTGATTAGGGAGTTAGTGAGACTAAATTCAAGAATAAATTTAATTATTCAAATAGACGAGTTAGGGTGGATCGAATTGAGATCCAATGGTATTGGTTGGATGAATTAGTGTGGGTTGTTATGAGACAGCAACTCATATCTAATCTCAATTATTGTATGTTGGTATGTGGGGCTTTTCTTAAAGGCGCTCTTATTTGTACTGTGGCAAGGGATTTGAAATTTCCTATATAAATGTTTGGATAATGTTAAGGAGACTAAATTTATAAATTAAATTTCGTAAAGAGTAATGCTAGATAGACTAAATTTTTTAAACCAAATAATGTGTCACAAATAAGAAACAAGCACGTTAATCGATACTTAATTAATAATCTAATTATTTCCAACCACATCATTTAATTTGCAAATTTAGTTCAAAAGATTTAGTCTCCCTAGCATCACTCTTTTGTAAATTAAATGACATAGAAGTTGATGAATGGAGCAATGCTAAGTAGACTAAATTTGTAGGGGTAATGTTAGAAAAACTAAATTTGTAGACAAAATTTTAGAAACTAAAGAATATGAAAGTTGATGATTAGTTTATTACTTAAGCATTAATAAACATGCTCATTCATATTGATGACACATTATTTAGTTTGTAAATTTTATCTCCAGAATTAGTTTTCCTAACATTACCTAATTTGTAGACAAAATTTCTAAACTAAATGATGTGTCACCTAAGAAATTAGTATGTTAATCAACACTTAAATAATAATCTAATCATCAACTTCCATGTCATTTAGTTTACAAAATTTAATCTCTCTAGCATTACCCTTAGATTATTATTTAAGTGTTGATTAATATATTTTTTTCTTATTGGTTACATATAATTTAGTTTATAAATTTAGTCTACTTAGCATTACTCTAAATTCTTAATTCATATTTGGAGTTAATATTAATTAATAATTAAGTTTACGTGGTGTTGCAAGAAACAAATTATCGCTACTAATTTATCAAGGAAGATCTAAGAAAGTTTGGTAATTTGCGTATTTTAATTAGAAAGATATTATGAATAACTCATTAATATTAAGCGCGGTCAACTACTGTATGAATTTATGGGAACGTAACTTTGAAAAAAGTAGAATAACTCATGATAGCGATCCTGCTTTTAGGGTGTGTTTGTTGCATCAGATTATCTCGGACTGGACTAGTTTTAGAGACTAAGTTGGATTGGCTTAGACTAGACTAAACTGGACTGACTTAGTGAAGCGTTTGATGCAGTGTCGGACTAAACAACATGATAACAACAAATTCTAATATTATATTTTTTTCATTCATATTTTATTAATATTTTATATTATTTAATACATATTTAGTAATATTTTATTACTTCCATTGTCTATTTTTTTTTCATTCTGGAAACCTCCCATCTCCCATCCTAATTTTTTTTACCTCTTATCTTCCTTTTTCTTCCTAATTTTGCTCCGACCCTCTCCCTCTCTTCGTCTTTTTCTTTTCCTTTCCACTGTCTCCTCCCTCAAAACAGCGTCATTCATCATCCCCCTTTTGTTCTCTCTTTTTTTCCTTTTCCTTTTCTTTGATCTTGTGATTCCTCTCAATTATTTATGGCACCATAGATTCTGATTTCCCAACTTCATTTCCCACGGAAAATTGAAATCGTGTAGAGACTCCTCTTTGCAGCGCCATGGATTTCACAACTACTATGTTTCTCGCCCCTCGTTTGATTTTCTCAGAAAATCTCTTAATGTTCTGGGAAAAATGAAGAATTTTTCTATTGAGTTTGTTGTTGTTATCGAATTGATTTTTTTTTCCTTTTCAAATTTTGGTGGTTGTATGTTGAGAATTAGGCGGTGGGTGTGGTAGGTTTCAGATTTGGGTATAGGTGGCCAGAGTTGCAGAGAAGCATACGACTTGCAGCGTGCAGACTTCGTATGCAGAAGGCTTTCAGGTTTGGTGGTGTGATTTCAGAGTGAGGACATAAAGCTAGCAATGCAAGCAGTAGCAGAGAGAGGTCTTAGCAGTCCCATGGTTTTTTTTTTTTGGGGGGGGGGGGGGGGGGGGGGGGTCTCACTAAGACCTCTTAGCGAAGGGTTTTGTCCATGCAAGTCCCCTTTAGTCTCATTAATGTGAATCCTAGCATGAAACAAACAGGGTATTGGACTAACAGCTAGTCCAATCTAGTCTAGTCCCACTTAGTAAGGGTAAACAAACGCCCCCTTAGTCTTTGTTTGAGTACATGATTAAGACCATGTTGTTAAGAAATGAACCACAAAATTTTTGATAACGAGGAATAGATGCGAGAGAGATTTGCTTATCACTATTTAAAAGATGTTATTTGTAAATTTCTCTCGCTCGCATTATAATTTAGCATCAATCTCTTGGGACTTTTCTTTTTTCTTTTTGCCCAATCTTGGGACTTGAAAATCTCTTACTCGAATTGCAAATGTAAGGATAGTATAATAGCACAAGTAAGGGTGTCAAACCACAGAGACTGTTTAGACCTCTACAAATTACTAGCTTTATGTGAACCCTAACTAAACAATGAAAATGCAATTTGAATTTAGATTTTTCAATTGAAAACTAAAATAACTTAAAAATGCAAGAAAGATAAAGATAACTGATAGGTTGATTCATAAATAATGGGAATGGAACTAGGGATACCGATTTCACCATTACAAGCCAATTCCATGAAAATTAAGTCAAAATGCATTCATCTCTCCAATCTTCAACTGGGGTTTGTTTTACTCATTTATGATCATCCATTTGATGTGTGGTTGTGATCAAATACTGCTAATCTGCAACCTAGTTGTGATGTTCAACTTAGATTACCAAATAAGAATCCACTAAGAACAAGAGAACTTCAAAGAACCAAAGAAATCACATGGTAGGATGTATGCATAGCAGTTTCTTCATTGGTTTACATGTCCACCATGATTAAGCATGGTGTGTATTATAACCTTGGTCAAATAATCTGTAAGAAACCCTAATGGTGATCAAACGTTAAGATAAACAAACAAATTAAACTATAAAATAAGTGAATGAAACAAGAAAACAACTTGATGAATCGACTACTTTAACTTAATAACATAGAATAGTTTACAAGGCTACATCGAATTCTCTTGCTATAAACTTAATACATATCATGAAAACAAAAAAATATAAATAAAAAGCGTAACATGAGTGAAATTAAATTCATAGAAGAAATCCCTTGAAGCAATTCTAATGTGGAAATCTTTCAAGAATAGCACGGCTGCGTGGTTTCTTCGGTGGCAGAGGCTGGTGAAGGGAAATAGAGTTTAGTTTATGGAAGAAAGGCCAAAGAAAGAGAAGAGAGAGATCTTTGGGAGTCCCCTAAGGGGGGCTTGTGTAAAAGTGATCTGAAACTCTAGTATTTATATGCTAAATGGGGTTGCATCTAATTGCAAGGTGATCCCAACCATTAAGCCAAGGTGTTTAACGTTTTTCTTTATTTGGCTCCTCCAATTCAGACTAGATATTCTAATTCCTTTCCCATTCTACTTTTGATCTTCTAACCAGCCAGATTTGATTTGAATTCTTTATTTGGGCTTCAAAATAGGCCACTAAACTTCTTTCTACGTTTGAATAAGGGTCAATCCCAAAAATGGCATGTTTTCAGTTCTTTTGACTTCAAATTGATCCTAAAATACATGTTACTACACATTGATACAAAATAGGATTAAACGCAATCGGTTTTACTCTAAAACGTCACAAATAGATTAAAAATAAATAACATAAATGCATGAAAAATATGGGTTATCACGAAGGTAGCCAATCTTTTTCCTTTTTTCTTTATCAAATCCTGCCTTAGTCTAGGCATGATGAGAAAACACATAAATTGAACGTATGGTGGCACCTGGGTTGGCAACTTTCCTCGCAACAGAATACATAAATAATATCAAAACCTACTATTTTACCATATAATACATAGAGAATATCGAAACCTACTATTTTACCGTATAATTACAAATACCAAACCTGTACATGCACTATATTTATTTGTTAATTGTGGTCTTTGTAATTGCACATGCATTTTACCATATAATTACAAGGAACATACCTATACATGCACTATATTTATTGGTTAATTATGGTCATGGTAGTTTTTACATTACACTATTTATCCATGTGTTCATGTTATGAGAGTATTAATTAATTTCACATTAGGAAGACAATGGACATTGTATGTGCTTATAAGTAAGCTACTCTCTATATTGCCAAATAGTGATACTCAACTTTCTTCACCATGTACATATATATCATAATTATATAATTGAAGTTAAATGAGGTGATTTTTAAGACATTGCATGTGCTTATAAGTAATTGAGCTACTCTATATTGCCAAATGGTGGAACCTCAACTTTCTTCACCATGTACATATAAATCCTACTTATATAATTGAGGTTAGGTGAGGTGATTTTTAAGATCAGAGATTTTAGAGAGGTAGCAGTGGAGCAAAAAATAATCCAGAAAGTTCTGGAATTGGTACTTAGGATTTTGCCCACGAATGACTAGAATACCCTCACTAAATTGGCGAGACCCACATTCCCTTCACATGTAGTTCAACCACCAAAAAGACTTGAGCTATTAAGTAAGACTTCTCTAAGCTTCTCTGCTCATGGCAAGGAGATAAAGTAAGGGAATTAAAGTTGAATTAATAACTATTTCTTATCTTTAAGCTTTCCTAATTGAAGACTTATTCCTTTAATCAAGAAAGAACAATCACATCCAATTGAGGAGTCTCCAAAGATTAGTCTTAGATATTCCCATTTATTGAATAATATCGCCCCTAAGGATTATTCTCAAGCATCTTTAAGATAATTCAAGATCTTAACGATACTTTCTTACTGCATCCAATAGATGACACACTCTGGCCAACTGGACGCCGACAACATGGCATGATAATCTCTAAACATGTGGCAGGCTACATCTCTCTATAAATACCCCTTCGACACTAATTTTCCAGCAAGCTTTTGCTTCACAATTAAGCCCTAAACTCTCTCTTTTAAGAGAAGCTGACTTAGACATCAGAGATCCATCGGCCAAACACCCCCACCCCACTCCTTGGACATGTGGCTTCGATCCTTGATTTTATATGTTTAATTTGATTTGTAGGTATAAATTTATCAAGACTGAAGATAGATGATTTTTGCTACTACAAATAGGTGGTTTAATTGAGAGCTTGATTCAAATCTAAAAAAAGCTCTCGCAATTATTTTCTATATTTCCACCTTTTTTGAATTTTTCTAATGCATCAAATCTTCAAATTTTTTTAATTCTCTGATTCGTATGCCCTAGAGAAAGGAGTACATGGTTAGAAGTTTCGAAACCAAAACAAACGACAATACCTACGTGGTTGGGTTTTCACGCACTGATGACAACCGCAACGTGACCTTGACCTTGTCATGTGCCATCGCTGTTTGTGGTTGAGCACAGAGGCTGGGTGGCCTCTACTACCAGCATCAGCAACAACAAGTGCTACAACCCAAAAACAAACCTAGCCCGCGCCAGTGTCAGTTGCAATTAGACTTGGTGATCATGTTGTGTTTATCGTGTTCGTGTCGCTTTTGTGACGTACCCAATATCTTAATTGATTGTGTTGTTTTGAACCTGTTAAAATGAATGGGTAATATGACTCCACCCGAACTCGACTAGTTAAAATCAATGGGTAATGAGACTCAACCTGCTACCTGTTAAAGAAAATATATTTTACTTCAATAAGTAAACCTGACATTTATGTCGTGTTTATGTGTTCGTGTCGTTTTCTTGATATACCTGATATCTTAACGGTTCATGTCATGTAACATTTGTTAAAATAAACGGGTAATATGACCCAACTTGAAATCCACCCATTAATATTATCAGGTATATGACCCAACCCGTTACCAATTAAAGAAAATATATTTTAAATCAATGAATAATGAAAATATGAAAATTGAAATTCGATGAGGAGAATAAAACATAAACGACAATCGTGGGTTAAATTTAAATCTAAGGTTTATGAATTATGGTGTCGGATTTCGGAGTTGACCCCTTCAAAAAAGTTGTAAAGGTTGCCATTACGAGTGATTATATGTTTATTTTACATTTTTCACACTTCTACAATAATTATTATTAATTTTGCACTCAAATAAAAAACAATATTCATGAGATTTGGAGGGTTTTAAAAATCTAAATGACCATGTAACCATCATCTAAGCGTAGAGGATACAATCATGATTGTTTATATATGCTTTCACATTTTTCAGACTTATACATTAATAATTATGAATTTGATTTATTTTGAACTCCCTTAAAAATACTGTTCCTGAGGGGTTGTATAGTTTTAAAAATTCAAACAATAATGTGCCCATCCTCAAAGCGTAGAGAATGCGATCATGAGCATTTGCATATTTTTTCACATTTTTTGCACTTGTAAAGTAATTATTATAATTTTTAATGTGTTTGGTATTTTAAAATTATTTGATATTTTTATTTTATAATGTATTTTTAATTTTTTAATCTCACTCTTTGCCCCTAGTATAGTTTAAAAATAAATAAAACTTAAATTTTTTAATTTATATAGAATAATAATACAATAATACATATTTAATATACAATATATACCTTTTGTTCAAAAAAAAAAAAAAAAACAATATATACATTATACACTATGACTATTGTGTTTTATAGTAAGTTTTTTTAGTAGTTTAAAAAATTAAAATCATCAAAATAACTTTCTTCTTAATGTATCAAAATGGATTACCCGCATGTCACCTTTATGTAAACCTGTTCAGGACCCGTTATTAATGGTGTCTTATTGGGTGACTTGATAACGACCCAATTAGTTCGTGTGGACCTGAAACCTGTTATTTTCGTGTCGTTTACATGTCATGTCAACAGGTTGTGTAAGAAATTGCCAGGTTTATCAATAAGTAATCAAATGAAAAACGACATACTAAATTAGTATCTGCATGCCACATTGTCAAAATATTACTTCAAATCATAAAAACTTAAAAACACATTTGTCTTTCAAGTATTACAAACCCCAAAATAAGAGCCTAATGAAAAAATATTAGTACATTACTACAAAACATCAAATTTCCAAAGATGCAAAATGAAGGGAGTTTTTTTTTTAAGGTTGTGAAATCTTTCTCAAAAGTTAGAACCTTGCTAAGGAGACTCAAAGCTTGCATATTGTTGTTCAATTTTCACGAATCATCTAGGAAAATGGTATTGGAACTTGGGATTGATTTATTGTCTTAAAGAGTTAGATTCATGATGTTTTCAATAAGACTTTCCACATTAGCACTTTCTTCCACATAAACTAAGAATAGAAAAACCAAACATTATAAAGCATTAAAAATGTGAGTAGTTTACATAAATAGTTATGAAAATATGTAAAACAATAGTACTATATTATATAAAAGATGTAATACCTCATTTTCCAAAAAGTCAATCTTATGGCTATTGTAGTTAGGTTGTTTTAGTAGTTTAAAATTACAAAACTAACCTTTTTCTTAACGGGTTGAAATGGGTTACCCGTGGGTAGACCTTAAAGGGTTCTTAATGAGTAATTTGATAATGACCAAATTAGTTAATGTGTTGACTAGAACCCCTCATTTTTGTGTTGTTTCCTATCAGGTTAACGGGTCATGCAAGAAATTGTCAGGTCTAGATGTAGCCCAATCAGGCAACCCATAACCTTTAACACAGTAGCATATTCAACGTTGGCCCAAGCCTTCATGTGACCCAGTGCATTGTAACTTCTTAAGGCCTCGCGAGTTATCCCACTCTAATGACTCGTGTTTGCGCACTCGACCTGGAACCACTTCAGTTGAACTAATCACAAAAATGGTCTAACTAAACTAACTGGTGATCCTTAGACCAGGCCACCCAACTTAGACGGCGAACCAAAAATGAATTGGCAACTATTCCAACCCGTTTTTTGACGAATTTGACCCGCTCTAGCTAAAATTTTGTGCCCATTATACACTACACTTTAACCACTCACGAAGATTCCAATCAACCTAGCTCCTTCACCTAGAATGGCAATCCAAACCCATCCCAGCATATCCTAGATTTGATAATTGCCACCGCATAGTAGGCCAATTTCTTGAGTCAGCTCATCGAGCATATTGAAATGAAGCGCACTCTTGACCAAGTGTCTCGAAACAAGACATGAGCTGATGACGATATCTCTTTCCAAAGGCGACGGGATAAACAACCACTAAACTAGCCTTGAACTAGGCGTTTAGGCAGAGTGCATTCCCCCATTGGCTTATGCGGAAACACTTTCTCCCATCGTAGCGTGCTGAGAATTGTTCATTCTTGGCTTCGCCTGTAAACCATTATATTTTCATGGTTAGGTCCACGCTTTGTCAAACACTCAAGACCTGAGCCTAAGTTCATTGTCCACTTACGACATGGATCACATAGAATTTTTCCCATCTTACACTAGAGCGGGCAATAAAGAGAATAGGAAAAGACATGATAAATCTTAAATTGGCACTCAACTCCAAGTGCACGAGTCGTTCGCTCACCAGCCAAAAATGAACAACGAATTCCGCAGTTGTGAGACGAATGAGAAACCTATCGAAAAGAGTAAAACAAGCCTGTATACTACCTGAGGCATTACTGCCTCAGTTGAGGCAAATCCATAAAAAAGTAAAAATGTTCTTAACTAAGTGACTAACGATTTCGCCATTGAAACCGTGGACAAGTACTCTGAAGAGACGTGACTAATATAGGCCTGTCACTATTTAGTCTAGAGATTGAACAGACCCATCAGATACACAAGTTCACCATTCTATATGTCAAATTCCAAGAAGATGAGGATCTGAAGAGGCATCTCAAACATTATCACAGTGCTATGGGAAACCTTTCATTATTTCCTGAACTACAACCAGCCATAACCCAAAAAAATCAAAGTCTCAAGCAAATTGCTGAACAAGATCTCACAAGCAGATGATTATTTTAGTTGTTTTGCAGTCCCATTTCAACAAGTTGCACTCACAACAGCAGATTCCAAGCTCTTTAGTGCTAGACATTAACCTAATTCTCTAACATTTATATGGGTATGCTTTATAGTCCAAGAGGATAAACTAATTATTCACCACCCATTTGAGTATACTTTCCCCTTGGGAGAGGGTAAATTGCATAGATATCCAGATGTGGATGGTTTCCTCACTGTAACTAGATGCAAGACAACCTTCGACATCGTCTTCAGAAATAGCCACCATAGTCTCTTCATAGGATCTGCATACTAGACTTAGCTAACTGAACAATTCATGCCTCTAGCTGAATTCGCAGAAACCCGACTTCTTTACTAGAAGAAGCACAAGTGCAGTACATTTCCTGAATTACTGCCCACGAATTTCCACACAATTGCATATGTTTTCTATGACAAGTTAACGATTTTTGCGTTCACATGAAACTCTAACATGTTGTGTTACGAGATACGTAACTTAAGGGGTTCGTGGCCCCAAAAGTCCAATACATTCCTTGAATTGCTACCCATTTATACATGTTTGCTGTGACAAGTTACCAATTTTTGTGTCCACACTGAACTTTATCAAGCTATGCTATGGGCTACGCAGCTCAAGGGATTGGTGACATAACGTGCAACACAACTGCATGTTTGCTGTGACTAGTTAGTGATTTTCGTGTTTACGCACAGTCTTATCGTGTTGCGTATGAGATACGCAACTCAAATGATTGGTTACCTTATATTACAGGTGCAGTCCAACTTCCTAAGAAAGACTTCGTCTTATCACACGCTTCAGCCTTGTGAAGTACAAGATCTCATAAGCTCAAAGTCCACTGTCCATCGAACCTCGCCTCATACACACAAATAGGTTCTCATTTCAAATGACTTTCGTTCGAGTAATGAAGTCAAGGACCAGTTTAGTAGTACCAACATCAAATGGTTAGGGAGCAGCAGTGCACAGTGAACTCAGCAGTTTGACGCCCCAAAAATCCAAAACTTGTAGCCTAGATAAGCCTGCTAGGAGCGCCTACTTTTATCAAAGCTTCGCACTTCTATGGCTAAAGTTTTACAAGATGCTTCAAGTAAGCAAAGTTTTAAGAACATTCAAGTCAATTGAATAATGAAGATAAAGTAAAGTAAAGCAAAGCAAAGAAAGCAGTTTATTGAATTTCTAGCAAATTTATAAACTGGCACGAAGTCCACCAAAATTTGACACAAGCTAAGCAAAGGAGAAACAAAGTCTAGACGAAAAAGAAAAGAAATTTTCTAAAGTCTTCAAAGCAGACTACTCATCAAAAGCTTGGATGACCTTTGGCTCCTCAATAACCATCTTTGCTTCAACAGCTCGCACTTACACCTCTTCATCTTTAACAGTTCCAATCTCAGTAGCTTCACCCTCAACTGCTCCATCTACAACAGCAGAGAAGTTAAACTCAAGCAAATCCTCTCAGGAGATAGAAAAAGTCTTCAAACCTTCTCCAGAGAACTCATAATCAGGTGACCTTCCTTGAAAACGATCCACAAAGCCTAACTTGTAGAAATCGGCCTGAATCTTAGCAAGATCACTTTCATAAATTGCTTTCTTTCTATTTAATTGCTCATTTTCCTAGCTAGGTCCTTATTGATGCTTCGTAACTCATTGCAATCCTTATCCAAGAACTCATTGGCGAGTAGCACGCCTTTCAGCTCTTCATCTTTAGACGTAAACTCAAAAGCAATCTTTTAAAGACGGTTGATCTTTTTGGCAAAAGAAAAAATTTCCCGATTCTTGACAAAACAAGCAAAATGAAGCTCTGAGTTGACCTTCTCTACATCTTAGATTTTCAGCATGATCAGTTCCCTATCCCTTCTGAAGACGACATATTTTTCTACCAGAGCAGCACCCAACAATCTTCATAATATACTTGTGTTTAAACATAAGAACACATAGGAAGGTTTGGACAATCTCTCTTTTCCTCTCACTACTCTTTAGCTACCTTTTCAACCAAAAAAAAAAAAAAAAAAGAAGAAGATTTGAAACCCTCCTAGCCACCGCTTCTTGCTCCGGCTTGGGGTCGATGGCAGCCTGACTCCCACCTTTTTCGAGCCATCATTCTCTCTTTCCCTTCCTTCTCCACCCTCTGCATCTTCCCTCTTCTCTCATCATTTGCTCATCCTTCCCACCTTTTTCTAGCCCTCCTTCCCTCTTTTCCTTCCATCTCCACCCTCTGCATCTTCCCTGTTCCCCTTTTTTCCCCCATCATTCCACTCAAAAGGTTTTTTGATTTTTGAATAATTTTTTTTTTTTCTCTTTTGGTCTTTGTTTTGACTTCCCTTGAGATTTGTTCTTTGAACTTTGTCTCAATTCCTATGAGCTGGTTCAGATATGGACTTTCTTGGCCATTTCCTGCTCTGTTGCTACTTTTCGTTGCACGTCCTCAACCACCGACCTCTGCTACTTGGCTCGTGTGCTTCTCGTCGGGTGTTGGGTAGCTGTTAAAGTGCTTTTATCACTATTTGGTATGATTATGGGAGCTCTCATTGTGCGGGTGGCTCGCTCACCCCCATTTTCCGTTGTTCCATTGGTTCGTTCTCTTGGTGGTGGTGGTAGCCTTATGATGGAGGCGCACCTAGTCTCTGTTGGTTTCCATTCTAGTCTTACGGTTTTTTTGTTGTTGTTCAATTGGCCACTTTGGGTCTTATCTATTGTATTTTTTATTTGCTGTTTGACTTGTATTTAGTTTGTGAGCTACCTTTTGAACACTCTTGTCCTTGTACTTAACTTTTTATTTAAGGAATTGTTATTAGCACTTCAAAAATCTCATTTTGCACTCCAAACTTTCTATAATTAGAAAGAAAATTACACATGTGAGGAGTGTAAAATGAGATTTTTGGAGTGCTAATAACAATTCCCTTTATTTAATAGAAGTAATTTAGCCTGACCAAAAAAAAAAAAAAAAAAAAAAAACCATAAGAACACATAGGTACCCATTAATGGAGCTCTCTGGTACCACTTTTTTGTCCGAAATCACAATTATGGCAAGCACCACATGATCTTGCGTTCAAATTGACCAAGATGATAAAACAACGAAAACAGCAAACAAAGGCAAAAAAAAAAAAAAAAAAAAAAAAGAAAAGAAAAAGAAAGGATACTACGAGTAAAAAAAATCACACCATATGAATAAGAAAAATGTTAGGAAAATCATATTTTTGTACTATAATGGTGTACTATCTTATGTGGTAATTGATGTGTACATACCACCTCAATCAATAAATTTATCTCATTGAATGTTGGTTGTATATATCTTATGTCACATGAGATAGTACATTAATGTGGTATAAAGATGTAGTTTTCCTGATAGTACTCTGAAAAATTAAACAAGATTCAGCATGCTCACTCTAATCCACCATGTTGCTAGTGTTTGATTCACATCATTTTTTTTGTTACATAATACGTATACATAAAAATTGAAGGTAATATCTGTTAACATCTTATAATTATTTCAATAAATTCAATATATTGTGTGATGGTTATCACAACGTTTTACGGTTTTGGGTCCTATTGTGTTGTGTATTTTGAAAGGATTTGCATGGCACGGGTATATCGTCATGTGACACTTCTGTTAATAATATAAGGATATATATTATTTTTTTTACAGGTCTTTGAATTATTGGCACGGGACGCCATTATAGCGGTGAACTTGTGTCATGCAAGTTGTTATCGTATTTTGGACGTGTAGCTGCAAATTACAATAGAGTGCCAGGCCAGCTACCATAAGCATGTTTAAAAATTAAACTACAGGGAAAGTGTTAGCAACCTTTTTGGTGGACAAACTAAAATTTTAATGATATTAACAAAGGAAGGCAAATAGTGTAATCTTAATTTAAATAAAGTTCTAATATTTGAGTGCTGGTGGAATGTACGTGGTATGAAAATGTGTGGGAAGAATGAAATGAGAATGCAAGTTGCAATCATTTCTGGAACTTTATATAGCTTTATTCTACCAGTCCAGTGTACTCCAGTCCCAAATCCAGTTCCCTACAGCCTACTCTACTATCATCAAACGTTTGAATTAATGCACAGAAGAATACTTGTCCAGACAAAATAGTCATATGTGATGAAATAGGGTTAACACAATTCCTATTAAGTCAGAAAACCTACACTAATTACCATTAATCAATTTCATAATATACAATTGAAAACAATCATGAAGAAAAATCCGGAGTTAACAGTTCTATTCTAACATAAACGTAGATGAAGTGGTACACTACATATTACAATATACAAGTTGATATGTCTCAATTTTAGAATATATTTTCCAATCTCTCTACTTATATTATATACATGGCATACTCCTTGTATTCGGAATACACTGATTTTTTTTTTTTTTTGGGTAAAGATGCCCAATATATATAACTTGGTATTTATCTACAAAGGAATGTGGAAGGATATGCAGATACGGTACATGGAAACTCAAAAGGGTGTTTCATGGGAAAGCCAAATAGTTTTTAGGAGGCCAAGATACAAAAACAAAACACACAGAATTTGGAAATAGGTATATAGTTCCATGCGTAATAATTAAAACCACAGTGCATGGACAATGCAAATGACAATGTGCCATAGGAAAGTCAGAAAACTAGAAAATTACGTAACATGTAGCAATTGCATCTCGATGATTGCGGCTAGCCACAGCACCAAACATTGCACACAAATCGTTTTTTATTTTTATTTTTTAATATGTCAGTGAGAGAGTCTTGTATATGGAATATCTACACCGCTATACGTAGCGTTTTAGTCTAATAATGCACTATCATATATAAATTTTTTGTTCCTGTAACAATGTATTATTGGATGTAAAAACCATCACAATAAGTTGACGACAAAAAACTTAATTCATATAACTGGCTCTGTAGACGACGGCCAACCTTTTATCTAAAAATAGATCTCTCCATAAATCGATATTTATCCAAAAATAGATAAAAGTAAGCCTTTGGCAAATAGCCCAGGGGTCATTTGCGTTGTCTTATACGTAGACCCTTGGTTGGCCTTTCGGATCCGGTAGGAGCATATATTGGATTTAACCAAAGACTGTAAGTCACATTTAGCTTTGAAATTGTCAAAATTAGACATAACCAAAGGGCTAAAAGGAATCAGACTAAAAAAAATTAGGCTAAGTTTGGTCTTAGGGCATGCAATATGTAACTTTGAAAAGTTTAAGTTTAGCCCAAAAAAGTAATAAAATATAAATAAATAAAAAATATAGTCCTACAATGATTTAGGATGGAAAAGTTCAGTCTTGAAGTGATTATTTTTTATATGTTAATTTTTAGAGAACTAAAACATAATTAAGGGTTATGTTTAGTCATTCATGATGGTTATGGAAATCTCCGGGACCATTATATCCTATTGCAAAAAGTTATGCCCCAATATTCAACAGCAAGAAGGGCCCCAATTCGAAGAATTACAATTAACCAATGATCATTCCATTAGTCTAATGACCATCCACTCCTTTGATCTCTCTAAGTCCTCCCATCTCTCCTCCCATCCATTTATAACCATATTCCCCTCTCCCTCTCTCTCTCTCTCGTACCCAACCACCCTTCTTTTAAGCTGCTTCTTTTCCATGCATTGTTCATTTATAGGAATTAGAGGATACACTTCATAATTTTCCCTTCTTGAAACAACTTGTCTTAGATTTGTTTTCTTTTTTTGTTCCCTCATAGATTTAGACGCTTGCCAGATCAAGATGGGTCGTGTTAAGCTGGAGATAAAGAGAATAGAAAACAATACCAATCGACAAGTTACATTCTCAAAGCGTAGAAATGGACTCATTAAGAAAGCTTATGAGCTTTCCATCCTTTGCGACATTGACATTGCTCTTATTATGTTCTCTCCCTCCGGGCGCCTTAGCCATTTTTCTGGCAAAAGAAGGTTCTGTTATCCATGATTTCTCACTTTTTATATGTTCTTCACTCATTTAAGAATGATGTATGTGCTGCAGTTGTTTTAATTTGCATGTAACTTAACATGATTCATGTTCTTTAAAATAGAGAAACTGATGGATATATATGGGAAATTGTTGAGAGTTGTACACTTAAAATTGAACTCAATATGCTTTTTCGGATTTTCATAATCTTTACGATGTGACTAATGTTGGGATTGAAGTAAATAGTCTCCAAAATCATTCAAGGAAGTGGCATGGTTTATACGCATTCATATGTTTTTCTGGAATTTGCACTTGTATTAACATAAGCCTCTGGAATAGGATCTCTGACCAGCATGATTGAACATCATTTGCACCTCTTATTAGGGAGAAAGTAAATATAACTGACAATCGTCCACGCGTATTGAAATGGTTAATCTGTTATTATGCAAGTTTATAGCCACCCACTTGTATTTTATATTCAAATAAAGATGTTCATGTTTAGCAGATGGAAATTCTGTTCATATTAAGCTCTTAAAAAGTATTCAAATGAAATAATTCTTAAAAGGTAACAACCATTTTACATTTTTATTTTAATCATTCTATAAGTGTGATTATCCACACAACTTCCAGTTGACTAGTTCCAAAAGCACAGTAATGATTAGATGATTATGGTTTGATCATTTTTTATTGTTCATTTAATCATGTATTCTGTAAGCTTATGGGTTTATCATTTTATTTTCCCTTTTCCTATTGCTTTCGGTTTCTTAATTAAATTTCAATTCAAATAATCTGTTCTGATAAAAATTTTATTGTGAAATCAGGATCGAGGATGTGTTCACTCGCTACATTAATCTCCCCGACCAAGAAAGAGAGCAGTATGTGTGTTCTTAAAATACAACTTTTTTTTTTACTTTATATAATTAATAATAATGTACCAATTTTTCATAAAAATTTGTACGACTTTGTTATATGTATATTATACCCATATTTAAACATAAAAATAAAAATCAGATCAAGTTTCACGCAAGTAAAATTTGAGGAAAAAAAATAAAAAATTCCTATTTGGTATTAATCTTTGCTTGAGAATTTAATTGTCGTTATTAAATTTCTTAATTAACACGGAAATTCAATATTTTGTTGTTGAGTCAAAGTATTCAAATCAATAAAGTTTTAGTTTAACATTTTAGTCAACAAGGACTAGAACCAAAGTTAAACAAACGATTCTATGATTTAGAATTTTATTTATCCATCTGCTATTTATTTATACGTTGTTTTTTTTTCTTTTTTCGCAGTGCTATAATTTTTCCTGATCACAACAAACATCCGTATGCTCTTGGTCCCCTCTAAAAATTAATAGTCTCAAAGTTCATTTTATTAAACCTTAATTTTTTTTCTCGAACATGAATATGTCAAATAACTTGTTCATATTGATTATAAAAAATTAACTTGTTCATTGCTTTTTTCTTTTTTGTTTTTTTGTTTTTGATTTTTTTTGCAGTGATCTTCAAAACAAAGAGGTCAGACACATGACATCTAGCAATGTACTCTATTGTATTTTATCTTATGGTTTTTTATATCTATCTTTCAAGACATACTGTTAAATGAAAACATACATATACGACGTCTTTTTTTTTTCCTTGCAGTATTTGCTCAGGACCCTTCAGCAACTAAGAAGTGAAAATGATATTGCTCTACAACTTGCCAAGTTTGTTCTCCTCCTTTTCTTACATGTTAAAATTATTAGAACTTGATTAGTTCTCAACCTTCTAAAAGTAGTAAAGATAAAGAAAAACAGTTCTGAAACATTTCCTTATTCCTTCAAGTAATTTTGTTTGCTATATATAGTTTATTGATTTTGTTTGTTTTTTCCTTGTGTGATCTCAACTCTGAATGCTTCGAATGCAAGTAGTCCTACTGCCGTTAGCTCTGAAATTGAGGTACAAACTTTGTCACTTTTGTGATGTTTTGTAGTATGCTCTAGAGCATCGTATATACACAGAAGCATAATAACATTTTCACTTACGTTTACATGGTTATTATTTTCGTCGGGACCTTGACATGGTTAAATTTCACTTTCCTTGTAGGAACTTCAACAGGAAATTGGTGGGCTACAACAACAACTTCAAATGGCTGAGGAGCAGATAAGGTAAAAAAAAAAATAAAAAAAAAATGAAAACCTGCAAAGTATATATGATTCATGAATATGATAAATGTGTCATGGCCTTATCCTATTGTACCATCGCCACAAAAAAATTCTGATAATAATCATTAGTATTAGTTCTCCAAAGTGAGGTGGGTAAATCTTAATAGTAGCTAAGGGGATGGAGTGTTTGGGTTTCCACCCATGCGTACTGGGTTCGAATCTCCTCCATTCCTTGAATAAATTCAATAGTTTTGAACCCTCCCCCTTTGTTAATAATAATAAAATTTTAAAAATAAAATAAGGTCATGGATATGCCTTTACCCACCCCTTACCCACTGTTGAGTACTGACCCACCTTATTCTGTATAACTAATATTAATGATTATTTTTAGGAAAAATTAGTATCTAGTCTTTAGTTACTAATGTTCTTTAATTGAAATCTTATTAGTTTTCAGATTTTGATCAAGGTCCTAGCATTAATGTAATAATGAATTTACATTTCAATTATATAATTTTTAAAATAAAAAATTAATAATTGATTTAAGTTTTTAATACTCACACCTTTATTAAACTCCTAACTAATTTTCAATTCTAAACATTTCCACAAAAAAAAAAAAAAAAAAACATAGAATAAGTTTGTACCCCTTAATTTTTTATAAAAAGGTTTCCAATTTTTTAATCTTATGTACCCATTCATGTGATTTTTTAATTTTTCAATCTTAAAATATACCCATTCTTAAATATACCAATTTGTTGTAGTAAAATGTACCTTTTTTTTTTTTTTTTTTTTTTTTTTTTTTTTAAATATAAAATCTATTCAATTTTTTTTTTCTAATCCATTTTTAAACTTATATGGGTACATTCTTTTTCTTCATTTGAGAATGTATCCATGTCAAGTTTAATCAAAGAAATTTACTAATGTTATTAAGCCTAATATCTATTATTTTTTCGTGTGGTTTTGAAGAATGTACCTATATTTTGGTACAATCATTTTTTTTTTGTTAATTTTGATGAATGTACCCATGTTTACACACACACACACACAATATATTGGAGAGTATAATTTATATTTTAATAATTTTAACTCACAACTTATGGATTTTTTTATATTTAAAATCTCATTAATACAAACAACTATAAATTTCAATTTTTAATTTAAAAAATATAGTAACCTACATAGAAATACATTATCACATTAATTTCAGGGATTTCGATCAAAAATTGAAAACCAACAAGGTTTCAATCAAAGAATATTGATAGTTAAGGACCGTATCCAAAGTATCCCTTATTTTTAACTTTTCTTATAGCGCATGACTAAATATGGAGAAAAAAATGACGATGTTATTCACGTTCTTATTCTGTCATTATGTATTTATTTTGTGAATGCAATTAAATTCAAGATAGAGAAGAAAACAACCATTAACTATGAGAGTTTTTTCACGATCCTTATTTGTCAGTAAGAGGCCATAGTATGATAATATATTCATATATTAAAATATTCATTTAGGGGGCGGTTTAAATTTAATTTACATTCTATTTTCATTTGCCTATATATTGAGCTTCGTTTTCTTTTTTAAGCTATATAAATTTATATTTTCCTGGCTGATAAATGTTTATAGGATATATGAGCCTGACCCTTTAAAAATCACATCTACGGTGGAGCTTGAATCCTGCGAGAAAAGCCTAATGGACACATTGACGCGTGTTATGCAGAGAAAGGTTTGAGACACTCCTCAATTAATTTTTATTTTTATCTGGTTTCTTATGAGTAAGAGAACATGAAGTATGATCTGTATTTTCAATTTTCAGGAATATTTGTTGAGTAATCATCTATCTTCCTATGATTCCTCAGGAATACAGGTGACAAAGAAAGAAAAAAAAATTCTTTAAGCATGTACTTTGATACATTAAAATTAAATATAGAAAAGAAGTCAGATTTTTAATTGTGAGATTAGCATAATCTTGATAATTTTATGGATGCATGTACAGCAAGTGTTGCCAGGCTCCTTCGAGAATGAGGTGGCAGGTTGGTTGTCTAGCGCTGGTCACAACCAAGCCCAAATTTACGATGCATCCGCTCCCTTAGAGCATCAACTTAGGTAGCTAGTTAACTACAAGCTAATTATATTTTACAGGGTTCAAGTTTTAGGTGGTTTCAAAATGGGTCATGAAGATTTAACTCTCACATTGCAACTTGAGATTTTAAAATTATATTGACTTAAACACTCTGTATATCTGATAGTCTAATCCTTCATTAAATTAATGACTTTTTTTTTTTTTTTTGTCAATATACAAATGTGGATTACATGTCAAACGAATTACAATGTAATATGAGAGACTAAAGTTTTGTGTTTAATTTTGAAAATCAGCCCCGAACTTAAAAGGTGTAAAATGTAGTTATCCATTTTATTCTTTTTTTTTTTTTTTGTCAAATTGTTAATTAATTGAAACTTTTAATGCTATTTTCTTTGAAATATAGGAATTTGTCATCGACATTGTATGATCCGTTTTCACAAGGACAGAGCTCGAATGCAGATCCTAGTACCATGGGACAGTGTCATGTGAGCGTCACAAATGACAGTGATGGAGAGCTTCCACTTTGGCATCAGGCTTACACTACTTCCTCAGGACACCACTCCACCCTCATTCCTCCAACCTTGTTGCCACAATATCAGGTTTAGTTCACCCTTTTACATATATATGCATGCTATGTATTCATCTTTCAATCTCAATAGTTGTGCCAGGTACGGTTAATCACCTTACTAGATAGTATCAAACATGATTTTTGTTTAATCAAATCTTCACATTCACAATCTGGCAACTTCAACATATATACTAGATTATTTAACAAAAGTTTCTTTTTAACCAAAATGTGAATCATGATTATATATTTAAGGTTTGGACATAATTTGAGCTAATCAATGATTCTGATTCACAAATTATATTTTAACATATTCGACAGCTGCCAAGTAAGAAAAAAGTTCCTACCAGAAATAATTTATATGACGATGAATTTATGTGCATGTTAACAAACTGTGAATCATGATTTCACATTCAAATATGATTATAATCATCATCAATATAAGGTTATGATCTACTTTAACATTTAATAATCAGATTGTCCACCAACAGAACTTTTTAGTACACTGTGAATCATGACAACTTAACTTATTTGATTGTTTGATATGTTGGAAATTTCCAGCCCAAGTTCTGCCTTTTATGATTTTTGCAACCCATGAGTTGATATTTGTGACTGTGAGTTGGGATTATAGAATTCAAATGCTAATTAAGTAACGTAAATCTAATGTGATGCAATTAAGCAGAATTCGGTGGTAGGCTCCAACATGCCAGAAATAATGCCACATGAGCAGGTGGAGATCCCAGTTGGCAACTCCAGTTTACAACCTTACAACGAAGTTGCAGATTATAATCACGAAAACAAAGTTCCTCAGCTTAATGGACATTGACAATACCAAAGCAAAGAATGGGCAGAGTTCATGACCGTTGCTCCAGATATATTAACTTTAATTAGCTGATGTTGTAATTTGTAGCAAAACATGTAAGTAGGATAATTTAGCAGCTCGCGAACTGCCAATAAAAACTTGTTAAAACAACCAACAAATTTTGCATTTTATACCTTTTTTTATTTTTTATCAACAATTATCGTTTCACTAAATCTCCTCCAACTGACACTGGCGGAGCCAAGTACAAGGCTCCCCTAGCAAATGCAAATTTGAATCTTAAGGCTGATTTTAAGGAAAATAAGAGCTAATAAATGTTAAATAAACTCTTCACTTTAACCAATATTATAATTTAATAGTAATAAATTTAAACTTCCATACCATAAATGGTTCCTTATGTTATTCCCTTAAAATTTTTGAAGGTTAGAAGCTTGGAAAACATAGTATAAATTTTTTGCTTTAAATTATTACTTTCAGGTTTACTATTATATAACTTTAAGTAGGCAACAAAAGATTAAAAATTTGATTTCGTAGTAATAAGTTTAGGTTAGCCCACCCACTGAAAAATTCTTGGCTACGCCAACAGAATGGAGATTGAATGTTACTAGACCAAATGATCAAGCACTTCATATAATTTTTTCACTTTCTTCTTGTTGCTTGGCAAAAGCTTTTGTGCTACATATAGGAATACTTTGTGTTGGTGAAATAGTTGGTAGAGATATTCTGCTTAAACGATATCCTATAGTTTGTGTGACATTCTATTTTGGTTCACATAGTTTCAAATAATCAAACTTTCTTATTCATTACATCAAGACTTGAACTTGAGATGAGCTCCAATTTCACACTTGAACAAAGAATAAACATTCAGACGGTAATGTTACATATACACCACTAGAAATTACAATTTGTCCTACAAAAGTTTGTCCGACTAACCAAAATTAGTCGAGTTAAATGCTTTTGCCCAACGACTTTTCAAGTTGGTCAGGTCAAAGTGGTTAGCGTTGTTGACTTGTATAGTTTCCTATAGGTTAGAGTTTCCTAATTTATGTGTAATCTAGGCAAATTCCTTGTAATCTCCTGTGATATCCTGTAATCATCCATTCCTTATTGTGTTAGGATTAGGATTGTATATTATACCTATTTTTTAGAAGAAACATAACAGGAAAGCATTCTTTCTTCTTGGCACCAGAGCCGAGTCGGAAAAAAGAAAAAAATCGAATCCTAACTGGGTTGGTATTGCCTTGCCGTGCCCACCATTGTTGCTGCGCCTCTGTCTTGTTGAAAACAGCGAGCAATTCAACGTCATTGCTATCTTCCGTTTCTGATCAATTGTAGTGAGCGACGTGTGTCGTTGCTGCCAGAACTTTATTCAGATTTTTTTTTGGTGTTTCATAGATCCCTACCTGTTGCTCAAGGTTTTGCAAGATATCACCGGAGTCTTTGTTAAGGTCTGTCGTTAAAGCTGCTGCTCTGTTCCAGTTTTGTTGTATATTGACAACAAGTTGATGGCTAACGAAGAGATGAAGGTGGTTCCGGCTACTGCTTTAGTTATGGTGCAGTCAGATAATTCAAGTTTCAACATTGGTATGGTTTTGGATGAGAACAGTTGAATTCCTAGGTAGAAGTATGAGACGAGATCGTCTTTCCTCACTTCATATTCAGTCAAGAGTTGATTGATTATGAGTTTGAAGTCACCATACACTTTTTGCGTTGTGATTTCCATGTCAATTGCCATTTGGAGTCCAATGATCAGTGCTTGGTATTCAGCAACGTTGTTAGAGCATAGCTCGCTTAATCAGAAAGAATAGGGTAATACTTGTCTTTGTGGTGACATGAATACTACTGATAGGAGCATATTTAGGCGACTTAGCTAGCTTATTCTTGTGCATTTGTGTTATTATTTTTTAGTTAATGTAGTATTTCAACTCATTTTCGTGTGTTTGTAGGTCCAAAGGGTTAAAGTACCAAGAAAGTGCATTTTGGTGCATTTTGGAGCAATTTTGGGCACTAAATGGATAGCTTGTATATGGGCCAACATGGATGGACGAATTTGGAGTTCAAAAGGCTAGAAATCTGATAAGAAGATGAAGAAATTAAACTCAAGACAAAGTGGATAAGGAATTAGCTCAAAAGAAGAAACATTATCCAAAACCTTATCCAACATTATCCAACATTATCCAAAACCTTATCTTATGTTATCATATCCTAACCTAATCTTGTTGCACCTTAATCCTAGCTGCAAGTGGACCTAAAAACATGATTTCTAGAAGCCTTATCTAACCCTAAAAGGGTGATGCACCCTTCCCCCTTTTATCTCTTCTAGAAAACTCAAAATCAGCCACAAAACACCTAGTTTCTAGAAGGCGGAGGTAGAGTCATCTTTCTACACTTCAGCTGCTACTGCAGAGGCAAAAGATTTCTTCTTCGATTATTTGAGAACTTGTACAATGCATCGCCTGGACATGGCCTGGTCACTTTTGATATCTCCGACTTCTCCTCCCGGGATGCGAAATCGGATTTTCTGATACTTGATCGATGTCATAGCTTCAATCTTTATTAGCTAGGGACGGCCAATATCCCTTTGTGCGAAGATGGGTCACTGACAATCATGAAGGTGTGATGAAACAATCGGTGGGTTGGTTACGTCAAGTGTGATAGTGCCAATAACAGTTGAGGTGAGTCCGTTAAATCCGATCAAGACCTCTGTTTTACGTTTGATCGTGCTTTCCAGGCCCATCTTTTGGATGACCGATAGTTGTAGGAGGTTGACTGAGCTATCATTGTCCACCATGACTCTGTCAACGATAGCATGAACCAGTTGTATAGAAACCACCAAGTGTCGTCATGGGGAAAGTTTACTCCTTCAGTGTCCTACTCGGTAAAGCTAACGATTGGTCTAGGTACAGCATCTACGGCTTGAACCTAATTAACAGATCTCGTTTGCTAGATCTTCTTCTTCTTAGAGTTATTGGTGGCCCCCAGATACTCAGATTCGATAAAGATTCTGTTGATTCAGATTGTCTTGGTTGGGGGTTCGACACTGGCATCTGCTTCTCACCTTGGCGGGCAACTGGTATGTCGACATACTGGTCGCACTTGCCTTCATTCACGAATTTCTTAAGGTACCTTTTCCATATGGTGCAATCATTGGATGTGTACCCAGGTCCTCTATGGAATGCGTAATATTTGGTCTGGTCCATCTTAGAGGTGTCGCCCCTTAAAGGTGGCGGGGGCTTGAACCATGGCTTGTCCTTGAGGTCGCGAAGTATTTGGCTGATCGGGACTAAGAACTTGGTGTACGTCTTGGGCGATGTGCCTCCCTTTGCTAGAGACCGGTCCCTGCGTTTATCTCCTGGCTTGCTTTTGATGTTGAGCGGTTTATCATTCACCTTCTTCTGAGTCGATTCCGCGGCTCTGCATAGCTGCTCATGCTACTTTTGGGAGAACTTTTCCTTATCCCAGAGGGAGTGCTTTTCTACCAAAGCATAAAAGTTTGCCAAAGACAGGTTCTCGCCTATAATCAACTCTCCAAAAAGCTGGTGATCTGCCGGGAGCCCATTTCGAAAAGCTGAGCATGCGATGTTGTCATCGCATCTGACAATCTTTGCCTTCTCCACCTTGAATCTTTTGACGAAAATGCGAAGTGACTTCTTCAAGTCCTTCTTGATATTGAAGAGGTGATCAAACTTCTTTTTGATCAAGCGGTATGACAAATATTCCTTAGTGAAAACCAAGGAAAGCTCGCTGAAGTTCTGGATTAAGCATGGCGGTAGGGTATGGAACCAGCCTTGCACCTTACCTTGGAGCATCATGGCAAAAATCTTGCACATGAGAGCATCATTGTTGGCGTGGAGGGTCATGGCACTTCGGTAATGCATCAAATGCCTGTCCGGATCTTCATCTCCTTAAAATAAAGTGAAATGTGGCAGGTTGAACTTCCGTGGTGGCTCCGCCTACTTAATCTCGTCTGTAAAGGGTGACCTGCTTAGGTTAGGCACATCTCTACGAAGGGCATCATCGGTAGTGTTAATGCACTGGAATCTGCGCAATTGCTCTGCTACAAGTCTTTGTACTTCCTCCTGGATTTGCGCCTGGTGAGGCAGTGGAGCCTCTAGCTGCATTGGGTGTTGACCTGCTGGTCTATGTTGCTCTTTGACATGCCCTGCTCGTCTGTGCCACGATTGATGTGCACATGGTTCATGTTGTGCTGCTCGCCGCTCTTAGCGGGGGCTCCAAATGGAACTTGAGCTGGACTGCTCACGTGCTCTTCTTTGGGTGTCATGTTGCTGCCTACTCCGCTACCTCGTAGAATGATCTCTTTATGGGCCTAGCCTCGTGTGGACGTTTCGCCTAGAACGTCCTGAGTGCTCATCGAAGTGTGGACCCAACCTCGAATGCACACTGACTTGTGAGCCGAGTCAGGAATGAATGCTTCTTTGCGCATCTAGGCGGGAGAAGACGTTTCTCCAAGGGCCCAAACTAGAGTGCACACTACCCGAATGCACGATTTATGGTGAGCTGAGTGGCTCTCTTTGCCGAGACATTGCTAGAATGAGTCACGTTCTTCCGCCCTTTTCCTGCTTTAAGACACCTTATTTGGGGTGCGCTACATCTCGATACGCTCAAAAAGCTGGTTCACCAAGGTGGTTTGCTACACGAAGGTGTTCGTCAAATTGGTGACCTATTAGGGCAAGTGGTGCTCACCATTTAAATTGGAATAACTTATATGATAGGCGTCTCTATGTGTGGTGGAAGTATAGTGGACTGCAGGTACAAAACTTGAGCCCAAAGCGGGGGTGTAAGTAACCCTGAATTAATCGCATGACCGGTGGTCAGAATCTGGATCGCTGGAGATGGCCTTGGAATGGATTGGGCCACGTATCGGATCGTCGGAACGGGTCGCAAGGCATGTTAGACCGGCTCTTGCTCGCATTGGGCTGGCCGTTGGGTTGCCACATCATGGCTTATTGGCTAGGTGGCTTGGGGTTGGGCCCGTTGAGCTGCCCAGCTGCCAACAACTGTTGAATTCTAGGCTCGGGTTTAGGCCTGCTGTGTAACAAGGCCTGCTGCTGCATTGGGCTAGGCCTCTTGTCCAGAGCTTGATGTGGCAGCTGCAAAGTTCTGGGCCTCCTGCTTAAGGTTTAGTGTGAGTGGCCTTATCGTGGTTGTTGGGTCACGGTGGTGATAGGGGTGGCGCGGCTCCGTAACGATGGGGCTCCTCCTGTTGTCACATTGAGCCTTGAAGATCTCTGTCGTGGGGCTATTTCCTCGTCTTCATTCTCTAGTCTAAATCCTTCCACATATGGGGTGTTGTTCGTCGTAGTTTCTGAATTTCCTACCATTGTATCCTTTCTCCAGGGATTGATTAAGAAACTTTTCTACGAAAAATTAATTGATACGACATGTGAGAAATTCAACATAACAGAAAATTCAAGAAACTAATGCGATAGGCTTCTTCGAGTATTTTGAATCAGCTCTCAATGAAAGCACCAATTTGTCGATGCAAATTTCCGCCGTCTTCAGTCTTGACAAAAATGCACATGTTAAACAATCAACACCTTTGATCAAAGGCCTAAGCCTCATGGGCCCATGAGGTAGGGGGGTTAGGTCAACAGATCTCTGATACCTAAGTTAGTTTCTCTGAGAGAGTAAAGTGTTTAAGGCTTTTTTAGGGTTGCAAAAGCCCTGAAAATTTGGTAGAATATGGGGTATTTATAAGGCTAGGGCTGGCCATATAGTGTATAATGGAGAGACATTCTCTAAATATTCCCAAGATATTTAATAGGAAATAATATCTTGAGATAATTGAGTAATTATCCCTAATTGATTTAAATTAGGATTACTTACTTGATTGGAGTCAATCTTCAATTAGGAATGTATTAAAGATAGGATTTGGGTAATTAATCCTTATCTTTAATTCCTTGCCAAGGGCAGGTGAGCTATGGGTAGTCGTAATCAACTGCTGAGACCTCCAGGGGTGTGAGCTGCATGTGGGAGCATCTGAGAAGCCTGCCCATTTATTGAAGGCAATCTTGTCTTTCTTGAATAAAAGTCCACGTGTTGCCTCTAGAATACTTGGGATTATTTTAGGCTCCACAAAACGCTCAATTTTTCGTGCTCCTGCTACAGTTAGGCGATCTTCTTCGATCAATTCATCCAACCCAAAAATAGCTATAATGTCTTGAAGTTCAAATATCAATAATTTTTTCCTATTGAAACTTATTATGAACTATTAGTAATTATTGACATTGTAAGAACCAAATGAAGAATAGAGAAAAATATAGAAACCAAGCATAGTTACCATTTGTGACAAACCTCATTTATAACGGACGATTTGTGTTGGACAGAATGGATGGTAGAAAAGAACAAGCTTGCATGGTTAGCATTTGTGATAGACTCCGTTCAGGATGGATGAGGTGTGTTGCATAAAATAGATGGTTGAAAAAAACAAGCTTGCATGGTTACCATTTGTGCCTCAATTAAAGTATCAATACTTAATTAAGAAATCTTATTTAGGGCACTAAATCTAATGAACATCCTGTTAGATTTTGTATACCGTCTTTCTTTATTTACTTTTCCATCTAATTATTATTTTTCCTTCTACGGATATGGTTGTACGTATTATTGCTTCCCAAATCACAATCCCTTTTTATTTATTTCAAAAAATTCCAAAAATCCACAAATCCGACATTAACTCATCCTTATCTTTTGCGAACAACCTTCACTTCTGGGCCAATGAACTAAAGTTGACTGGAAAAGGCACATTTTTATCAACAAGAATTTGTTGACAAATGTAAAAAAGGGACCAATTAGAGACAAATCTCGCATGCATGCATATTTAAGGAAAGGGTGATGCATATTTAAGGAAAAGCTACGAGGCCTATGGCGTGGCAAAAGAGTCTGAGTGCTTTCAGTTACAGAATCTGGCCATTTTAATTTCCTTCAAATTTAATAATAAGGGAAGGTGTGAAGAAACTCGTGTGGATCACTTTCGTCCCTTGGCTTAAGACCACTGAAACCCAGGTTACACTTGTACATGCATGCAAACGCCCGGATTGGCCAATGTTTTTGTACTCATGTCTTACTTTGTACTACCACACAAAGTTGCAAAGTTAGCTTTGTGCTTTTTACTCATTTACCAACGGTGAATTATAAAATCACATTTGTGGAAAATATGTTAAGCATCAATGAATTAATCCCATAGGAATTTAGGTTATGTGAATTAACAAATGAGACTTTCCATACAAAACTCAAGCATACTAACGAAATGTGGATGAGGTTGAGGAAACAAAATGTTAATTGACACGCGTAAGTATCGAGAGTACCTGATCAACGTGACATATTGATGGGCTAACGAAACTAATGTTTATGGACACGCGTAAGTATTGGAAGTTAATCAATCATTTGAATTGATAGTTACGTACACGTTTAAAAAAGAGAAGCGCTATTCCCGCTCCGTTTATATTGCACTCCCTATTGCCAACAAATTTTGCGCATAGTGTATATATAAGCAATAGAAAGCGCGCGAAATACACCATTTTGAAAATAAAAAAATTTTGTACTCATAGTAATATATTAAAACCCTTTTATCTTATTCAACCCTAAAGAAAGTGTGTTCTCTATAACCTTTTTGGTTCTTAAAAATAAGCCTCTCACTAACTTCCAGATTAGAAAAAGAAAAAATGTTACACTTTGGTTTATTTTCCGAGTTCAAACGTTAAAATTTTTAACAGCTGACCTCGTTTACTTTTGTGACACATATTGGTTTTTTTGGCTATAAATAAGCTATATCTCTCATCCATCTGAAGATACAAACAACTAGTTAATTTTATCTTGAGAGTGTCTTCCTGTTCACAACTAGCCAGAGGTATTCACTTTCCCTTTCACTCCTTTATCAGTCACCATCTCCATCCTTCTCTCCTTTCTCCTATAGCTAGAAGGTTACCGCGTGCCCTAGACCAAAGTAGCACCCCTACACCTATTTTATCTTTGTGTAATTTTTTCAATAAAATTTTTCATGTTTAATTTCACAGTTTAGAATATACGTCATAAAATTGAAATGGTCATATACTGATTCAAGTTGTCTATTTTATTATATAGGAAGTTGTCTATTTTATTATATAGGAATTTGTGGAGTGTGAAGCGTGTATTCTGAGGTAATTCACAAGAATTTCGTAAAAATTAAATAATAAAAAAAGAAGTACGAATTTGAAATTTTTTTTACTTTTTGGTTTGGTTTCTTTGCAAGATTGATTCAATTTATTTGTTTGTTGGCCTTGGATCTCCTTTATATAATTTTTTTTTCTTTTTGTTGTCCATTTCAAGGATTTCATATAGCAGGTAGCTGCAGGTGTGATCCTTGCTGATGTCCAAAAGTAAAGTTTTATGGGAAAGGTATCCTCTCCATATCCCTTTTACCAAATTCACAAAGTCTACTTATCCGAGCTATTGAAATTTGATCAAATGGTTACAAACAGGGGGTCATTTTAAAAGTTATAATAACTTTAACTGTTACATCAAATTTCAATAGACCGGATGGATGAACTTGATAGACTTGGTGGAAGGGATGATCCTTTTCTAGTTTTACGAGAGAGAGAGAGAGAGAGAGAGAGAGAGAGAGAGAGAGAGAGAGAGAGAGAGAGAGAGAGAGAGAGTGTTTCTCTGCCCAAACAGTCACATAACCACATTTTTTTTTTTCAAATTTGGGCACTCTTTGCAAGAGAGAGAGAGAGAGAGAGAGAGTTCGTGTGTTTCTCTGCCCAAACAATCACATAACCACATATTTTTTTTTTCAAATTTGGGCACTCTTTGCATTGACTATTTAATTTCTAGTTTTTTACTAATTGATTTGTATTTTGCATGAGTTCTGGTTCAATTAGCAAATGATTTTTTTTGGAAGATTTTGCTAAATTATGAAAAGTGTCGCAGAAAATCCTTCTGATTTCCTTTGGGCTTTTTGTCGAAAGTAACTTCTTTGGTTATATCGGTTTAAGTGGCTGGCCCTTAATTTGCCTCCATCTGAGCAAAGTCAAAAGTATTCCTTCTATCAAATAATGTGCCAGATGTATTTCATGGGCCCCTGTCTCTAGTTTAAATATTTTTTTCATTAAATAAAGAGAAAATTAAATTCTAAAAAAAAAAATTTCTCAGCCAACCTTTATATTGGGTGATGTGGTTTGAAACATTTTGCATCATATAAATTTTTGTTACAATTATTAATTAAATTGTAATTTGAATTAAAGTACTAATTTGATAGTAGCACGTTATTTGGTGCAAAAATTTAATATGGCTAACATTATTCTTTATAAATTTCCCTTTCTTTTGTTTTCTTTCATTTTGTTTTTGTTTTTGTTTTTTTTTTTTTTTTTTTTTTTGTGTTTTCCCTTCGAAAAGATTCAACCCCATGAGAGGGATGAGCTCGGTCAAATAATATCCTACCTCAAAAAAGACTCAGCTCTCACTAAATAATTTTGTATATAAGTTATATGTTTATCATATATATATATATATTAATTTTAGGCGAGATCGTTTGGTTTTAAAACTTTTGTAATTTTATTGTTCGATGGGCTTTTTTTATTATTTTTTTTAATACTTTTAGTGAATATATTTAATCGCATAAATGCCATGTAATTTGAATGGATGACTTGTCTTTAGTCTTTACTGCCAAATCCAATGTACATAATGTAACTATAAAAGAATTTCTATATTTTTCGAAGTATTAGGTTTTGGTTCTGTCCGATTAATTTTAACTCACTCTCCCAGTAAGAAATGTAGACTCTGCAAATCTAGTATTTTATCAACAATTTTGTGTTGGTTTTTTTTATGTGGCATTTAAGGAATAATATGGTTATCTATAAACACCACTTACTTTATATAACAAGACATTTATGATTGTTTTTTATCCCAAAAAGAATGCATTTTCCTAATGAAAGAAAATGTATATGAGCCGGTTAGGCTATGTTTGGGTAAGATATTTATAATCTCCTCTATCCAATTTTTTGGGGTCTATTTTTTTACTAGCTTGGTTTTAAACGGGACATGGAAATCTCTCATCCAAACATGGCCTTAATCTATATAACAAAAATATAATGTGGAAAATCATTTTAATGAATAATTCTCTTCAGTGTAACCAAACAGATTTTGACCTACGTACACACATGCAATATTTGTAGTGATATCAATTTAAATACAAAGCTGACTTCTTGTTTGAAACTGTGATCAGAAGAATCAGATGGAAGGTGATCAGTCGGCTAGCATTGGACGTGATCCATTCGATCCCCTTGCTAACAATCACAGCATGCAAATACCGTCAATGGAGAACAATGCTGCGGTGAAACTCTTACTCGTGTTCTTTTCTCTTTTTGTTAAATTTGTAACACTTTCTGTTTCACTAGTTTAGTTAACCAGTTTACGAGATACGATATTTGTCACACGTAAATAATTCTACGTAAACTATTAGTAAATGTGAAGTAGTTGTATATTTCTAATTATTTTGCGACGGAATGTGATGGTGTAGCAGGAACACATTGTTGACTTGGAATCATCAACCGATAGCCCTCAGCCTATGGATCCGATAAGGTCGACGGAGACCCTCACAGAGACGGAATTCAACTTTTTAAACCCTTCCCCTGAACAACCTGCAAACTTGGCTCCAAATGAGATTTCATTTTCTGCTCTATTTGCTGAGGCAATGGGGAATAACCCGCAAATAATAATAGTATGTTTCGTTTACTCATTTTGAATTATATGCCTCTAAGTAAAGATTATCGACTGTGTTGGAATTCATTGGTATGTGACGGATCTCACATGATTGTAGTAGACCTCACGTAGTGTTAGAGTCCAATGCAATGCGTTCAACCAATCTAAAAGTTGTTCTAAGGAAATAAAGTTTTAGAAGTGGAGATGACTCTGGCCTAGTGAAGGAACAAAATCATGATGATTCCATAATTGTATAGACTTCGGGTATAATAAAATGGTTTTGGATTTAGTTGTCTTTGATTAACAGAAAGCAAAGATATACTCCAAACCCTAATCAACTAATGTGGGACATTTGGAATAAATTGTTGTCCTAACCTTTGAGAATATTACAAGTTTCATTATAAGTGCATTAGTAGTATAAGCATTGTTATTCAAATTAATTTGAATGGGAGCAATAACTTGTTTTCTTTTTTCATTGATGTTTATTAGGCTCAACCAAATTCAGAAGAGTTAATCCCTCCGATTTCTAATGCTCCGAACTTGTCATTGCCGCCGCTGCCGGAAGTTACATTTAATCATCTACTTAGAGGAGCATCCCAACCCTACCCTCCATACATGGTAAGACACTAAAACGTAATTTGACTTGAAAGGTAATTTGAAAGATAATCTGATACGTTTGCTTAAAATAATCAATTTTAACCCATATTTACTTGGATTCGCATTTGAATGCGTGACCTGGACTAACAATCTAGCAATGTAACATGCTGAAGTTTGAAATTTATAAACCATCTCTCAACCCCATTTCAAGTTGTGACTTCATATTGTAATAGTATTAACCCCTAGAAGATACGGTTTAGCGTCACCTACCTATGAAGAAGGTTCAATTCTATGTATTCCAAGATTAAAAATGGTTTTGTGATGTATTTCCGGTTTGCTTATTTGCTATTGATGGTAATCTTTTTATATTTATTTTATAATTTTTTTGCATCTTTACATATAGGAGGAGCTGGAGCTCGGTTCATCAGCTGGAAATAACTGGTCCGGTCTGAATCCAGCAAATTCAACCCAAAACTTCATGCCTGGAGCTGCTGTATTTCTAAGCTATCAGTCCTCTAACCCTCTTTTTCTATATCCTCAAAACCAGAGTGAAAGAACACGGTCCTTCAATCCTCCCATGCCAAACAGTGCACCGGAGTATCGTCCGGTGAGTCTAATACCTCAATCATATTATTGTCCTTCCATTTAAAACTAACATTAATGTTATTATTATGCTATTCTATCAAGCACAAAAAAATAATAAATAAATAAAATAAAATGACACGTGATTCTCACGCATCAACAATTATCAATCGCGATGCTAGACGGAAATTGGGTTATTTCACCTCCCAATTTCCGTCCTACATCAAGTCGTCTACGAACTATGATATGCCTTGATAATTAGATCACCATTGACTATCTATTGACGTTTTGATGAACAGATGTATATCGGTAATGTTATGGCGGAGCCATTTCATCAAGAAACCAATCCAGTTGTTCACCCCTATCCCCAACAGGAGCAATTGCTTCTGTATGTCAATCACACATTCTTTTCAACAAAAATTCATTGGAATAACTCTCTAAGCATAATTTATTGGAATAACTTTCTAAGCATAATTTCTGATTGTATGAAAAATTGATTGATGCTTAGGTCTCTAACTTTGGGGCCCAATCAATGTGGAACAAGAACAGTGAGCTGTGTTTAAACCCTTCAAACACTAGTGTAAATGAGAAGTGATTTCCACACTCGATTCCCCCTGAACACACTACTCTGTTTATTTCTGGTCATTAGATTGAATAAATCAAAATAGAAGGTATAGACAGAAACGAACAGGAGTGTGTAGAAAGAGAAAATGGATGTGCGGAAATCAGTTCCCAAACAATTTCAGTTTCATTTTACTTCACCAAGAAATTTGATAAAATTGATACTACTGTTGTATACAACTTGTTTTTTGTGAGCAGATGATGGCAGGCCTAGGTGGTGAGAACCAGAGGCCATCCTACCTCAACCAGCAACCAGCTGTTCTCTTCTATCCCCAGAGTGTCAATTCTGCTACACAGCTCTCGACTCCATTGGGGTTTTGGTACATGACCTGACATAATCACAATCTTGGTTTAGTTCTCTTGTAACATTGACGTATGGTTAATTCGATATGATGATTGAATTTAGGCCCCAACATAATCAAGTTATACAAGGTAATGGAGCTTTTAACCCACAAGGGAACAACTTCGTACCCTTTGGAGCTGCACAAATAAGGTACAAATAAATCTAATATTGCAATGTGAACACGGAAACATAATGTTTAGGGGTACTTTGTTAACTTGCTTAAGTATGCATCTGATTTAGGCCCCAAGCCACCCTACAGTTACTGAATCCGACACAGCGGGAAAATCAGCCACAACAATTGAATAGGCCCCAAGGCACCCAACAGTCATTGAATTGGGCGCAGCCGGAAAATCAACGAGAACAATTGAACAAAATCCCACAAAATCCTTTCCCGGCAGGGGAATTTAGGTACCTGATCTAACTTTGTTCTTTCCTAATTTATGTATCAAAATAGTTTTATCACGGAAATTAACAATCAATCATGGACATAAACCTTATAGTATATATTATGCATTTAGGCCCTGGATACTGGAATCATCTCTGGCAAGGTAATGCAACATTACCAATTATATTTTCTCCTATATCAAAGATGGTGCTTTCTGTAATGGATATTCAGTAACCATAATGGTAAAATGATGAAAAGCATATCGTAATACAGTTCAATCTTAATTTTGAAATGCAGGGCCCCGCCTCAACAACAAGAACAAACTAACAAAGGGAAGGCCGTCCTTGTGCACGAGCCACATAATTCTAATTCTAATCCTCTCATGCAGTCTGGGTGAGCAATCAAATGTTTAATTCTTCTATGAATCTATATATGAAAGTGTATACTGCAAAAAAAGTTGGGGGAAATTGGTAAACAGAATGATTATCAATAGTCGAAAATGTGAATAGTAACTAGGTTTTATCGTGTTCAAATTAAGGTTCTTCCTATACGTCTTCCTTAGGCCTCATAAAGTAGCTAAGTCACTACCTACTCTCCCTATCCCTGTAAGGCCGAGGCCGTCTGTGCTACCTACCATAGCTGATCCTCCGCATCACAGCTCTGCACCTTCCAAAGCTCAGATGCCTTTTAGGTACCTGCATGATCCTCAATTGCTTATATCATCTATTCTTACAAGGAAAATAGACAGAGAAGCACGGAAAATATCATTTATTTTATTTTAATCATAAGTATCTCCTGGGCAAAATACTCTTATCTTCATGCTCTTATTGAATTCTTTTTTGTAGGCCTTCTCCCATCCAACTTGAAGAAACAATGAATCAATCTAATGTTACAAGTGATTGCAGTTCTCAGAGGAGCAGTCAACTACGGAGCTCCCCAACTGAGAAAGTACAAGCCTTCTTCACTCATAACTTAAATAAGTTTCTTCTGAATCGATAATCAAATATCCTACATTCTTTCATTGTATAACTATCACACTGGTTTCGAGTTTCCAACCAACATGAATCTTCACCAAGCAATTTCATAGTAGTATAATTGTAAGAACTCTACTTTTGTGAGTGAAGGGGGTTTTCCTATCGACATAAGCAGTCTTGGATGCACATTAGAGAAAGATTCTCTTGATAGGTGGTTTCTTTTCTTGAGTATATTTTGTAAACAAGAGCAATTTCTGAAAAAGAACATGTTTTAGGAAGAGACACCAGAACAGCTGGGATTTTCTGAAAAACGTGGCAAACAACCAGTAGGAGAGTCATCCCCAGCCAAACGCTCCAAGGTATCAACTTTTCAGTACTGCAGTGTATTAGATTTAGCAAGGGTTTAACTGTGGAAAAGGGTTTCAGAATCAATATTGTATTATCACTGATGAAACCATCTTTTCACGATATGGTCAAATGCAGAGGAATTCAGCAGCTTCTAGTCGTAGTAGAGTCAACAGGAGTACTTTTGAACCGCAAGAAAAAAAATTGGATCTATTCTCCAATTTTTTCATTCCTACTAATCCAAGGTATTTGAAGTTTTATTGAATGATGATCATTCTGTTCTTGGTAAACTTCAAACTTATTACAGTTTTTATGGTTGCCTTTCAGACCAATGAAGAATAGTCATTATGATCCAGCATTTGAGGCAATGGGACTGCCTATTGACCCTCATATTCGAATGTTTCTAGCAAGCCAACAAAATCCTCCTGCAAAGAAATAATTGGCTTGGTCACCTTCAACTTGTCCGGCAAGAGTTTGTCCTGCCATGATTTATGGTTTAATGTCAATTAATAAAATGCCAGTGTAATTCTGACATAATAGTCCTTGATAACTATTTAAGGTCTTTCCTTAAGAATTTCTTAAAGGTTCTTAAATATTTTATTTAAAGTTTTTACCAAAAAAAAAAAATTCTATGTAGTTGCAGTTTTCATGTATGCAGATGCTTTAAATCTATATACAGTGATGATTTTTAAATTTTATGGCTGGGGAAAGAAATGAATAAGAACACATCATCCCCTTAGTTTTAAGGACAAGGTAGTGCAATAGGTCAAATGCCAATAAGTACGGAAAATTGGCAGAACATTCTTTGTTACGAAATAGGAAAACCAGTATGCTACTGTTTCTTGGCATAATATTTGATTAACTGGAAGGGAAGTGTACCATGACTAAGAAAACTCAAGGTCGTACTAGGTAACCAGTGCTGTAGCCACAAAGAATATATTTGGTAGAGATAGAATAGACATGAAACCACAGATACTTTTGAAAGGAAAGCATACTAGGCATAAATCGATTCGTACAAACAATCGTCCAAATAATCCTTAAGCATTGAGCTTGTCTAGGGAGGTTTAATTACCATTGTAGTAACAAAGAAATAATAGGATCGCCTGGAAGTGATGCAAAATAGAAGAGCAGGTGTTTTCTTCTATTGAGGAGGTTGTTAGGGGTTTGTAGTCCGATTCTTGTCAGGGATACTCATACTCGCGTATTCCTGAATCTATGTTCAGGATTCAAATAGAGTTCGGTTCTGGTTTTCCCAGGTATTTTGCTGCAGAGGTGGTAAATTTGGTTGATGTACTATGTTTTTCTCGGCTTTTAACCCCTTAGCCTGCTGTTGTACTTCTGAACTAAGAGTCCTCAAATAAGATTAGAGTTTTTTCTCTTTCCTAAAGCTGGTTCAGATTTTGCCATATTATTGTGTGGTACACAAATCAATGATATACATAGTTTACTAATAATTTCTGGTACGTCCAGTCCTTTCGAGAGTTAAAATCAAGGAAAGGAGATGCATGGAGAGAAAGCGTGATATTATCTCAACTAGGTTCTGATTACTCACTCTACTTTCATTTCAGAAACACCCAGTAACATAATCCAGATCAGATAATAATATATTCTAAAATCTATCCACCAGTTTAACTAATTCAACAAAAATGAAAACAGAATCTCTCTCTTGACAAAAACTAACCTCAATAAATAGTGTTATCAAAAACCCAAGGTTCGTGCACGAAAAGCTCTCGGCCATTCATTGGCACTGTCCCTGCAGCAATGTCCTCTGCGCGTTTCCTCTCTGCTTCAGCTCTTCTGGCAGATGCATCATCATCCTACCAAAAACAACAAAAAAACAAAACAAAACAATTCAACATTTTACTACACCAACCCCATTATTAGTTCCACCAACATCAACCATAAACAATTATAAACACCCCGAAAACAAGAACTCGAATCATATTCGACATTGCAATTCCAAACAAAAATCAGACACACACAAACACACAATACACATTAAAAAAGAAATCAAATGTTCACAAACATTTGCATATCAAACCAACCTCTGTTAAAGTTAAATTAACATATTCTAAACAATCTAATCCATAATATGTAAAGTATATTATCACCATATGGCATATAATACCAAAAATATAAAAACTAATGGGAGAAAGCAAAACCCTAGCCCCTACAAATCCAAAGCGAGAAAATAAAATAAAAAGAGGAGAGGGACCTTCTGGCGTTTCCAGGAGAGGAACTGGTCCTTCGTCATCGACCTCGGATTCTCAACTTCCTTAATTTCTTCTTCTCCCATTGTCGTTGATGTTTTTTTTTTCCTTTCGTTTTCTCGGATTTTACTTTCTGTTCCAAACTGAGGTCCGAGGGTCTCTCGTCGGCCATGGCAGTTTTATTAGTATTCTTTGACGCGGTGAATTTGTTGAGACGTCGGGGCTGGGGTCAACTTACTACCAACGACGTGTCGTTTTTTAAGGCAAGATCGAAACCCACAAGAGCCAGACTTGTAGCTAAAAGGCATAAATAAAGAGAAGACTGCTATTTTGATAAGGAATCGGATCTCCTCCGGCTCAAAGGAATTGAGCTCAATGATCAAATGATTTGGGTCATTCAAATTTGATACAACGGCTATAATTATTATAATTTTTAAAGGGCCCTCTGTTTGTAACCGTTGGATCAAATTTCAATGATACAGATCATTTGATGAGTGGGCTCAGTTCCTTTGGATCCGGAAGGGATCCGGTTCCTTTTGATAAAACCACCGCATCAATTGCCATCATAAATTTGTATGCATACTACTTGTTATAGTCAACTCAATAGAGCAACTCCACCTCTGAAAACTCATAGTCAAGAGTCAATTGCATCCACTCAAATGAATATTAATTGACTGTAATAAATAGTAATTGCCCAAGTGCATATCCACTCTTAAACTGAATTGCAAGGTCAATTTGTATTAAAATATTATTTTTTAATAAAATAAAAAATAATAAGATTTTGAATAAGATTTTGAACCAATCTCATCACACCACGTGTTACTATCTATTTAGAATCCTTTGGAATAGATTTTAATAAGATTTTCAACCAATCACACCGTGCCACGTGACATTATCTACAACCTCATCCTTTCTTTTTGTCCATATAAACCCCACATTTATCCTAATTCATACACCAAACTCAAACTAACTCAGAATCTTATAGTTTATAAATCTTGAGTTTTTACAATGTCTTCTTCAAAGAGATTGTATGGAATCGATGAGCAAGAGAAAAAATTATTTGAGGAACAAGAAGAATTGTTCAATCTCGAGAATGGTGCAGATGAGATGTTCATAATGGAAGAGGAAAATGATGATGAACTTAGAAGGCAGAAAGCCCCACATTCCCGTCGTGTCATGCAAGTTGTGGGTCAGATCTCCAAACTCAGGCGTTCCGCAAACTTGGATAGAAAGAGGGAAAGACGAGGTAAGGATCTTTGGGAAGATTATTTTATCCCCAATAGTGTATTCCCTACTGATGTTTTTAGAAGTCGTTTTAGAATGCAACAAAGTTTGTTTAACAAAATCATGATTGCTGTTTGCAACCAAGATCCATACTTTGTGCAAAAAAAAAAAAAAAAAATGATGCTTTTCATGTTATAGGCCTCCTTCTTAAGCAAAAAATTATTGTTGCCTTGCTGATACTTGCATATGGAGTATCTGCAAACCAAGTGGATGATATTACGAGAATGGGAAAATCAACTGTTCTAGAGTCCCTGATGAGGTTTTGCTCTGCAATCAAAACTATCCACATAAATGAGTACTAAAAATAAATAAATAAACTACATAAAGTACTAAAAATAAATAAGAAATTACATAAAGTCTATTTAGCTAGGATATGTGGTGCTAGGATAGCAACCCCATCCCCACTTGTCCCCTCATTTCTTGCACATCTCGTTCCCACCACGTCCACTTTTTTCGATGTCCAAAAATATTTAGAATTCGGAGACATTCATTCTAGAGGCTTGTTCATAGTGTCACAATCTTGTTGAGCCATCCTTTCTTCTTTAAGCATCTCATTTTCTTGATTAAGCAGTTCTCTTTGTCTCTCATTAGCCGCATCACGTCTCTCAGTAGTTGTTAAGATTGCTTGCATAGTCGCAGCTTTTGACTCATCACTAGCTATGTCCCACGCCAAGTTCAGTTCACCTTGACGAGTAAGTTCGTGCATATATTTTGTATACTCGCTCTTGGAAGAACTCTTTTTTTTCTTGGCAACCATTTTACCTTGAGGCCTTAAGGACTAACGAGTCGGCTCCGACACTCCTTCAGGCGTCCCTTCCGGCACTTCAAATGAGTCGCCTTAATGTTGGTGCGAGTCTGCTTCTAGCCGAGAGTGTAGAAGGATGTTGTGCATGACAACTTCTAGACTAGCTGGCACAACTTTGTATCTAGTACAATCTTTGACAACATTCCAACATTCCCAGTGGTTGAATGATTTGTTTTTGTTTTTTTTTTTTTGCATGGTACCAAGCTTGTACTTGAAGTGTCTAAAAAATGCGAGAGAAGACAATATTATAAAATGCAGGAGTAATACAAATAAATAAATAAAAATATTGTCGCCTGATCCACTAAACTTTCGCCACTACTCTGATTAGTGGCAACTTTAAAGAGGTCGTTTTTCCAACAAGTAAGTGATTGGTTGAGGTTTTTCCAATGACCTTGAAGACCTCGATTCGTTCTTGTGGCGCCAAACTTCTCGCAAAATAAGGTATGAATCATATTCCAAACTTCTCGCAATTGCATTTCATTACCCGTAATCGGGTCATGAGTAACTTGAACCCACCATTTACACAATGTAACATATCCGATTACTGTCCAATTAGCCATTTTTTTGCACACAAAAGTATATGAAAACTTTGAAAATATTGAAATGTGGTGTAAGGTGGAAGATGAGGGTTAGGTATTTATATAAAAAATAAATAAATAAATAATAACTATTTTATTTTTTCTGTATTCTTAAACAATTTTTTATATTTTTTTTTTTACACTTTTTATTAAGTTAATTAATCTGAACCATTGGATTTCAAAAAGATTGAAATCCAATAGCCCAAAATTGGGCACATGGCCAACGGTAAAATTTTTGACATTTTTTTTATTTTTTGGCTGAAAAACCTATATCGTTGACCTGAAAATCAAACGGTCCAGATTTTGCCACGTCACTAGCTGTTGGGTTTGAAAATTTTTAGACTGTTCCAATGGTCTAGAAAACTAGTTGTTGGAAATCCAACGGTCACGGACGCACCACGTAGTCCCATGTCCTGCTTTCGTTAGTGCACCTACAACGCAGGTTCACCCCTCTAGCATTGTCGAGAAGGCACGCCCACGCGCCTAGCGCAAAAGAAATTGGTTTCACATGGATGACATCAAGTAGGCCAAGTATTGGGTTAGCTGATTTTCTGCTAGGCATGTGGCTGGCCTCCCTCGGAGCCCAGCTGATTGGATGGGGTGGACTGGATTTTTGAAGGGGAGGGAGGAAAAAGGGATGTTGCCCTACTAACCGATGGAGGGCTGGAGTTGCTCTTATGATTATGAGGTTGGACTTCATGCAAGCAACTTGAAGTTGGTATACGAGATTTAGGGGTAGGTTCAAAAATAGAAACGGTTTCGATTTTGGAGGTTCGGAAACCTAATCGGACCAAACCGAATCCCTTTACACTTTATGAATGTATGCCCATGATTATTTTTTTGTGAAACTTTGTTGCCAAATTTGAAACTTCTAGTAAGAAAAAAGATCAAGCGCATGCCTAAGTAAAAGACTAGTGATAGTAACTTAGTAAGCACAAAGCTAGCTCGAGCACTGATGAGCAGCCGCATTCGCCCTTCTGAGGAAGATTTGCTTTCAGCTGGTTGATTTTGCGGTGCTCCCTCAGCACTCAGTTGGTAAAACCAACACTGTTAATCAAATTTTATCTTATACTAATTATATTCACTCGCTGTGCCACAAGCTAGGTATATAGAATAACACTGCATGGTTTGGAGACTAAGCCTAGGGATTCCATTGGTTATAGAAACTTTTTTTGTGAAATTTTGTTGCCAATTAGGGAGCATAATCCATTGGTTATAAAAGAAAGTTTTGGAAGGCTTTGGAACTTGGAAGAGTTTCTCTATTTTTTTGCATTTGAAATGGATACCGGGATCATTTTTGTTTCAAATTAAGGTTGTTGATAGAATATGTTTGATTTATATGATCTTGTATATGTACAATTACCTTTCAAATTTCCCAATGTTCGTATTATTAGTCTACCAATGCAAGCCCTTCTTTTTTTTTTTTTTTTTAAATTCCATATTAAAAAAAGATCAAGTTTTATAAAATAATTAAAAAAAAAAAAAACCGAAACTGAACGAACAAAACCAAACCAGAAAAAAAAAACTGAACTAAAAAAAAAAAAGAAAATTTAACCAAACCGACCGAATGAAACCGAACCCACCCTTAATGAGATTTGACGAAGTAATATGGGTCGTATGAGTAATGTCCAAACTATGTAGGTGCAAAAAGGTGCGACCGTACCTCTGGAAGTCAGAAATCTCCATTGAGATTGAGGAACCATCATTATGGATCTTTGAAATGACATCATTTTGGACATGGAATATAAAAACTAAGGGTAAATTACATAAAACTACCTCAACTATGGGTCGAACGGCACTTTCATACCTCATGTTTTAAAAATGAAATGTCAGACCTCTATCAGTTTTTCTGTTAATTTCTCTGTTAAGTGTTGACATTGCTAGAGACGGGCCCACTCACTAATCCAACTGGATTAAAAAATAATTAAATATTATAAAACTAAAATGATTTTTTATATAAAATTAAAATATTAAGAAATTGTGGGACCCATCCCCATCCCCCACCTCTTCCCGTCCCCTACCTTTTCCCGTCCCTTTCGAACCCAAACCCAAACCCTAATTCCCCATTTTCAAACAGAAAACCCCAGCCTTCCTCACTCGTCTCCCCAACCTTCCCCACCCGTCCACCCGTCCCCCCAACCTTCCTCCACCACCCTCTCTCTCTCTCCTCTCTCTCTTTAGCCTACATGCAGCTCTTCCCCCATCCCCCTCTCTACAACCTACAATTCTATCTTACTTTCTCCTCCTTCATCTTCAACAAGATCGGCGACGTCTCGACCAATTTGGCATCACCCACCACTTGCCGGATCGAGTTTCCCAACAGCAAGCTTGGCATCGATGATGGAATTCTACTCAGGTCGAGGGTCGATTTTGGCTCCAGTGTCATCTTCAACGTGTTCTCCATCACCCACCACGATGGGTTATGCGCCACCAACAACGTCGCCGTGGCGGACGACATTGCACATGAGAAAGAGGAGAGAGAAGGTGGTGGAGGAAGGTTGGGGGGGACGGATGGGAAGGGTTTCTGGGTTTTGGGGATGCAGGTGTCCAAAGAGAGAGAAAAGAGATAGAGGCGAGAGAAAGCGGAGAGAGAGAGAGAGAAAGAGAGGGTGGTGGAGGAAGGTTGGGGGGTGGGTGGGAAAGGTTTCTGGGTTTTGGGGATGCAGGTGTTTAGATAGGGAGAGAAAAAGAAGAGGTGAGAAAGAGAGAGGAGAGAGATGGGGGATCCCACAATTTTATATAAAAAATAATTTTATAATACTTAATTATTAAAAATATATTTAATTATTTTTTAATCCAGTTGGATTAGTGTGTGGGTCCCGTCTCTGTCCACGTCAGCACTTAACAGAAAAAATGGTTATTGATTAATAATTTTTGTTTAATATATGATTGTTGATCAATTGAATTGTTGTTAAACTAGACATTAGTTATTGTAGAGCACTTAAGGACTAAGGAGGCGTTTGTTTAGCCTTGTTAGCTTTCACTATACTAGATTGGATTACTTCTTAGTCTAGTCCAGCATTTATTATGTGCATGTGCTAAGTTTAATAGTACTAAACGGGACTCGTGTGGACTAAGTAGCTCGCTAAGAGGTCTTAGCAAGTCCCCCCGAAAACGTCGGTACTACTAAGACCTTCTCTTTCACTCCTTCACATCCCAACACCTGCTTCATTTCTTTCCTAATAACGAGTCAGTTTTTTCCCTAATTCCCCCGCCAACGTTCAAACTATGTGATTACACCTGCGTATAGAAAATCAGGAAAATGAAAATCATGGCCTTGCTAGTCCTTAAGTGAAATCCAGACGAATCTGACCTGATCACCAACGCCTCTAATAGCAGCCACTTCGGCTACTTCCAAAAGTCTAGGGTTCAGGAGTTCATCGCCTTTATTGGTCGCACTGCCACCAGACGCAACCCGCCCCCAACGCCAGTCCATCAAGCACGAAAGGTCTTTTGGTATCTAACATGAATATGAAGAATGGTTTGTGGATAGGACTGAAGGGATCGAAACAGTTGGAATTTTTGTCAAACCAAGAGATATTGAAGGAGGAAAATGATGGCGGAGCGGGGATTGACGCTTGTCGAAGAAGAGAAAAGAAAGGAATTCTCTGGAAGTGAAGAAGATAAACAAAGGGAAAAGGAAAGTAAAGAGAGGGGAAGAGAGTAGTCAGCGAAAAAACAGTGACATTAATAATAATAAAATACTAATAAATTAATTAGAAAATAATAAAAGGATTATTTGTATATGAAAATAATTTAGTCCGTAGGTTAGTTCGACACTGTACCAAACGGTTCATTATTCTTATACTACTTAGTCCATGCCAAGCCAATCCAGCTTAGTCCCTAAAGTTAGTCCAGTCCGACTTAGTCCAGTGCAACAAATGGAGTCTAATACCCTTTTTATTTTCCTTCTTCGTATATTTGGGGTGGTCTTCCTTTGGTAGTTCACAGCAAATTTTGGTCACTGAGTTGAATGAAATATTGGCTAATCTTCCTGCAGACCCTTGTTGATTGCATTTAGTAAACTCATTCTCTATTGAGCACCTACATACCTGCTTTAATGTCTTTCAAACTGATGACTTGAGACCAAACACTCTTTAAAGGAAGAAGACATTGTATATACTGATCTTATCGGATTGTCAATACTGAATTAACAATCCTATAATCAGAATGTTTAGAATATGTGTATGAGAAAGAAAGGTTTAATCAATCTAACTTCCTCATACATTCTCTCATTTAGATATTCCTTGGACTTGTTATTTAAGTGTATAACATTTAATGAGATGACTTTAAACAACAATATTCCTTAGATTAAACTAAATTAGTTTAATATGTGAAATATCTATAAAGTATCATCTCATAATTGGCTTTTAAGGTATATTTCTAACACCATATCATGCTCATACTCTTAATCACACAACGGGCCACAACTTGGTATCCTTTTATACATTCCCTTTCATTCTTCCTCTCTTCTTTGTTCTCCTTTCTCTCCTGTCTTTGCCTACGCCACTGCTTTCACTATACCAAACTCTATACCACCTAAGCCCAACGCTCCGTCATAGAGACATATACTCTCACGTGTGCTTGTGAGCATGCTAATCATCTTCCACGTACGCATTCAAAGAATCAAATAAAATCGAAAAACAAAGCACGACAGTGTAAGCAAGAGAAGACATTAGAAAAATTAATATATAAACATTTAAACCATGTTCAATAGTTAAAGCCACAATGCAATCTCCCAAAAGAGTAAATCAATCTAACTTCGATCCCTCCAGTACTGCCTAATACCTGTTCAAACACCTTTGACATATTCCAAGACTTAACTAGACTCCATACACAAGAAATGACACAAAATTCATATATACAAGAGAAAAATACTATAACCTTGGAGGCAGCTATTTTAACATCCTCAAGAGTTTAAAACCAAGAAGTTAAGTTGCTTATCCATTAAAAAGGTGAAAGTGATTGTGTAAAATCACCAACCTCATCAATCCGCAGAGAAAAGTCTTTCCAATAAGTAAGAGAAAACATTTGTAGTGCCTTCGAGCACATTCTTTCTTGTGTCACTTTCTTGACTTCCAAGATTTCTCTTCATTCTACCAATAAATATTGAAAGATTGTTTGTAATCATGAATTATTTGTTTCACTACTAGTAATATAACTACAATGAAGAAAAGATGGTAGAAAAGGAATATAAACAAAAACCAACATGTCAGGGTACAGGCTCCGACTTAAGCATCAAGTCAATATCAAGTAATGGTTGCGCATCACTATCAACTTCAACAGATAGGTCTTGACTGGTTACATCCAATTTAACAGACTTAACCTCACTACCAACTCAGTTTGCTGAAAGGAATTTATGGGAAGAAGAAAAAAGAGAAATGTGGAGAAATGTGGGTACCTGAAGCAAGCAAGTCCTTCCATCAATAAGAAGTCAAGTTCTAGATGCTTCTTCTGCATATATAATGTGATTGTTTGGATCCAACTGTAACAAAATAGAAGTTATTAGTCAGAAACTGTATGCAAGAAATATAAGAAAGACCAATCTTGTCTGCATGTTCTATCATGGTACACCTCCTTCTGGTATTGTGCGCATTTGTAATGTGCTTATAAGACAAATAACCATTTAATCAATAATCCAAGATTAAATTATGAGCAAGAGCAATTCATTTGTGAAGTTACAATAATGAAAACAATAAAGAGATGATTTGTACTTGCCGCATCAATAAACCCCCATCCCGTAAAGTATGTATCTCTGCTTCATTCATCCTCACTTTGTTGCTTACTTGGTTCTGATTAGTGGCTAACTGTAGTTTTATTACTAACATTTTTACAGTACAAAACAACAATACTTCCAAATGAGTGGTCAGTGAAGTACTATTTCGGGGGCTTTTTGTTCTTCAAACCCCATTGACCTATTGAATTGTCTTTGTAATTTTGTTGTTAACTGCTAATCTATTTAATTTTCTTTTGATACAGTGATTTGGAGATTCTGAAAATCTGACACAAGCTCTCTTTAAACCACCGCTTCCATTAAACCTCCAGCATCACTGACACTTCTCATCATCTAATCCATGTTCCTTTAACCTAAGGCAGTGGTTAGAAGCTCAAAGATCTAGACATGATGAATATCAAATCTTTAAAAGCATGCTCAAACATTTGTTAAACAAACTCATATTAATTGCAAGGAAGCTAAGGAGTAATGCTTCAGTAAGAATCAGTATTGATTTCATCATCTGCGAGAATGGAAAGTTTATCATTCCTTACACGTATGATGAAGTTGAAAATGGAAATATATTTGTCGCCGTCATTGAGGAGATGATTATGTGGATCGTAAACAGCAACATCAATAAAAGAGCAAATGAGAAATATGAGCATGCTTGGATTTGGAGAGCCTTATGAACCCTCTCTGTTATGGGTTCTACTATTCCATTTGAGCATTTCATTTTCTAAGGTTAGGAATTGTTCGGGCGAAAATTTCTCCAGAGAGGGTTCCTCGACTCTTAGCATAGCTCCCCAAGGGATTGGCACTTTGGATGTGTATCGGGCTCTTCCTTGCTAATGTGATACAAGAAGAGGATAGAGTTAGTTTTGAAAGGTGCCTTTGTAGGGCCTTAAGTGTAGGCCTTGAGATTCGCTATCAAAACTAACTAAGTGCTAGGCGTACCACTGCTACCTCAATATAGCAGATGTAGAACAAGTGTGTTTTAGTCGATTACTTGCATCCCAAGTTACTCGGACTTCTTGTTATCAAAGGATTGTTGTGGATGGGTTAAGTCCACATTAAGTTCTTTTTCTTGCCTTGTTACCAATGACTTTCAGTTCATAATCTTGTATGTTCAAGTGAGGGGAGTCCAGATCCCCTTAAGTCATCTACTCGGTCATAGATTGGTTTTAAATAAAGGCATATTCATTTAGGCGACCAGATCTAGGCACAAATAAGACTCTTAAAGTAGGAAAACAGATTAATATGACTTGAATAAATGCTGGAGAATACATTAAGTAGTATATCTATTAACTTATAAAACAAACAAAGAGCTTTGAGTAAGATTTCACCTTGTTGGGCAAGGTTGAACTTCTTGCAATCACTTATTTTTTGAGTTTACAGGGTTTATATGCTAAGAAGGGATGGATGGTAAATAAGTTTACACGAGGGAATCAATACTACGCCACTAGGGGTGATAATAGAGTTTTTAAACTAGACAAAAGATGGCTTTTGTGGGGAATGATCCTTAAAAGGATTGAGATATGGGCTGATTACAGCTTTTAGATGCAAATCTGGCTTAAGAGCAGAATTTGTATGTTTGTTTGTTTGATTAGTTGAGTATCCTTGTCTTTGGGGAATCTTCCTCCTTTTATAGGCAGAGTAGCTGACTTATGTAGCTTTATTCATGCCTGACAACAATTGAAGGGTAGTGAGTCATCAACTTTTTATTTGTATTGCCACCAAAAAGTGTTTTTTAGCTGATTGTGAGTTAATCCCCATCACTTGACACTTAAATCATAGGCACATGGCCTATGCATTAATGAGAATGCGACAATTTGTCTATGGGCTTGATGCTAGGCTTCGGGCAAGTCTTCCTTTAATTAGTGTTTTTGGGCTCCCACAACTTGCAGCCCAAAATTCAAATATTAACCCAAACAGGAGTCATCTACGTCAATAGACGTACTCGAAGTTTACCGAGAATGGCCCCTTAAACGACAAGGGTGAGCATAAGTTGTGCGAGAACCTGATGAAACAGAAAATGGATGATAAGTGCAAGGCTCAGGGAATTTTAAAGACTACCCTCAACTGGAAATAAAGCTTAAAAGAGTTACTTGGAGACACCAAATTCCAAGAGTGGACTGGGGTAGTAAGAATGGCAATTTCAAAGACTACATAGCATGGGATTTCTTCCTCTTCAGCCGATTAACGATTGTCCATTATCAGGATGGGGTAATTAATTTACTTGTTTTATATGGGTTTAAAGTAAACACTTAACACGATTTAAAAACTTTAAACCCATCTAAAACAAGTAAATAAAATACCTCATCCTAATAATGGAATTGCCAAACTTTCTTACTACCCCAGTCCACCCTTGGAACTTGTCGTTTAAGGGTCATTCCTGGTAAACTTCGAGTACGTCCATTGGCGTAGACGATTCCCAACCTTAGAAAATGAAATACCCTGGTGGAATAGTAGAACCCATAACAGAGAGGGTTCATGAGGTTCCCCAAATCAAACATTCTCGTATTTCTCATTTGCTCTCTCATCGATGTTGCTATTTACACTCCACATAATCATCTCCTCAATGGCGGCAACAAATATATTACTATTTTCAACTTCACCATACGTGTAAAGGATGATAAACTCTACATTCTCGTAGATGATGGAATCAATATTAATTCTTACTGAAGCATTACTCCCTAGGTTCCTTTCAATTAATCTGAGTTTCTTCATCAAATGTTTGAACATGCTTCTAAATATTTGATATTCATCATGTCTAGATCTTGGAGCTTTTAACCACTGCCTTAGGTTAGAGGAACTTGGATTAGATGATGAGAAGTGTCGGTGATGCTGGAGGTTCAGTGAAAGCGGCGGTTTGAAGAGAGCTTTGGTCAGGTTTTCAGAATCTCCAAACCGCTGCATCAAAAGAAAATTACAAATATTAGCATTTAACAACAAATAGAGATCCAACAAAAAGGAGTCCTTAACACTCTCTTTCTCCTTTGACCCGGATTCAACTTTGTTTTGCCCGCAAGTCAAAACCAGAGGACCTGATAACTCTTCAAAAACTTGTTGCACCTTAGCGACAAACTCCTTCCGATCTGACTTGGGAACTGCTTGGGAACTGCCCTAAATATCCATTGAGAAGACTCAGAAGAGTCTAGAAAAGAGACAACAAGAGGTTACTTGGCATGCAATAACTGCAAGCAATGAAAATCCATATAAAGTTTATAGATGGAAAACCTCATGCATCAGAAGACAAATTTCTTATCTTTTGGTATTGTGTGCCACACCTCACATAGGGCCTCCATTACAATATAACAATCCCCAGTCTACGGGTCAGGAATATGTTCAGTTTCCTTAGCTGTATAAAAAGGAAATCTGTCATTGTGTGACTAGAAGAACCACTACCAAAACTTCCATCAACATCTATATCAAACTAAAACTAAATCCAATTGTGTAGAGAACCGAAGATACAATCTCTTTATCCATAAGATTCAAACCCACGATGACAAGCCACCTGCTATTCAATCCAGTGCATCCTTTTCTTTCAATGTCATTATCCAAAGTATCTATATTACCGGAATTTATCATCACCGATGAAACTCACAATTAAACAATACGATTCAAGAATACAAAAACATTAGGTGTACAATAGGATAAAAAGAAGATAATAGGAACAGCCTGAGTATGAGAGTACTAACATTATGCAAGCCTGAAATTATAACCATTGAACGATGAATCCCTACACTTGTATTAAATTGCTTATATTACATTAGTCTAAAAGATAATGATGACATACATTGATCTAATAGACCATATGCATAACTAAATAGTCTGTAAAAATTGATGGAAGTCTTGAACAAAGGAAATTAGAGCATAAAGTAATCTCCCGAGTCTAGGAACAAAAATGAACAAAACATTAAAAAAATCGACATTACCAAGTATCCGATAAACTGGTGGATGTGCAGGCTGCTCTGCGTCTTTCTCCTCTCTGTCCACTTCAGTTCCTGTCATCTGTTTAACATCCAAAAGAACAGCAACCCGATCTCCACTCACCTCATATACCTCCCCACGTTGACCCTTTGGTAAAGGCCTGCACAGATTTCAAATTCATCAGGAAAAAAAAAAAAAAAAAAAAAGTAACACGATTTCAGAATAAGGGATGTACATCGATTGCAGACAAGCATTAATTAACTACACTACTGGAACCACTATGAGTATTTTGAATTTTCTAATAGCAGAACAGAAGTGATACAACAAGGAAAGAGACTACATGAAAAACAGTTGTGTAGCTTCCAAAATCAGGATCTACAAAATCATATTCTGGGCAGCATGCTTGTAAGTTTTCAAACAAGACCTATAAAAATCAGTGATTCAACAGTGTCTCGTCCACAGATTGTGGCAAAAAATCCTTGGCCAGTATGAGACAAACTCATGGGAACTTAACTCAAAAACTATGCTAGCTCATTAAATTCCCCCCCAAGAAACAGAATTGGAATCATAAAATATTGTTTAGAGGATTGACAAAATTGCATAAAAGACTAAAACGAACAAAATCCCTTGAAGCTTCAACGCCACGTAAAAAATGAATTCCATAGTGCAGGAAACGTCCAAGATACTGTGAGATCTTATCATGGAATGGAGCAAACAAATGAAAGAAATAATTTAGGACCTATTATCAGCTTCAAAATGTATAGAAGGCCAAATGTACTTCACTCGATCTCCTGTAAAAATGCAGAAGCAAGAATACTGATTTCCTGAGAACAAACAACAAAAAGTTCTCACATAAAGTTGAACACGACATTTGCACTAGTAGTTCGACCAAAAATAACAGTTGAATAAATAATAAGAAAACATGGGCCCATTTGGGAGTGATTATGGGAGGGACAACGTTACTCCTAGATTGTTGGACAAAACCTTAAAGTGCTTTAGTGAGAACAAAATCACTTTAAGAGGTTTTATGGTGAAACATGTGGGAAGTGCTTATCCTTAAAAGTGATTGTCTTGAAAAACGCAAAAATCACTTGCAGCCTTCGATGAAACTTTCAAAATACCAAAATAACTAACAAGTAAAATCACTTCTATATAAACTCTCTCAAATAAGCCCAAAGAAATAGCTTCCTATCAACTCACAAAACATATAAGATTTGCAGTATAACATATGGTAGGAATCTATATATGGACCCTTTCTTTAGCGTTCGTTTGCATTTATCAGAAGACTCAGGTGTTTCTAATTTTGAGGACTCGGACGAACTCTCAGTTTCCCCAGATACCATCTGCCACATATGAACCATAGATCATATATCATGGTTAAAAAAAAAAAAAAAAAAAAGAAGAATATAAAGACTTCCAATATATCAATAAGATCACCATTTAATTTTCTCAATGACTGAAATATGTTGCGGGTAGACAGACAAAGAATACAAAACCCCTGATGCTCCAAAATAAAAATATCATACCTTTGCAAAGTCTTCAATAGGAACAAGCTTCTTGAGGGCTGCTTCAGCCCTCGCATGCGCATCATCTTCATCTTTATCACTAGAATCTGATTTTGCCTTGTCACTACTAGTCCAATCTTCTTCGTTACTCGCATCATTCTCATCCTCAATCTCTGAACCAGAAGTACTCTCCTCCATACCATCATCATCAAATTATAACAGAAAGTAACTACTAAAACTATACTGTGTGAGTACCAGGAGAAGAGGGGGGAGGGGGTTTGACAATATAAGAGTTTTCCTTAATTATTTCAATCTTACATAAGGAGCAAGTACGCTGCCGTCTAGCACCAATAGGGGAATTTCGAGATCTTGTGCAAGTGCTGCACTCTGAAGCAGTATTCTCCCATTTGAAGATGTCAAACGAGAACCATAAGTGGACGGAAACTTTTTGTTTCAAATGGGAAGCAGCAGATTCCACCAGAAGGTTTTTGGTAGGTTCACTACAAAAAATGAAAAACAAATGTATGAATCTTCTGATAAGTGATAAGCGAGAGAAAAGAAAGAAGCAATCAAAAACATTAGAGAGACGCTATTACTGGAAGTAGTAAGGAAACGTATCCCATGACACAGTTATCTTCTCCCACGGAACAATCCTCCTCAAAAACTCATTCTGGAACTTCTCTCGTTTAGTTGAGAAGGTCGACTCTTTCTTTGTAATCTCAATGGTAATCTTTTGACTATTAAGGCATTCCTTTTGATCTTGTTCCCCAAGCAGAGCATGCGCATCAAAATTTCTCCCATCTTCCTTAGCCTTTTCTTGAGAAGTATTCCCTTTATCAAGGTCGGCATCACCTTTTACTGGTGTTCGACTATCTTCACCTACATTCCTTCTGTCACCTTCAGAACTGTAGGCACATAACTGGCTACTCTTCAAACATGGATTTGACCTTACATGCAAATCAGTGCGGCTATAACCAGGAGCAACACTATGAATCTATGAGACGGCTTCTAATAATACTACCATGAACGCCTTGGCTTCCCGAGACTGTTTTATGACCCAAAGATTGAGAAGAACAATGAACAATGTAGGTAGGCCTTGCTGAAATTTGGACATTTGAAGCACCCATCTCTGATTTTTAAACTTTATTCTTCTTGCATGCATCATCACTTGTGATTTTCCAAATTTTACTGTGCTGCAAAGTATGCTCCGATCAGTTTACAGCAGTAATTACAAACTTGTGAGTGAATCAAATATAAAATGTGCAATATAAGAACCATTTATTGCATGACGTTTTTAGGATATTCAAACATTGCTGCATTGCATGCTATAAAATATTCTTTCAAAAATTGTTTTCCTGGGAAAGCAAGATTAAATCAAGCCTGAGAATATAATATTGACATATAAATAATAATCAATGTTTTAATAAATTAAGTTATTTTTCTATTTACTTCCCAAAACCCTAAAAACAGGAGTAACAGGGGAGATCACACTGCCATGGAAGGGTATATTTTGCTGGGTTTAGGTATTAGGTTTGTCGGGATTAGGGGTTGTGGGTATTAACAATTGTTATTGCTGATATGTTGATATGTTGTTCGTGTGATTGCAGATACTCTTAAGGAGAAGGAGCAGTGGACCGAAAAAACTGCTGCCTCAAAGAATTTGGAGGGTAATTTCCTATTCGCTTGCAAATATTGTACTTGACAAGGCATGTAATGCTAATGATATGTTTTAGGGTACTTTAACGAAAAACTCCTCGTACTGTTCACTTTAACGAAAAACCATATTTTCACACTAAAAGTCAATCATGATACTATTCATTTTACCCTTTATTTTAAATTTATCGTTAAAACTCAGTTTTCAAACTTTTTTCATTAGTTTTCCTTATATTTTACTGCAAGGCAGGAAGTTGAGCAAATCGGCACTCTAGTTTCTCTGTAGCTTTTAAAACCTAACTATACTCAGTTGACATGTTGAATCCTCCTCGATTTTGGACGTCTCCTTGAAAGTATGATCCACTAGAAAGACCTTAGAGGTCTTCAAGGATATTGCCTCCTGTTTATCCACAACGATCACCTGTTGCGCCTCGATATTGCCTCCTGTTTATCCACAACGATCACCTGTTGCGCCTCGTGCGTGAGAGCGACTGAAGCAGCAAACCGCAAACCGAGACACCATATCTTCAAAGTTCAATCCTATTTAGTTTCACATACAAAATTTAGAGTACAATTTATGTGATCCGCCGCTGCGGCTGCCAGAACAGATCTCCACAGACGAACTCATACAGGAAACAAAAAAGTATCCACAAAGAAATAACCTCTCATATGACTCCCTTGATCGATGTTTAACTCGAAACAGTGACCTTACAATTATATCCTCATGTACCAAAAAGAATGATGTTACAACAAAATTGCCACTTAGGAAATGGATATTACTACGTTAGTTGCAAATGCATTGACTGCCAAAATCGTTCTGCCCTTAGAATTGAACAAACCCCAAGAACAGGGTCTGGTGTATAGTTATGCAACCACAAAAGCAAATATCTTGCAGTGGGAGACCTCTAGTGTAGACGCGACATGCATAATAGCCTCCACTTATTCAATCCGGGAGCTTTCTAGCAAATTTAACAAGCAGGTCACCATAAATCATTTAAACTTCGACCGTATCAGTATGCAATTCTGTTGCAGTCAGAAGGTGAAGACATGCATTTGTAAAAGAGACCCATATTAGAATTAATTGTAGTTCCCCGAGGTTGCATCCAACCATTCTTTACCCCTATGATGAAAGTCTTCCAAACAGGATTCCACTGAAAATAATAGCACCAAACCATTTGTTGGACACAAATCTGAAACCAAGACAAGGGCAAGCTCAGCAATCGATTATGTTCAAAGCAAAACGAAGTAAAAAGTTCTTACACCTAAACGATGTTTTTCTTTTCATAGACCGACCAACACACACTACACTATTCAAAAACCAATTCCAACCTCCACCTTTCCTTTTTTGTTCATCATTGATTGGACAAATATGCAAGAAGCCAAAAATAATATTGATGCAATACACATATTTAACCTATATGAATACTTGAAAGCAAAATCATGACTGTAATACGCACTTTCTATTGCAATCAGCCCGGGATGAAAGGTCAGCTGTCCATATCTGCCAAGCTAATTGTCCAGAAGCAGCCGACAAAAATGCATAATAAGGCCAACCTGCTCCAAAGTTTAACGATTTGGGTGTGAGGATGTGGCAGAAACAAAAAGAAAATTTAGATTGAAGTTCCAACAATGATAAAGGGAAAAAAAAACGAACAGAGATACACATAAAGGAAGAAAGAAGAAAACCAATTTCAGCATTATATCCACTGAGGGCAAGACTACTCATGCACAAAATTCCAAAGCCAGTAATCCACTCCTTAGTTGAATCGCCAAATCTCAAAGCCGTAGACTTAACACCTACTTTCAAATCATCTTCCTTGTCCTGCAAGCATGGTCAGAAACATCTTTGGTTGGATTACATTTGAAAAGTTCTCTTAATCCTCGATAATCCATTTCATCACAATCAAATATTGGAAACCACAGCTTCTGACCGCATGAGCAATATAGTGACTAGTTTGTTGTACCTGATGTGCATATATCGTATCATACACAAGTGTCCAGCATACTCCAGAAAAGTACAATGGGAGCACTACAGCTGGATCAATGCTTCCTTTAACTGCAGCCCATCCTAACAAAGCTCCCCAATTGAAGGTTAACCCTAGATAGGCTTGAGGCTGCACCAAGCATGAAAGCATTACCAAATTATCAGTCCACTGTTATGAAACAGCACGTCTAAGTTAAAGAATAAAACTTCAGGATAAGAAACAAAAGCTTTAATTACCCAGAATGTGAACCTCTTCATGAGAGGATAGGAGAAAACTAGCAACAAAGATGAAGCCCCTAAAACACGGCTGAAAATTCCAACGAATTAAATAAGTTTCATATGCTTGCAGATAATATTGGTTTAACACGATTTATATACTAAAAGAGAACAATTAAAAAATCCATGGGTTTAAGGGCAGATACAAAAAATACCAACCTATAATTATTCAGTTGGAGGAGAATCCCAAGACCCAAAAGCAATTGAAATCCAAGAAAGCAAAGCCCCTGAAAGGGTGTCAAAACACCACTTGCAACTGGCCGCAACTTTGTGCGTGCGACCTGAAACAATAATGCATACTCATCATCACATGATCAAAAACCAAACCAAAACAAGCATCATAGTCCAACTGAAAATGCAATGGCTGTGGACGTTACCATGGTATCAATATCCCGGTCAAGGAGATCGTTTATGGTGCATCCAGCACCCCTCAAAAGCAGAGCACCACATCCGAATAGTGTCATCATCTTAAAATCAGGAAGGTGGCCTGGGCTTGCTGCCAATGTTATTGACCTGCACCAACAATCATATGTATTTCAGACAACTTCAACTAAACAAATAAATATACTGTTGCCAATGTTACACAACACTCTTGTTTTTACTTCAACAAGTAAATGTGCGCCCCTCTATGCACCAGAGTTCTATTAGATTAGTTTAAGCGAATATCGCTTATACAGAAAAACAAAACAAGTAAATTCAGCTTAATCCAAATTGTTATCAGTGAATTTTACAAAACAATGAACTGGAGAAACCAAGTTCAAAAATTGAAGTAAAAATCCCTTACCACATACAAGGCCAAGCGAGCAACCAGGTGCCAATGGGCCTGTCGAGGCGAGCGAGCTTAGCATAAGGCCGAGCTTGCCTCGGCAAATACAAGTCGATCCAAGAAGCCTCAGCCTTCGTGCCATGGCCGCCCTGATTTCCGTCGTTCTTCTCACCGGTTGACGAAGGCGAGCTGGAGAGGTGCGCTAAGAGTCTGAGATCAAATTCAACGGAGCCTGGAGTCCAACGGTGCCTTTGATTGAATGGGCCCAACGGGCTTGCGTTCTGATAAGGGTTAGGGTTAGGATTGGCGGTGGTGGTAGTTGGGTGATAAGAAGAGACTGCGAATAGGGTGCGGGAGAGGGGCACTGAAGGTTTCAGAAACCTACGTGAAGAGCGAGAGGCCAGCCAAAACGAAGCCATTTTCGTTATTCATTCAAATGCATCTCTCAGAAGGGCTAGGTAAGATACACTTCGGGGTTTCGGTTTTTTTTTTTTTTTTTTTTTTCTGGGTTTTGTTTATTGCTGCTGTGTTATGACTTATGAGGCAGCTCTCTGTATGCTCTGCACTGTGGAAGTGGAAATGCACAGAGAGCAATGGCATTCAAGAACCAAAATCAAAAGTCTCCAATTCTCCAACCAACATAACAAAATGTCAAAAAATCAAAATGCTTTAAGGGATTAGTACAACCCAAAGTTCTAAGTATTAGCAACATAATTAAAAATGCCTTACCTAATATCATTGAGGCCATAAGTTGGAAGAGATGAATAAAAACCAGGAGGAAAAAGTACAAGAGAGGAAGGATACCCAAAACCCATCACAAATCATACTCAAAATTAGTGTTATTGCAAACCCTAAATTCAAAAGATTTCTCTAGTTTTCCATATTTTCTCATCAAACAAACAAACAAATTCGTATAAAATCAGAAAAGTAAAATCACCAGCAGCAGCGTGCTCCGTGGCTCCTATGACGGCTTTCCTCCGCCCGCAACGGCGTCGACGTTGCTTTCGGCGGTGATGAAAGGCGGACACGGGGTGAAGTGTCGGGTCTGAGAGGATCGGCTGTTCCTAATTCGCAGGTGATATCGCCGACGAAAGAGTTTGAGAGAGAGGCTGAGAGAAGAGACAACAGAGAGAGGCTGCGTGAGGAGAGTCAGCAGACCGAGAGAAGAATAGAGTTATGGTGTGGACAAGTCCAGGGAACTTTGTATAAGCTCTCCAACAACTTATAGAATGCAAATGAGGATCCTCTCCGGATCCTCTTTTTAAGGATCCTAAAGATTCTCAAATTATGTCTGTTCATCGTACGTAAATTATTTTAAATATTTTTATTTAAAATTAAATATAAACAGTATCTGACGAAAATTGATCATACGATGCACGATGAACAAACATGAGAGAATCCTCATTCATAGAATCTGACATGTGGTTTTAAAAAATATGAAAATAAGGAGTTTTAACGAAAAGCTCACGGTACTGTTTACTTTAACGAAAAACCACATTTTTACACTAAAAAGTCAATCCTGGTACTAGTCACTTTACCCTTTATTTTGTCTTTATCATTAAAACTCAAAGTTTTCAAGCCTTTTTCATTAGTTTTCCTATGGTTAGGCATGGTTTGAAAATAGAGAAACCGAAACCGAAACTTTGGTTTAGAAAGTTGTACGATTTTGTACCAAAATTGAAAAAACCGAACCAGTAGGTATGGTACGAACTTGGTCGGTTTCAGTTTCCCCCTTTTCTCCCACCCTTACTCTCAGTCTCGAGTCTCGGCCAAAACGATACCTAGGGCTGGTTCGGTATGGGATACCGAACCGAAACCCTTGTCCCAATTCCCAAACCAATGCTTTCGAGAATCCCAAATTCAAGACCGATCCCAAACCAAATTTTCAGAAATCCCAATTTTCGGGAATCTCAAAATAGTTTTGGGATTTCAACTCCATTCAAAATCCCATCGATTCAAAATCCCTAATTCATAAACCCTAATTTCAGAAATTCCTAATTCCAAAAGCCTTAATTTAGAAACCCTAATTTCAGAAATTGCTAATTCAGAAACCCAAATTCAAAATCCCTAATCAAATTTGGAATCAAACAATTTGCATGAACTTTGGTTGAGTTTATTGCAGGAATTTCTTACCTTGTGCAGTGAGGAAGAGTGCGGACTGAGACCGAGAGCTCGATTCAGGAGGTATGGACAGTGGGTGAAGTCACGATTCAGGTGAGGAGTGAGACTGACGACCGAGGACTGAGGACTGGTGTGGGTAGATTCGAGATTCAGGCGACGGATGTGGAAGGAGAGACAAATCGGCAAGGATGGTGGTGAGGTTCCGTTCAGGTATTGAGGTGAGGTAAGGTTGGAGTCTGAGGGGAGAGAGAGTGAGTGTGACTATGAGTGTTGAGAGACGGAGAGAGAGAAAGAGAGTTAGAGACTAGGTTTAATTTATATTCAACGGTTGAGATTAAATCTGTCACATCCCCGCCCAGGGCGGACCACTTTCCGGGCCTGCTCCACCACCGTAGCACGATATTGTCCGCTTTGGGCTTACTATTCCCTCACGGTTTTGTTTTTGGGAACTCACGAGCAACTTCCCAGTGGGTTACCCATCATGGGATTGCTCTAGCCCCCTTCTCACTTAACTTCGGAGTTCCCGTGGAACCCGAAGCCAGTGAGCTCCCAAAAGGCCTTGTGCTAAGTGGGGATGGGAATATACATATAAGGATCACTCCCCTGGGTGTTGTGGGATGTTACAATCCACCCCCCTTAAGGGCCCGACGTCCTCATCGGCACACACGCGGCCAAGGTTAGGCTCTGATACCAAATTGTCACATCCCGGCCCGGGATGGATCATTTCTCGGGCCCGTTCCACCACCGTAACATGATATTGTCCACTTTGGGCTTACCATTCCCTCACGGTTTTGTCTTTGGGAACTCACGAGCAACTTTCCAGTGGGTCACCATCATGGGATTGCACTAGCCCTCTTCTCGCTTAACTTCGGAGTTCCTACGGAACCCGAAGCCAATGAGCTCCCAAAAGGCCTCGTGCTAGGTAGGGATGTGAATATACATTTAAGGATTACTCCCCTGGGCGATGTGGGATATCACAATCCACCCCCCTTAGGGGCCCGACGTCCTCGTCGGCACACTCGCGGCCAGGGTTAGGCTCTGATACCAAATTGTCACATCCCAGCCCGGGGCGGATCACTTCCCAGGCCCGCTCCACTACCGTAGCACGATATTGTCCGCTTTGGGCTTACCATTCCCTCACGGTTTTGTTTTTGGGAACTCACGAGCAACTTCCCAGTGGGTTACCCATCATGGGATTGCTCTAGCCCCCTTCTCGCTTAACTTCGGAGTTCCCGTGGAACCCGAAGCCAGTGAGCTCCCAAAAGGCCTCGTGCTAAGTAGGGATGAGAATATACATATAAGGATCACTCCCCTAGGCGTTGTGGGATGTTACAAAATCTCAACTGAATCCGACGGTTGTTACAATTCCAAATATATATAAAAATTAAATATATTTTATTTCGGTTCGGTTCGGTTCGGTTCGATTTGGGATTACCGAATGAACAAAAACTAGATACCGATTCCCATACTGAAATTTCGGGATTGGTTCGATATTGGGTACCGAAATTTTCGAGATTTTCGGTTTGGTATTTTTTTTATTCGGTTTCGGGAAATTTTCGGTATGATTTGGAATTTTCGGTTTTTTTTTCCACCCACCACAGAGGGGTGGGGGTGTACGGGCAACACTACAAAAAGACTTACTTTTTACCCCTTTTTACCCTGCCAAAATCTCAACTTAATCTTTATATTTTTATTTCGTCTCACTTTACTTTTTGTTCTTGTCATTTGTATCCATATAATCATTCAATGTTTTGAGGTTGGTGTTGTATTAGTACAAATAATGTTCTATATAAAAGCAAGGGAGAAAAGTTTGAACTTGTGACGCATATGGTTGAAGAAGAAAACCCTGACCATTAAAGTGATCTACTACTTACGTCTTAAGATTGCCGTTAGTTTTGTGATGTGAGTTTTACTAATGATCTTTGAAAAATTAAGCAATTTAAGGGGAGCATATTCAATTTGAGATTCTTAAGGAATTTAGGTTGTCATGAATGAATTTGGATAACTTTGGTAGGGAGTTTGGTGTTTTCTTTTATGTGCCATGATGATTTATCCGTTTTCAGACGTTTCAGATGTAAAAATGAGTTGTCATTTAGTACTACGGTCTAGCGGTAGTCTTCTTCACTTGTAAGTGAGAGGTCTTAGGTTCGATTCTTGCCAAAGGCGAATTTGAACCACACTATTGCTAACTCATTGTGAAGCTAAGCTCACTACCTCCCTCTTAGTGTAGATAATATCATTTGTTTAAAGCACACAAAAAAAATGTAAAAATGAGCTAAGAATCAAACCTAAGACTTATTTCTTACAAGTGATGAAGAATAAACTTTTTAGCCAAAATGGTCTCTAAGATTTGCATAACACATCACTTTGGTCCATGAGATTTGATATTAATAGAAGTGGTCCCTGAGATTGTTCATCATCAATCATTTTGATCATTCCGTGCAAAATTATGTTAAATAAGGATCAAAATGACAAATATATTCTCAATTTAATACACAATGAGCCAAAATGATTTGACAAAAATTAAGGGTATTTTGGTCATTCTATTGTTATTTAATGGAGATTTTTCAAGAAATGACCAAAATGATTGGTGATGGACAAACTTAGGGACCAAGTCTATTGATTTCAAATTTTAGGGACCAAAGTGAGGAGTTATGCAAATCTCATAGACCATTTTGGCTAAAAAGCCTGAAGAATATTATTAAGTAGTAGACTAGTAGTTACAATGCTAATTGCAATTTTATAATAGATTTTAAAATTAAGAAGAATATGACAATAGTCATTTAGTGCTACAACGTAGTGGTATCCCTTCTCATTGATAAGTGAGAGGTTTTATGTTCAATTCTGGTCAAAAGTGATTTCAAACCAAATTATTATGGCTAGCTCACTCTGAGGCTTAACCCACTTTCTCACTCCATATTGTAAATAATATCGTATATATTGAAAAATAAAAAAATTGATCATAGAATTTGTTAAAAATGCATACCATGTTGCTAGAGAGTGCGTTCAACCAAGCACAAATGGAGCCATAGAATTTGATTTGTATAATTTTGAAGTTAATGAAGCGCATGATTTAATTATGATAAATTTTGAAGTAAATATAACTCATTGTTGAATTCATGTTTGACAACTTTATGTTGGTTTTGATATTTATTGTATTACGTTTAAAACAGTAAGCAACTATATTTAGGTAAAGGTGTTCAGCCTGATTCCACCCTCAAATTGGAACCAGGAAAATATCAACGGTTTGGGTCAGTATGGTTTCGCTTAAATTTGTTACTAAAATAGTACGGTTCGCTTCATGATGGTTCTTATTCAGTTCATACCGATTTACGGTTTTGAATACTAAATCATTTGAATCTTGCAAACATATATTTAGAGTACATAAAAAGGTCAAAGGATTTTTATAGTAAAAGATAGTAATTGGATCACACAACAAAGAACATGCATGACTAATCATAAAGAATGATAAACTACAATATATAGAAGAAGATTTAAAAAGTTAAGTGGCACCAAAACTTTACAAAGTTAATGAATATTATTCATATCAACAATTCACAAAACATAACACACATAACTAACAAATTTAGTTTATCAGATCCATTCTGGTTACTAATTTAACAATCTAGAAACAAAAGACCGAAGCATTCTTATTAAGAAACATGATAAAACGGTTGAAATTCACAAAATTTTCAAAACCCAATTAATTATTTATATTCACGGTTTGGTTCTTTTCTAAGCGGTTCCGCCAACATAAAAACCGGAACCGGTATGAACGGTTCGGTCTGATTGTTGAACCTCTATTAACATTTTTTTTTTTGTCAACACGATTTTTTACGGTTTATTTTATTGTGGTTCGATTCAATTTCGCTATTTGCCCACCCCTATATTTAGGTACATTCTTTGAAAGAACACATTAATGAGTATTTGCCCAAGTGAGAGAATAAAAGAAAATCTGAGCTTCACAATCATTAACTTGTTTGAAATAAGTTATTGAATTCTAATCATACTAGTTTTGCGTTGAAGAGTGACATAAACGTATCTATTATTCCATCTTTCATGAATTATGTTACTAAGTATTGCTTGTTGACGAAATTAAATTGAATCATGACTAAAAGGATAACAACATGTTTAGATTGCACGAATATGTACCTGGTGAAAATCTTTATGTACCCATGTGTATGTATTTGTTAATCTTTCTTGTTGCCTATACTCAATTCCAAATGCTTTAATTGGTCAGCTGTTAGTCCTTTTAACAGGATTTCGAGGCTAATAGCACTTAGAGTTAATTTGCTAGGTTAGTGGGAGCATTCAAATGTTAAATACGACCCATGATTGCTATCTAATGTTAATTAATTACAATTATGCTTATGCATATGCCTGATGGCTTAGTGTCACTATGTCATACACTGCCATATTATCTGTCATATTATTGTAAAAGCAAGAGACCAAGCAACTAATGAAAGCAATTGGCAAGTAATCCAATTTTCGAGCTTTACTTCTTTGGCTTTTGTAGAAGCTAGCCATGTCCTCCCCTCCCCTACTCTCTCAGAATGCCACCCTAGCATCCCAAACCAATTGGTCCGGTGGCATTCTGAGTGCAGGAAAGTCTCTCGCTCCAACTCTATTGCCTTTAAATAAGAAAACATATACACACATTTTGGAGTAACTAGCAGCTCGGCTCTACGAATTAACTAAGCACCAAATCGCTTGCAACAATAAAACTGTTCTACGAATTAACTAAGCACCAAATCGCTTGCAACAACAAAACTGTTCTACGAATTAACTAAGCACCAAATCGCTTGCAACAACAAAGCTGTTTGTCACAACTCCAAGAGAATAATTCTATTACTTAAGTCTTAATTTATCCTCGAGCTCTTCCGCCTTCCCCGTCAATTCTTTGTAACCCGGTCAGCTCTACCTCCCCTATTCATTTCCAGTCTTATGCAGAATCACCTTTGTCTCCCTTAGTCTTGCTTGTCGCATGAAATGACTGAATTTAACCGCGGCGGTACTTGTGCCAACCAAACTAGCTAGCTCATTATCTAAGCCTAAAGCAGTGCGTGCTAGTTCAATGTAGCCACTCCATTATGGACCCAATTGAGTAAACCTGTAAACGGGTCGGTTTAAGTGTGACCCGTTAAGTCAACGGATTATTCAAATCCAATCAATTAATCTAATTAATCATCCAAATTTAACCCGTTAAACTAATATGTCATCCGTTTCATCCATTAACACTCATTAGCAATTTTTTATTTTTTTTATTTTGCATTTTGTTGCAAAATACGTTCTAACCCGATGCTCATATTAGAACACGAATAGCCTTTTACCAGGTGCCAAATAGGCTTTAGCGTTATGGTTAGTTCCATGCAACACCGTACCAGGTAGTTTGATGTCATCTTCAATTTGATAAAAAAAACTGTAAAAAGCAAGAAATTTGAGGTGATTTATTGCCTAATGTGTCGGCCAGATGATAAGGTAAATAATTTAGATTTTATTCCAAGAAAATAATTCTCTTTTTTATACTTCTTGTTTACTTCAAATCCTTTCATGGTGCTTTGTTTACAGCATCATACGTTATGGAAATGGAAGGAACACATGGATTAAAATTTTATTTTAATAAAATTACAGAAATATTTTCAACGCGTTCGGGGTAGACCCAAAATGACCCGTAAAATAACAAATTATTAACAGAGTTTTCCGTTAACAATCCGAACTATTAAGCATCCACCAAATGTTAACTTTAACGAGTGCATTGGGTTGGGTTAACGGATTGGTTCTAAAATGCCACCCCTACAATCGAGGCTGATAACCACACAACACATCCATAAATGGACTTCGCGTCATCCATCCGATGACCATCTCCACTGTGACTTTCACCCACTGGAACAAAGTCGAGCCAAGCTAATGCATAAGCACTTCTTGGGTTAAGCTGCGACAGCGATTGGACTATCACAAGCTTCGTCAAAATTGAACTTGAAAATTGACGCTTGTGGAGGTCGTACAACCATATATGTTACGTTAATTAATTAATTTCTTTTATGTGATATTGCGTTGCAGACAAAGGTGATGTAGTTTTAGAATAAGCACGATCAACTACCCAAAGAGGCAGCAGCCTGCAATTCCATTCATTTAGGAGTCGCTCGAATTGTTGTCACAAGAAATTTGCTTAAGGAGTTTGTCAACAAAGCACTAGAAACGCAAAGAAAGTTTCTTAAATGGCAGCCTGCCTACTCTTTTGATCATGACAGTAGAAAAATACCAGCAGCAGTGTATGAGTTGGAAGACCAGAAAGGATGCTCCCAAAATTCCAAGAGAAATTCCTCCAAGTTGTTCACTTCCGGCTGCTCAAGATCTGTTCGTGAAGGAATTTTCAATCACCATGGACCTACGAGTGACTTGATCCCTCACAAGGGATACCTAGGCAATTTAAGTCTTTACCTAAATGCAGGCGTATAACTAAACAAATACAACAATCCTCATATTCCATTTTTTTTTTTCATGTTAGAATCAAAGGGGTTTCTTGTGACAAAAGATTGTAATTAATAAGAAGCGTTAGTCTTGAATGGGTCATACTCAAAATAATAAAACCCTCCACCACGAGAAATAAAGGGTGAAATTGTGTTGGATTTATTTCGTTACATTATGTACAAATTTTTTTAACACTCACTTAGAGAAGTGAGTTACCAAACTTGTCCACCATTAGAGCAATCCATTATTGTTTCGTAACGTTTTCCACATCTATGACAACCATCATGAGGCGAAAAATTTCGCTTGGATTGGAGACGTTCGTAGCGCAAGGTAATATTTGGTGACAAGCTTTCCACAAATGAGAAATAACAGGAGCATTGGGAGAAACTTTGACACCAGGCTGCCTGATGTGACGGTTCAAAACCTTTGTAAATCCCACCTAGCTCAATGAAATTTCATTTTTATCAACCCACCAAAATACCTTTCACCTAGCTCAAGTGATTTGGAGCATGTTTAATATTCTTTTTTATTCAATATTTAGTTTTTGAAAACGATAAATGCATCTAAATTACTATATTCTTATTAGTTTTAAAAACAAATAATGGATTCAATATTTAGTTTTTGAAAACGATGAATGCATCTAAATTACTATTAGCTAAAGATCAAAATGCTTTCTAACCCAAAATAGGTAATTTATTTGTAATGATTTGTCTCCATCACGATATGAAAAGAAACTTGAGCTATGACTAAGTACTCTAAACAAGAGTCCACGTCGCTAGCCTAAGAAAGAAAATGTAAAATGCCACACACAGGTAGCCTAGGTTCTTTGTGAGATTCAAACATTGAAATCTAACTACCCTAAACAAGAATCAACACATAGCTAGTCTTTGTTCCCTTCCCACTGTGAGAGTCAATCCATAAACATATAGCAATACATCAAGAGGCATTAGCTAGGCAGTCTCGGAGATCGTTATTTTCTTATACAAGCGATAATGGAGAAGAGAATAATCGAACCTAAAACCTAAATGATCTGAATATCGTTGTACGCAATAACATATAGTTGATCTTCTCAATATACGTGGAAGGTGACCAGTCCAAAACTATCCACCCATATTTTTCAACATTTTGTTAATAACTTGACATCTTGTTCCTTGATTCGAAAGAAGTACATAGAAGTACGTCGCAATCGAACATTTTGAACTTATCAATTGGAAAGAATCATAAAAATATTGATACAGGACAAGTAGCTGAGAGCAAGAAAATACATACAAGTGGTAAAGTGATGCGTGAGTAGTGGACTTGATTTACACAAAGTCATGCTACATGAAATTGAACCCTCTCTGGACCGACCATTGGCATATTGATCTCTTTTTAGACTAGTCAAGAACACCGACAAATGCGAATGAACGACGCACAAAAAGGGAAAAATTTCATGATATCAAACGTGGTTGTTTTTTGTTTTTTCAACCATCAGCAATATTACTAGTCTAAACTACACGCTAAAGAGGAACAAAGGTTTGAATTCGAGAAATAATTGGTTGGCGCGAATGCGCTATCAATCAAAGCTACCCACCACTGCATTTTTGTTTAATAATAATGGGAATTCATAATTGCATTTGTGATATGTCAATGTGTGGCTGTGATAAGAGGATTTCATTGATATTATTTTTTATGAGAATTCATTTATAATGAATTCAGATCCTCTCTAGATTTGTTTCTGGATCCTCGAGATTAAAAATCTTGTGTCCAGGAATTGAGTTTAATTTCTTTTACTTATTTCACGCAAACAACATATTTCTTCCTCTCTTCCTTCGTCCTTCATAATCACGCCTCCGCCTGTTCTGTCTATCTCAATTCTGAATCCTTTCTCCCAAATCTCATGACACCGTCCACTATTGGCGGCGAAAGAGCTGGAAACCAATGGGCAACACCGAGTTTGTGGCTCTGGTTCTCGCCAATATTAAACAACCAATAAAGAATCTGCATTTCGTTGATTTTTGAGATGCAAATTCTTCTATCTTCTCCCTCCCTCTCTCTGCTCCCTCTCTTCAAATTTGTACGTTGTAACCAGCCCAATCAACAAGTACTAAATAGGGTTTGGGGACAATTAAAAGAAAAAATATATATAAAAAAAAAAAAAAACAGTATTAAAGTTCAGTCGGCTTATTGTATGTGAAATCATAATTTCTCCATTGAAAGCATTAGGCATCAGAGAGGAAGAAAAGAGAATGATATGAACGGAAAGAGGAGGAAGACAAAAAGGTGTCTGCTACATCTGACAAACGAAAACAAAATACAAAAATTTACGTGAACAGCTAGAATTAAACGGTCAACGGCCTCTAAGGATCCGAAGAGGATCCGACTCCATTCATATTCTGCAAATTCTAAGTTATCCATATCTGGCTAATAAAATACTTTTAAGTACCAACGAAGGTATAATATTTTGTATTTAAGTAGGTGTCTCGAGCTCCTTAGTATTACGGTATAATGATATTTCTCTTCATTTATAAGAGATTTTAGGTTTGATTCTCATAAAAAACAAGTTTGAATTACATTATTGTTTACTTACGAGGAGACGTTGAATTTTCAAAACTCACCATTTTGAACTTACATGAGGCATGGACCATAAGTAAAAGGCTAGTATATTTTGAGTCCCTGTTTTTTTTTTTTTTTTTTTTTTTTTTGGGAAAGTATTTTAAGTTCCTGTTTAGAAATATTAAACAATGATGAGTTTTCTTTGCCATTTGGTGTAAACGTACACGTTAGCTTATTTAAAGGTCTAACGCTTACTACATTTTTAATTTAATGAAAGATCAAACAATCAATTCAACTAAAAGCATAAATTATTTCAATTTTTTTTTTTTTTTGTCAAACGATATATTTTGTTGGATTAGATGTTAAATAAGCCACCGATGAGATTTGAACATACGTCTTCATGCAAGAGCTCAACATTTTTCTACCAATGTGGTAAATGACTCAATTTCAAGGTGAGATGATTAACAAGACTTTAGTCACCAATTTATGTTGCATGTTGTAATCTTTAATGATTATTGTTAAATTCTTTTAGTTTTGTGGATCCCTACCCTTCTTAATGTCAATATGGAGTAGGTAGAAGTGTAGGGTGGATTATCTTTCTTTTTAATCTCTTCTCATTTCCTTTCCTTCTCTCACACTTTTCTTTTTGTCTTCATCTATCTATAAAAAAATCAATACAAAATGTTGAGATGACTTAACCGTTTAAATAAGAGGAGAGAGAAGGAAAAAGAAATTAAGAAATAAGAGAATTCTACTCCCTAACGTAGAGATCTGAAGGTACTTATGCTTAGGAAACGTGCATATCACAAATATAAATACAGTAAAATGTTATTAAACTTTCAGTTTCATTGCTTTTCTTGCATCCAGAAAATTTGCTATTGGATACATATATATAGGAACCTTGAAGTTTTTTATTTCTTTTTGAGTGTACTTTCCCAACAAGTTTGGGTATAAATGATATTAGTTCATCTGGACAACACTGGAAACGGATCCTCTTCTTGAGGATCCGGAGGATCCCGTGATCATGGCCGTTCATCGTACATCGTACGGTCAATTTTCGTTAGGTATTATTTATATTTAATTTTAAATTTTAAATTTCAAATAATTTCTAACCACACGATATACAATGAACGGACATGATCACGGGATCTCTCAGATCCACAGGAAAAGGATCCGACGACTTCACTTTCATCGTTCGCATGTGTTGAATATTTTAAGAATATATATAGGGATAAGATCAAGCGACAAATATTTTTACAAATACTTTTACACTCTTTTTAAGTCTTTTGATTACATAATATTCAATGGTTATTATTCATTCATTAAATGACATGGATACTTATGTGGATTTAACTAATATTAAAGATAAAATAAAAACGTAAAATATAAAATCTAGAAAATTAAAAATATAATTAAAAAAGAAAGAGAATTTAACTGAAATTGGTTTTCTCATTCCCTTTTCGATCAAGACTTGAACCCTAATAAAAAAATCATGAAACTTCTTCTTTGCGATGAGGAAGCTTGATGTCATCACCATCACAATCATAAAATTGGGTGTAGTCAAAGTTAAGAAGTGGATTTTGATCCTTAATGTTGATTTGATGATTCTGATCAAGATTGGATGGACTGGCTGGTGAAGAAGCCGCGGTGGGATCGGCTACAAAGTAGTCTGGCTGGTGGTCTTGTGGAACAAAGTAGTGTGCCTGATCAGCGAAACCAGTAGTACCAGTCTGCAGCGGATCATATTGAGAGGAATCAGTACCACTACTTGGCTCTTGTGTACTGGAGTAGTATTATTGTGGCATGTCCGTCGAAGCTTTGTTCACAAAACCATTGTGCTGAAGGTAGTCTTCTTGTCTAGCCATGCCTAGTGAAGATGCCATAATTGGGTCTGCAATAGAATTTGGTTGGGAAAGACATGCTGCTTCTGCAATGAAATCATATGGCCTCGCCATAGCCGTCATTGGTATCATTGGTTCTTGGGTATCATGGTAGTATTGTGGCAAGTGCATCTGCTGCTGTTGATTGTCTGGCATAGCTAGTGATGAAGAACCCACGGTTCGGTCTTGTGTAACAAAGTTTAGGGTCAACACTACTACAATATCGGCTATCACCGGCGGACCAAAAACCGACAAGAAACCCCGATTTCTGTCGGAAATTTGGCAAAAATCCGACATAAAACACTGCAATGTCGGATTGGAATAGCGACGCCATTGCTACCGTCACTAAAGGGCTTCAGCGTCGCTTTGTTCGCTTAATCCGCCACTACGCAGCGTCGGTTTAAAGCGACGCTGATGTTAACGTCGGTTTAAAGCGACGCTAGTCAACAATTAACTAAATAAAATATGCAAACTAGTGACGGTTTAAAGCGACGTTAGAAAACAATTAAATAAATAAAATATGCAAACTAGTGACGATTTAAAGCGACACCACCTTTGATAATAATAATTTAAAAAAAAGTCGAAATCTGTTTCTGTATTCGTTCTCAAATAATTATAACTCAAAAAAAATTATATAATCGAAATAATAAATTTCAATTTTAGGCCAAAACAAACAATAATAAAAATAATTCAAAAGAAAAATAGTGCCATAATATACAAATGTTTTACATCTAACATTCCATATACTTTACAAAAATTCATCCTCCATGCTTTCCTGTGCTTGCCTTTGTCGAAGACCACATATTTTGTAGCTCCATAGTGCCATATATAATACTAGCAACTCCATGCTGCCATGCTTGCCATCAGATCAGTGCTCCAATACTTTACTACTTCAACATTAAGGCTCTAATCTCTATAGATTAAACTCAGGTTTTATACCTTTAAAAAATTATGGATCTGCGATTTCCAGTGTCCTTGCTCTTCAGATCCAACATGCATAAATACAAAAAAAACAATTAAAAACCAAGAAACAAAAATAAATTTTCAATTTAAGCATAAAACTATTTAGAATACAAAATAGAAACTAAAATTAATAATCATAATAATTTAAAAATGAACCACCTTCAAGCTCTTCCTCCTCGAATTGGAGTTCTTCAGAATGTTGATCTTCAAACTGGTGATCCAAAGCAAACGGGGAAGGAGTTGAGGAAAAAATGAAAAGGAGGAAGAAGGGGACGCACAGATGAAATGGGGAAGGAGAAGAAGAAAGTCTGAAATTGGGGGAGAAATGAAAGCACGGTTGAAATGGGAAAGAGAGGGGTTTAAATATGGGTACTTAGTTTGCGTCCGTTAAAACCGACGCAAACGTCTGACACTTTTTTTGAAATTCACATAGCGTCGCTTTAATGAAACTCGCGTCGCTTTAATGAATCTAGCGTCGCTTTAAACCGACACAAACTTCTGACACTTTTTGAAATTCACATAGCGTCGCTTTAATGAAACTTGCGTCGCTTTAATGAAACTAGCGTCGCTTTAATGAAACTAGCGTCGCTTTTAACCGACGCCAACTTCTGACACACTTTTTGAAATTCACATAGCGTCGCTTTAATGAAACTTGCGTCGCTTTAATGAAACTAGCGTCGCTTTTAACCGACGCCAACTTCTGACACACTTTTTGAAATTCACATAGCGTCGCTTTAATGACACTAGCGTCGGTTAAAACCGACACTAAGTCTCTCCATCCATTCAAACAAGCGGGAAATTTCCCGCCTAATATTTCAAATACTATAATTTTATATATATTAATTTTATAACCCTAAAAAATACTATAATAATTATATATATATTAATGTAACAATTTTATACCCCTAAAAACTATAATAATTATATATATATATATATATATATATTAAATTAAATTTTAAAAATTGGTGACCGTTGGATCAGTTTCAATATACATACTATTCAATTTCTTTAAGTGTTATACATACAAAATAAATAAATTTAAATCTACTTAATAAATATATATATATATACACACACCATTGAACTTGATGGGATACAAATTCTATGGAACTTTTCAATGGTTATAAAACGAAAAACTAATTTAAATCAATATGTCGCTTAAAAGCGACACTGGGTTTCAAAATATTTAAAAAAACTAATTTAAAGCGACATTGGATTTCAAAATATTTAAAAAAATAATTTAGTGTCGGTTATAAGCGACACTCATATAAGGGTAGGTTTTTGGGTGTGCAAAGCACCATTTTTGCACAAGTCAAACCACCTGGTTTTTTCTTCTAAAAAAGAAAACATATATTCCGTATAATACCTCCTGGTCCCAAAATAAGATCTCTTCAATTAATTGGAAGGATACTTCTGAGAATTTGTATTACACAAGAGCAAAAAAATAATAAAAGTTGAGGGCCATATTTGTGCGCTATATAGCACACACACTCCACACTCTGTCCATCAATTGATAGTGAAATTAGTTTGACGGTTGAGATCGTTGAAATTAGTTTCGGAGAATTCATATCCCATCAAAACAATAGATTGACTAACACTTAGAGTTTATTTATACTTTCATTAAGTATAACATAAGATTTTGTGGTATCCACTTGTGTAAATATTTTAATTTGAAGATCGAATTCATTCATTCTATTCATAAAGGGTCAATGAGTGTAGCTGTAAAAAATCATCAAAATCGGAGTTAAAATAACCGTTAAATCGTGATTTTTCGTTTATAACCGTCGAAAAGCTTTGTCCCGTTACTTGATATCTGAATGTTTGTTTTTTGTGATTTTTTGCTGATGTGATCTCGAAGCATATGCAAACAAGTTTGACGGTTGGGATCGTTGAAATTAGTTTCGGAGAATTCGTATCCCATCAAAACAATAGATTGACTAACACTTAGAGTTTATTTATACTTTCATTAAGTATAACATAAGATTTTGTGGTATCCACTTGTGTAAATATTTTAAATTGAAGATCGAATTCATTCATTCTATTCATATAGGGTCAAGGAATGTAGCTGTAAAAAATCATCAAAATCGGAGTTAAAATAACCGTTAAATCGTGATTTTTCGTTTATAACCGTCGAAAAGCTTTGTCTCGTTACTTGATCTCTGAATGTTTGTTTTTTGTGATTTTTTGCTGATGTGATCTTGAAGCATATGCAAACAAGTTTGACGGTTGGGATCGTTGAAATTAGTTTTGGAGAATTCGTATCCCATCAAAACAATAGATTGACTAATACTTAGAGTTTATTTATACTTTCATTAAGTATAACATAAGATTTTGTGGTATCTACTTGTGTAAATATTTTAATTTGAAGATCGAATTCATTCATTGTATTCATATAGGGTCAAGGAGTGTAGCTGTAAAAAATCATCAAAATCATAGTTAAAATAACCGTAAAATCGTGATTTTTCGTTTATAACCGTCGAAAAGCTTTGTCCCGTTACTTGATCTCTGAATGTTTGTTTTTTGTGATTTTTTGCTGACGTGATCTCGAAGCATATGCAAACAAGTTTGACGGTTGGGATCGTTGAAATTAGTTTCGGAGAATTCGTATCCCATCAAAACAATAGATTGACTAACACTTAGAGTTTATTTATACTTTCATTAAGTATAACATAAGATTTTGTGGTATCCACTTGTGTAAATATTTTAAATTGAAGATCGAATTCATTCATTCTATTCATATAGGGTCAAGGAATGTAGCTGTAAAAAATCATCAAAATCGGAGTTAAAATAACCGTTAAATCGTGATTTTTCGTTTATAACCGTCGAAAAGCTTTGTCCCGTTACTTGATCTCTGAATGTTTGTTTTTTGTGATTTTTTGCTGATGTGATCTCGAAGCATATGCAAACAAGTTTGACGGTTGGGATCGTTGAAATTAGTTTCGGAGAATTTGTATCTCATCAAAACAATAGATTGACTAACACTTAGAGTTTATTTATACTTTCATTAAGTATAACATAAGATTTTGTGGTATCCACTTGTGTAAATATTTTAATTTGAAGATCGAATCCATTCATGGTATTCATATAGGGTCAGGAGTGTAGCTGTAAAAAATCATCAAAATCGGAGTTAAAATAACCGTTAAATCGTGATTTTTCGTTTATAACTGTCGAAATTAGTTTCATAGAATTCGTATCCAATCAAGTTCAATGGTGTGTGTGTATATATATATATATATATATATTAAGTAGATTTAAATTTATTTATTTTGTATGTATAACACTTAAGAAATTGAATCGTATGTATATTTAAGCCAATCCAATGATCACCAATTTTTTAAAATTTAATTTAATATATATATATATATAATTATTATAGTTTTTAGGGATATAAAATTTAATTTAATATATATATATATATATATATATATATAATTTAATATATATATATATATATACACTTTATGTCGCTTAAAAAGCGACACTAGTATTTAAAAATTATTAAAATAATGTTTACGTCGGTTTAAAAGCGACACTAGTATTTAAAAATTATTAAAATATATGTTTACGTCGGTTTAAAAGCGACATAAACATTTAATAACGCTTATAAGCGACAGTAAATCCGACGTCATGTTCAGTTAGTGTCGCAACTGCCTAATCCGCTACTATATTAGATTAAAGCGACACCACCCTCGGACACTATAACCCCCTTTTGTAGTAGTGCAAGGCTAAACTCGTGCATAATCCAGCAACCGCTTTCTGCAAATACTTTTACAAATACTGGAGCAGTAATATTAAATCAAGGGACAAAGCTCGAGTTTATATTTACAAGAAGAAGTTTCATGATTTTTTTATTAGGGTTCAAGTCTTGATCGAAAAGGGAATGAGAGAACCAATTTCATTTAAATTATCTTTCTTTTTTAATTTTCCAAATTTTATGTTTTTTTCAGTTTTATTTTATCTTTAATATTAGTTAAATCTACATGAGTATCCATGTTATTTAATGAATAAATAAAAATCATTAGATCTCATGTAATCAAAAAGCTTAAAAAAAATGTAAAAATATTTGTCCCTTGATTATATCTCACACATACATACATACATAGATATATATGTGTGTGTGGGTGTGTGTGAGTGTGTGTGTGTGTGTGGGGCTGCTTGAACAGAGGATGGGAAGTTGGGTTATTGACCCAACAATCACATTCTTTGAAATTAAACATTCACCTTTTTCTAGTTGGCGAAAAGACATGATGTATTTTGTACAGATGTATTCCTTTACAAACAGACATGATCATTGGTAATTGGTCTTTCGTATCAAGCATACCCATTAGAAATAATGATGTAATGTTCAGTTGTATCTCATGGTTAGAGGACACACCCAAAACCAAAGGATATGTCTAAAAGGTGCAATTCTCTTTATATATATTGGTAACATTAGTAGAAGAAAAATCATTCATAAATTTGTTGTCTACATAATTTCTTTGCTCTTTCTTCTTTTTCCATCACATTCATACAATTTCTTTCTAATTATTTTTAAGGTAATATAATTTAGTTTTACTAATCGAATATTCCATACTTTGTTGTATTTTGGAAGTGATTTGTCAATAACCCCTTAGCAAACTCATTCGAGTGGGGGCAAATAACAGTTTAAGGAAACGAGTCAAGTCGTACCTCAAAATCATCCTTTTGTTTATTCTCTATATTTCTACATTTATTCTAATAATATGTAATGTGACTATTTATTTATCTTATGGTGTTAGTTTTATTATTTGGATGGTCGACATGAATATCTTAAGTAACTATTTACAAATGCACGTGTCACATTTCTAAAAATCATTAAAGGTTTACAATAAACATTCATGTTTGTTATTTAATTTATTTTAAAACAAAAAAAAATGTGGGTGTCTCCGCACAAAACTTGATCCTTTCAAATTTCAATCATTTAATTTAGTTTTCAATTTTTCTAAGTCGAATTTTTCGTTTATCTTGGCAGGTAATAGTCCAGTGGATACGAAGAATAAGCAAAGGAAGACACCTGTCGTCAGTTGAATATGAAGCTATATATATATATATATATATATATATATATATATATATATAGATAAAACTAATATAAATCATCTTAAACGATATTGCGTGGGCATTTTTGCTAGTTTACTTGAGAAATAGCTGTAGCTGCATGCATGATCCATCAAAGAATGCTAATTTATTATTTGTTTTTATTGTTATTATTATTTTCTTGGGTGAGATTTGAATTTCTAATAAAAGTAACAGAGTTAGAGAGGCAGGATGTTTTGCTTGTATTTGGTGCTATTCTTTCACTTCTTCCCTACTCATCTCCATTACAGACCATATGTCAGACCAATGGATGTTACGATACACAAGTGTAACTTGCACTTTAGTCAACATACTTCAAATGTCAACGCAGTTTGGCAGCTAATGGACCTCTGGTATAATTCACTAAGGCGTCGTCTAAAAAAAAAAAAATTCAGATTAATCAGAATTAACATCTGAAAACTACTTAGTATTATGGTCTAGTGGTATTTCTTTTCACTTATAAGTGAGATATCTTAGGTTTAATTATTGCCAAAGGCGAATTCGAACCACATTATTGCTATGAGAATAAGCACACTCCCTCCCTTTTAGTGTAAATAATATAGTTTATTTAAAAAAAAAAAAAAAACTGAAATCGTACCAAAAAGGGAAAGAAGGATGTTGCCATCTGAAATTAATGTCTATAGCTACTAACGTAGTGTAATTAGATAAAAACAAAACAAATGCAGTATCACACCCTCATTATAAATCGATATAGTACATCATAAATCATGCATGCAGGCAATTCGAACTACAACAACAACACACACACACACACACACACACACACACACACACACACATAATTGAAAACGATGAGTTGCACCACTAACTTGACAGCATACATGAGTAACACAATCATCAGCACGTAATAGCACACCCTCATTATAATCGGAATAGTATATTATAAATCATACATATAGTTGCAGGCTCTTCGGAACGACGGTTGTTCCAATAAAAAAACATTAACTTGATTGCGAACATGAATTACACAACCTTCAGCGACCTATTTTAACACAAAACAAATTTCAAAGGTTAATTATGATATTCATTTTTTTAATATTGTGTGACCACGATATAGGATGGTGATATTCTTTTTTTTTCAGATCCAATAACCCTTCTTTCTGACGCTCAGGCGATTATTCGAATGATTAATCGACGGACGAGGGTAAATGTGAATCTCGAAGGTTTACTACATGATATATGGTACTTGGTGGGTTGCATGGAATTTGTGGAGTTTGTGTTTTCGAACCGTGAAACTAACAAAGCGGTGCATGCCGTAACAGCTTTCATTCAATCGGCATGAAGGTCTTATAGTTGGGATTGTATTGGTCATGACTTTCTTTTTAATATTGGATGATGTAAACTTATTTGAAACCCTTTTTATTAATTTTCTTTAAAATCTATCCTTTGCCAAAAAATAATAATAATAAATAACCCTTCTTTCTTTATCTCTATTTATCTCTATTAATTAATGAAACCTTTTTTGTAAACCAAAAGAGAGTGAAAAAACTACTTAGTTTTCTATCACACAAAAAAAATGATGGGCAATAATGTAACTTTATAGATCTAAATTTTTTTTATTTTTATTGATGTCTCACCTACAGGTGATGTTAAAATATCTCTAATATATATATTTAAAAAAAATCCTAAAAACAAAAACTTCCCACTCCCCCCATGTTCTCTCTCTCTCCCTCTTCCTCTCTTCTCATTTTCTAAAAAAATATATTCATACACACAAGGTGTGTAGGCAAATTCTAGTTCAATTTTGAAGGAAAGCCAAAAGCCACGCGATTTTTTCCTACTAATCAAATAGTTTAGTCATTTTTTAGACAAAAAAAAAAAAGAGAAAAGTTTAGTCATTTAATCATGATTAGCCCAAATCCCCATGGTTCATCGTCAACCATTGGCAAAGTCCACGTTCGCACATCTTGAACCTGGCCCTGGACACGTCTCTGTTCATTTTCCGTGGACCCCTCCCCCCCATCTTCAACGTAAAAAAAAAGTCGCAGGGTATTGGACGGATCGCAACGAAAAGGCGAAAAAGTCAATGCCCAGAAACCACAGATGGAGAAAATTTTCAGTGAAAACACAGTTTAATATATTAAGTATGATAATAAAAATGTTGAAATTATTTTTAAATATCTAACGATTTATATCATGAACCAAACTATATTTTTGATACACCGAAAAATCTTTCAGCCAAACATGTTGCTTTTTCACAATTTTGCACTTCGAATAACTAACGTTGGAAGCGGGCATTTCCGTAAATACCTATAGCCGTTGACTCCCCAACATGAATTTATTTAGTTTTATAGATAATATTTTTTAGAACTTCGATGTGACCTAACTTGTCGCTAGACAATACGGAGTATGATAAATTATATGTAAACGGTGTGAAGTTTGAACAAACTAAATCAACTTTATGAAACAATTTAAAACGTCTATGAACTGTGTATACAACGTGTATTTTCTTATTTTATTATTTACAGTGTATTGACGATTTAGATGGTATACAAGCATGCCAAAGAGACATGACATGAATGCCAGTGTCACTCACAAGTTAAGCTTTATTTATGTTTTTCTTGGACGATGAGCCCGGACAAAATGATAAATCAAATACTTTAATATTAATTTTAATAATGTTTTAAGGTTATAAATGTTAAGAGTATATAGAATTTGTAGTATGATTTTTTTTTTTTTTTTAGTCGAGCAATAGCGTATAGTAAGTTGGATGTTAAATTAGACACCGACGGGATTTGAATTTACGTCATCATGCAATAGCACAATACATTTTCATCATTGTGAAAAAAGATCACTTGCAGAATTTGTAGTATTATAATGCAGAAGCGTATTTCACAAAGATCAAACATGTAGAGTCAGCCAATAGGAAGCTTATCTCACTAACGGTTACTTGAGAGCAATTCCACCCCTAAAGACTTTGCGCCAGCACCTAGTGCCTTTATCTACTCAAGTGAACAGTAATAGACCTCAATGAATAGTAATAGGCCAAAACATCTCCACCTCTAAAACAAAAAATAGGCTAGTAAATTTTATTAAAATATGATTATTTTTTATTATAAAATACTAAAAATTAATTATTTTATTTTTAATTTCAAACTTAAATTTTTTTTTGGAGAAAAAACTTGGACCGTTGATATGTGATCGGACGGTCCAGTTTAAAAGTGAAATTCAAATTTTTTATACCATTGGAAATCCAATGGCAAAAATTGGGCCACGTCGCCCACCCGGGGAAGATGTTAGTGCGCCTGCGCCGTTGGGCCCCGCCTTTGATTTTGTTGTCTGCTACTCGCAGCCATGCATCAGGCACCAAGCGCAACAACACAAATGGCCCGGTCCCAAGGTTTGTAAAAAATGGGCTGGTCTGGAGACCAGCTTGGGCAGGGTGCCAGGCAAACACACGGGCTGGAATGAATTGACAGGGTGCCAGCCTGGTTTTTTGACTGGGTGCTAGGCTATTCCACCTTCGGTGGAATTGCTAAGGAGAGAGAGTCTGAATTACAACTTGTAATCCTAGCCATGCATCTAATCTAGCCTATGAGCTTTAGACAAGTGGCAATTCCTTGTAACAAACTGAATAATAACAACTCTTTTCTACTACCTTGCATGTGAGCTTAAGGTAAATTAACATGTAAATCAAATTAACCATTTATAATTCAACAATAAATCTGCAACCATATTTACTTGTACGTTGATAGAACCTAATTCTCAACCCTAACTCAACCTTAACTATTGCACTCAAGGTTCTAAAAGACGCTAGGTGCTAGTCGGGCGGCAGACTGTGTCACATCCCAGCCCGGGGTCCACCACATCCCAGGCCCTCTCCACCACCGTAGCATGATATTTCCGCTTTAGGCCCCGATCACGCCCTCACGATTTTGTTTCTAGGAACTCAGAGGAGAACTTCTCATTGGGTCACCCATCATGGGATTGCTCTCGCGTGTTACTTGCTTAACTTCGGAGTTCTGATGGAACCCGAAACCAGTGAACTCCCAAAAGGCCTTGGCTAGGTAGGGATGAGAATATACATATAAGGATCACTTCCTTGGGTGATGCGGGATTTTACAATCCACCCCCTTTAGGGGCCAACGTTCTCGTCGGCACACCACGGCCAGGGTTAGGCTTTGATACCAAATTGTAACATCCCGGCCCGAGGCCCACCATAGCCCCGCCTCGACTCCACCGTAGCATGATATTGTTCGCTTTGGGCCCCGACCATGCCCTCACGGTTTTGTTTCTGGGAACTCACACGAGAACTTCCCAGTGGGTCACCCATCATGGGATTGCTTTCACGCGCTACCGCTTAACTTCGGAGTTCCGATGGAACCCGAAGCCAGTGAACTCCCAAAAGGCCTCGTGCTAGGTAGAGATGAGAATATAGATATAAGGATCACTCCCTTGAGTGATGCGGGATTTTACAGGCTGGGGCCTAGCGCCTAGGCGGTTAGGCGGATTAGGCAGATTTAAGTAAATCTATTATATTTCGTGTAAATAAGTGTCTGTTTATGCTTAAAATATATATAATTTCATCATAAACTACAAAATAAAATGACATATATATTGTGAGTATTGGAACATAATGAAAATATGGGGAACAAGCATATAATGTATGTTCATTTAGGTATTCAACAAGTCTCTTACAATTTATTGAAAAAATGAAATGCAAAATGAAAGTTATTTGTTTTATGTCTGAGTGAGTCGCAACTTAGGCAGGTGGATAGAGGAATTTGGCCGGACTAGGCAGGTGCCTAGGCGGTCTAGTTAGGCGCCTTAACAAATCTAGGCGCCCTTTCTTAATTTTCAAATGCCTAAGCATTAATCGGGGCGATGGCCAGCCGCCGAATGCCTAGGTGGCGCTAGGCAGGGATTTTTAGAACAGTGATTGCACTTAGAAGAAGAGCGAAGGAAGGAAGGAAGAAGGAGCAAGCTCTCCAATATAATTTTTAAGGTGAATTGTCAATTTAGTCCTTGAATTATCACTTAAGTGAAAATTAGGTTCCTAAACAATTTTTTTTTCTTCAGAAAAATAAGTTATTGAATTATAAAAATCTGCCAATTACATCCATAATATTAGATTTGAAGCTATTATTTTCAATTTTATGTCAATTTAAGTCACGTTACTTGCATGTGATACACATTGGAGGGTAGATTGGTAATTTAACAAAAGAAATAGTGTATGGAGTTAAATTAGACATTACATTCACAATCTATATGAAATGTTAAGGGTTTATAGGCGAGAAAAAGCCAATATTACATTCTAAAGTGTGTCAAGTGACTTAAGTTAACGAAAAATTGGATAAAATAGTTTTGAATATAATAGTAGGGATGAAATTAGCAATTTTTAATGAATTTAAAGACTTATTTTACTAAAAAAAATAATTCGAAGACCTAATTTCACTGAGGTGATAATTCAGTGACAAATTTTCGCTTAGGTGTAAACAATGATCTCCTTTCATTTATGGGAGCTGGGCTCCTTTTATACAGACTCCACACATTAAAATGCCAGCTGGCATATTTAACAGTCCTTAATAGTAAAACTAAAGCATAAAACCTTCAATTAACTCTGTAAATCACCGATTAAGGCAATCACAAATGAGTCGTCTTTGGGTTCCTCAACGTGACCTACTATAACAGTGAGTCCTTGACAAGTTATGTTTCCCCAAAATTCAACAAAACCATTCCATCACAAGATAAAAGGAGAAAATTCCAACAAGTTGAATTTCTAAATTTTCTAAAATCTTTAATAACAATGCTATAAAAGAATAAGCGAACGTGAACTGGGTTTCGAGATTTCTTTGAAAACATAATAAGATTCATGCTGTCGTGCTGCCTACCTGTTTAATGTTACTTTAGTTACACGGGGAGATGGTTATGTAATTTTCTCAGTAGCCAAACAGGTCTCCTTTTTTATTGGGTTTTTATTTTCATTTTTGGGGGGCTTTTTCTTCTAGTAAAACAAATGCCAGAACACTAAACAGGCGGTATATAAGGGAGTTTGAGAATCGGTTTGGTTTTTTTTTTTGGGTTCATTGAACCTAGACAAAAATTTAGGCTTTTTCATCTACCTTAATCTTCCTCTCTGTGCCCCTTCAAAGATTGCCCCTTCTTTTATAAATTGAATATTTTATTTTCTCAGAAACGTGACGACCATTGAGTGTGGGAAAGAGAAGGTGCAAACTCTTTGCTTGCGTTTTGCCTTCTCGTGCATATTTTATCTAGTTTTTATTCCTTTTTCCCCAATTTTCTGCATTATTTTGTTAATTTGTTTGGTTCTTTTTGCCCTTTCGGAGCTTAAGTGGATTTTTATATTTTCAGAAAGGAAGAACTTTTAGGTTAGGTGTAAATTGTTCCTCCCACTATCAGTGGCTTGCATGAGAAGCGTTTGTAGGAGGTAAGGTAGTCTTCGGTTCATATTTATCAACCCCTGGTTCTGATTTTTATTATTCCTCAATTGGTTAAGCATGCTTTTTCTTAGAGCAATGGTGGTGTAACCATGTATAAGATTGTAAAATGCGCATAAATAAAATCGGTTACAAATCTAATTTGACATTAAAGACTAAACCGTGGTTTAGTACCTTTTGCTGACGTGCTAGTGTTACTCGGATTCTATTTTTTATTAAAAGTTTATAACTAGTTTCATTTGCATGTATTTCCAGTAAGATTCTAGTAATGAGATTGTTTAATTGGGGTGATGTTATTATTAAAACCAAATGGTTTAAAGATTATGCAGTTCAATCGAATTGGTCCGTGGAATTTTAAGGAATTCTATTGTTTAATTGGGGTGATGTTATTATTAAAACCAAATAGTTTAAAGATTATGCAGTTCAATCGAATTGGTCCGTGGAATTTTAAGGAATTCTAAAGTGGCATAATTGATTTTTGAACTTTTGTGCAGGAATTAGAAATAAATTAAGTAGGGAAGTAGGGTTTCAACTTTTAATCCCGCTTTTTTTTGGTTTGGAACAGTATCATATTTCTCTTGCGACACTAGTTTTTAAAAAGTTTAAAAGCACTGGATGCTTCTGCTTCTGTTGTTTGTTTCATATCAGCATCAATCAACATTGTAATTTCAACTTACTGTGAAGAAGAAGATTAGGTATTTAGCCATCTGTAACACAAGACGTATGCTTACATCGATCGACAACTTCACCTCTTGTTTCAACCCCTCTTTTTTTCGCTCCCTCCCTCCATCCCTTTTTACATTCTTGTTCACTTGGAGTCAATGGCTCGAATCAAATCCCATTGTGGTCCTAACAAAATTCTCAAATAGTAGTTGAAAAGCAACTTAGACAACAAGGGTTTGCTTCCAATGGGACCATAATCAAGAATTTGATTCCAAATGCTTTTTTTTTCATCTAAGACACCAGCTAAAATCATGGAACTTCTACTTCCATACTTTTAGTTGCTGTTTGTGAGGGACTTAGGGTTGAAAAATAAGGCCTAATTAATATTTAAAGTTGGTTTATGCTTCTGGTTTTCTAGTTGCTAACCATCTGTCCTCCTAAGTCAAACACCATTTTTTAATACATTTTATACATCTAAGCTATACAATTATGGAACGGATGATGATTGCTTAGCTTATTTAATAATCAATTCGTGGGCGGGTTCAGATTATTTTTTGTTTTGTTAAACTTTGTTAACTTATTACTAGTCATGTATTTGACAGGTAAGATATCCACTTTTTGTACAGTTTGAAAAGTCTGACCACAAGTACTTTTTAAGTGCTTATATAAGGAAGAGTTTCTCGGCTTTCCTTCAGCATTCACGTAAGCCCTGCCTACTCCAAAAACAACTTCTGCGAAGTGCCTGTTGAATTGTAATCTTGTCTTGGCCCAAAGATAATTGATCCGGCCCATACACAAAGAAAGATCCATGCACATGCTAGAGAATTCTAGCAAAGTTCAAGTTGGTGGAAGAGTCTAGAAGAATGGTGAGGATTCCACCAACATACAAGATTAGTGTAGATAATTCTAGCTTAGGAAGGTAGTGGAATTATCTAGATATCTCTAGCATGATGTTTTCATGCTTCTCCAAGGTTCCATCCATGCCTATAAAAGGAGAAGGCATCCACACCATTTGTAACAACCAAGAGAGCAAGTAGTAAGAAGTGAGAGTGTCAAGTAAGAAGTAAGAAGAAGCAACAAAGCTTCTAAGAGTGCTTGAGTGTTTCCTTTTGTACTAAGTTTGTGAGTGAATAAAAACCTTGTGTAATACTTTGAGAATTCTTTCTTTCTCTTGCCTATCAATTCCGCTGCGTTACATTTTTCTTTGTGAGATAAACCTCTCCAAGTAGTGAAGCATTTTTAAACCCCAACAAAGTGGTACCAGAGCTATGGCTAGCAATGCTATGGCAGCCTTCCAAGTTCCAGTGCTCGACAGCAACAACTTCGATAATTGGAGTATCAAAATGAAGGCCCTTTTGGGTGCACACGATGTTTGGGAAGTCGTGGAGAAAGGCTACACTGAGCCAGAAGATGAAGCTACTCTGTCTCAACCCCAGAAGGAGAGTTTGAAAGATTCAAGAAAGAGAGACAAGAAGGCTCTCTACCTTATCTACCAAGCATTAGATGACAATGGCTTTGAGAAGGTCTCGAGTGCAACCTCTGCCAAGCAAGCATGGGAGAAGCTTCAAACCTCTTACAAAGGAGCCGAACAAGTGAAAAAGGTTCGTCTTCAAGTATTAAGAGGTGAGTTCGAATCTCTACAAATGAAAGGGTCTGAATCAATCTCTGATTATTTCTCAAGAGTCTTAGCCGTTTCCAATCAATTAAAAAGAAACGGAGAAAAGTTAGAAGATGTTAGAATTATGGAGAAGATACTACGCTCGTTGGACCCCAAGTTCGAGCACATTGTCGTGACGATTGAAGAAACTAAAAACTTGGAAGAAATTAGTATAGAGCAATTAATGGGTTCACTACAAGCATATGAAGAGAAACATAAGAAGAGGCAAGGGAATGATGAGCAGCTCCTTAAGACGCATGTTCAGCCAAAGAAGAAAGAAGAAAGCTTCGACAACGAGAGAAGCCGATACGGAAGAAGTCGTGGTCGAGGTCGCGGACGTGGACATGGGCGTGGATGTGGTTGGAACTTAAACAACCATAGCAACTACGAAAGAGGAGAAAACTCAACAAAAGGTCGCGGAAGAGGACGCTCAAACTCAAGGTATGAAAAATCTCAAGTTCAATGCTATAATTGTCAAAAGTTTGGGCATTATGCTTGGGAATGTAGAGCTCCAAACAACAGACTTGATGAGAAGGTCAATTATGTGAAAGAAGAGAAAGAAGAGAATGGTGTTGTGCTACTAGCATGCAAGAACAATGATGGAGACCAAGACTATACATGGTACCTTGACACTGGCGCTAGCAACCACATGTGCGGAAGAAGAAGCATCTTCGTAGAGCTCAATGAATCAGTGAGTGGCAACGTTTCTTTTGGAGATGAATCCAAAATACCCGTAAAAGGAAAAGGTAACATCCTTATTCCCCTGGAAAATGGGGGTCACCAATTAATTTCGAATGTCTACTACGTGCCCAATATGAAAAGCAACATTTTGAGTTTGGGTCAACTCTTAGAAAAAGGTTATGATTTTCATACGAAAAATTATATCCTTTTTCTTAGAGATGACAAAGGAAGATTAATTGCCAAGGCGAAAATGTCAAAGAATAGGATGTTTCCCATGAACATTCAAAACGATGTTGCAAAGTGTCTCAAGATATGTTACAAAGACATATCTTGGCTTTGGCATCTTCGTTTTGGGCATCTTAACTTTGGGGGATTGGAGTTATTATCCAAGAAGGAGATGGTGAGAGGCTTACCGTGTATCAGCCACCCTGATCAAGTTTGTGAAGGATGTTTACTTGGGAAACAGTTCAGGAAAAGCTTTCCAAAGGAGTCGACCACAAGAGCCCAGAAGCCACTCGAGCTCATTCACACCGATGTGTGCGGTCCAATAAAACCAAGCTCTTTGGGTAAAAATAATTATTTCCTTCTCTTCATTGATGATTTTTCAAGAAAAACCTGGGTGTATTTCTTGAAGCAGAAATCAGAAGTCTTTGGAGCATTCAAGAAGTTCAAAGTCGCTGTAGAAAAGGAGAGTGGTTGCAAGATCAAAGCCATGAGATCTGATCGAGGAGGAGAGTTCACTTCGAAGGAATTTCAAGAGTTTTGTGAAGCAAATGGAATTCGTCGACCTTTGACAGTTCCAAGATCCCCTCAACAAAATGGAGTGGCAGAAAGAAAAAATCGAACCATCCTCGACATGGCTCGAAGCATGCTCAAAAGCAAGAAATTGCCTAAGGAATTGTGGGCAGAAGCTGTAGCATGTGCTGTCTACCTATCCAATCGGTCTCCAACAAGGAGTGTGTGGGGAAAAACTCCGCAAGAAGCATGGAGTGGAAGAAAACCAGGTATTTCTCATCTAAGAGTTTTTGGAAGCATAGCCCATGTACATGTACCAGACGAGAGGAGAACCAAACTCGACGACAAAAGTGAGAAGTTCATCTTCATCGGCTATGACACCAATTCAAAAGGCTATAAGCTGTATAATCCAAACAATGGGAAGACGGTGATCAGTCGAGACGTGATGTTCGATGAAGAAGGAGAATGGGATTTTGGCCCGCATGCAGGTGATCTTCACTTCTTTCCTCAATTTGAAGAAGAGAATGAACAAGGGATGATGGAGCAAGCAAGAGAGGTTCAACAAGAATCCACTACTCCACCTACTTCACCAACATCAACCAATCATGGTAATTCATCAGCATCAGCATTGTCAAGTGGGAGTCTAAATGAAAGAGAAGTACCACGCACAAGAAGTATACGAGATCTTTATGAGGTAACTGAAAGACTTGATAATCCTACACTTTTCTGTCTCTTTGCTGATTGTGAACCAGTCGACTTCCAAGAAGCAGTGCAAGATACTAAGTGGAGGAAAGCAATGGATGAAGAAATTGAAGCAATCCAGAAGAATGATACATGGGAACTCGCTATTCTTCCGAAAGGACACAAAGCAATCGGAGTCAAGTGGGTGTACAAGACAAAGAAAAATGCCAATGGAGAGGTCGAAAGATACAAGGCAAGACTAGTGGCAAAAGGCTATAGTCAAAGAGCCGGAATCGACTATGATGAGGTATTCGCACCCGTTGCTCGGTTGGAAACTATACGATTACTAATTTCTTTGGCAGCTCAAAACAGTTGGAAGATTCAACAAATGGATGTGAAGTCCGCCTTCCTAAATGGAGTCCTTGAAGAAGAAGTCTACATTCAGCAACCGTCAGGCTATGAGATCAAAGGGCATGAAGACAAAGTTCTGAAGCTGAAGAAAGCCCTATATGGGTTAAAACAAGCGCCACGAGCATGGAATAGTCGCATCGACAAGTACTTTCAAGAAAACAACTTCATCAAGTGCCCTCATGAACATGCTCTCTACGTCAAAGTCAAAGATGGAGATATTTTGATTGTGTGCTTATATGTGGATGATCTAATCTTCACCGGGAGTAATCCAAGCATGTTTGAAGAGTTCAAGAGAGTGATGACCAAAGAATTTGAGATGACCGACATCGGGTTGATGGCATATTACCTAGGCATTGAAGTCAAGCAGAACGAAGAAGGAATTTTCATCTCCCAAGAAAGCTACACAAAGGAGATACTGAAAAAGTTCAAAATGGACGACTGCAAGCCCGTGAGCACGCCAATGGAGTGCGGAGTCAAACTAACCAAGTATGACAAAGGAGAAAGCGTAGATCCAACATTTTTCAAGAGTCTAGTTGGAAGCTTGCGCTACTTGACTTGCACAAGACCAGATATTCTCTATGCTGTCGGATTAATCAGTCGCCACATGGAGAATCCCACAACAACACATTTGAAAACGGCCAAAAGAATTCTTCGATACCTCAAAAGTACTGTTAACTTTGGCTTGTTTTATTCAAGTTCTGATAACTACAAACTTGTTGGATATAGCGACAGTGATTGGGCAGGAGATTCCGACGATAGAAAAAGCACTACTGGATTTGTGTTCTTCATGGGAGACACTGCATTCACATGGATGTCGAAGAAGCAACCAATTGTCACTCTCTCTACCTGCGAAGCTGAATATGTAGCTGCTACTTCATGTGTCTGCCATGCAATCTGGCTGAGAAACTTGCTGAAAGAATTGAGAATGCGACAAGAAGAGCCAACAAAGATCTACGTCGACAACAAGTCTGCAATAGCTTTAGCAAAGAATCCAGTATTCCATGACAGGAGCAAACACATAGATACCCGTTATCATTTCTTAAGAGAGTGCATTGCAAGAAAGGATGTGCAAGTGGAATACGTGAAGTCTCAAGACCAAGTTGCCGACATATTCACCAAGCCACTCAAACAAGAAGACTTTGTCAGACTAAGAAACTCAATTGGCGTCACAAGACAAGATTAAGGGGGGATGTTGAATTGTAATCTTGTCTTGGCCCAAAGATAATTGATCCGGCCCATACACAAAGAAAGATCCATGCACATGCTAGAGAATTCTATCAAAGTTCAAGTTGGTGGAAGAGTCTAGAAGAATGGTGAGGATTCCACCAACATACAAGATTAGTGTAGATAATTCTAGCTTAGGAAGGTAGTGGAATTATCTAGATATCTCTAGCATGATGTTTTCATGCTTCTCCAAGGTTCCATCCATGCCTATAAAAGGAGAAGGCATCCACACCATTTGTAACAACCAAGAGAGCAAGTAGTAAGAAGTGAGAGTGTCAAGTAAGAAGTAAGAAGAAGCAACAAAGCTTCTAAGAGTGCTTGAGTGTTTCCTTTTGTACTAAGTTTGTGAGTGAATAAAAACCTTGTGTAATACTTTGAGAATTCTTTCTTTCTCTTGCCTATCAATTCCGCTGCGTTACATTTTTCTTTGTGAGATAAACCTCTCCAAGTAGTGAAGCATTTTTAAACCCCAACAGTGCCTTCTCCCGCACCCTCCTTTCATTTGGTTAGATTCAGTCTCTTCTGTAGCTATCACGCCTAACAAGTTATATTTCTTGAGTGTAGTTATTTTAGTCTTCGGTTTTTAAGATATGTGCATGAACTGAATAAGTCCATCAAACCTATATTCCCTTGGACTAGTTGAAAAAACACATTCTGCATGCAACTATAAACTGCTTCTAGTGGTCTATTGTACTCCTTCACACTTTTTCGCTATCACTTTGTTCGGAATATGAGAATTGCTATTCTGATCTGCCTGTTCATCATTTCTTTTTCTGTTTCTTGCATTACAGTGAACTGATTATCCATGGCTTCAATTCATTCAAGCAACGAGGACATCGAAGCCAAAGAATTGGACACCAGAAGCGTATCATCTTCGCGCAATCATTCGCAGGGTGCACCATACATTCACAAAGTGGGAGTTCCTCCAAAGCAGAACCTTTTCAAGGAATTCTCGAACACTGTGAAAGAAACCTTCTTTTCAGATGATCCTCTACGGCCCTTCAAGCACCAACCTAAGTCGCGAAAGTTCATCCTTGGCGTGCAGGCTATTTTCCCCATATTCGAATGGGGGAGAGGCTATAATCTATTGAAGTTCCGGGGTGATCTAATTGCTGGACTGACTATTGCTAGTCTCTGCATTCCTCAGGTAAATTGGCAGCTTAATCTATTGAAAATCAGCTTATGTCATTTTTCCGGTTCCATAGTTCTAATGATTTTCTCAACTGGAAAATCAGGACATTGGATATGCAAAACTTGCATACTTGGCTCCCCAGTATGGATTGTGTAAGTATATCTATGCTACTCAAGAACACACCTTTATTGTTACCTGATTTCCTTGGATGTTGTTCTGAGACTTCTCTTTTGTTTTTCAAAACCTTTACAGACTCGAGCTTTGTTCCACCTTTGATCTATGCAATCATGGGCAGCTCAAGAGATATTGCCATCGGACCAGTGGCTGTGGTGTCTCTCCTGCTGGGTACACTTCTTCAGAATGAGATTGACCCCGTTAAGAACCCAGATGATTACCGGCGCCTGGCCTTTACGGCTACCTTCTTTGCAGGCATCACCCAAGCCACCCTTGGGATTTTGAGGTAATTGCTTTAGCTTTATTTTACATCTTACATTTTTTTTTTTTACCTTAATGAAGGCCTCTTAGCTTTTGATTCTCAGTCGTAATACTATCCTGGTTTTGTTTTTGTTATCAGGATGGGGTTCTTGATTGATTTCTTATCTCATGCTGCCATTGTTGGGTTTATGGGTGGAGCTGCCATCACAATTGCTCTCCAACAGCTTAAGGGTTTTCTCGGAATACAAAAGTTCACAAAGAAAACTGATATTGTTTCTGTAATGCAATCTGTATTTCACTCGGCTCATCATGGGGTAAGCTTTATCTAGGGTTAAAATCCGAATCATCTTTTTTCTTTGACTAACTGAAACATCAAGTTACTGATCCCCATATTACACAATTTTGCAGTGGAACTGGCAGACAATAGTTATCGGAGTATCATTTTTATCGTTCCTCTTGCTTGCCAAATATATTGTAAGAATCCCCAAACTTTGCTGCTACTCACCTAATACAATTCAAGCTTGTTAGTTCTTGTCTGATTTTCACAAGTTCTCGGGAGCAGGGAAAGAAGAAGAAGAATCTCTTCTGGGTTCCAGCAATCGCCCCGCTAATATCTGTTATCCTGTCCACATTTTTTGTGTACATAACTCATGCAGAAAAGGATGGGGTTGCAATTGTAAGTCCCGTGTGTTATAAATAGTACTTCAGAAGAATGTTAATTTCAGTTGCAAGAAGCAGTACTTACGGTTTCTCCATGTATGTAGGTGAATCATATCGAAAAAGGAATCAATCCTCCATCTGTGAATGAAATATTTTTTACTGGTGACTATCTTGCGAAGGGTTTCAAGATTGGGGTTGTAGCTGGAATGGTAGCATTGACGGTGAGCATCTCAGAGCTCATTTCCTCTAACCAAGAAGAAAATTTGATATCATTTCTTGTATCTTTTTCTTATTGGTGTGAATTATCAGGAAGCTATAGCAATTGGAAGAACTTTTGCTTCCATGAAGGACTACCAGTTAGACGGAAACAAAGAAATGGTGGCTCTAGGAACCATGAATATTGTCGGTTCAATGACTTCCTGCTATGTCGCGACAGGTGAGAAAGAAAGTACCATTTAAATTATGAATTACAGACTAATAGTTGCGAATGCATATTTGTGCATGATAAGGGTTCAGGAGCTGTAGTCTATTGGTTTAGGCTTCTAGCAGGCGCAGACCATGTTTTCAATGCAAAAATTTGACTAGTAAAACCGTTGAAGATGAATTATAGTTAATGCATAACAAATTCTCAAAATAATACAAATCTAGCAAACGTAGTTAGTTGATACTCTAAGGTTAAGCAATAAGCATACTTAAAACCCTTGAACCTTGTATCTAGAGGGATGCGTGAATAAGGACATGGAACTGATTGAACGCTCTTATACTTGCAGGTTCCTTCTCACGCTCGGCAGTGAATTACTTTGCCGGATGCCAAACTGCAGTCTCTAATATTGTCATGTCCGTTGTTGTTTTCCTAACCTTGCAATTCATTACACCTCTTTTTAAGTACACCCCGAATGCCATTCTTGCTGCCATCATTATATCCGCTGTGATCAACCTAGTCGACTTCCAAGCAGCAATCCTTATATGGAAGATTGACAAATTCGACTTTGTCGCTTGCATGGGAGCCTTCTTTGGTGTTATCTTTGCATCTGTTGAGATCGGCCTCTTAATTGCGGTACATATCTTTATTGTTAACTGCCTTGTATTCGAAAACTATCTTATAGAGATCAGCAATCTAAATTAACATTTGTTTCTATCCAGGTCTCAATATCCTTTGCTAAAATCCTCTTACAAGTTACCAGACCACGGACTGCAATACTCGGGAAGATTCCAAGGACAAATGTATACAGAAACATCCAGCAGTATCCAGAAGCAACTAAGGTTCCAGGGGTTATGATTGTGAGAATTGACTCAGCAGTTTACTTCTCCAACTCCAATTACATTAAGGAGAGGTACATATAGTCTCTCGTATATGCTCAGTTCACTTAAATCTTCGTGGTAATTCTTAAAGCTGCAATGAAAAAGGGGTAACCTAGGACTAAAAAATCTATAAAAAGAGAACTTGTGGTTGCCTTACATTGGCTGTAAAACTTTGGTTTAACTGCCAAACTAAGCTGTTTCTTTCTACTTATTAAAGCTTTCGTACTTGAAATGGGCAGCATAGGCTATATAAGTCACATGTTAGTTCTAGTAGTTTATATGCCCTATCATGGAAAGAACCTAGAAATAGGTTGATTTTCATGTTTCACAATTTTCCTAGTCATACTATCTGTAGTTTTTGCGGTCCTCAATTTCAACTTCCTAGCAGGATATTAAGATGGTTGGTAGACGAAGAAGAACAGTTGAAAGAAGCCTACCTACCAAGCATTCAGTTTTTGATCGTTGAAATGTCACGTAAGCAGTTTTCTAATCTTTAAAACCAAATGCTGATACGCTGATTCATTACTCCCGGTTTATCTAAACTCATTTCTCATGGTGTCTTGTGTTCGTTGCAGCCGTGACTGACATTGACACCAGTGGTATTCATGCTTTGGAAGAGTTGCATAGGAGTCTCCAAAAGAGAGATATTCAGGTAAATTATATGCATGCGAAATCATCCTGTCATTTTCTACTTCAGTGAACAAAAATTACACTGACATTCTATGTGATATGAACTTGTTCAAGTTGTCTTATCCCCAATCTTGTTGTGCAGCTTGTTCTTGCGAACCCCGGACCGGTGGTGATTGATAAGATTCACGCATCCCACGTTTCAACTTTGATAGGCGAAGACAGAATCTTTCTCACGGTGGCTGATGCCGTCTCATCCTGTTCTCTGAAATTGGTGGAAGAAGCTTAGTGTAAATGGAATGTGATTATTGTTTGAGAGAGTAATCACAAACAAATTATTGAAATGGAGAGAGGCTTACCAGGTTCTTCAGTTGAAAAGTGGATGGCCGGGAAGCAAACGTGAAAGTGGTAAAAGCTGAAGTGTTTGAGTCCAATGCAAGTAAAAAGTAAAAAAGATATGTAACAACATAAAGAGGTGCAAATTGGTAAATGGGTGTTCAAATTACAGGAAAAATGTGTGTAGAATGAGAATCGAACTATTGGTTTTCTTTCTACATATAGATTTGTATGCTTTTGGATCTGTATGTGCAAGTTTGGTATTCCACTTTTATTTATCAGTATATAAGAGTTTTTGAGTTTGAGGGCATGGATCTTTCTATTTCCTATTGCAACAAACACCAATGTTTTAGTATTAACGACGTGGGTGGAATGCTTATGATTGTTTGAGATTCAACTCTATATCGCTTTGATTAATAAATCCTTTTCAAAAAAGAAAAGAGTCGCAGTAATTCTGTATAATGGTCAAACAAAAGGGTGGTGTAATTAGCACTCCAAAAAAATCATTGTGCACTATTTATAAGTGTATTTTTCTTTCTAAATATAAAAAGTGCGGAGTGCATAATAATTTTTATTGAGTGTAAATAATATCACCCTTCAACAAATATAAACCATCTATTAGAACAGTACACAATATGTGATGTAACCTTGCTAGAAGCAATAAGACTATGGATTTAGGAATCATTTGGTACGTAAAGAGATTGGATTGGAATAAATAGCTGTTTAACATATTGAAGGTAGAAGAGAATAATTTTTCATTTTGAGGAGGATTAAAAGGAATTAGACATAAAGGAAATTTCTCCATTCTAAACCTATCATTTTGGGGATAATTGGATTGGAATGGATAAGTTTTCTTTCTTAAGTAATCTATCACTTACATCCACGTTGGTCACACTTTTTTCATCTCTTCCTTCAAAATAGCGTTTTATCCGTTCCAATCCGATCTTGCAATAGTACTCATGGCCTAAAGACAGTCTTACAGAAGCCCACAATGAAACGGCAATCCCAACTCAGTCCCCATATCAATACTTGGAGCCAATAAACTGCCAGAGATTTTATGTTTGGAGATCAAGGTACTCAAGAATGAAAAACGTCTCATTAGATAGGTAGGTCTTGCTATAACTTACAGGAAAGTTAAAAAAACCAACCTCGTAGAGGGCTTTGCTACCCAAGCTAGAGGAAGGCATACTCTATATGAAATAGAGCAATATAAATATCAAAAACAATATACGCAACGTCTTTTATGGTAAGAATATATAGACCCATGATTAGATGGCTCGAATAAACTTTTTGAAATGACAATAACACCACCTTAAAAAGTTAGTATGAAACTTGGCCCAAGTTATTGGTAGAAAAGCGTAAATCTGTATATTAGTTTATGTATGTGGTACAGTCACAGAGGGCTTGGGGGTTGGGTACATCGACATCAAGAAATACAGTAGTATATATAGTGTAGTGCAAGATATACGTAGCAATATTCCATTGTTTGATAGTTAGTGTTCAGGGTGGATCTATCTGAAACCTAAATCATATCTAATCTCAAAATACTTCAGTCTAGTGTCACCTGAACCCTTAATCAGCCAATGGGCAAGGACTTGAAGGTTTCAGATAATTTGTTAGGTGGCCAGACAATGAATAACATAAAACTCGAATGATATAAAAAAAAGGTAAAGAAAACATTACATAATCTTCATTGTCCAACTTTATGTTTTATGAAAAATATATTTAAGAGTATGCATATATAGGCTAGTGCTGAAGTGGATTGATCTAACCCATACATACCTTACATGTCAAATTCACACTAAATTTGAAGTCTATAAAATGATTTGCAATTAAACTAAACAAATTGGCTTACCTGCAGAGTCTTTTTTTTTTTTGTCCAAATTTTGCGAAAATCTGCTTGCAGGCCATGGATATTATTTCTTCTCATGTTTGTAGAAAGCTGGCTAACTAGTTACTTGTTCTCTCATCCTATTTAACGAATAAGTTTTGATGAAATTAGAAATTGGATATTCTGATGAGAGAAAATAACAAGATATGGAAGAAGAGAATACTAGTGTGGGATGAGAGAGAGAGAGAGAGGTAGCAGTAGTAGTAGGGGAAGAGGAGCAGGAGGAGATTTTGAGGAATAAGAGAGGAAGAATTACGCATAGGTCCAGTTTTAAGTGGTGGACTGAAAAAGCAGCAAGCAGGTAAATTAAGTGGAGAGTGGGATCCTCATCTGAAACCCCAGCACCAAAAAGTAGCGATAATTCTAATAAAGTATGCACAACTAGAAAAAGGTTGATCATTTTGCATAAGGGATAAGATTGGTTTTATAAGAATCTGAATCCATAGGGTCTCTATCCTCTCACATTGAAAATTTCCCATATTTCCTCTTCAAGTTCTTAATTGTGTCATTGATTCCATTAACTAAGCTTATAATTTAAAATACAATATTTATTGAGGCACGTGAGATTCGAACACAAGATCTCGATTGAGGAGTAAGTAGTCTTTATCACGTGAATTAGAAAAAACGTCTTGCATATATAACAATGATACATTTTCAGTATCATAAACCATATTATATGCAGAACGATGACTCATATGCAGTTTGGAAGGAAGTGACAGTGACTGCTTTTTAAAGATGTTTAAGCAGAAGGAAGCAAGTGGATTTGGTTTTACTTTGTTGGCATTTGATGAATGTGGACGCAAAGGAAGCCACATGCATTGAGTATGCATATTCAAATTATGACAAAAGTCTAGGGATATAAAGTAATAGGGTTTTGGCAGCACAAGATGCTATTCTTTTTTTTTTTTTTTCTTCTTCTTTTTCTCTTTCTTTACAAGAAACGATTCTCTCAGGTGATCAGGTGGTATTTTAGGCACAAATAAACCTTGCTTATATGGAGTTATATGGACTCATTATTCATTTCAGTGCTCAGTTATATGCTGCTTTACATTTGTTGGATTTTTGGATAAATTAAGGTCCCAATTCCACTACGAATTCTAACATTCAACCCGTCAGACTGTAGTCATAGGGCATGAATTATACACATGGTGCAAACTCGGCTATTATTACTTCTCTGGTTGTATTCGAAGCAACTTTTTAGCTGGAAAGCTTCCGATAAACCTGAGCCAAGTTTGTTGATTTGCGAGCAATGAGCTCATGAGAGCAATGGCATTTGCCAGCTTGTAAGGTACAAACCAACCATGTTGTCGCATGAAAGGAACATATTGACTACTTCAGGAATGACAAAAAGAACTTTCTAAATGAGCTAAGGAGTTTGTGGAGTTTCATGAACTTTGTTTGACTCTTAAATTCATATGTATTCAATATATACTTTTAAAGACTTAATGAAAGTCACTCTGTATCGAATAAAGACTTTTTAGGGCTTTTTATAAAGCCAAAAAAAAAATCTGGTGGTATTTGTTTTTCAAACAAAAATCTAGGTGTATTCAAAATTTTATTTGTTTTGAAGGACTTTAAAAGGTCATGGATTTTGTTGGACTTTGAGTGCTTTTATGGTAAGTTTATTGTTATAATCCAACCTCTCCCCTTAATATTTTGATGGATTTTACACAGGTTCATGTCAAAGTACTTGTCAGCACAAGTGCTTCATAGAAAATCAATCCCGCTGTAAATTGAAATCTATCTTTTCTTCCAACATGTCATACTTCTCAGCTATTTTGTTGCTAAACCACAAACTATGTAAAACAACATTTGGCAAATCCACCGCAGCACAAAAGACCCTACGGGAAAACCCCAAATATGAGTTAATGAGCTATATCTAACATGGCAAAAATAAGTAACGTATTAAGACACTACGAATATCACCTTACACATGTAGTAGAATCTAAGTATCTACAAACTTAGTAAGAAGACAACATGTCAAACAAAATCGATAATTTCATTCAGCAAAAAGAAAAACCAAGCCCTGAAACAAAATAATGCGTTCAACATATATAGCGGCAATATCCTACTCTCCTTCACTCAACCATGAATAGGTGACCTCCCAGAAGATGTCCCCAAATCCAACGAGTTCACCCTCTACCTCCAGAGCCAGACTCGTTGGCACGTCACTTTGATCAACGTGCATCACAACTTTAACCCGGCACATAGCACTATAGCATAAAACCTTGAAATTAGTTGGACCAAAACGCTGATGTCCCCAAAAATCTACTTTAAGCTGAACAACTCATTAAGCAGAATGCAAAAAACCAAATGATACATACGGCAAAGTCAAATTCACTTTTCACAGTTAAAAGACCTCTATTTGATTTGGTCATAGAATGGCATGACATTGGAGAATACCATGCCCTCTTAGACACAACCCAGGAACGTGGTTCAACATCAATGGCCTAGGGCGGGCTCATGTTAAGTAATAGAAATATTAGGCATAAAAAACCTCTTCCCACGTATTAATCCAGGATTCAACTGGAGGAACGAAAACTACAGTTTATTGTAATACTCTCTACACTGTAAAATCTAATTCCTAAACTGGATTGGGTTCAAACGAAGCTCATGTTGCCTTAGGGTACCCACCTTTTTTTTATTTTTAAAATTTTTATTTTATTTTTAATACATTGATATTTTTACACTAATGAGTAGACTAATTTGGTATCGAATTCGCCATCTACGAGATTCAAATTTAAGACCTCTCACTTCTAAGTGAAGAGAAATATCACCATATCGTAGTACTGACTGGCAAAGTTCTATACAACCAGACCTTTGGATACCCACATTAAAACAAAGAATTCTCATTTTATTTTTCACGTTGGCAAGCTCTATACAATATGCACAAATCACACCTCAACCATACGTTGGAATTTATATATTATAATATTAATAATTATAATATTTAATTCAATATTTGGATGAAAAATGCTTTAATCATTTGTATCAAACCATATTTGTTATTAAGTGGGTGCCATCTTATACAAAGTGGCGCCACATTGAGCATGGACCTTTTAAATGGTGCCATCTAAAAGATGTATGTATGTATCTCTTCATCAATCAATGTATTCAATTTTATTTAACCTCATGAAACCATTGGCATTAATGATACAAAAATTAGAGTTAACTTTTACTCTTGAGAAATATGGTTTTCCCACTCTATGTTTCTCATTCTTTGTTTGTCGAATTCCGAGTCGTATTTTGAGAGTACGGAATATATAAAGTTCGTTAGAGTTCGAAGATTGAAGTGTTTCGACTTCAAATTATAGATTTTTGAATCCTGGGAAAAGGACGCCTACCGAACTACAGGCACAAGAGTAGAAACGAAATTCTGTTATTAGGACATTACATTTGTGCAAGCCTTAATCTCCAAGTTTGTCAGTCTTTCTTACTTTCTTTCTAGTTGTTTATATTAATCTTGCATACTATTGATGTTGTGATTTTCTTTATGATTATTATCATTGAAATTCTTTTACTATTTTCATATTTTCTAATATTGCTCCAACAATCTAAAGACAAAAATTTATTTCATCATGGAACAATTAGAAAATATGAGAAATTCCCATAAAACTACAACTTTAAACATTGGCAACTAAAGATATTGCATTTTACGTTGAGCCTAGCCCTATTCTTGAAGAAAAGCATCAGTGCATATCATTGATGCAACCAAGAATGAATCTTTTAAATATCGATGGAAAGATTAATCAAGATTAATCAGGGGTTAGATGATGTGTTGTAGGTTGTATATAGTATACAAAACAATACTAGATTTTTGGGAATTATTGATGATGATGATTAAGAAAGAACATTATTTATCTAATATATATATATATAGGGAATTGTTATTAGCACTCCAAAAATCACAAATGTATTTTTCTTTCTAATTATAGAAAGTTTGGAGTGCCAAATAAGATTTTTAGAATGCTAATAACAATTATCTATATATATACATATACATATACATATACATACACATACACATATACATATACACATATACATAAACATACACATACACATATACATATACATACATACATACATACATACATATGTATTAAAATTAGTCTCTAACTGCTTACAAATTAATGTCAGCTTGAATTTAACTTCTTCTGGCATTCTGGGCATATCACCTAATTGGCAATGTTTAAATGTTTGAGGCCTGGTAAAATTCCTTTGCATGTTGCCTAAATGGCAGTGTTGTTTTCAATTATGTGAATTCTTTTTTGATCAAGTTAATTATGTAAGTTCCATGATACAAATTTCGAGCCTGCTATTACACTATATGCATGTTTATATTAAACTGCTTCCTATATAGAAAGGATGGAGATTCTAGTTTCCAGAAAGACCGGTGATAATAATTTTTATCATGTGGTTGCTGCAATTATTATGATGGTCCGTTTAAAGTTTATATTCAGTGTGGTTAATTGCTGCAATTTTTATAATGTGTTTGCTGCAATTTTCATCATGTGTCTACTTTAAATGAAGAAAGGTGTCGGTTCAGGCCAAGTGAACACCAAATGGTGATTGGATCCATATCAGTTCGTGAAAGAGTTCCTTTTACAGAAAGGAGATGTGCCAATTTACATAAGTTTGTTCAATGTTCTAAAAGACGCTAGTCGCTAGTCGGGCGGCGGGCTAGAGCCTAACGCTTAGGCGGGGGCCTAGATGGGTTAGGTAGAGCCTAGGCGGGGGCCTAGGCGGGCTAGGCAGAGGTTAGGCGGATTTAGTTAAACTTATTACATATCATATAAAATTAATTAACTCTACTCTATAATATATAAATAAACATTGAATAAAATGTTATTTTAAAAAAGAATATCTATAGGTAAGTATATATGCAAAATTTTAAACACTTTATGTTAGATTTATATATTTTTAAGCCCATAAGTTTTGTTGGGCCTTTTATTCTCGTTAACAAAATAAAAGGTTGGGCTTTAATCCTTGTTTTTGTCGGTTTGCACATGCTTAATAAAAAACCCTAACTAAAATCTAAAGTGTGCTAAAGGTGCTAAAAGTCTAAACCATTGCCGCCGTCAGTCATTCCCATTCCTACAATTGTAGATCCAGTTCCGTACCTCTTCTTCCTCTTTAGACTTCTCCAACCAATCCCACATCGCCTTCCTTGCTTTTTCTTCCTCTTCAGATTTCTCCAACCATTGTTGACATATTCATTTGCAATTTGTAGATCAATTTTGTTTGCACATCGAGAGGGAGATGGTGAGACTCGGGAAGACAAATCGGGTCTCATGACATATGTTCTTTCTTAGGCCGCCAAATTGCCCAACGTCCGATCAGACCACCTAGCAGTCGTCTAGACCGCCTAGACAGCCATCTTATGCCACCTAATAACCTTGCCAATTTTAGAAACAATTTCAGGTTAATCGTGACATAGCACTGTTGCCTAACGCCTAGGCGGCCACCTAAACAATTTTTTAAAACAATGAGTTTGTCATTTGAAATAATCCAAATTAATGCTTTTGGATTTTTCTAATAAAGGGAATGTAATGGTTTGTTTGATTCTAATCATACATCCACATGAAGGTTTTCTTTATGAAGAAATATATTAAATGTGTTAAGCAATTTGTGAGAAGTGAACTCATGTGAATTTTCCTCATCTTTCCAAGAAGCCATGATTGGGACTTTTGGAAGGTGCGAATTTCTCAAAGGATATGAAAAGATGCAATTAGTTGCATTATTACACTACTACAAAATCATTTATTAGTGTTGCTATGATAATAGACAAAAAACATATATTACTGTCGGATATTAAGCAAAATCTGACGGAAAATGGATGCAGTGGCGGATATAACAAGCGACAGATTTGCCAGTGTCAGGAAATGAATTTTCCAACAGAAAATACTCTAAAACTGACAAAAATCGTGTCAGATATAACCGACAATAAATATTAAACTATTGTTGGATATTATCAATTAATGTCGTTCTTGATCGCCAAAAAATTAAAAATACCGTCGGATTCACATCATCTTCCTGTCGGTCCTAACAGACAGAAAAAAAAAAAAAAAAATTAAAATCTACTATTTTCCGTCCGTCTCAACCGACAGAAAAATATTAATAATTAAAAAAAATACAAATCTTTCTGTTTGTTTTTTTTTTTTTTTTTTTTTTTTTTTTTTTTTTTTTTGTGATTTTACAGAATGAATTAAAAAAAAAAAAAATTTAATGAGTGAATAAACTAAACAAAGCTCGTAACAAACATAATATGCATTCAAAGATAAATTAACCTACAGTAATGTCTTTTGAATCCGCCATAACACATAAAGTAAACATTAAATATAAATTAACCTACAATATGGTCATCTGAATCCACCATAATACATAACTAAACAAAAAAAACATTTGTACGATGTTGATAAGGTGTCAGACATATCCGTAAGGAAAACCAACAAACTATTTAATAAAACTCGAGCCTTCTGCCAAACCTCCTTGTGCTCCAGGGCCTTCTGTAGATCCTCCATGTGATCCAAAGCCTTCTACCAATCCTTCATGTGCTCCCAAATACCTCAGCACATCCCCATCAAAACTACTCGACATCAATCCGGAAAACAAACCCGGGGATAATCCACCATTGAAAATACTTTGAGAAATATGTGAATCACCGGGAGAAGCCATCTGAGGTCAATATACTGACATTGGATACTGCGGTTGAAAAGGCATATGCTGCATGGGATATGCAGGTGCAGGTGGCTGACTGGGGGCCAAATGCTGTGATGCCTGATGGCTGAGTGGTGGCCGTTGCAGATGTTGTGGAATAAGCAACATCAATATTTGATGTTGCTGCATCATGAACTACTGGTTCATTGTCTACTGCTACTGGTTTACCTGCTCTGCGAGGTCTTTGATTTCTTAAGCTCAGCCGTTACTGTCGCCAACTTTCTGGAGGCTTCTTCCTCCCTCCTCTTCAATTCGTTGTTCTCAGGTACCACCTTGGCCAATGCAGCCCTGGATGATTTCCTGGAAGACCTAGCACCTAAAAAGATTGCATATGACACCATCTCTAGTATCACCCCATGACCATAACCTCAAACCCTATTTCTAGTCTCAGAACCTATCTGCTCAACATAAATATGTGTTCTAACCTTAGAGGTGTCATCTTCTCCAGACTCGACAATTGACTGAATTTGACTCTACATATATGTCTTGCAATATAATATTTAAACAAAATAATAAAAGATTATTAAGAGTTGAAATATAGAAAAATAAATAAGATTCATAAAAACAGATTCATCAATCAGGTTCATAAAAACATAATGATAAACAAAGGTTCATAAAAACATAGATTCTGTGTTTAAATAATGTGTTCTAACAAATGCAATATTATTGTTTAAATAATGTGTTAGATCACAGATTCATCAATCCAAATAGAAAGATAAATAAGAATTAATTACAAATAGTCATAATCTGAATAGAGTTATAAATCATTTACCCCTCTCTGTTGTGACAATTCATCAATCCAAGAGTCATCTTTCTGGGTATGGGTAGCTCGAAAAAAAGAGATAGGATCCGGCTCCTTACCATGCTTGTTCTTCTTTAAATATGTTAAAAGAGAACAACAAATACATATTACCCCCAGATTATAAATACAAAAATAAAAAACACTACATATATTACAAATTAGCAAAACATACCAATTCCTCGTGAACTCGAGCAAACGTTTTTGAACTAGTTGTATGGTTCATCATTTTTAACTCCCGATTATACTTGTTTTTCTCTGCCACCTCCTGAAAAGTTAAAAAAAAATTTATAAGACAAACATACTTCAATACCAAATGTCAAATCATTAATTTTTTTCCTTTGTTTTAGGATTATCCCAATACGCTAACATCTCGGCCCACTGACCACCATCCACACCAGGGGGAGGTTCTGAGCGCTTATGCTCTTGTCTTTTGGTGTAATACTTTTAAGCAATTACAGTATTCCTTGTATGCATGATCCGCAACATGGAGAGTTATGTTATGAATCAATGGCATTTTGTCATAGTCTTCATCAAGAAAAATGATATTCTCCTATTTTCATAAAAACAAACTTGTTAGTACAGATCCGAAATATAGTCTTGAAATATAGAAGTACAAAACGAAAATATATACTTTAATTCTTTCCCACAAAACTTCCATATCATTTTTGGGAACCAAGCACCAATCCCTTTTCAATGGAATATGTCTTGGATCCTTAACCTTCGAGGCTATCAATTTCGAAAATTCAATAGCATTTTCACTAACACATTTCCTTGTCGAATCAAATAGACAAAGTTGTTTTCCTTTCGTCTTTGGAATAGTAGCTCCGCAGGTCCTACGTTCATTTTGTTCCTCCATAGAAATGGCTGGAAGTGAAAATAGAAAAGGGAAGAGGAGTAAAAATGGGTAGAAGAAGAGGAGTAAAAATGGGTAGAAGTGAGAATGGGAAGGAAAAGAACGACTGAAGTGAAAATGGGAAAGAGAAGCTGAAGTGAAAATGGGAAGTAGTTGATGGTAATAAATGTTGTCAGTTATATCCGACAAGAATTAAACTAAAATCGCCAGGAAATTAAAATCTGATAGAGCTTTTATGTTTTTGTCAGTACAGTGTATTTATGTATGTCAGAACGGTGCATTTATAGATGTCAGAATAGTGTCGGTTATATCCGACAACCCGTCTATTTAATATGCATGTCAGGTTTGTGTCGGTTATAACCGACAAAAATATCCAAAAACCGCCACAAAATTTTCCTCCGTCGGTTTTTGTACACCTTTAATTTTTTTGAATCAAAGTTGCGAGAAATATCCTGCCCAAAATTTTGTTCTGTTTGTGTCGGATATATCTGACAGGGCCATGAGTGAAAAAAAAAAGAAAATTTAAACCATGTGTTTTTAAATAACATTTTAAATTTTACCACACAAACTAAAATATTTTAAATAAAAGTCACCACACAATTTGAAATATAGTCTAATTAATACTTAAAAAGCATAAAGTTAATAATAAAACTATTCCATTTCATCTTCTGTTAGGTCATCGTCAGCATTGACAAAATCAAGGAACTGGGTAGGCAACGGTAATACTTTGTGAAAAGGAGTCTCTTCCACGCCAACCCTGTATGCAAATTTTCATTGTCAAGTACACGATCATCTAAATCAGGTATGGCATAATCATCAAGTGCATCATTATCCTCCAATACGTCAAACAAATCTCTCGGTTACGTTCGAACAACAACATGCCAATCTTTTTCAATTGTGTCCTCCACATAAAATGCTTGTAATGCTTGTGAAGCTAATATGAAAGGATCCTCTTTAAATCCCAATCGATTGAAGTTTACTAAAGTAAATCTATATTGATCGGTTTTCATACCTCTTGGACTTTCACTATTAACCCATTTGCACTTAAACAACATCACAGTTCGACCCCTGTCTCCTGCTTCGGTAGGGCCACAATATCTAACCTCAAACATGTCTATGACTTTGCCATAACAATTCACTTGCCGAATTGCACTAGAGACATTTGCAGGTACAAAGACATCACAATTTTGATTCTTATGCTTATCGTCCACATATTTTGTACGAAATCTGAACCCATGAATAATGTGACTTTTATATTTCGTCACAACCCTACTAGGATAATTGGCTAGCCAATGCAAGTCTTCAAATATCAAGATGTCATTAACATGACATCTTGAATCAATCTGTAATAAGTAAAAGGATAAAGGTTGACACGACAAATATAAACACGTCATAATTAAAATGTAAAAAAAAAAAAAGAAGTAATAATGTGATTGCTATATTAACTCACATGTTGCTTGAACCATTCTGGAAATTCCTTCTTGCTTAGCTCCTTGATTTGTCACACAATCAGCCTTGCTCGACGATGTTGATTTTTCAAGAATTCCTCATGTTGCCTAGCCAATCAGGTCCAAATATGCTTAACTAATTTTTCAAAGTAAAGAAAATTGATAAAACATTAAGACGTAAGCCTAGATGTTCTTACCTTCTAAATGGGTTGACCTCATCACAATTATTTAGAATGTACCTGTGGCACTGATCAAGAACATTTAACTTGAGCTCCATATTTTCTCTTGAACCCATATAACATACTTTAGAGTCAAAAATTGATAACCCACCAGATACTCCACGTCCAATACCATCCTCATTTCGACCTCTACAAGTGTGACGAGACTCAACATCTCTAAGATAAATTGAACAAAAGGACAAGCACTCATCCACTAAATATGCTTCAACAATAGAACCTTCATGATGACCTTTATCACGAACATAGCGCTTTAGTGTTTGTAAATACCTATAATTATAATACAAAACACAAATTATTATAATTACTAATAAAAATTATCATTATAAATTAACAAATTTTAAAAAGATTTGTTAATTACCGTTAAATTTTATACATCCATCTATATTGAATATGCCCTGCAATAGTTGCTTTATTTGCCAAGTGAACTGGGAGGTGCATCATTACATCAAAAAATGCAGGTGGGAATATCTTTTCCAATTGACAGAATGTCAAGGCATTCTTGAATTCAATTGCTTGAAACCTTCATCGGACTCCTTCTTGCTACACAATTGTCTGAAAATTGCACTCAACTCTAAAAATATCATAGTAATAGATTTAGGCAAAATCGCATGTATTGCAAGTGGGAGTAACTGCTACATTAAAACATGGCAATCGTGGCAAATTTGATGAATATCCATCGGGAACCCGAATAGTAGACAACACTTCACAAAATGCAGTTTTTTCTTTTTTTTTCAACGTGAACACTGATGGAGGCCGAAATGTTCTATTGCTTTCCCTACGTGGATGTTGTCCATGTCTTATGTTTAAGATTTCAAGATCTGCACGTGCAGCCAATCCATCCTTAGACTTTTTATCTATATCTAACAATGTTCTCACTATATTGTCACATATATTTTTTTCAATATGCATAACATCAAGATTGTGTCTAATCAACCGATTCCTCGAATAAGGTAATTCATAAAAAATAGATTTCTTCTTCCACTAACTCTTACTACTTGTACTACTCTCAGTTCGTTTTCTGCGTTGCCCAACCGAAACATATTTCTTTGGTTTTCCAAGAGTAAATCTCAAAGTACAAAGTTCTTCAAGACATTGTAAACCAGTCCACTGCTTAGGTGCACTACGATGCTCTCCCCGACCATTAAAAGATGTGGTTTGCCTTCGAAACCTATGACCAACAGGAAGAAAGCGTTAATGCCCCAAATAGCAAATCTTACGACTCGTCGGTAAGTAAATAAATTCTTTACCATGCATGAAATGTGGACATGCTTTATATCCATGTGTACTCTATCCTGATAACATTCCATAAGCCGGAAGATCACTTATAGTCCATAAGACGATAGGCTTCATCGTAAAAGTTTGGTTGGAATACGCATCATAAGTAGGAGTGCCCACCTCCCACAACTCATTCAACTCATCAATCAATGGATGCATGTACACATCAATCTCTTTACCGGGATTGCGCGGTCCTGGTATTAACAGAGAAAACAAATTCGGTTACTTCATACACAACCAGGGCGGTAAATTATAAACTGAAAGCACCACAGGCCATGTGCTACGGTCTTGCCTCATTTTTCCAAAAGGATTAAATCCATCACTGGCCAACCCTAATCGGACATTTCAAATTTCTGATCCAAACTTCGTATATAAATTATCCAAATGCTTCCATGCTGGAGAATATAAAGGATGTCTCATAAACCCATCCTTAGGACATTCAGTTACGTGCCACCTTATAGGTTCAGCCATATACTTCGACATATACAACTGCTGCAATCGTGGTTTTAAAGAAAAATACCACATAACCTTAGCTGTGATTTTTTTTTTTCTAGAGCCATCCTCTTCATTGACATTTTTATATCTTGATTCACCACAAACTGAACATTTGGTCAACTCCGCAATGTCTTTCCAATAGATCATGCAATTATTGGGACACGCATCAATGTTCACATACGATAGACCCAAGTTATTTATAAGTTTTTTTGCCTTATAACAAGATTCAGGCAAACAATCTCCATCAGGCAACATTTTTTTAATCAACTTGAGTAACGTGGTGAAGATCTCGTCTGGCATTCTTGCTAAACACTTGATCTGATACAATCTTATAACCGCTTCCAACTTTTTAAATTCCTTACAACCTGGCCACAAATCTTGATATGCCTCTTCAAGCAACTTAAAAAAAGTCTCGATCTTTTCCGGACACCCTTCCCTAGAAAAGGGTTCAGTAGACGACCCAACACCTTCTTCTGTTAATGGTTGGACAATTACATCATTAAGAACATCATGAATACCAGTCAACCGATCTCCTGTTTCAGTAGACAGCCCAACACCTTCTTTTCCAATCCCTATATTTTGCTCTCTAATGAAAGGTTCCCCATAATGTCGCCACGAAGCATTTTTGTAATCTTTATTCATATCATACAATACAAGATGTTCGACAATAGTTTTTCTAACAGAAGTATATTGATTACAACATCTTTTGCAAGGACATCTAAACTTATCAGGGCCAGCACCATTCGCAACTGCTTGATCCAAAAACAAATTAATTCCATCTGTATACACTTCCAAATTTCGCGATATTGTCAACCAACTATTTTCCTTGTTTTACCACTATACGAGAGCAAATATTACGTTGAAACTAAGATGCCTACAATCTTTCAATCCTTATCATGTAGGCATAACCATTAGAAATTTCAATTCCTATCTTTCAACCTCGAACTATCACAATTGCAATTTAATTTCCAACACCTATCACAATAAAACAAATTAAAAAAACAATAAAAGGTTAACAAAAATATGTTTATCTACACTCTTGATTATTTATTAAATTTAAGTTTTGTATATCCTCATAGCAATTAGAGTGAAATATTTAATTAATTAACATAATATATACCTATATTACTAAATATTACCAATTTATGGTATATTAAATATTATCAATTTAACATAAATATTTACAAATAATATTTATCTAAATTTCTTCATAACAATTTAAGTAAATAAAATAAACTTATGGAACACAAATATTCCTAATTTATCTTACTAATTAAATTAAAATCTCTAAATAAATAATCTTGTGTGTTAAACAAACAATTTAAACATCAAGAAGTTCAGCAATAAAACCTGAACTATTGAAGAATTCTGCTGTCGATTTACTCTTTATGTAGATAAAGCCCCTGCAAAATCAAATCAGAAAATAAAAATAAGCCACAAAGTGCTTGATGAAGAAAAAAGAAGAAGATGAAAAGTATGGAAGCAAAAGAAATGATAAACTTACTGTGAGATGAAGAGAAGAAAAAGATGAAGTGCTTGTTGAAGAAAGAAATAGAAGATAAAAAGTAGGGAAACAAAAGAAATGAAAAACTTACTGTGAGATGAAGACAACAAAAAGATTGAAGATGAAGAGAAGAAAAAGGATTAAAGATTGAAGATGAAGATTGAAGATTGAAGATGAAGAAGAGAAAGAAATCTGAATGAACAACAAACTGAAAAGCTTTTGGTGTAAAAATAATAAAATAGTCGATTTATGTCGGTTATAACCGCCAGAATCTATAAAAAATATTTTAAAAAAAGAATTCACAAATACTGGCTGTTATAATAATTTTGTGGCAGTTTAATCCGACACTAAATATCCACTAGTAATTTATGTCGTATATAACTGATAGTAATTTAGTTGTATCTAACACTAACTAAATGATGTGTCGGATATCTTTTATCCGACATAATGGCTTATTAACCGCCACCATCATTCGACACTTAAAGCTAATATTGTAGTAGAGTTAGGTAATTTATGAGCAATCACTCGGTTGTATAATTCATTGGTATAATTTTTGGCATCCAAAGTGATATGGCCAATTAGTCATCTTTGTAGGGATGCAGCCCTTCAGGAACTCTTGATGAAATGTCATGTTGATAAGAATGATGTTCATAAAGTTTTACGAGTTATTTCAGAGAATGAAGTAACTTGACGGGTGAAGTTTTGCCTTGCTTCATGATTTAGTCTTGTTGATGGCACTGGACTTCGAATTCTAGCAACCCAATGAGTTTGTTTTGTCAATGGTTACTCATGGTAAGTGTTAAGGGGTTACGAGGGTACCATAGTTAAGGTTCTTCAAGGACAATACATTATTGTTTAGCTGTTATGTTGTTATTAGTTTTTATTAGGATATAATTGGTTTTCCATTCCATTGTAGCCACTAGGAAGATATCTTATAGTTTGTGTATAAATATAGGTTGTAATCTCTCAAATCTATATATTGAATATACGGTTTCTATAGTAACAAAACTTTTGTGATAACAAAAGAAGATACCATATTCAAATTATATAACTTGAACTCATTTAAGATGAGTTACTTTCGTATTAAAATGATGACAATTGAATTGTGTGGGTCAATAAACCTACATTGAAAGAAATGATTAGAGAAAATTGTGGAAGTATTTAGCAGAATTGAAGTAACACTGATGCTTATTAAGTAAGCATATGAATTTAATGTACATAGCTATTGGGTTGTGTTATTCATAATTTAGAGGATTATTAAGTAAGCATATGAATTGAATGTACATAGCTATTGGGTTGTGTTATTCATAGTTTAGAGGATTATCCATAGTTTAGAATGTACATTCAATTCATAGTTTAGAGGATTATCCTCTACAACATTTTGAATTCAATAATGCTAACTAATTGAATCTTTGACAATGTGAAGACAAAGTACATAGGTGGAAATACTTGCAATGAAATAAGGAAATCCTCAAATGAAAGTACATTACAATCCGGATAGGAAGCATATTTGTCACAACCCGTCCCGGAATTTTTAATTCCGAGGACGTGAAGTTACGAAGATGCCCTTAAACGGGACTAAGGGGCGTAAAGTTGGCATTGGTTTTTACCTGAAGTTCCTAAACTAATGTTAATTGGAATATTCATTAGTTTTAGGGACTTAAATTTAAGACTTAGAACTAGGTTTATATGTTATAACTTGATGATTTGGGGATTGGGTAGGAACCCCACATCCCTCAAATCTCTCCCCCATTTCTGCATCTTGTCTCTCTCTCTCTCTCCTCCCGCACAAATCTCTCATTCTCTCTGTCAGTTCTCTCTCCTTCGAACTCACACGGACCACCCACAAAACCACCCTAAAACTATACCAACGAAGGATCTAAGACCACCATCGTACTCCTGAAGACCACACGAACACGATGGTACCAATTTCAGGTGAGTTTCACTTCGGAAAACATGGATTTCAATTTCACTGTGCGTGTGCACTGTTCATGCACACGTAAAACTTGATGTTTTTGGGATTTTGAAGCTTGTAGGAAGCTTGGTGAGGTCCTAAGGAAGCTCGGAGTGCTTCGTTTGAAGGATTTGGACGTCGGGATCACGAACTGTAAGTTCGGCCGAATTTTCGTATTTTTGGAAAAGTTTGATTCCGTTGTTTTTAGGCCCTAAAACTAGTCCAACGTGGTAGATTATGATTAGGGCTTCATTTTGGTATAAATTACGTGAAAAATGGACGTAGGAACACGGAGAACGACAAGTTCAAAGTTTGGCCGGAGCTTTCGGGGCTTTTTCTGGTGAATACACACCGAGTTAGAGGTCAAGGAAGGTATGGATGTGTTCGTCTCGTCAATACCTTCATTTTGATATATAGTACGTCGAAAATGGTTAAGAAATGAAGAAGTTATGACACTTTGAAATTTACCCAGAAATTCCGGCGAAACACCCACCTCCGGCGAAACCAGTCCGGCGACGCGAGGAAGAAGACGCGCGCGTGGGCAGCGCGTGAACAGGGCTCGTGGACGGCGCGTGAGAGCTCCAAATTGAGTTCTGAAAATTGTCACGTGTTCGTGACGTCGTGTAGATCACCGTGGTATATTCATACACCCAAATTGAGCAACGTATGAGAAAGTTATGGACGAATGTTTGTGTATGTGCGTTTAATTGATGATTTTATAATTATTCTTTTATAGGTGAAACTTGTACGGACGACGAATGTAACCAAACTAGGCGTGAGGGTTACAACCCGGCTACTTATCAGTGAGTGGGCAGTTATTTTTCAGTATATATATATATATATACGTATGCTTGACGTATTTCCCAGAAAACGTATTTTAAAAGAAATACGAATTAAATATCCTGTCATATATGCATCATATTTTAATATGTGCATTACCATAATTATGCATATTGTTGCATGGTGCTGAGGAGGTCCAGGTAAGCTACATTTAATATACATTTGATATACGTACAAAATACATTTGATATACGTACAAAATACATTTGATATACGTATGAAATACGTTTGGAATACGATTGAAATACTATCATCACATGCATTAGTAGTGGCATACAATTATATATGTGTATTTGGTGTTGTGGACGCACAGGTAAGTGCCAGGTAAGTGGTATTCATGTTTGTATTCAGTAGTAGCTTGAGATGCTTAGAAAGCTCATAATCTGCACCCCCGGTGTAAATGCTCCCGCCCAAAGTTAGGGGCATAGCCTTCACGTGTATGTTCACCCGCACCGCATGCTCGCCTTGGATCCAAGTTAGGTGCATAGGCTTGTCGTACATACCACATTAGGTGGTTCCGACTCGTAGGTGACCCGCGATTTATCGCCCAGCTTCACGTGATCGTAGCACTAGAGCATATATATATATTACACCAGCCTGTCGTACAGACCACGTTAGGTGGTTCCGACTCGTGTGCAGATTCAGTTATTGAGTTGAGATTTGAGCTCTATATGCAGCCGTACAGGTCACGTTAGGTGACTCCCGGCTGCCAGATTATATGTTATTGATGTGAGTTATGCTTGAGCACTTACATTTCATTATGAGTTTCCGACATGGCATATTCTTGAGCATGAATGATATACCCTTGAGCATGTTGGCATATTTATACATACGTATATATGTTTATTTTCTGGGAAACTGTACTTATTTTACGGCGAGGGGTTAGTATATTCAAAGAGAAAAGAAGGTTTTGAATACGTTCGTTTTGCTGACCCACTCAACTTTGTTTTGCGCTCCTCCAGGTTCAAGAATTGCAAAGGTGTGGTGACTATGAGGAATCCAACGGTGTTCTGACAGAATGGTCAAAAATTAGGACTCACCTTTGGGTGTTTCATCTTGGAAATTGTATCTTTAAAGCTTCCGTACTGTGTAAATGGTTACGTCACTCTCACGTGACGGCCAGCATGCCCTCCTTCGGGACGGGGTGTGTCAATATTGGCTTCAAAATGTTGTAGAGGATAATCCTACAGATGTATTGTGATGGTTTGCGAATAAGGCAAAGAACAAATTAGAAAGAGTAATTTGCATGTAAAAGAGATAATAATATCTCTTATTATGAATGAGTTTTAAGATGTGAAGAGGTTAGAGACCTTTCAAATACCTTAAATGTGGGGGAAGTATATTTCCTAGCAAATTACTTATTAGTAAGTCCGAACATATGTTTCGATGGCTTAAAACTGAAAACAACTACTCTCCAATGAAATTTGTTTCATGCATAATGGAATATGTTGGCTAACATTAGAAATAGTCAACCTAAATGGTACCAAACACTAAAGGTTTGACTAGAGAGTAAGTTGATCATCGAGGGGTATAAGGCTAAAGCCAACATAACTAATGAATTAGCCGAGCGGAAACCTAACTTAGTTGATTCGAGATCCCATGGTCTAAGTTTAATAAGCAAATTGGTTGAGCATGATTCAAAGAAGTTAACACACTATATACCTCTTTCCTATGATGGAAGAAGTGTGTTGTTTGTAGACGTTTTAGGTTGTATATTTATACTTAATGATAGTGATAGCTTATAAATAAGAGGAGTAGAGCAGACTATTCTTAATCAGTGGTCACCTATGTGAGAGTAGAACGTGGTCACTTCTATGACAATGAGATGGCTAAATTCTCTAAAGCTCTTATGGATCCGAGATTTGTTCAGGACCAAAATGACTACAACCGTATGAACCGTAATATATTAGGATTAGTGATGTGTGTTACTTATTGTCTCGGCTTACTGTTGCGGTGAACAGTTCAAGATCTTCCACATCCATTGCATCACCAAGTAAATCTGATAAGTATTCACTAGGGTAGGTTCAAGTCCAAAAAACATCTCTCCCGATGCATCTCTTGTCCACTTGTACTCTCAATTTCTTCCTATTTTTCATTCATGTGAGTGATTGTTGGAATTTATATATTATAATATTAATAATTATAATATTTAATTCAATATTGGATGAAAAATGCTTTAACCGTTTGTATCAAACCATATTGAGTATGGACCTTTTAAATGGTGCCATTTAAAAGATGTATGTATGCATCTCTTCGTCAATCAATGTCTTCAATTTTATTAAACCTCATGAAACCATTGGCATTAATGATACAAAAATTAGAGTTAATTTTTACTCTTGAGAAATAGGTTTCCCCACTTTATTTCTCTAATTCTTCGTTTGTCAAATTCCGAATCATGTCTTGAGAGTACAGAATATATAAAGTTCGCTAGAGTCCAAAGATTGAAGTGCTTTGACTTCGGATTAAAGATTGTTAAATCCTGGGAGATGGATGCCTACCGAACTACAAGCACAAAAGTAGAGGCGAAATTCTGTCTTTAGGACATTGCATTTATGCAAGCCTTAATTTCCAAGTTTGTCAGTCTTTCTTACTTTCTCTCTAATTGTTTATATTAATCTTGCATACTATTGATGTTGTGATTTTCTTTGTGATTATTATCATTGAAATTCTTTTATTATTTTCATATTTTCTAATATTGCTCCGACACCATACACAAAAGGAAAAAAAGTACACTTGGAATTGTGAACAATAAAAGTAGGTGATTGAACTCTTGGAGGGTGGGAAAGAGTGCCCAATATTAACTTCATCAGGAAACACTCATAATCTATGCAGTAGACAATATGTTTGCATCCTTCAAATTGAATTTACTATAGCTGAATATTTCTTTGATTGATAATTTCTAAAGTTACAATATACAAGTACTTATAAGAAGGAACCCTATAATTGATTCTTATGATTCATAGAATTGTTACAAATTAGGAAAGTACATATCTACCTAATTGATACAATCAACACTAAGTAAGAAGGTAATCATTCCAACATCTTTGCTCAAATCAACATTGTTTGTATGTTAATCTAGGCAAATATCTTGTATGCTTGTTGACTTTCTCAACACTCCCCCTCAAGTTGGAGAGTGAATATCATGAACACCCAACTTGCCTAACAAAGAACAAAAGCGTTCCTGGACTAAGGCCTTGGTCAAAATGTCTGCCAACTATGATGTGAATGGAACAGTTTCGGTGACGATTTTTCCTTCCATAATCTTATCTCAAACAAAATGACAATCAATCTCAATATGTCTAGTTCGTTCATGAAAGAGGAGATTGGCAGCAATATGGAGGGCTTCGTTATCACAAAATAGGATGGCTGGCTCTTTATTTTTAATTCTCAAATCATGAAACAAGTTTTGCAGCCATGCTAGTTTAGAACATACTGCTACCATAGAACGGTACTCTGCTTCGGCTAACGACAAAGATACAATTTTCTGGCGTTTACTCTTCCATGAGATGAGAAAGTTTCTGATAAACACACAATAACTTGTGGTGCATCGTCGGGTAGTAGGACAACCTGTCCAATCTAAATCACAATACGCCTTCAACTTTAAATCATTTTGAGGAAGCATTATGGCTTGGCCGGGGGTGCTCTTGAGGTATTTCAAAATACGCAAAGCAACATCATAATGTGGCATCCAAGGAGTTTGCATAAACCTACTCAATAAGTGAACTGAGTATGTAATATCCAGTTGTGTAATAGTAAGATAAATGAGACGACCAATCAATCTTCAATATTTTACAGGATCTTTAAGAACCTCTCCCTAATAAGGAAGTAATTTGAGATTTTTACTCAATTGGAAATTTTGCCGGCCGAGATCCTAAAAATCCAACATCATCAAGGATATCTAATAAATATTTTTGTTGTGAAATTTAATAAATATTTTCGTTGTGAAATGAAAATACCTTTCTTGAAGCCCGCCACTTCTATGCCTAAAAAAATATTTTAAATTAGCAAGATCCTTGGTATGTAACTTGGTATTCAAAAAACTTTTAAGACTATCAATGGCATGCGAATCATTTCCTGTAATCAAAATGTCGTCAACATAAATGAGAAGGACGGTAAAGGACTTTCCTTGTTTCTTGGTAAATAAGGAATAATCGGCTTTGGACTGAACATATCCTGCAACATGAAGAGCTTGAGGAAACTAAAAGAACTATTGTTGAGAAGCTTGTTTCAACCCATTAAGTGATTTTTGTAGGTGATACACTAGATTCTCCCCCTGTCGCCAAAGACTGGGTGGAGGGTCCATGTAGATTTCCTTTATAAGATCACCATGAAGGAAAGCATTATGGCAGCAAGAGCTAAAATGCAGCGGAAAGTGACAAGTTTGGCAATGGGTGAAAATGTGTCATGATAATCAATTCCTCCAATTTTGTGTAGCCTTCAGCTACCAAACCAGCCTTATAGCACTCAATACTGCCATCAGCCTTAGTCTTTATTTTGTAAGCCCAACGACAACAAATGGGTTCTTTTAGACGAGGCAAGGCTGTAAGACTCCAAGTGTGATTAGTTTCAAGGGCTTGAATCTCTTCGGCCATGGTCTGACGCCAATGAGGATGTTTACAAGCCTCTGCATAACTTTTAGGTTCCGACATGGAAGTAATATTGGCAAGAAAAATTTGATACTTGGGAGATAGGTTTTTATAAGAAAAATAACGGGAAAAAGGATACCTTGTTCCAGGACTGGCAAACGAGGAAGTAAGCTTGGTGGGTTTGGTGCGTGTCCGATTGAAATGACGCATTAAAGGAGGAATATCAACTCCTGAAACTTCTGGAAGTTCTTCGGAAGTGACAACTGGCTTAGTGGGAGCATGCGGCTGGTCATGAGGGTTGGTTAGGAGTGGTTCAGTGGTGAGTGGGGGCAAATTTGGTGATGAGTTAGGTGGTGTAATATTGGTATCTGGTGGAGGTGAAGATATAATTTGGTGTGGTGGTGAGTTGGATGGTATAGTATTGGTATCTGGTGGAGGTGATGATATAAATTGGTGTGTTGGGGTTGAAGGTATGTCGACAATAGGTGTGGGAAGGATAGTGTTTAAGCTGTCCGTAGGTAATGAAATGGTTGTTTTATAAGTTAAAATTGTTTCATGGAAAACTTCCCGACTTGTAAGGTTTTTTTTTTTTTTTTTTTTTTTTTTTTTTTTTTTTTTTTTTAAATTAAGATCATACAACTTATATGTTTTTTTCCCCAAAAGGATACCCAATAAAAACACATTTACGAGCTCGAACATGAAAATTTTGCTTAGGGTTTAAATTGCTAGCATAAACTAAACACCCAAAACTACGGAGGTGAGTGTTTGTAGGAGAATGACCAAAAAGTTTTTCATAGGGTGTGAGACCCTTCAAGAGTGGTGTAGGTATGCGATTGATGAGGTACACCATGCTGAGGATATATTCTTCCCAAAAACTTAACGGCAAACTAGAATAAAATTGTAATGCTCGAGCAGTTTGAAGTATATGTCAATGTTTGTGCTCCATCACCCCATGTTGTTGAGAGGAAACATAATACCATGTTGACAAAAAAAAAAAAAAAAAAAAAAAAAATCATTCGTGGAAACAAATTCACTCCCATTGTCAGACCAGATTATTTTAATTTTTTGATGGAATTGTGTGTTAACATAGTGTTTGGGCCCAAAATAATATTGTTGGGCCGAGTGTAGGTTTGTGCTCGGCCCAAGGCCGTGTCAAAATACTACGGGTTGCCTGATGATTCCGGGCCATTTAGCAGGGATGGTCGAGTCCTATCGCAAGAAGGAGTAGTCCAGATAAGCAAAGAGGGTCGAGGAAGTCCTGGTGCAACTAGGATTCTCGACCAGCAATAAATAAAGCCCCGAAGGGGGGTGAGTTCAAAGTCTTAATGGGAGTAAGGTTGTTCGAAGCAAAGTTGGAACAGAGCAAGGACTCCCAATCCAGATAGGAGTTTAATTCGATCTCAAGGAGTTGGTGCTATAAATATAAGAAATCATGCAACAATTGAGGACCTTCAATTCAACACATAATTGCCCTGCGCAAAACCTCTTAACATCTTGAGATTTTTTATTTTCTTTTCTCCAACCGACACACCTTCAGTTTGGATAAACAACACTGTTGCCGTAGAATCAGCCGACCAAGGAGCACCTTCAGTTTGGATAAACAGCATTGCGTCGAGGCCGACTGGTTACTTATCCAAGTCTCGGCTGAGAAGGGTTTTCGAATCGTTGTTGGCAGAGGTCACCTTATTAGCCCTCTCGGCGAAGTAAGGTGGTACGAGTTATGACATTCGGCGTACTGGACGCCGAGTGATTTTATGATTGGATACTCACAAGTGAGTTTTAGAGTTCGGCATTTTAACGGCCAAACCACATTCACCATCAAGACATACATCACATTTGAATATTTGTGTCTGTACAGTCTGGTGTCGATTCGATGTGCTTATACTCTTACGAATATAATTACGGTGACCGAATCGGGCATCGACGATTTGTAAACTTTGCAGAACTAGCAGCTTTGTCTTCAGGCTCTAGAACCCAAAGACCGAGAGTGTTCCTTCCTCGGTCTTAGTCGCAAGATAAAGAAGTTAGCAACGCGCTCAATGCGACATCAACAAATTCTACTCCTCGGCCAGGCTTGGCCGACGAGTTGGCATGCCCCGCATCCAACCGAAGGACTTAGTTAGCTTATTAGTTACTCGGCTTGCGAGTCGCGTAGGTTTTATAATTTTTAGAGTCAACATTTTGGCACACCCGGTGGGACCTTGTGCTAGACCTTCGGAGTTCATGACCATTGAGACACGGTCCGTAAAAAAGAAAATAATCATGGGAAAGTCAACAACTGACTTACCAGGGCAAGGCCTTGGGTAGGATTTGCATCAGGCGAAAAATTTGATCATTGTTGCGCCGCCCGAGGCTACAAGTGCGACACGCCGAGATAATGAAATTTGTCTCGGTGGACAACCTCGCAAGCTAGAAGTTCCTAACCAAACAGCAGGCATTTTCATTGAAGGAATAATGGAAGATTGCGACAAAGATGGTGAGGAGGGTTCTGATCCGCCAACTAGGTCGTTTCTTTGGAGATGACTCGATGAACAATATCGACAGGTCGAGTAATCGATTGGCCAAAAAATGAATGATTTACTAGATGCAATACGAAGCAACAACGACACAAAGACAAGGATGCTTGAACTATTGGTCAGTAAAGCTTTCGAAGATGGCCATATTAGCCAACCTCGGCTGCCTTCTTTTCCAAATGTTCCTGCACAAGCCGAGAAAGGGTTCGCTCAGCTGCAACCAATCGATTTGGAGAAAAGAGGCGGATCAGGCAATAGATCTGACGGACCGAACCAAGGAAAAGAAGCAGCATCCGTCAATATGACCGAGGTCCAATGAATGATTGACTCAGCCCTAAAAAAAGGGCCGAAGTTCCCAAAGTTCATCCACCCGTACCCAGCTTATGTAGAAAGGTTCGAATACCCTCGAGACTTCAAGATCCCCGATTTCAGTCTGTTCGCCGGAGAATCGTCCTTATCCTCGTTAGAACATGTGGCTTGGTTCACGACGCAATGTGGAGACGTCAATAGTGACTTCCATAAACTACGGCTGTTCAACTTTTCACTGACAGGGTCAACTTTCGCTTGGTACATTAATCTCCCACCAAACTCCGTCCAGAGTTGGGAGGAATTGGTTGAGAAATTCCATGAACAATTCTATCGACCAGGGATGGAGATGTCTGTTTCATCGTTGGCTAAGATGGCTCAAGCGTCCGACGAATCCCCAATGGAAGACTTGACAAGGTTCAAGTCGGCCAGGAATTGGTGCCGAGTACCTCTTCCTGAAGTTGAATTCGTCAAAATTGCCCTAAACGGCTTGGACGTGGAATACAAAAAGAAGTTTCTGGGGGTAAATATTCGAGATATGTACGAACTCGCTCAACACGTCAAGCAGTATAATTATTTGCTCTGAGAGGAAAATATATCGAAGTCACCATCCTGGGGAACATTATATAAGAATCCCATGGTTAGCTATGCATTGGCCGAAAGCAAGGACGCCCAGTATGCCAGTGTGGACGCGGTCGAAATAGTGATTGATAAAGCTTACGTTTGCAAGGCGTTAGCTCAAGTTAATCCCAAAGACGCCAATACCTGCTTGGCCGTCGAAAAGATGAGTAAAACATCGAAAGTTTACACTTTTGATATCACCAAGGCCGATGCAATTTTCAACTAGCTGTTGGTAGCAAAAATCATCAAACTTCGGCCAGGACACAACATCCCCAAGGCCGAAGAATTGAAGGGCAAAACATGTTGCAAGTATCATATTCAAACAAGCATGCCACCAATAATTGCGTTATGTTCCGAGACACGATTCAAAATTGGATCGAGAAGGGAAAGCTAAACTTCCTGGAAAAGCAGATGGCGGTTGACGTCAATCCCTTCCTCTCGACAACAATTGGTATGGTGGATGCTCATTTCCCTAAAAACAAAGGAAAATGGATGGCTGAATACGTCCCAGTGTAGCATGTTCGTAAGCAGAATGGTCAACCAAGACTGAAGATTGATTTATTTTCAAATGCACCACCTACGGAGCCCTCAGGGCCAGCTATCGATGAACCTATGTCAGGTTCTAGTTCCGAAGAAACTCATGAATCAATGGTTTTATGCGACCATTGTAAAACACCAGTTGAACCTAAAAAGAGGACATCTTCGGCACCAACTTCAGGCCCACCATCCACGACCTTTACAAAATCGCCAAAGGAACTCAATAACGGTCCACGACGCCAAGTGTTTGAGAGATTCGGCCCACAGGTACAAACAAAAGACCAGGCCCCAGTCAGACGGCGTATTGACTTTGACGCACCATTATATAATGAAGATTATTACTCGCGCAATCCAGCAGTTCGGGCTCGTCAGTCAATCGAAAAAATTTCAAACGCCCAGGCCACGAGACCAACGTTGGTATAGTTACAATTCTCCAACCGCCCTATATACGGCGTTGTCTAAATCTCAAAAACGTCGTCGTTAGTGGATAGATTGCATGGCTCGATGACAAGAAGCGCATGCCAACTCTGCTACTTGGTGGTAGCCAAAAGAGGCCGTAGGAAGCATTGACGATCGACCGACCCCGACTATCATGACCGAATTACTCGAAGGGAAAAAGACAGCTGCTCGTGACTTTGAGACCACCATTAAAGAGTCCGAGAAACTGCTTCTTCGGCTCGGGGAGATGAGAGCTCGTCTCGAGCATTTTAGATAAGAGGCCAAAGGGAAACTTTCTTCGCTACCACCACCAGAACCGTTAGTCAAGGTACGGCGCAATCTGCACCCTCTATTCCTCGGTGAATCCTTGGAGTACATGCGGGAGTTTCATAAGAAATATTCCGCCAATGACTTGTATGGACTGCCCAAGGCATGTCAGGAAGCCCTCGACTTAGCACTAGCTTGCCCTGATGCCGAGCAAATTATCCAAAAAACTTCTGATCCAGCAATGAAAGCTAGGTTCCAGCATATACGGGAGGCTCGGGTCCTTGGCTTTGAGGTCGATCCCTACACAGATATCGACACCGCCAAATTACCTTTTTCACTTGAAGACCTTCAACATTTGTGATATCATTTCAAAGTTTTCTCGGCTGTATCTCTTTTCAACCTTACGGTCGATGAGGAAAACCGTGTGGCACGTTTAGACGTGTATCTAGACACAAGGAACGCCCGCATTGCCTATGAAGAACGAACCCGTAAAGTACTACAAGAACGAAATAAATCTTCGGCAATAAACACGCTCGAGGAAGATAACCAAAATAAGATAAATTCGGTTCATACGTCTCAGGAGCAAGTTCATGCCGAAGCACTAAAAAGTCCAATTGAAGACGTTCCAACGACTGATACTACGTTTACTACTCTGGAAGACGACGACCAAGACCCGATGGGTCCCTCGGTCCTCGAACATATGAAGATTAGTATGGTCCATGTCCTACCGGCTGAGTTCCAACCAAGCACCCATTAGTCAAATTTCATGGATGGGGACGTAGTTGCCAAAGAAGCAACACAAGTAGACTTTGTTGCTAACGACGACGATGGGGAGGTCTGAAAAGGTGACAACCTTAAGGCAGCCCTGGCCGAACTATTTCCCTGTTCCCCCTCGGTTAATCTCTAACATCTAAAGCCGTTATACGTCACGGCTCATATTGAAGGATTTCCCATTTCTAAGGTGTTTGTCGACTGTGGAGCCACAGTCAACATCATGCCGATGTCTGTCATGAAGGCATTACGCCGTTCTGATGACAAGTCTCAAACCAAATGAGTGCTCCCGTTAGAAGTCAGCGTTGCTGGTCGTCACCATATGACGACATTCTTTATAATTGACTCCAAGACTGACTATAATGTATTGCTCGGCCGCGATTGGATCCACCAAATCAGTTGCATTCCTTCATCACTATACAAAGTTCTCATCTTTTGGGACGGCAAATCGGTCGTAGTGCACCCAGCCGATAATCAGCCATTTGAGAACAACATAATTCAGGCTCGCTATTACGATGATCACCGACTATATCACCCTTCGGGGTTTTAACGAGGATGGACGACAGACCAGAATTTTGGTATAGAAAGCTATCGAGATAGGCGTTGAGACTGTCCAATAGGATTCGGCGAGACTGGACTTGGCAGATTTAATTACCAATGTCGATGATTGACGCCACTGAACAAGAAATGCGTCAGGCCGCGGCTTCGTTGACCATGGAACGTTTGCTGGCCCATTGGTATGCCATTGCCAAGCAACCACATTCCGGCATAAACTTAATCGAATTTTTGGCCGAAGTGGATAACGGCCCCGTTCTATATTTCGACAAAGTTCAGGCCGCACCGGCCAAACTCGAAGACAATCGACCCCAGGTTAAAGACCCATTGGAAGAAATCAATGTTGGAACATCCGATGATCCTCGACTATTGTTTATCAGTGCGTTACTACCACCTTCTATGAAGGTCAAGCTTTGTAAATTGCTTCATGAGTTTAAAGATTGTTTCGCGTGGAATTATCATTAGATGCCAGACCTTGACCGAAACCTCGTCGAACATGAGTTACACATCAAAGACAGGTGTAAGCCTTTTCGACAACCCCCACGCCGGTTCTCGACCGAAGTACAACTTGGCATAAAGGACGAATTAGTTCTGCTTCTAAAAGTCGGGTTTATTCGGACCGCTCGGTACGTCGAATGGTTGGCCAATATTGTCCCGGGGTTAAAAAAAAGTGGAGCCCTCCACATTTGCATCGATTTTCGTAATTTAAATTTGGCCACTCCCAAGGATGAATACACAATGCCAATCTCGGACTTACTAATTAATGCCGCAGCCAATCATGAATTGTTGTCCTTCATGGACGGCCATGCCGGTTACAACCAGATCTTTATCACTGAGGCCGACGTCCACAAGATCACATTCCGCTGCCCGGGGGCACTCAGTACCTACGAATGGGTTGTCATGCCATTCGGCATCAAGAACGCTGGCGCCATATACCAACGAGCCATGAATACGATATTCCACGACTTGATCAGTACGATCATAGAAGTTTATATCGATGATGTGATGGTGAAATCAAAAAGCCGCCGAACGCACCTGGATGATCTTCGGCAAGCGTTCCTCCGCATGCGCACGCATAATCTAAAAATGAACCTGGCCAAGTACGTCTTCGGTGTATCGGCCAGTAATTTTTTAGGGTTTTTGGTGCACCATTGCGGCATTGAAGTCGAAAAAAATAAAGCTCGCGTAATCATTAGCGCTCCACCCCCCGACAACCAAGAAGCAGCTTCAGTCATTGCTTGGGAAGATAAATTTTCTTCGTCGCTTCGTCGCTAATTCGGCAGGCAAAATGAAAGCATTCTCTACGCTCCTCAAACTCAAGGATTCCGACAAGTTTGAATGGCGCAAAGAACACCAAACGGCTTTTACGCAAATCAAGGTGTCCCTTTCCACACCACCCATACTAGTTCCACCCTGTCGCGGTAAACCTCTCAAACTGTACATTTGGGTAGCTGCTAAATCCATTGGTTGTCTCCTCACGTAAGATAACGATGTTGGGGGTGAACAAGTTATCTTTTATCTTAGCCGTAATCTGAATTCGCCGGAGCTCAACTATTCACCCATCGAAAAACTTTGCTTAGATTTGTTTTTCGCCGCATCAAAACTTTGGCACTACATGCTCCCATTTGTTACGTAGGTCATTGCCCAAACAGATGTGATTTGTTACATGCTCACTCGGCCTATCGTCAAAGGCCGAATTGGGAAATAGACACTGGCTTTATCTGAGTTCAGTCTACAGTACGTACCCCAAAATGCCATCAAAGGCTACACCCTTCTCTTTATAGTTTTGGGGGCAGCGACGTCGAAATCGGCTTAATCACAACACGCGACAACCACTGGACTATGCATTTCGATGGTTCCAGTACTTTGACCTCGGCTGGTGTTGGTATTGCCATTCAATCACCCGACCACTACCGCTGGTATTTCTCTCTCATGTTAGATTTCGGTTGTACAAATAATCAAGCCGAGTATAAAGCTCTTATCATCGGCCTTCACGTCTTACACGATTTAAGAGCAACCCGTGTTCTCGTCCTCGGTGATTCTGAACTAGTGATTAACCAACTTAACGGCGTGTTCCGTTGCATGAGTTGTACTTTGGCTCCCTATCACATGGTCGCCACCTATTTGGCCGAGTCATTTGAACGGATTACATTTGAGCATATTTTACGTATTCGAAACATGGACGCCGATGAACTCGCCCAAATCGTCTTCGGAGCGCAACTCACGGAAGGCAAGCTAAGCTGGGGAACATCACAGTCCTACGATCGTACCCAGCCTTGGTCAATCAGCAAATTCTCTAGCGTAATCACGTGATACGCACGAAGGTGATGTTGTTACCATCGTTACTGGAACGGGGAGACCCCGTAAAAGTATGTGCCGTCGAGACACTACCAGACGATTGGAGAAATATGATTTTACGATATCTTGATAACCCCAACGGGAAACACGACCGGAGAACGAGGGTCCACGCCACGAATTACGTGTCATACCAAAATGAATTATACCGAAAGGGTGAGGATGGGTTACTATTATTGTGCCTCGGGCCGCATGAGGCTGTCCAAGCAATGGCCAAGGTACATGAAGGAGTTTGTGGAGCTTACCAATCAGGATGCAAAATGCGTTGGTTGCTCCGACGACATGGTTACTTCTGGCCAAGTATATTAAAGGATTGCATCGAATACGCACATGGATGCATATCGTTCCAGATTCATAGACCAGTGCAAAGAGCCCCGGCCGAATTACTCCACTCAGTTACTAAACCATGGCTATTTAGGGGATGGGCAATAGACGTAATCAGCAAAATCACACCATCGTCGGGAGTGGCAAAACACGAGTGGATAATAGTAGTAACCAATTACTTCATTAAGTGGGTCAAGGGAAAATCATACGCCGAATTAACAGCCAAAGAAGTCTGCAGTTTTGTAGAGGAAAATATTGTGACCAGATTCGGCGTGCCAGAAACGATCATAACCAACAATGGCACAATCTTCACGGCCGACAGGTTTAGGGAATACACGGCAAATCTGAATATCCGACTTGAGCAGTCTACGCCGTATTACCCACAAGCGAACGGGCAGGCCAAAGCAAGCAATAAGGTATTAATCGGCATTCTGGAAAAAACGGTAAGAGAGAGGCCTGGGATGTGGCACTTAAAGTTAAACGAAGCATTATGGGCATACCGAACGTCACCCCGGACGACCACCGAAACAACTTCTTACGCGTTAACTTACGGACACGATGCTATGTTACCAGTCGAGCTAAGTATAAACTCATTACGAGTAATCGAGCAGAGTAGTTTGTTTAGTGCCGAATATAGTCAAGATATGCGACAAGAATTAGATGACTTAGAAGAAAATTGGATCGACACGGGTAATTTATTAATGGCATAGAAGAAAATTGCCGAGGGAGCTTATAATCAACGCGTAAGACAAAAAACGTTCGACAAAGGAGAATTGGTTTGGCAAACGGTGTTGCCTGTAGGGATTAAAGACCCTAGGTTCGTCAAATGGTCGTCGAATTGGGCAGGACCATTCATTGTTCACAAAGTTCTTGGCAAGGGAGCATATCATCTTAGAGATCAGACCGATTTAATTCACAAATTGCCGATTAATGGAAAATTTTTAAAAAGGTATTATCCAATCACATGGGAAATGCAAGAATAAATATCATTGTATTAAACTCATGAAAAGGGGCAAACAAATACATTAAAAAGGCTCCTAAAAAATTCTAGGGGGTCGAAGAAAGGAAAGTTTCGAGAGCAGCCTTCAACTCCAGCCACCTCACTTCACTCAAAATTATCTCAGCGTGCCTCGTCTTCTTATTAAGCTGCAGCTGTTGGATGTGCTTTACACCGGCAGCGAAGGTCGTAAGTCGAGCTTTATTTGCCTTAAAGTCCCTCTCAAGCTCTGAAGCAGCAGTTGACCTTTGCCGTTGAAGCTCAGCGATTTGACGCTGAAGCTCGGAAATCCGGCGATCAAACTCAGTCAGCTGTGCCTTCTTTGCTTTTATCGCCTCCACCTCTGCCCGGCCAGTCCCATGCGCAATCTTGGCCCCCTTCAAGTTGTCCTCGGCCCGTAAAGCTTGTTAAAAAATGATGAAGTGTTGCCGAGTTCGCTCCAAAAGGGCAGTCAGATAAGCGATATTCTCCGTGCTTAGGAAACCGCCATTTGCAAGGTCATTCAGGCACTCCCCAACGGAGTCAAGACCCTTACATTGGAGGACCTGAGAGGCAGAGAGGGACAGAAGCTCCTGTAGCCTAACAAAAGCCTGGGCCTGGGCCACAGCCTCCACTGGTTCGGCAGGGGCAGCAGAAGAGCCGGTCGGGCCAATCATGCTCTGAAGAAGAGCATCGAGCTCGACCTCCCATGAAGGCTGCACGTAGAGAAAAATTCGTAAGCAGAAGGAAAATTAGATGGAATGCATGACAGAGGGAATGTGTTTTTAGACTTGCCGGGAGGAGACCTCGGCCATACCCTCTGGTTCATTGCTCGAACCTAGAGAACTTAATGGCCGAGCCCAATGTCTAAGACTGCTTCTCAATTCACGCAGCCGATGAAGGTTATCTACATTTGATGGCCACTGAGGCGGCCAGGAAATGTAGACAATACCTTTCGGCGCATAAAATTATCGGTGAAATGAACGTTCGGGCACCTAACATTTAATATTATCCTGAGTTTAGATGCATCATAATAAAATTAATGAAGGAAGGAGAGTGAGCCTTACAAAGGCCGAGGTAACTTATTGCGGAGGAATGTTGAGGTCTTCATCTTGTGGATGAAGCAGTGTTTCGGCCGTCGCCTTAGGTTCGACCAGGGGCCTCTTCCCACGGTCGGCCATAGGAGGATTCGGATGGACAGCTACCTTGACCACAGAAGGAGGAGGGACGGAAGAAAGGTTGGCTAGTTAAGGGCGACGCTCCAGCAGAATTTCGTCGCTTTCGTCGTTCTCATCGTCCTGAAAGAAAAAGCTGTTACGATTTGAAAATCAGATAAACAAAGATCATTAGCAATGAAATCATACCTCTTCCAGAATAATCGTTGGTCGCTGGATAGGGGGTGCCTCGACGGGTGCAGCCGTCTCCTCTATGACGGGCGCAATGACCGGCTCCGAAGCCACAACTAGAGCAGTGACCGGTTCGGCCGGGGATGGTTGGTCCGCCAGGGCCGAGATAACGGGGATGGGAGGAGAGACGACAAGAAAGGTTGATCCCGTGGCTTGGCTGGAGATAACGTGAATCTCCTGCACCCCATTTTTCGCCAATTTCTTAATGCGTTTTAAAGGGCGATGAACGTCGTCTACTGTCTTGGTGCCCTGATGAGGTCATTTGGTCGACAGAGTTTGCTCGGTGGTTTTAACCTTCGAGGAAGGGATCGATTTTTTCTTAGTCGCCGCCACGACGACCACATCTGCTTTCTTCAACGACCTACCATCTGAGAAAACAGGATCACATTAGAAAAAAAGGTAGTGATACTTGAGGAAAGAAATAGGAGGAAAGGGTAGTCGTCTACCTCAGGTCGGCTCTTTGGATTGAGAGGCAGAGATTCTCCTCGACGAATCACCAAAAAGTCTGTCGGTGATGTTTTCGACTGCAGCCCTAAAGAAAGCTCCAGTATATTCTTCCCACCAGTCACCGAAGGTGTTTGTGCCGAGAGATTCTGGGTAGAGTGTGTCGGAGGCGGAATATTTTGCACCTATCCTGAAAGTTCTTCTCGGAATCTCGACGCTCCCTCTCTGATGAGCTGGAAAGATGTTCTCGGTTGAGGAGGAAACGGGAAGTGAGTAGAGGGACCGGACAACCTTGAAGGTATCCAAGTTGACGGGCCGTGAAGTGGGGGTGGTAGACTTCCCAACTTGCTTGGCGAGGATCACAACCAAAGGGAAGGTCGTATGATAACACGATCGACCCCCAGTTTTGGCGGAGGGTAGCATCAACACCATCAGTCCAGGCTGACGATGGAAGTCTGATGGAGCAAGGGTGCTCTCGACGACGACATACTAGAAATTCATCGTCGGAGAGTACTTTTAGGCCGAAGAGGTACTTGAAGACTTCTTCGGCCTGTTGAGAAGGCGGCGGCCGAGATGCTAGCTGAAGGTCGAGCGAAGTAGTGGGTTGGAAGGCAGAAACATCCAGCAGAAAGGTGGTAAAATAAACTTGTAGCCAGAGTTGGAAGACCCAGAGGGGACCATTCTGGTTTGGGTCGATTTTTCCAATGGTCGCTTCGGCTAGGCAGCGGAAAAGGTTGGCGAGAACGGCCGAGCTAAGTGTCAGGGTATGACCACTAGCCAGGGCCTCAGCCACTGGCATGTTCTCGACTAAACATTTGTTCGACCGGGTACAACAAATGAATTTGTTGTACCAGTAGAATAGGAAGGCTTCATGTTCTTCCTTCCTAAGACTCTCCTCGCCTCGGCCAGCGAAGTGGAGGATGAGGGTGTAACTTTTGAACTTCTTCTTTCAAGGGCTCTCGGCCATCTCGATTCAGAGTTTCGACAGCTCGATCTTCGAAGAGTGCCTTAAGGTCGAGATTCGACGGGTTCCCAAAGAGAGTCGCATCTATCAAGATCTCAGATGGAGGAGTCCCGAGAATAGCCGAGACGTCAAGGATAAGGGCCAAAAAGAAGGACCATGGTGTTGGTGGCCGAGCACCAGAAACTTAACATTGCCATGAGAAGCTTTTTTATCCATGGTTAGCTCCATGGTCGAAAGCTTGAGGACGTCATAGATACCAAGGGCCTTCTACTCTTGGCCAAAAAAGTTTTCCATTCGGACGACCCAAGCCACCCAGTTGGCGTTGGTCATGGGCCAAGCTCCTTGGGGCCTCGATAGGTCCTAGTTTGACCAGTCGAAACCTTGTATCAAGGGTGTCAGGTAGTGAGCCTTGAAAAGAGTAGTGATTGATGAAGGAACTGCATCCTTGAAGAGCGGCCCTAGTATTTGGTGGGTAATGCTCATGTCACCTTCGAAACGCAAAATTTTGATGGCGTTTCGATCAATGAAGCTCTTGCATTTGCTGCATTCGTCGCTAAGCTTGGAAATGAAGGTATTGGGTTGCCTCCCAAGTAGCGCTTTCTTTTACATCTTGCAGCCGGATGAAGAACCCAATCACTCCAGGATATGTTCACGAATCGGATGAGAACTCCGAGTCATAAACTAGTACCTAGAACAAAAAAAACAAAACAAGATTAAGAATCTAGAATAAAATAAAAACAAACGAAAATAAAACAATCCAAGGAATTAGCAAATTTACTAATCCCCGGTAACGGCGCCAAAATTTGATGCGAGATTTATACGCGCATAAATTAAACCCTCTTTTTATCGATTGTAGTAAGTATGTAAGTAGGGATCGTTCTGGACCGAGGATTAGGAGGGATTGTTAATCACTTGGATTTGACTCAAAAACGTAAAAACAAAGTTAAAAACGTTCACAAAGACTCAAAGGACTCAAAACAAGTTCAAAAGACTCAAAACTGCCTAAAAACAATAACTAGGCAGTTTCTGACCTTAAACCCAATGTTGGACGAATTTAAGATTATGGTTTGATTCAAACGTAAAAACACAATATAAAACACTATACTAGACTCAAAGAATGCAAAACTAAACTTTAAAACACTAAGACAAATCAAAAGACTCAAACATCACCCAAAACACTCAAAACTGCCTTAAAATCACTTTCTGGGCAGTTTTGAGCACTTTGGTGAATTTGGACGAATTTGTGAAATAAAATGAATCAAAACTCTTATAAACACAAACTAAGACACTTTCTAACTAAATTAGACAATAAAGTAAAGGGGGATTGAGTTTTGGACGAAATTAAATTAAATGTACAAATTCAAATTAAAACAGATAGTAAAGATGAATTTGATGGAATTCAATGGATGGGAACCTAGCTAAGGGGTTCATCTCCATACATGTTACACTTGCATAATAAAATGATTTCCAATTGCATTTCAATAAACCATAAATTCTCAACACCCCAAGTTAACCGTGATGCACTAATTAACCTTCAAATCTTCCTAACGTTATTGAATTGGATGGGTTAGCGCATACACAATTCAAAACATTCCCCACAAGTCCCCTACATGATTGCATAATAGAGATACAAGCAAGAATCATTACGCTCTATGAAAATTATAAGTGTTGACGAGGCATTCGTTACTATGGATTGCATGAAACTCGTGCCAAGAATTCGTTTAACGCGATTGTTTATAAGCAACCTCCACTACTTGTGAATATAAGTTCGTAACTATTAGGTGAAACTCACTTATATTCTAGCGTCATATTCATGCATGAAAATTAAGCGTGCACTCTCAATTAAACATACATAAATAAGTTATCAATCAAACAGTTAAACAAATTGAATCCACAACTTATGAAACGCAATTAGAAGTAATCAAATTAAAATGCAAGCATAAACATATATTTCGAATCACCCCCTAACAAAGGGGGGTTTAGTTCCTCATAACTTTGAAATCAAAGAAACACCTAAACATTCCAACAACTCAAACTTGAATTGTATGAACGTTTAGGCACTCTTCTCTTCCATTCCTCATACGTACAAAACAAAGAGAATTGAATTTAAACATTGAAATCAAAGAAACACCTAAACATTCCAACAACTCAAACTTGAATTGTATGAACGTTTAGGCACTCTTCTCTTCCTCGTTGTTGTAGCACAAGGTCTAAGGTGAGGTTTGGTGGTGTGAATGGTTTGGGGAATGGTGTTTGGATTAATAGGGAAGGATGGTGTTTGGATTGTAAGGGAGACTCACGGCACAAAGATGGTTTGATGGTCTACATTTCTGCAATGGATGAGTGTATGGCACTTTGGATTCTAAGGGGATGTTGTTGGTGTGTATGGATGAATTTCTGCAATGGATGAGTGAATTGTGTTGTGAATGGAATGAATGAATTGTGGCTGCAATGGATGCTTATTTATAGGTGAAATTGGGGGAACATGACAGCTAGGAGGGAATGTGGCTGCATGTTTGAATGATTAAAGGATGCATGTGGGTTGGAAATGCATGTGCAATGAATATGTGGGTGCACGTGCAAGGGGACAATCTGGAAATGAAAAGGGAAATGCATGTGGCTGCAATAGCATGTGGAATGGCTGAAATGCAAGGAGAATGTGCATGGCAATGATGGTGTTTGTGTGAATGATGGCAGATTGTGTGGGTGAGTGATTAGGGTGAATGTGCATGTGCTTTGACAGCTAGGTTGAATTAATTAAAGGGAGTGCATGTGGCTGCAATGGTTTAAAGTGTGAATGCATGTGCAATGATGAAGTGGGATGGCTGAAATTGTAAGGGGAATGCATGTGCAAAAGGGGAATGCATGATAAGTGATAAGTGTATGGTTATGATAAGTGATAAGTGTATGGTTTATGATAAGTGTATGATATGTGGTTATGATAAGTGATAAGTGATAAGTGATATGATATGTGGTTATGATAAGTGATAAGTGGTTATGATAAGTGATAAGTGGTGATGATAAGTGATACGTGGTGATGATAAGTGATAAGTGGTGATGATAAGTAATGGGAGCATGCGAGGGAATGAATAATGAATGCATGTGTATGGTTTTGGGAGAAAGGTGGAGATGCACGGCATAAGGGATTTGGAAAGGTTTAAATGTCCTAAAACTAAAGGGAACAAGGTTCCAACACTTTGGTCTTCAATTAGGTCTTCAATTTCGTCCAACACTTTGGCGCCAAGCATAAGCTATCCATCCTTAGCCCAAAAGTGCTCCAAAAGTCTCCAAAATGCATCTTTTTGCTCCTTTAGCCCTTTGGACCTACAAACACACGAAAATAGCTTAAAGTACTAAAATAACTAAAGAAACATAACGTAAATGCACGAGAACAAGCCATTTAAGTCGCATGAATATGCTCCTATCAGGGTGCTCTCGACGACGACATACTAGAAATTCATCGTCGGAGAGGACTTTTAGGCCGAAGAGGTACTTGAAGACTTCTTCGGCCTGGTGAGAAGGCGGCGGCCGAGATGCTAGCTGAAGGTCAAGCGAAGTAGTGGGTTGGAAGGCAGAAACATCCGGCAGAAAGGTGGTAAAATAAACTTGTAGCCAGAGTTGGAAGACCCAGAGGGGACCATTTTGGTTTAGGTCGATTTTTCCAATGGTCGCTTCGGCTAGGCAGCGGAAAAGGTTGGCGAGAACGGCCGAGCTAAGTGTCAGGGTATGACCACTAGCCAGGGCCTCGGCCACTGGCATGTTCTCGACTAAACATTTGTTCGACCGGGTACAACAAATGAATTTGTTGTACCAGTAGAATAGGAAGGCTTCATGTTCTTCCTTCCTAAGACTCTCCTCGCCTCGGCCAGCGAAGTGGAGGATGAGGGTGTTGTAGTTGAAGAAGTTCTTGTGTAACTTTTGAACTTCTTCTTTCAAGGGCTCTCGGCCATCTCGATTCAGAGTTTCGACAGCTCGATCTTCGAATAGTGCCTTAAGGTCGAGATTCGATGGGTTCCCAAAAAGAGTCGCATCTATCAAGATCCCAGATGGAGGAGTCCCGAGAATAGCCGAGACGTCAAGGATAGGGGCCAAATAGAAGGACCATGGTGTTGGCGGTCGAGCACCAGAAACTTAACACTGCCATGAGAAGCTTTTTTATCCATGGTTAGCTCCATGGTCGAAAGCTTGAGGACGTCATAGATACCAAGGGCCTTCTACTCTTGGCCAAAAAAGTTTTCCATTCGGACGACCCAAGCCACCCAGTTGGCGTTGGTCATGGGCCAAGCTCCTTGGGGCCTCGATAGGTCATAGTTTGACCAGTCGAAACCTTGTATCAAGGGTGTCAGGTAGTGAGCCTTGAAAAGAGTAGTGATTGATGAAGGAACTGCATCCTTGAAGAGCAGCCCTAGTATTTGGTGGGTAATGCTCATGTCACCTTCGAAACGCAAAGTTTTGATGGCGTTTCGATCAATGAAGCTCTTGCATTTGCTGCATTCGTCGCTAAGCTTGGAAATGAAGGTATTGGGACTCATTTTGGAATTTGGAAAATGCTTGGAGATGATTTCTGGGGCAGGAGTTTGTTTTCTGGGATTTAGAAAGCAAAATGGCTAAGAGAGTCTTTGAAGGTTTCTGGAAACGTGAGTACAAATAAAGGGAGTTCAGGTATTTATAGGCGTTTCAGAAGGAAGATCAAACGTTTGGTATTCGAAAGCACTAAAGTTTGAATTGGGGGGAAAATTAACCGGGAAATGGCTAATCATTTCGGATATTTTGGAACTTTCAAGGATAGGATCGAAGTTTTCGAGGATCTGGGACGCACGATTGCGTGCGACGGTGGTTTTAATGCATTAATGAGGAAGAGACGCTTTGACGGGCGTACGTTTTCAAGGGCCATGATTGAGAGTTGTTAGGATTGGCAGAGAGTAGACACGTGGCAGTACGTCGGGAGTAACGAGGATACTGCAATTATATTCCATAAATGCGCATGGTAATGGTTATTAAGAACAGTTAAGTCTAAAAAGCAAAAGATGTTTTTGCTTCTTCAAGGTCGAGATCCGACGAAAGGTTGGCAGTCGATGACCTCAGAAGCGAGGGGGCAATGTTTGGACCCAAAATAATATTGTTGGGCTGAGTGTAGGTTTGTGCTCAGCCCAAGGCCGTGTCAAAATACTATGGGCTGCCTAATGATTCTGGGCCATTTAACAGGGATGGTCGAGTTCTATCGCAAGAAGGAGTAGTCCAGATAAGCAAAGAGGGTCGAGGAAGTCCTGGTGCAACTAGGATTCTCGACTAGCAATGAATAAAGCCCCAAAGGGGGGTGAGTTCAAAGTCCTAATGGGAGTAAGGTTGTTCGAAGCAAAGTTGGAACGGAGCTAAGACTCCTAATCCAGATAGGAGTTTAATTCGATCTCAAGGAGTTGGTGCTATAAATACAAGAAATCATGCAACAATTGATGACCTTCAATTCAACACACAATTGCCCTGCGTAAAACCTTTCGACATCTTGAGATTTTTTATTTTCTTTTCTCCAGCTGACACACCTTCAATTTGGATAAACAGCACTGTGAAGGCAACCGGCGAACACCTTCAGTTTGGATAAACAGCACTGTTGCAGTAGAATCAGCCGACCAAGGAGCACCTTCAGTTTGGATAAACAGCACTGCGTCGAGGCCGACTGGATACCTATCCCCGCCTAGCGCTGCCTAGGCCCTAGCTAGGCGCTAGACGGCTGGCCATCGCCCTAATTAGCCTCTAGACGTTTGAAAATTAAAAAAGTGTGCCTAGACCCGCTTAGGCGTCTGCCTAGCCTACCTAAATCCGCCTAGGTCACGACTCTCACTTAGATAAAAAATCGATAACTTTCTTTTTGCATTTTAATTTTTCAATAAAATGTAGAGACTATACCTGGATGAACACGCATTATATGTTGGTTCCACATGTTTTCAATATGTTTTAATCTCTAATCTCTAATCTCTAATATTAGAAAGTCAGAAGTGAGTTTTGGTATCTCAAGGCTTCACAAAAAAAAATAAAAAATAAAAAAATAAAAAAAATAAAAAAGGAACTGGACATAAAAGTCCCTAAAACAAAAAAGTTCAAACCTTATTGAAAATAATAGAACAAAATTTGTAGAGATAATTTTGTCATAAAAAATAGATACAAAAAAAAAAATTATTGGAAAAGAGATCGGATAATTTCAAAACAAATAAAGAAAATAAATAATAGAGATGTGCACATTCTCATCCCACGTTCTGCCCACGTAGATTTTACAAAATTGATCAACGTCAACTGCAAAAGTGGTTTGCTAAATCAATGGGCATTTATAAGAACCACCCGCATTGTCTCTGATGATGTATTCGTAAATCAACCTCTAATCATAAATATCAATCTGAACCAAAGAATACGCAATTTTTTTTCCATTCAAATCTGGGTAAATGGAAAGAGAGAACGATGCAATTATGGTGGTTAAAAACACGCAGATCTACACGTAGCTAACCTGGTTTCCAGTCCATCTGTGGCTACCCACACAAATTTTGTCGAGACCAACAATCTCCAATTAATATTGCTGTTTATAAACCTTCGATTCCTTGACCAGTAACAGAAGATGTCAAAACATGCTTACTGAACAACGCGATATCCTTGGAGACTTGGATAATATGCAATACCCAAAGGCAATGCCATGATACGGCCTCTTAGGAAAATTATTTTTTGCAGAATTGTAACACCAAGGAATTTGTGACTTTTCATCATATTTCAATGTTATATTAGCATGAAAAGTTGTAACCTTACAGGCAGCTTTTGGGGAAGCAATGTGTCCAATTCAATGGGTGTAATTGAAGGGTTACACACCACTTGAAGATGCACATGTACTCCTATATATAGTATTATACAATTGCATACAACTCGAATACATTATTTTTCTCCTTTTTGTAGGGGTTTACAAGCCTAAATAATAAGTAATTAAACTAAACCAAATTCAAATAAGTTAACCTAATTCCTTGAGGACAAAGAAACCTACATCTTAATAAACAAACATAAAACAAAAGGGTAAGTTAGGGAGAACAAATTTTTTAAACCAAATTTGCAAACAAATGATGTTGTTGTTGATGATTGGATCATTAATTAAATGCCGATTAACATGTTTGTTTCTTATTGGTGACACATTATTTAGTTTGCAATTTGGTTTAAAAAATTTGGCCTCCCTAGCATTATCCAAAACAAAATAGTTAATATAAAAGAGTAATGCTAGATAGACTAAATTTGTAGATAAAATTTGCAAACTAAAGGATGTGTCACCAATAGGAATGACCAAATGAGCACATTTACTAATGCTTAAGTCATAATCCAATCTTCAACTTCTATATCATTTAGTTTATAAAATGAGAACTTTCAAGAAAAGGGCTTGAGCTAAGTTTATTTTAATAAAAAATCATCCTATAACTTTATTTAATGAAAAAGAATAAATATTAATAAAAAAAAACCCTTAAATTTTAATGAAAATGACACAATTTTAATAAAAATAAAAAAATAAAAAAATAAAAAACCTGACTAGCAGGGTCCTGCGCGTCCATCATAGAAACTGTTTATTAAACTAAATACTATTTATAAAATTGAACACTATTTATGAAACTAAACACTATTTATGATAATGCCTAGTTCTTGGTTATGTTTCATAAATAGTGCCTAGTTATTGGGTCCAGCTTCATAAATAGTGTATAGTAATGGTACAGTTTCATAAATAGTGTCTCCTTCTTAGTCCATTTTCATAAATAGTGCCTAGTTATTAGTCCACTTTCATAAATAATGCTTAGTTCTTGGTCATGTTTCATAAATAATGTATAGTTCATGGTTCAGTTTCATAAATAATTTCCACCTGTTGGTTTAGTTTTTAGAAATAGTACCCAATTCTTGGTTTCGTTTCATAAATAATGGCTATTTATTGGTCCAGTTTCATAAATAGTGTCTTCTTATTTGTCCAGTTTCAAAAATAGTGTCTACTTATTGGTCAAATTTTATAAATAGTGTCTAATTCTTGGTTCAGTTTCATAAGGTTTGAAACTTAGAACCTGTTTAGTCTTGTAAAAACACCCATTGCGTTGAAAACGATGAACCCAGAAATGATCCTTTAAATTAAAACCTTGAGAAGATTATGTTTTCAGTAATTATATCTAAAAAGCTGATTTCAATAACCAAATTAAAATAATGGATATTATGTAATTGGTGGAAAATTTTTCCTTCTGCTCGTAACACAAGCGGTACAACACGTGTTATTATGTAAGTGGTGAAAAATTTTATTTTTTATGTTATTAATTTTTTAACACAAGAATCTCACCACTTGAATAGACACGTGATGTACCACCCCGTGTTCCGGGCACATTAAAAAATCTCTCGCCATCTTGACTATTATATTAGAAATGTATTTTGCATTTCATTAGTCACAATAAGATTACATTTGAGTATATATACATGTAAGCCAAGTCTAACAAACTGTCCTAACTTAATCCAACAATGACTAACTATCCTAACAAAATTGTAGCAATTACAGTCTCTAAGTTTTATCTCTTAAGGAGATATTTACACTTTCATCCTTAATCAAACTAAACGGAGGTACTCGAAAAGAGAGTTTGTGTCTGAGAAGGGTAAATCTTGACTTGGACAGAGATTTGGTACAAATATCTACAACTTGATCTTGTGTACACACAAATTTGACAACAAGTTGCTTGGCTAACACTTTCTCGCTTATGTAATGATAATCTATTTCAACATGCTTTGTGGGAACATGAAAAATAGGATTATTCGCCAAAGAAATGGCAGAGATATTATCACACCACAACTGAGGAGAACAAGGAAGAGAATAGCCAATATCAACTAAAAGCTTGGAAATCCAGGACAACTCTACGGTAGTATTAGCAAGGGACCTGTATTCCGCTTCAGTGGATGATCTTGCCACTGTCAGTTGCTTTTTAGCACTCCAACTGATAATGGAACTGCCAAGGAAAATACAGAAACCACTAGTGGATCGCCTGTCTAAAGAGCATCATGCCCAGTCAGCATCAGAGAATGCTTTAATTGCCAAAGGAACAGAGCTTCTAGAGAACCATAAACCCATATCAATATAACATTTTAAGTACCGAGTGATTCTTTTAACAGCTTGAAAATGAGAAACTCAGGAACTATGCATGTACTGACAAACAAGATTAACAGCAAAACTCAAATCAAGTCGAGTCCAGGTGAGATATTGTAAGGCATTTACCAAAGACCTATATTCAGTAACATTGTTAAGAAGTGGAAACTTGTGATCAAGCTTTTCTGTACTGAGGGGTGTTGAACAGGGTTTTGCTCCATCCATCTGAGACTTTTCTAGAAGATCAAGAATGTATTTGGTATGATTAATAAAGATCCCAGATAATGATATCTTGACCTCAATGCCTAGGAAATAATGCAAAGGACCAAGATCTTTAACAGGGAACAAACTACTCAATTGTGTAATCACCTTTTGACATTCTGCAGAGGAGGGTCCAGTGACTAAAATGTCATCCACATAGACCAGTATGAAGACCAAATGTAGAGCCCTTTTGATAAACAGGGAATGATCATTTTGGGAACCAATAAACCCCAAAGAAACCAGACCACCATTCAATTTTTCATACCAAGCTTGAGGAGCTTGTTTCAAACCATAGAGAGACCTGTGAAGATGACAAACATGATTCAGCTTGGATGAATCCTCAAAACCAGGAGGTTGTTGCATAAAGACAGATTATGTAAGTCTACCATGAAGAAAAACATTGCTAACATCAAGTTGGTTAAGAAACCAATCAAATTGACAAGCAAGAGTGAAAAGTAGTCGAATGGTAACTAGTTTTGCCACTAGACTAAAAGTCTCAGAATAGTCCAACCTCTCTTGTTAATTGAAACCTTTAGCAACTAATCGGGCCTTGTATCTGTCAATAGACCCATTTGGCTTTCTTTTGATTCTGCATACTCACTTGCAGCCAACAATATTATGAGATAATGTGGAGGGAACTAAAGACCATGTACTTGTGCTGAGAAGAGCATTATATTCCTCCTACATTGCTTGGCACCAGTGAGGATGTTTGGATGCTTGCAGATATGTGTGAGGAGTATAATATGAAGAAATATGAGCTGAAAGCGGATGCTTTGTGGCTGCGAAAGCCTTGGGTTTGAATATCCCAGACTTTGATCTTGTCTGCATTGGGTGATGATTAGAGGAAGGTAAGAGAGGTGGTAAGGTTGAAGTAGGGGGTGATGAAGTTTGTAATTCTGTGGGGAGGGAAATAGGTTGCTAAAAACTGGATAAGGCAGAAGTTGTAGGTAGGGGTGATAAGGCAGAGGTTGTAGGTGGAGCTGAAGTGGGAGTGGTAAAGGTCAGAAATGATGGGATTTGCTGAGGAGGAGAGTTAAGAGGTGTGGAAGGGACAGGGACTGAAAAATTATGAAAAGGGAAACTTGTTTCATCAAAAAGAACATGCGGGGATGTGTAAACTCTCTTGGTTACAGGGTCAAGACATTTATAGCCCTTATGATGCAAGCTAGAGCCCATGAAAACACAGAACTTGCTTTTCAGATGTAGCTTTGAAAGAGAATATGGTTGTAACCAAGGGAAGCAAGCACATCCAAAAACTCGAAGAGTACTGTAATTTGGAAACCTTTCAAATAATAACTCCTAAGGTGAAGAATTGTAGGCAGTAGGTAATCGATTAATCAGATAAATTGTAGTTACAAATGCATCAACCCAATAGAAATGAGGAACACTAGAAGCGGCCAACAAAGTCCTTGCATTTTTAACTAAGTGCCTATGTTTCCATTCTGCACACCCATTTTGCTCAGGTGTATGAGGATAACTAAGTTGATGTTGAATGCCATTGTCAATAAGAAATTGAGAGAAAGAACTACTCATGAACTCACCACTAGAATCAGATCTTGAAGCAATTATTTTAATACACAGAGATTTTTCAACAATATTCTTGGATTGAACAAATGTAGAGAAGACCTCAGATTTGTATCTTAAAGGGAAAAACCAAGTATACTTGGTGTAATCATCCACAAAAAGTACATAATATCTAGAGTCATTGAGAGAAGACACAGGTGCTGGCCCCCAAACATTTGTGTGAATAACCTCTAGAGGTTTACTTGTAGTGCAAGTAGCAGATACAAAAGGAAGTCTAGAACACTTGCCTAATGCACAATCTGAGCAAAAAGGCTTATTTTTACTATGAGAAACTGAGATACATGATGTTGTAGCCAATTTATGTAAAATCTTCACAGAGGGGTGGCCCAACCTTTGATGCCACACTTTATTGGAAGCTTTAACAGTTGCAGTCAAAGCTTTAGGATACACAGCATGAGATGAAGATGGATGAAAAGGATAGAAACCTTCTCTGACAAGACCTTTAAAAAGCTTCCTCCTCGAAGAAAGATCTTTCATAGTGAAGTGAGAAGGATAAAGATGCATTGAACACCAGTTAACAATCAAAAATTGATTTGCAGACAGTAGATTTTGCTTAAGAGTAGGGACATGAAGCACATTATTTAATTGAAAATTATAATGTGCAGTAGGCAAAATAGAAGATCCAGAATGAGAGATGGATAAACCTTTTCCATCGCCAATGTAAACTTGTTCAGGTCCTCCATAGGCTTCTAGATTCTGAAGACTGCCATATGAGTTGGTCATGTGAGAAGTAGCATCTGAGTCGACAATCCAAGTAGGAGTAGAATTGGAGGTGTTTGTCACCATTGCAGAGTGAAAAGATGGAGCATGTAATTGGCATTCATGCGATGAGGACAATCCCAAGCTTTATGATCAAATTGTCTGCATATTTGACAAGAAACTTTCTTGCCAGAAAATTGAAAAGTGTTTCGACCTCCACGATTATTATTGTAGTTTTTCCTTTGATTGTTGTTGCGATATGAATTTTGCCGCTGATTGTGATTGTTGTTGGAACGAAAATTGCCTCGATTTTGAGAATAATTCCTGGAATTGCGATCCATGCCACAGCTGTTGTTTGTGGAATTTGAGAAATTATAAGCAGTGAAGGCTTGAGAATTAGGGTTTGGGTGTGGCGGTGTAGGCAGAATAATAGCGAACGATGAATAAGCCTGAAAAGGTGTTGCAGAAGACGATTGCTTGCGATGATTGAGTTGAATCTTTGCTGATCAACAGGCCATGAAGTTCATCAATCATTGTAGATCCAAGTCGAAATTGTATCGCATCCACAAACAAATCAAATCCAGGAGGCAAGCCATGGAGAATGACAGAGATGAGATTAGAATCATTAATCGATGCACAAGCACTGGCAAGTGCATCAACAATTTCTTCAATTTTCTAGAGATATTGAGCAGCAGTGGATTCACCTTTGGAAAGACTGCGAAGACGAGATTGGAGCTCATGAATATACGACTGAGAGGCAATGGCAAGATGTGATTCCAATTTAGCCCAAAGCTCACGAGCAGATGTAACGCCAACGGTGTAGGGAATAAGAAACTCCGAGAGCATTGAATTTAACCAGATGAGAATGTTCTGATCGTTCTCGAACCAAGTCACAAATTCTAGATTCAAGGTTGTAGTACGATTGCCTGAGGCATCAAGAAGAAATGTAGGCGGCACCGCCATGGATCCATCGATCAAACCAGTGAGATTATACAAACGGAAGATCGGAGCAAAAAGAGCACTCCAAGTCAGATAATTTGTAGTAGTGAGCTTAATCGGAACTAAAGATCCAATATTCTGAATCATGATTGAGTTAATTGCAGAAGAGGCAGAGGAATTAGGGCTTGGAATCACCGGAGGAGAGAGATGAACATGAGAATCTGCATCAGATGATGGAGATGGACCAGTTGCACTAGTCACCATGGCTAGGGTTTGAAGTCAGCAAGCAGAGATGAGGCAAATTGAAGAAGAAGATTAGAGCGGGAAGCTAAAACGTTTGGATCAAGAAAGAAAGGCAGTCGTTAGACCAAAAAAGGCGGTGATACCATATTAGAAATGTATTTTGCATTTCATTAATCACAATAAGATTACATTTGAGTATATATACATGTAAGCCAAGTCTAAATTGTCCTAACTAAGTCCAACAATGACTAACTGTCCTAACAAAACTGTAGCAATTACTTAGTCTCTAAGTTTTATCTCTTGAGGGGATATTTACACTCTCATCCTTAATATATTATTGGGAAACAACACCACAAAAATAAAACTGGAGAATGTAATTCAATTTGAAGAAACAAACAATCTCTTAATGATAGCTAACTGATAGCTAACAGTAGCAGAAAAAAGAGGACTGTGGAGGTGGGGGAAAAGGGGGGGGGGGGGGGTGTACGCGCCCATGATGTAAATCAAAATCGCAGGTATAAAGGTAGTGGCTTAATAAATAAAGTTGCACAAGATACTCTTCAGTGTTTCATATGTCCATAACATATAACACATAATAGGATATGTATGTATGTATGTATGTATGTATGTAGAAGCAACATGCATTTGATAATGATGAACAAAGGCATTTGATGAACAAAGCAGCGGCAAAGGAGGCCCACCTGGTGATAGTGTAAATATACAGAAGCAGCAGTAGGCATTTGATAATGATGAACAAAGGCATTTGATGAACAAAGCAGCGGCAAAGGAGGCACACCTGGTGCGCGTGTGATAATTTATTTTTCTTTATTTTCTTGTCTTTATCATTGAATAAAATTATTAGATAATTTTTTGTTAAAATTCAAAGTTTTGAAGTCATTTTCATTAGTTTCGTTTATAAAATTTTGTCTACAAATTTAATTACTCTAACATTACCCATACATTAAACCTTTCCCTTTTTATTTTTCTAAATTCTAGGCTACTTTTGAAGTGAATCTAATCATGTTTTTCCTGTCCGGTTACAATTTGTTAATGTATAATATCTAGGAAATTACATTTTCTACGTAACAAGGGTTTTTTTTTTTTTTTTTTTTTTTTTGATGCAAAGAAATTTATTAAAGGACGAAACCTCTAGTACAACCGTTTCCAATACAATCAAAATTAAAGGCAGGAAAAGTAACATCAGGCAAACAGAAACCTCAAAAACGAGGGTTCGAGAGGGAAAGACCAATGTGAGCTAAAGCATCCGCAACAAAGTTTGCTCCCTGAAAATGTGCTTCCAATCAATATGACTAAAAGACCGAGCCAGGACACGAATGTCATTGATGATAGAGCTAACTCTCCAAGGAACTCCCTAATGACCCTGCATTGCTTCAATGATGAGCTTAGAGTCCCCTTCCACCAACACTTTAGTGAAACCCTTGCACCTAGCACATTGGAAACCCTCTCCCAAACCCATCGCTTTTGCAACCGAAATAGTAGCGCCATCAAGATTAAGAGCCCCCGCCCCAATCACTTGTGAATTACTGTTACGAAGCACAAAGGCAGCAGCAGCAGCACGGTTGTTCGAAACTGAACCATCAAAATTGAGCTTAACCACATCATGATGGTCAGGAGGATGTCATTTAATAGAGGAATAGATGGGTAAAGCCTCCTTGGGGTCACACTTCCCATTTGCCTTGAGAAAAGCTGAACTAACATTACCTGCGAAAGAAACAGAACGTGTTGGGACCAGAGGCACACTTCTGAACACCAAGTTATTTCTTTCCGTCCATATATGATAGCTCCACTTTAGGGTTAATGTATAATATGTATAATATATCTATGTTATAGGGTAGACACAGAATACTCAATCCTTTCCTTTTACATAGATAGAAAATAAATTTAATTTGTAACAGATGGAGGTAGATTACGGTACTGGGTAAACAAAAATAACCTGTGAAACAGGTCGATTAAAAAAATTGTAGTACAGGTAGATAAATACATTTAACGTACGACAGGTATGAAACCCAACAGAAACTCAAAGATATGGTAGAGGTAGATAAATAACATGCGTAATTAGGAGACCTACATCACAAGTAGATGATCCACGAGGAACAAATTGAAGAAAACACAAAACAAAGATGATGCATGAAGTAAGAAACCAAAAAGATAGGAAAAAGAAAACAAAAGGTGAGGATGATCCATGAGGAACAAATTGAAGAAAACACAAACCTCTTCCGAGTTGTGTGTATATATAACCTTACCCATTTTCACTGAAAGTACTCTGCTCACAATATTTTCAGTGAGTACTTTCAGTGAATGTGGACTTTAAGTCTCTGCAATCTGCATCAGTTTTGACCCTCGCATCTCGTATGGGTACGTAGCTATTTACTGCATTTAATTTTTATTTTATGGCGTTTAGGGTTTATACACACACACATATATATGTATATATGTGTGTGTGTGTGTATTATTTTAGCTGTATATCTAAATATATAATAAAGGGAGCACTCCAAAATGATGAAACTAGTGTTACATATTTGTCCAGTTCTTTCTGTGTTTGTCATCTAGACTTTTGTAAATTTCTACTCTCCTAAGTTAACTTTACTTAAATTTCCAGGGAGTAAAGTGTGTTGGAAATATTACTACTTCTCCTACAATAAATCACATAAATATAATATTAATATATGATAATTTTATTGTCACAGTTTATAAAATAAAATAAACAAAATAAGATAAACTACTTATCTTTTGTAGGTGGAAAACGTGGTTCGTCGATACTTGATTAGAATAATTTTAAGTTGAGGCATGTAAGTTAAGTGACATAAAAATAATATTAATATATGATAATGTTATTGCCACAATTTATTAAATAAAATAAGATAAACTACTTTTCTTTTGTAGGTGGAAAACGTTGTTCGTCGATGCTTGATTAGAGCAATTTTAGGTTGAAGCATGTAAGTTAAATGTCCTTAAGATATCTTGTGATTGATTCATGAAATATCACGTTATCATTTGTAAATATTATCTCTACGAAAAATTTTAAAAAAAGGTTTTTAGTCAATCAATAGGAACTAGATAGATGGTTCGTAATGTTTGTACTGTATTTAACCATCTGTTTTATATGGTTCAATGACTAAACTATCTTTACAAAGTTTATAGTATGAGTGATTCTGATTATAAGCTAGCATTCCCGTAGATTGGTTAATCTTTCTGCTTTGTGTATTGGTTGAATGGAATGACATATGATAAGGTTGGAGAGTCTGTGGAGCTAGTTGCTTTAAGAGCACTGAGTGGTACCCGTTTGAATCTGACGGTGGTTGACCACGAGAGTAACTCGGAAGAATTGAACGGGTAATTTGTCACGTATACATTTTGGGGTTACGATTGTATTTTATTAGTTAAAGAGTCATTTCACGTGATTTCTATTATATTTTCATGTCAAATTTGTAGGCATTTTGTTCTTTGAGCAATTACTTAAAATTATCCAATTTTGTTTTATATTTGATTGCTAAAATGATCGAAATCAAATATTGACAACATATCAATCGTATATTAACGACACAACGATAAGATAACGACATGGTAAAACGGATCATTTCAACTAGACATGGTAATTTCTAACACTATCCGTTAACACGACACATAAACGACACAAAAATAACGGGTTTCGGGTCAACACGATAACTAATCAGGTCGTTATTGGGTCACACGATAAGAACCCGTTAATAATGGATTCTTAATAGGTTTACACTAAAGTGACATGCAGGTAATATGTTTCGACACAATAAGAAAAATGTTATTTTGATGATTTTAACTTTTTAAACTACTAAAAAAATTTACTACAAAATATAATAGCCACAGTGAGTGTGTGTGTGTGTGTGTGTGTGTGTGTGTGTGTGTGTGTGTGTATTGTTTATTAATTACTATTGTATTATTATTCTACATAAATTTTAGAAATTTAAATTTTATTTATATATTTATTTTTGTAGTATACTATAGGCAAAGAGTGAGATTAAAAAATTATAAAATACATTAAAAAATAAAAATATCAAGTAATTTAAAAATACCAAACATATTAAAAAAATTATAATAATTAATTTACAAGTACGAAAAATGTGAAAAAATATGCAAATACTCGTAATCGCATCATCTACTCTTTGAGAATTTGTACATCATCGTTTAAATTGTTAAAACCATACAAACCCTCATGAATAATATTTTTAAGGGAGTTCAAAATAAATTAAATTCGTAATCATTAATGTATAAGTCTGAAAAATGTGAAAGCATGACACACCCTGACCCAGAATGTCCACCAGGACTTCGAATCGAGTTGTGTTGGCCGACACCTGGAAGGTGACGAAGCCATAAAATGTAGTAATGTGGAAAGTGTGAATAAATTTAAACCAAAGAGTGCCTAAATACCAAAGTGCGCTGGTGAGCTGGAATGAACCCATTCACACGTGACATCAAAGCATAAGTAAAGTACAGTAGAGTAGGTAAGGATTATACCCTCAGAGGTAGCCACCTGTACTGAGAATCGCCAAGAATTCTCGTCGATGCAAACTTTCAGCAGCTAAAACCTGGAGGGGCGCAAAACAGAAAATGTGAATGGGCAAAAACAAAGTTTTTGAAAACACATTTCTCTTTTTAAAAATAATAACCCCTCAATGTAAAACCCGTATAGTTTCCCAAAACATAATTAGAAACCATTCTCGAAAGCAATGGAAATTGAGTATATGCCATGTCAAGTACCTCAGCTGTAAACATGTAAGTCAGGCGATATAATTTAATGCAGAATGATATGTCAGCCGGAGTCACATAATGTGACCTGTATGGCACTAAACCTGCACACAAGTTGGAACCACCTAATGTGATCTGTACGACAGGCTAGGTGTAAATAAGTACGCTCAAGTGTTACGATCACGTGAAGGCTGTGCGACGAATCACAGGTTACCTACGAGTCAGAACCACCTAATGTGGTCTGTACGACAGGCTGGCACCTGACTTGGATCCAAGTCGAGCGAGCAGTGCGGGAGTGAATGATCACGTGAAGGCTAGGCCCTGGCCATAGATGGAGCACTAACATCGAGGTGCAAGATAATGAGCACTAAATGCATCTAAACATAATCATACTCACCGTAATCACTATCATCGTGAAATACTCACCTGAAACTTACCTCGGCCTCCGCAGCATCAACAAATATTATGCATATGTATACTAATACATATACTAACATGTAATGTAATTGACACGGCATTTAAAAACGTAAATCCATTTAACACAGTTCTGGGAAAATGAAAAGCATATATACGTGTGTGTGCGTGTGTGTGTATAGAAAAACAAAAGCCTACTCACCTGAGGTCCGCGCTACACTCCCTAGCACGAATATCGAAATGTATCGAACGATCGTTGCCTAGAACAAATATCAAACCACGTCTTAGAATCCTTACTGATAGAACACGCAATTTACATAAAACACATCCCCAAGGACGTTCTAGAATGATTCCCATTGACCAAAAGTCAACCGTCGGTCAAAGATCGGCGATAGAGTCCACAACACTACATAACTCGATCCGGAAGATCTGCATCACAGACTTCCGATCTGTAACTTCTAAATATACACATTATGCTTCTAGAACAACATACTAAAGTTTCATCACGATCCAACGGCTGGATCTCCGCCAATTACAAATTCAAGTGGCGGTTAACGTTTTATTTTATAAATTTACAAATCCAATTCGGGAAGATCTGTATGTCGGATTCCTGATCCGTAAGTTTCTATGGTCCTCAAATATTACGTACCATAATGTATTAAAGTTAGTAATGATCCAACGGTCGGATCGTCGATTGCTATAATGTTCAAGTGGCAGACCTTAATGAAATTTCGCCAGATTCTGCAAATTTAGCAGATTTTCTGGGCAATCTTTGGAACTCCATATCTCACTTGTTTGTCAACCAAACCCATATATCCAAAACGAAGCTAGAGAAGTGTACAAGATTGTACCTTCTTGGAGTCCAAATGGTAGCCAGAAATGGCCTGAAAATGGCCTGAAAGACGGCTGTTCGCGGGAAAATAGGGAAATTCGCCATAATTTTTGGGCAACCCTTCAACATCCATAACCTTGTCAATACTCAACGAAATCAAGTGATTAAAAAACAGAAATCATAGTTCTTGACGAGAATAAGATATTGGTACCTTACACGATGGCTATCTCACCGTTCCGTAAAACGCCTCGAAAGTGGCAGAGGTAGCCGGAAATTGGGCAAACTTTAAATCGTTATAACTTTCTCATTTCTCCACCAAATCACATGATCCAAACATGAAAATTCATCTACACAACATGAGGAATCTATTTATACCTGTTTTGAGTTCAAAAGATGGCTGGGAGTTGTCTAAATCACGCCTAGAAGTCTTGGCCCAAAACCTTGTTCTTCGAACTCGAGGTTAGGATTCGTTTTCAATGAAACAAAACTAAAAACTGGGTTTATGGTGATGAAGACATGTAGATAATGGTGGTTTTGATGTTCAACAAGCCGAAATTTTTGGTGATGATGGTGGTTTGTTTTACGGGAGAAAGGGAGAGCCGAGAGAGAGAGTTAGAGGGTTAGAGAGAGGAACTACGGATGAAGAAGAAAAAGAAAGAGAGAGAGAGAGTTCCAGAAAAGTGGGGGTGGTCCCACGTGGCACTCATCCAATGGTCAGAAAAAATACCACATGTGTTTCAAATGTCAAATTGCCAAAATACCCTCAACGTTTAAAGGTTCGTACTATGAGGATGCGTCAAGAAAACAAGTCTTACATGACACGACGCAGCAGTCAACAAAAGTTAACGCATTTGCCTCGAAGGGTATTTTTGTAAATTCACTCATTAAAATTATAAAAAAAAATCGTAAAATTGGGAACAGGTCGTTACAAAGCATATATAAACACTCGTGATTAAACCCTCCACATCTCATGAATATTGTTTGGGAAATTTTATTTGAACCCATGTAACATCTTTCTACACCCAACTTAAATTTAAATTGTTAATTGTCTATTTTACCTTATTGCATAAGTACTATTAAGTACAAAATGAAATTAATAATAAAACTCAAATTTATCAATAAGCCCATTAAACACTACCATCACTTCTTGTTTATTCTACGTTCATTCTAGCTAAAACCCTAATAGGTCTTGTAGAGAAAAACAAGTTTTTTTATTGATGGATGGTGATTTTGAAGTTTTGAATCCTTCAACTAAGGTATGACTCAATTTATGAATATTTTGTTCATTTGATTTCAATTTTTTTTTAAGTTTAGAAGATGAGTATTTGGGTTTCAATTTTTTTCATTAATCCCGAATGGTTTGTTAAACTTTCTGCAATTAGAAAATTCTAAGGAAAAACTTCTTACCAATATTTCTAGATTATAAACTTCCTTGCTTGTTGATAAATTTAAGGGGATGAATTGTTTGATTTGTTGCTTATGCACGTTAGTAAAAAGAAAAAAAGCAAATGTCTAGGTTTGGTAGCAGAAAGAAGAAAAAAAGTAGCCATGGAAATGCTAGTGGGAAGAGGGGGGTGGGGCAAGGATGCCTCTTTTTTTTTTTTATAAGAAAAAAGTCAATTACATGTTGTTTTATAAAGGTAATGAGTGTAAAGATAACTTAACATTTTGAATTGGATTTGAGAGGGTAGTTTAGGTAATAAATTTGGATTTAAAGAGAGATTAAGGGGGGTGTATTAAATTAGGATTTTGAGAGAGTTTCAGAGAATTTAAATCTACGAAATTTGAGAGAGTTTGAGAGGAAAAAAAAAATGAATTCCCAGAGATTTTGAGTGAATTAATTATAACTTCCAGAGAATTCACATGAATTGTGAGAGAATTCTTTAAATGGGGTTAGACAATTTCAGAGAATTTGATCAACAATTTCCTTTCCTTTACAAGCCAAAATCAGTTTCATCCTACCAATACAAATCACAATACCAAGTTCACATGCAAAGTTAAGTAGCTATCAAAGTGAAATTAAACATTGGCATCCAAAATCTTGAAAGTCAAGGCTTAGGGGGGGTGTATTCAATTAGAATTTTGAGAGAGTTTAAGAGAATTAATAATTCCAGATGTATTCAATTGGGAATTTAAAAGACTTTATAAAAGTCTTGGTGTATTCAATTGAGATTCTTAAAGATTTCTTACAATTCCCTATAAATTTAGGTCTATTCAATCATAACTTTTTGAAAGTTTCTAAAAGTTTAGGTGTATTGAAAAATGAAGTGGATTTGAACGGATTTGTGATTTGGTGGATTTTGGAGGATTTCAAGGTGATATGTATAAATACCAAAGAGCTTGGCAAATCTCACTTCAACCCTAGAAACTTTGAGAGATTTTGAGCGTGCTACTCTTTCCTCCATAGACCGTCTTCTCCCCTCCAGAAACATCGGGCTCCAAGGTAAAAAATTTCTCACCTTGTACAATTTATCTTTTTTTCTCTCCTTGTACATCGGGCTCCAAGCTTCATGATTTTTCCTGTTTTGATAGTGTTGTACTAAGGTTAGGGTTTTTCTGGTTACTTTGGAGTTAAGGTTTTTCTTGTTAGGGTTAGGGTTTTTTTTACCATCAAACTTTTTAAAATTCATGTGTATTGTGAAGATACAAGTATTGATTTTACTATTTTGATCGAAAAGTTATTGATTCATGTATATAGACGTTATTTTTGGGTTAGGGTTTGATTTTACTATTTGGAATTCAAGTTTGTATAGGTTGTCTCCCTTCTGCATCCCGTGCTGAAAAAATTTTCTGCTTGTGTAGCATACTATTTGCAATCAGAATCTTGATTTGCTAGAAGGGTCCAACGATCACTAATCTTTTTCTTTCAAGTGCAGCACTCTTGCAACCTCATTGTTTTTTTCTTTTTATCTTAAATAATACAAAATTATTTCAAGCCTTAAAGTTTTTTTTTAGCCAAAACATGGTAGGGTGAAGTTGTGGACAGAGTTAGTGTTAGCTTGTGCAGGGTTGCACAACTTTCTTCGCAAGGAATGCCGTTGTGACGAATTTCCAATCGAACCAGAAGATGATGAATCTAGGTAATCAAACTTAAGAGCAACAACGACAGATTGCTAATGCATGGAGAGCTGGCATAGCTACAAATATGTGGACATATGTTATGAGTGATAGCTTTCAAAGATGAGAAATATAATTAATTGTTTTTACGGCTATCACTCACAACATATGTCCACATATTTGTAGCTATGCTAGCTTTCCATGCATTAGCAATCTATCGTTGTTGCTCTTGAGTTTGATTACCTAGATTCATCATCTTCTGGTTCGATTGGAAATTCATCACAACAACATTCCTTGCGAAGAAAGTTATGCAACCCTGCACAAGCTAACACTAACTCTGTCCACAACTTCACCCTACCATGTTTCGGCTAAAAAAAAGACTTTGAGGCTTGAAATAATTTTGTATTATTTAAGATAAAAAGAAAAAAAAATTGAGGTTGCAAGACTCCTGCACTTGAAAAGAAAAAGATTAGTGATCACTAGACCCTTCTAGCAAATCAAGATTCTGATTGCAAATAGTATGCTGCACAAGCAGAAAAAGTTTTCGGCACGGGATGCAGAAGGGAGACAACCTATACAAACTTGAATTCCAAACAGTAAAATCAAACCCTAACCCAAAAATAACTTCTATATACATGAATCAATAACTTTTCGATCAAAATAGTAAAATCATTACTTGTATCTTCACAATACACATGAATTTCAAAAAGTTTGATGGTCAAAAAAAACCCTAACCCTAACAAGAAAAACCTTAACTCCAAAGTAACCAGAAAAACCCTAACCCTAGTACAACACTATCAAAACAAGAAAAATCATGAAGCTTGAAGGAGAGAAAAAAAGATAACATGTACAAGGTGAGAATTTTTTACCTTGGAGCCCGATGTTTCTGGAGGGGAGAAGACGGTCTCTGGAGGAAAGAGTGGCACACTCAAAATCTCTCAAAGTTTCTAGGGTTGAGGTGAGATTTGCCAAGCTCTTTGGTATTTATACATATCACCTTGAAATCCTCCAAAATCCACCAAATCATAAATCCGTTCAAATCCACTTCATTTTTCAATACACCTAAACTTTTAGAAACTTTCAAAAAGTTCTGATTGAATACACCTAAATTTATAGGGAATTGTAAGAAGTCTTTAAGAATCTCAATTGAATACACCAAGACTTTTATAAAGTCTTTTAAATTCCCAATTGAATACACCTGGAATTATTAATTTTCTGAAACTCTCTAAAATTCTAATTGAATACACCCCCCTAATTCTTTAATAAAAAAACAATATAGGTGAAGAGAGTAAGTTGGGAGTAGAAAGTGGTTACATGGTTTCAAAAACAAAAAAAAATTCCCATAGTGTTTTTTATTTGAGTGCAAAATTAATGAAATTAATAATAATTATTGTAGAAGTGTGAAAAATGTAAAACAAAAATATACAATCACTCATAATGACAAGCTTTACAACATTCGTGAAGAGGTCAACTCCTAAATCTAACACCATAATCCATAAACCTTAGATTTAAATTTAACCATCCATTACAGTTTACACTTTATTCTACTCACCGAATTTCATTTTTTAGATTTTCTTTTTTGAAAAGTGATCTTTTAGCGGATATAGAAAAATAAACGGTTTAAATCGTTGATATGACATTCTGATATTTACGGTTAACTAAAATATGAGTTGATGTTATATAGTTTCTAGAGGCTTTATAAACATCAAGCTATATTTTCACTGATGGTAAAACTCTTAACGTAATATCAACGATCCGAACAGTTCATCTTCCTACATCCTCTAAGAGATCATGTTTTCAAAAAAGAAAATCCGAACAAAAAAATATTGGTGAGAAGAATGGAGCATAAATATAAATGACAATCAATGGTTAAATTTAAATCTATAGTTTATGGATTATGGAAAACCTTAGTGAAAACATCGTCGATATAACCCATTAACCCTTCAAGACAATATATCAAGCAAAATGTTTCAATACCATTTCCCTTGGTGATTGATGAAAATTGAAGGTTTTATTGCAAAAAACGTGCAAAGTTCCTCAGCCTTGAAACGCAATTCTCTTCATTTTGCATACCTTTGAACATTTCTATTTTGTAGTATGTTTTTTCATTAGGCTCATATTTTGGGGTATGTAAACTTGAAAGACAAATGTTTATTTATTTATGTTTTGAAGTAATATTTATGTGATAATGTGGTATGTATATACTAATTTACTATTATGTTTTACATTTTTTTGGGTCAAATTATGCTTTTCATTTTCATTATTTATTGATTTAAAATATATATTTCTTAACGGGTAATGGATCGGATCATATTACCTGATAATATTAACAGGTCGATTTCAGGTCGTGTCATATTACTCATTTATTTTAACGAGTATTACACGACATGACCTCTTAAACTATCAAGTATGACATGAACACGAGAAATACGACACGAATGCCAAATCTAATTTTAGCAACCAAATATCGAAAACGATCATTTCAAGCAATTTCCCTTATTCTTTTCACTTTTCAATTGTTATTTTATTTTATTTATTTTTGGAGACTTGTGACATTCTATACTTCATTCTTTTATTTCTACGATTTGTCTCGTCTTCTCAGTTGGCCACTCCCACGACCAGGGTACGGAGCACGGTTTCATGGAGGAAGAGAAGTATGTTACACCGGTGGTGAAAGGGATTAAGGACTCACGTGTCGGATGGGTATCTAAATTAGTCTATTTACCAACACAGATCTTGCTACAAACTTTGGATCAAATAATATTTTTAGGCATCTTCTATTTACCAATACAGAACTTGCCAAAAATGTTGGACAAAACCTCCTCAGAAATGTCTTCGCCGCTTATTTGCCCAAGGGCCATTGCCGCGTCCCTCAAATCAATTGTCCAGAAGTCGAAAGGCATTTCCTCTTCGATTGAGGATTTCAACCTCACAAAAGCCTCCTTGGTCCGAACAAGCTGCTCACATTGTCTCTGATGATTCATCAAAATTTCAATATAACAATCAGAATCAACCTCTGATTATAAGATCAATCTAAACCAAAGTCAATGCATTTGTTTTGCCTTCAATTATGAGTAAATGGAAAGAGATAAACGATACATAGCAAACCTGGTTGACAGTCCATTTGCGGCTCCCAACACAAATTTTGTCGAGGCCAACAATCTCTAATATTGCCGTCTCTAAACCTTGGATTCCTTGACCAGTGACAGCAGATGTCAAAACATGCTTACTGAACGAATTGATATCCTTCTCAATCCACTCCATGCAATCAGATGGAATGCAGTCTATTTTGTTAATTACAAGAATCATTGGGGACGAGGATCCAGCAGATTTCTGTAGGATACAATGAGTTATTATTACATGCTTGAGTGAAAAACCGAATGCTTGATAAACAGAGAAATGTACGTGTTATATGATTCAGAGAGAGAGAAAACCTTATTGGATTGTATTCTATTTAGAAGTTCGGAGTCTTCTGGAGTCCAGCCATCAACAGCACTTATTGCCATTATAATAACATCAGCACCCATAGCAACTGCTTCAGACCTTTCAACACCTGTGATAAAGATAGTCAAGAAATGGATAAGCAATACCAGCAGGAGTGCCATGGTACGGCCACCATACATCAAGCAATATGCATATCATTCCTCCTCAACAAACTCAACATTGGAGGCAGAATTATTTCACTAATGCTCAATGGCCTATTGAAAATAAACATAATCTTATGCTACTGAAAAAGAAACATCGGCACGACGTAAGTTTGGCTTGTGCATCTGGTTTGAAATCAGAGGATCACTAGACATCAAAAGTGTGAAAAGACATAACCTTACCGATTTTTTCCACAATGTCATTGGTTTCCCTAATGCCCGCTGTATCAAGAAGGGTTACAGGAATGCCATGAACCGTTAGACTGGCTTCAACCACATCTCGAGTGGTCCCAGCAATTTCTGTAACTATTGCTCTCTCAGTCTGCACGCTAAAATTAAAATGCACTGCTCAATAACATCTCATACTACCAGTAATTGCTAAACAGAACAAAAGGAACAACACCTAAAGAGGAAGGACCACATATATGAAAAAAATGGTATATTTTTAAAATATCTTTGTTCCTTTTACAATACAGTTGTTCTACTATAATTACTGTTTATTGTGCCCACTTTATAAGTCAAAATGTTATGAATAGAAACACTTACGGCTCGTTTGGTACACATGATTGGATTGGAACGGATAACTCCTTAATTTCAAGGTATATTGAAGGTGGAACTGAATGGTTTCTCATTTGGAGGGGATTAGAAGAGGACTAGCTATGAAGAACATTGATCCCTTCTAATCCTACAATTTTACGGAGGATTGGAATGGATAAGTTTTCGACGTGAGTAACCCATCATCCATCCTCTAGGTGGTCATAATTTTATAATTTATCCCTTCAACCATACCTTTAATTCAGTAGGATATCTATTCCAATCCAATCATGTGTACGAAACGAGCCCTTAACTGTATCACTCATCTCAAAACTCACTGAAAGAAGTACAAAAAGAACGTAAAAGTCATTAGCTTCCAGTCACATTTATTCAAAAAGAGACTCATGGTTATGAGAGTCATTTTCATATAGGCACGCCTATACAACTTATTTAGAATACCTTCCCTTATAAGTGCATCCATATTTTCTGGGTTTATTACTTAAAATGCGTATTACTGAAGATATAGTTCTACAAAGAGCTTAATAAGTAATATTATACTAGTTAGGTATGTCAATGGTCATCTCAATCCAGACGGGCAAACTCACTCCAAAATCGCTTGAGCACAACGGTTTTCCAAAAATCAACCGTTGCCAGGCAAAAGGAGAAAAAAATGATATAAGGCAATCATTACTATTTTAGTGTAGGACACACCTGCAATTCATTAAGAAAACAAGCAATCATGCCCCAAAAAGATAAAATTGTCACCACATACTTTGCTCCATGCATTGAGGAGACTTGACTTCCCAACGTTTGGACGGCCCAGAATTGCTATCTGCAAGATTTAATATGAGCTCAATAAATCAGAAGCATGCTCAGACTGCAGAGAATGAATACAGAAAAAAGACAAGTGTATTTAAATTTTTAAAGATACAAAGGAAGCCAAGTAGCAAACCCATATTACCATAATAAACAGAAAATGTAGTCCCATTTAGAGAAGTGGATTTCAAGTTAAAACAAGGAAAATAAATCTATATCTGACAGTGTAACCACCTCAAAGTTTTGATCATTAATAGCCAAAATTTAGCCCCAAATTTCATAAATGTCACTTTTTATGAACACTTTCAGATATATCAGAAAACCCACTTAAATAGACCTAAATACCCTCAAAATTAAAACCAAATAAATTTAAGGGGCAATACCCTACTACATTGTACAATGAAGAATGTGATCAATTCATCGTATCCATTCTTCTCCTTGGGTTTAGGAACTGGAACGATTCAAGGGCAGCCTTTTCGCACACCCCATTGTTTTGTTTTGATTGGTTCGTGAGGTCATTCTGCTACAATTCAGAACTTGGTAAGAGGTGTTATAGATTAATTAGATTAATTAGACAGGGTCCGCGAAAGGTCTGTTTTTTCTTTTTATTGGTAGTTACATATTTCTAGCCCTAAATTCGAATGATCCTCCTTTTTTATCAAAAGAGGCAGAATTTCATTCTAAAGCCAAAGGCTGATTCAGTATATTAGAGAGGAGACTCTCCTCAAAAACCAAATCACAAATGACAAACAGGAGGTTCCTCAAATCAAGTACAGACACCATTGTTGAGGATAGCTACTCTTGCCAGGTGATGAGCAACTTTGTTTGCTTGGCGGCGAACATGGGAAGAAGAAACTCCACTGATGGAACGCACGAGGGCCTTCACATCTTCCACTATTGGTCCCATCAAAGAGAGGTAGGTTAGTGGAAGAGTCTTGAACCGCCGTGATGATCTGGAGAGAATCGCTCTCAATAATGATATTTTGATAGCCCCTCTCAACCGCCAAAATCAAACCTTGCCTGACAGCCAAAGCTTCCGCATGCACAGGGGAGGAAACACAATTGAATGATTTACTAAGATCCCCAATGAAAGCACCTTCAGAATTTCTGATGATAACTCCAACACCACCCTTGTGGATAGACACATTCCAAGCTCCATTAAAATTCATCTTTAGAGAACCACTAGGAGGATGGGGTGAGAATTCACGGTGAGGAAAAGTCACCATCAAGAACTCTTGCCACCAGCCAATTGCCTTGGAAGCAACCACATTCGGGGCTACACACTTGCTGTCCCACAAATTCATGTTTCTTGCATTCCATATGACTCAGAGCATTATCATAAAACAATCAAAGTCATACTTCTTTAGGACACGGCTAACCTCAAGAGCCCATATTTTTATTCATAAAGCAAAGTCCCTGATAGGAGGAATTCCCAGATAGGAAGATAACCAGATGCACTTGGAAAAAGGGCACTCCATCATGAGATGCCAAGTGGATTCACCATTAGCTTCACTCAGCACACACCTTTTGTCGGTGGGGATACGCTTGTTCGCTAGATTGACCCTTGTAGGAAGTATATCAAGACAGATCCTCCAAACACACCTTAACTTTTGGAGGGACATCAGCATTCCAAACTTTGTTCCATAGAAAATTCGAATGATCTTCTGAGAAAACTGTTATGGTCTAAATCTTTGTCCTTCGTTCTACAATCATCAGATTAGAAATTGATTCCAATGAGTTAGAAACCTTAACCAATATCATGTCTTAACAGACGATTGTACAAAGAATATTCTGCCACCACGGACATGTATCAACTATAGCTATTGAGTTTCAGCCATGAGTGGCAAATTTGCAAGTCTGTACTCGGCTAGTTAAACTCCAACTTCAACAACACCCACAACTGCTCCATAATGTTTACCACTCCCTTTGTGGAACAACAATCCAAAGAAGTTCTATTCAAGTGTTTCAGCTTTTCTGTGTAATTCGGTTTTGATCTAGAGGGCATTTGAGACTCTTCACCAGAGTTTTTGGCCATATTTGAAAGTTTTATAAAATGTAACATTTATGAAATTTGGGGTTAAATTTTGGCTATTAACAATAAAAACTCTAAATACATTCTGTGTAAATTGAAGAAAAACATCAACATCGGGATTCAGTTACATTAGCATCAGATATATATATAAAGTAACATGACCTGAGTTTATCCTAAGCTATACATTAGACTATCATAAAATATCCACCAAAAAAAGGAAGAAATGTAAGAAATCCATTTTTCAATTGTACCTGTAATCCAGATTGCAGAAGTTGATCATAATTGGCTGTCTCCATAGCACTCTCAACATCTTGCAACATAGAATTTATTTTATTCACAACTTCATTTGTATCAAGCAGCGGCATCTCATCATCGAAATCCAAACGGGCTTCAATTTCAGTAAGAAGCTCAATGCAATGAGCTCTTATAGATTTTACCATGGAAGCAAATTCACCCTGCCAATGTTTAAAATGGTTTTCCGAGTTGATTATCATTTCCCCAAATAAGGCTTACATAAATACTAGTAGTAATTAGTTTCTGAAACACATAAATTATACAGACAAAACAAAGACACATGCCTGAATAGCGACTTGGCTGAAATAAGTCTGTCAATATTTTCAGCTTGTGTTAAGTCCGCGCGGCCATTCAGAAAGGCACGGAGAGTAAACTCGCCTATATTGAGAAAACAAACACACACATTAGTGTTGATGAAAATGTGGTGCCTACTCTTTAGTCCTTGCATAAGTTCAAATTCGAAAAGTTCAATTCTTTAAGCTAAAATATTCGATAAGTTAAACATCTTAAGCCGAAAATTCGAAAAGTTGAAAAAAGATTAAGCTAAGAATATGGACCTGGTTCTGCAAGCCTAGCTCCAGCTTCTACACAAGCTCTGAGAACACGATTGAGGCACACTTGGGTTCCATGGCACTGAAGCTCCACCACATCTTCCCGCGTGTAAGACCTTGGCGCCAACATGGGCACAGCCAAAACCTAAATGCAAGCAAAAGGACGCCCTACTCGTGTTATCATCATTCACATAATTCAAACTTCAATTGCATTTCACTGAAGGTGAAATTTGAATAGAAGAGTACCTCATCGACGACATTGCCATTGGGGTCCTTAACGACGCCGTACTCCACCACATGGCTAGTGGGCCGCCCTGCTTTCTTCGTCTTCTTCTTCATTGGACGGAAGACGCGGCCGACAATGGCCACCGCGGACGGACCCGATAACCGTACAATCCCAACCGCACCGGGTCGGCCTCCCAGGGACGTCACGATTACCGCGATTGTGGTCGTGCTCTCCAGCTTCTGGGACCCACTAAGTACTCGCTCGTCTCTGCTGAGAAGCAGGGTCGGGGTCTGCAGCTGGGTCTTGTCCAGAGAAGAGTTGGTGAAAGCCGAGGAGTGGCAAGAGGGTAAATAAAGCGGGAAGCGAGGGTAGAGTTTGAGAGGTTTGGGAATGAGGTGGAAGAGAGGGGGAAGTGAGGTGGAAGCTATGGCGAATAGTGGCGGTAAATGGCGGAAGCGGAAAGCTGAGAGCAGAGCCATTGATGTGTTTGCCGCCACTGACGGCGGATCTTGCTCTTAATCTGATATTTCTATGGAGAGGATTTTCACGTTTAGCTAACTTATTAGTTCCGGCTACTCACTATTACCTTGATAATTTTCCCCTTTACTTTTAAGTAATTGTAAATAAAAGATCTTAGTTTATATCTCGTAAATAATGAATTCAATAATAAATTAATTTTTTTATTATACGATTTAACCAAATTTTTTATATTATTAATGTAAAATATATTATTGAAAAAAAAAATGTATTAGTTCCGTTAAATTTCTGTGTGAATGCTTATGCGTGATCCAAGGCCAATTAAAATAATCAGAAGTTTATGTGGCATCTATGATCTACCTCACATTGCGGCACTTGAACATCACTAATTTGAGTTAAACACCGTTATCCAAAAAACACTAAAAATTTAAAGGTAAAAACAATTGACACGTGTTCTTTCAAATCTCTTCATAGTGTGTAAAGACGGTTCCCATACCAAAACTCATTAGCGTCAACGCCCAATTTCTTTTTGTGGTTATGAAGAATGTACTCATATTTTGATACAATAATTTTTTTGGTTAATTTTGATGAATGTATCATGTTTATATATATACATACGCAAAATAGTATATTTATATTTTAATATTTTTAATCCCACAAATTATGGTTTTTTATTTAAAATCTCATTTATATAAACAACTAAAATTTCCAATTTTTAATTTAAAAAATATAGTAACGTACAAAGAAATAAATGATCACATTGATTCAAGGACCTCGATCAAAAATTAAAAACCAACAAGATTTCAATCAAATAATATTCATAGTTAAAGACCGCATCCAAAGTCTTCCAATCATAGGAATCAATTATAGGGTTCCTTCTTATAAATACTTGTACATTGTAATTTTGGAAATTATCAAAGCAATATTCAGCCATATTAAATTCAATTTGTTATCTCTTGTTTTTTTTTTCTTTTTTCTTTTTTTGTCTTTTCTTTTGATCGTTTCTTCACTTCTTCTTCCTTTTGCAATCAAGCAATTGATCCCTCGAGCCCATTTTACATCTATCATTCAGATTCCAGTTCTTGAGGAGGACCCAGCATAACCAATGAACAATTCAACAATTGTTGGCAATGATGTCTCAGAAATTGGGCATTGACGCTAAGCCTAGTGTCAACCATGCTACAGGCGTGCTTTCCAAGTTTGGTTCCACAAAATGGGTAGTAGATAGTGGTGCCACGGACCACGTATCTAATCTTCCGTTGGCACAACGGTAAATCCACCATTGCCGTCAGTGGGTTTGCCAACTGGCACTAGGGTTCCAATTGATTCAATTGGAAATTTTCATTTCGGCTCGAAATTTTCTCTTTGTGATGTTCTTGGGATTGCATCATTTATGATCAATTTGATTTCTGTGAGTCATCTCACTCGATCATTACGATGTTCTGTAACGTTTTACCTTGATTTTTGTATTTTGCAGGACTGGAAGACAAGGACGATAATTGTTTGGAGGTGACAACATAATGGGCTCAATTACTTGGTGGACGATAAAGAAGGCAAGGTGAAATCATCACCTACTGTGTCTTCGAAAGCATTCTCTATTTAGTATCATTGGTTTGGTCACCCATCCTCACCAAGACTTCAATTGCTAGCTAAGAATTTTCTTGAAATTTCCATTCCTACCAATAAAACTTGTGATGTTTGCCTTTGGCAAAACAAAGGTTCTAAAAGACGATAGACGTTAGTTGAGCGGCAGGCTGGGGCCTAGTGCCTTCGCGCCTAGGCGGACTTGGCGTTTTAAGTAACTTTATTATATATTGTATAAAAAATGTCTATTTATACTTAAAAACGCACATAACTATATTGGGATAAAGTACTAGCCTTTCTGTATGCACTGCTGCACATGCGAAAAGCCTTTTTTTATTACGGGTACGCACCCCTTAAGTTGTTTTCATGTGTTTAAAAATAGAGAACATAATCTTTACTAAACAACTTATTGTAAAAAGATGGATACAGTAATGGCAACGTCACATAATAAGTCATGTAGGGAGGAGTTTTACGCTGGCCAGAGGTTAAAATGGAAGAGTGGAGTTTGTTTCAAGCCGCAACGTGCAGTTGTAGACTTGTAGTGGTGTTCACATGGTGAGTTGCTATATTTCTGAGTCCTTTACTCCCTGCAAGCCCAGACGAAAGTGGGAAAAAACAAACAGAAATACAAAACAATATTAAATTCTAATAATCTTATTAGAATTTAACAAATAATGCTATGTTGAGGGAAGCTCTTAAATTAAATGCCGAATGCCCTCTTCATCAAAATTGTTTTCATCCTCACAATATATGAAGTTAGAACCGCAAGAAAACGATCTATCCATATATTAACCACCCATATGGAGATGCTAAAAGAACGAAAATTTGATGTTAAAAACATGAATTAGAAGATAAATGGGAATAAAAACATAAGTTGACACTACCATCCACCCTCCAAACCTTAAATCTCTACCAATTAGACACCCCCAATTTCACCGGAAACCACCAAGTCTTGGGTTCCGCAATCGATAACCAGGACCTTATCGAAGACATTCTGCGATTATCTTTGGGAGCTTCCAAATTCTTGGAGAGATGATCCTCCCCATCAGCATGACAACGACACCGTCAGGACCAGATGAGCTGTTTTGATCGCCTGCTCCAATGGATAAAGGAATTATGGACACCAGGATATAGTTCCCCTCGATGTCATCATAGTTCTTTAAACCTTAATTTAGTTTTGAGTAAAAATATTACCAGAAATTTTTTTAAAAAAAATACATAAAAACAATTAAATTAATAGTGTCCAATAGGTCAAAACACTTACGCCATGAATCATGCAATGCCACAGCATCAAATTAACCATTTCATCTGGTAAAGTCTCCGACTTCACAACAAAACCCTACAAACACAAAAATTATAACCATGATTCACACAGAGAGATGGGTGGATGTATGGACCGTGGAGGCCTTTGTGAGGTTGAAATCCTCAATAGAAGAGGAAATGCCCTTCGGATTTCTGGACGATTGGCTTGAGGGACGCCGTCGGGCAAATAAGTGGATAAGACATTTCTGAGGAGGTTTTGTGCAAATTCACCTTTGGCGAGAATCAAACCTAAGATTTCTCACTTACAAGTGAAGAGCAATACACTAGACAGTAATACTAAGTAGCAGAAAAACAACTTATTAAGGTTCAATTTTCTTTCGGTTTCTTGGTGAATGACAAATTTACCCTCTAATAATTTGGTGTTTTCGAAAGCGACTTGGTTTGAATGCGGTGTGCCGAATCACTTCTTTTTTTATACTGTCTATGATTCTAATTGAAACATGTCATGCGTTGGGTTAATTGATTATTAATTGTCAAGTGAGTATGTATTAGGACGTGGAAGATGGCCTTCTGGATGTCATGATTCAACATGGTAATGCCACCACCAACGTCGTTTTGGACGGCAACTTATACGTGCCAAGAAACGCATTGTTCCTGCACATACAACAAATGAGACGGCCATCTCCCGAAACCAACTCAGAAAACACCAAAATAAGCCACCATATATATATTCATTCATCTGTTCATCTTTGAGAAAGAGAGATCAAAATGTGTTTCAAAATAGGAAGAGAGCTGACAAAGGAAGAGCTTAAAGAGAAAGAAAAGATAAAAAAAGCCAAAGAGAAGGAGAGGAAGAGGCAGGAAAAAGAGGAGATGAAAAGGAAACAAGAAAAGGACAAGAAGAAACGTGAAGAGATGAGAAGAAAGGAAAAAGAGAGGGCAAAAATGAAGCACAAAGTGAAGAAATGATTGAAGTGCCAGTTTATGCAGAGATATCCTTCCAAGTATTTTTATTTTTTTATTTTTTTCCATTTCTTGTACCCTTATATTTTGGTGATGGGTTCTTGTCTATTGGAATAAAATCTCTAGACAAATCAATTCAAAATATACTATTTTTAAATTGTATAATTTTAAATTCCTCTAGAGTTGGATAGAAGTCATGTATTACAAATTCAAGGATGTCTTTGGATATGATTTTTATTTTTTAATTATGAGATGAACTACCCTTTTTTTTTTTTTTTTTTTTTTTTTTTTAAGAAAATGAGAGAAACTATGGTTTTTATCACGGTTGGTTCCTCAAATTGCACATTCCAATCAAAATGGTCTTTGAAATAGAAATTCATCAATTTGATTTCTAAAATAGGTCTTGCAAATCAATTTAGTCATTTTGTTACACTTCTATCAAATTTTTTTATTAATGTGTTGAAGTGTCACTCAAGTGGATTTCACCTATCCAATCATATGACGTCACTTGTATTAACAATAAAAAAAGTTTTTCTTATAAAAAGATGTCTAAAAATATGTAAATAAAAAAAGAAAAAAAAGAAAAAGAAAGCTATCATCATCTTCATCCGGAAGCAGTAAAAGAGCTTCATCCAAGAGTTGCGAAGCCATTGATCGCCAAGCGTGGAAGGGTCTGAAGTTCTAGTTAGGCCTAACAAATGAGTGGTGTTTGTCATGTTCGTGTCGTTTTCGTGTAACACATGTTATCTTAACGGGTTGTGTTGTGTCACACCCGTTATCTTAACCGGTCCTTAACAGGTCGGGTCACTTTACCCAACAGGTAAAGTGACTCGACCCGTTAAGAAATTTTGTTTCTTCTTAAATTTGCACATACCACATATTGCTACATAAATATTACTTCAAAACATTAAAGCACATTTGTCGTTTAAGTGCTACATCTACACTCGAAAATAAGAGCCTAATAAAAAAAATATACATACACTACTAGTCTATTACAAAATATTAAATGTGCAAGGATATGCAAAATGAAAGAGTTTTTGTTTTCAAGGTTGTGAAGCCTTTCTAAAAAATTTAAACCTTGCCAATAGAACTCAAAGCTTGCATGTTATTCTTTTTACAAAATCCTCAATTTTCATCGATCATCATGAGGAAATTGTATTTGAACTTTGGCTTGATCTATTGCCTTCAAGAGTTATGTTGATGATGTTTTCAGTAAGGTTTTCCACGTCATAACTCTCTTCCGCATAAACTAAGTATAGAAAAAACCAAACATTAAAAACCATTCAAATTATGAGAAGTTTACCAAAATAATTATGAAAAGAAATAAAACAATAGTACTATACCATATAAAAATATATTATCTCCTTTTCCAAATAGCCAATCTTGTGTGCACAACAAAGCTTGAACTGTTTCTAGTAACAATGAACTACGATACTAATCTAGTACTCTACCCCCAATACTAAATGCAGATTCTGATGCAACAGTTGAAATGAGAATTGTTAACACATCTCGTGCTAACTGAGAAAGTATCGGATAATGAAAACACTCCATTTGCCACCAAAAAAGAACATCTATGTCTACTTTCTATTCTTTTATCCTCCAAATACTTCTGCAATTCATTTTTTTCAATCGAACTTGAACCATCATAATTATTATCAAAATCCTACATCATAAAAAATAAAAACGAAAACGTAATCAGAATCATGCATCATGTCAATTTCAAATATAATATCAACACTTTTTATAGTAGTACTACTACAAATATATAAAGTAAATAAAAACAAACTTAAGTTACCTCAAAGAGAACATCTCCAGATTCTGTTTGATGATTAGGCACTGAGTTCACTAGAGTATTTGAATTATCAAGATGCGAAAGTTTTTCCAAGTACACACCAAAAAGAACATTCAATTTGTCATTAACCTTTGTAAATTCGACCAAATTCACACCATGGAGCTTTTTGTAAGTCGAATCCACAAAATGCAATTTATAACGAGCTTCTAAAATGATTGCAATTGCCAAAATCAAACTGTACTCTAACCAATACTTCTCAAGCTTCGTGTACATGTAAGTCCCCATCTTATTCATGAAACTTTCATAGTCATCCAGGGCTGCTTTAATTTGAAGTTGGATTACGAACACCTTAGGGAATAACTAATTTGAAGTTGGATTATGAACACCTTAGGGAAGAACAAATTTGATGTGGGGTACTTTGTCCCAGAGAATAAGCATGTAACCTCATAAAAGTACCCCAAAAACTTGGAGATCTTCATTATTTTATCCCACTCTTCAGAAGAAAGACAACTACTAAAATTGGAATCACTCGACCCTAAATGAGTCAAAGCATATCAATAGAAAATTGCACTATCTAGCATAATATAGGTTGAGTTCCATCTAGTAGGGACATCTTGTCTCAAACTTTTCCTACTATCCAATATCCCTACTTGTCTAACACATTCATAAAACTTTAGTTGCCTAGCCTCAGAGCCCTTTATATACTTGATGCATTCACAAATCTTTATCATCAAAGAATCAATTTCTTTAAGTCCATTTTGGACTATCAAATTCAAAACATGAGCACAACAACGCATATGAAAGAAGTCACAATTCATCACGAGAAGACTTCTAAGATTCAATTGATTCTTCAAAATGCTAACAAAAGAAATATTTGAAGAAGCATTATCCAAAGTAATAGAAAATAACTTCTTCTTAATCCCCACTCAGTCACCAATGCATTAATTTTCTTAGATAATTCAACATCAGTATGTGGAGGAGGCATGTGACAAAAACTTAAAACTCTTTTATGCAATTTCCAATCTTTGTCTACAAAGTCAACAGTAAGAGCTGGATACCCATTAGTGCATTGCGAGGTCCATTAGTCTGACGTCAAACAAATTCTAACTTCAACTGAGCCTAACAAATTATGATGCCTTGTTTTTCATTTTTGAACATCCTCAACACACAAGCTTTAATTGTGTTTCTACACGGTAACTTAATATCAGGAGATATATATGCAAATAAAGCCCTAATTCCCTCATATTCAGAAAAACTAAAAGGAAGAATATGCTTGATGATGGCCTCTACCAATAAGCCACGGAATACCACATGAACAAAGTTTTGGGAACAGAATTCAGACACCAACAATAATCCACCAGTCTGTTCAGGGCATGTTTTCAAATGTCTATTCATATTACCCGTCCCATGATGACTATCATCTATTACCAGTATCATATAATCTTTAAATTGAGCACAAATTTTACCATCTTCAAAAATAGTAGTCAATTTGTTGAAAGTTTTCTAAACATGAGACCTGAGTGTTCGCTTACCTAATTTGATCACTCTAGCCTTTTTCTTTGCCGGACTTGTATTTGTATCTTCTGTATTTTCACTTCCATGATTAGGTTGTATTCCCATTGTAACTTCCACTGACCCTCCATCACCAAGGTTCATAAAATCTTGCTCTATAGCATCCATTGCTTCAAGAAAGAAAAGCAAAATTGTAAAATCTTGCTCATACCAATTTCATACCATATCCATTTCAAATTCACATATCCATTTCAATTTCAATTTCACATATCCATATCCATTCAAATTCACATATCCATATCCATTCAAATTCACATATCCATTTCAATTTCAATTTCACATATCCATATCCATTCAAATTCACATATCCATTTCAATTTCACATATCCAATTCAATTTCACCTATCTATATCCATTTCAAATTCACATATCCAATTCAATTTCAAAATCCAATTCACATATCCACGAATCATAATCCAATTCAAATTTACTTTTATATATCCACAAATCACAATCCAATTCAATTTCACCTATCTATATCCATTTCAAATTCACATATCCAATTCAATTTCAAAATCCAATTCACATATCCACAAATCACAATCCAATTCAAATTTACTTTTATATATCCACAAATCACAATCCAATTCAATTTCACCTATCTATATCCATTTCAAATTCACACATATCCAATTCAATTTCAAATTCCAATTCACATATCCACAAATCACAATCCAATTCAATTTCAAAATCCATTTCACATATCCACAATTCACATATACAAGCTTCGGTGCAAATGGACACTTTTATATATCAAACACAGTTTACAAAGAACAGAGGGCATGGGAAAATGGGATACAGATTCAACAGCCAAAGCCTTATAAGAAGGCTTATTTATACACAATAGAAATTGAAGAACTTTCAGCTAGCACATGCAGTGACATCTTACACACACATTCACAATCTTATGAGCTAGCACATGGAGGGAGCATGCATGGAGTCAGAACATGGAAGTATGGAGCCAACACTGTGGAGAACTCATATTGCCCTGAAATCCATAGTAAATTTACCAAAAAAGTGAAAAAAAAAAAAAAAAAAAAAAAAAAAAAAAAAACAAGGCATACGACTTGCAGAAAACAAACAGAAACCAACATGGCTGCACCCACCCTAATTTGAAACCCACATAACCTCAAACCTTCACAAATCCAAAACCCTATCAAATCAAAACCAACATCCAATCTTATCTAGAGATTTCGATAAAGTACTCAGAAATCAACATGCAATTTGACCCTGAACCCTAAATAACAAAAACCTATAAAAAATCAGAAACCTTTACCTTGATTTTGGGACTTGATTCGCGTCGGAAAAGATATGCTTATTTCTCTTTGTGTGTGGCTTGCTTGTAGTTGGTCGGATTCATGTCGGAGAGGGTGGACGGAGGAGCGACATCAGAAATGGTAGGTTTTAGTTTGAGTTCACAGACGATTCGAGAATGAGAGAGACAGAAAGAGGTTTGAGGGAAATGGAGACCTAATTTACAGTGCATGGTTGAGATTAAATCTTAACCAATCCAATGGTCACCAATTTTTTAAATTTAATATATATATATATATATATATATATTATTATAGTTTTTAGGGGTATAAAATTGTTAAATTAATATATATAATTATTATAGTACTTTTTTAGGGTTATAAAATTAATATTTTGCTTATCGTGTATCGCATTAACCATGTGTATACCCGAACTAACCCATTATCTTAACAGGTGCTTATCAGGTTACCCAATAACGACTCGATTTGTTATCATGTTGACCTCAATACCTGTCAATTTTGTGTCGTGTCGTGTCGGGTTATCGGGTCGTGTTTGGAATTGTCAGGCCTAGTTCTAATGATATTCCTGGTCACCGATGGGAGCGTGAAGTCACACAAAATGGTCTTGGTCTTCAACTATAAGGGTCTCAAGTGTCAATAACCTCACGCTCCTAAGTGTGCTTCAAAAGTTTGTGGTTCTCAACAACGTCAACCTCAAACTCGACCAAAGAAAGTGACTTAGAGAGCATCGTCGGACGTGGTGGAGAAGTAGAATAGATGAATTAAACTCAAGTAGGTGGGCGAATTGAGCCATCCAATTTTGATCCAAAGGTCTCCAAGGAGAAAATCACTCTGATGGCTAAGAAAACAACATCTACTAGGAGTCAAGTGAACCATGTCATCGCTAACCCTCTCAACTGAACGATCGAAAGAAGAAAAAAAACTTTACCTATTATACTATCCCATGTTCATCGCTAACTATGAAGATAATTATGTTTTCCACATATCCAAGTACATTTTAGTATCCCTAAATAAACTTAACTTTGTAAAAAGAAGAACGCGTTACCTCATTCTTTTCCTAAAAACCTAGCTACAGACACAATAGCCGATGATCTCTTGTTATGGGTTGAGACCGACGAAAGCCCAACTATTCTCCCTTCTAGCTCTTCCTTCCTTTCCCATCTTCCCCTAACCTTCCATCTCCACTGCAATTTTGTTTCTCCCATCCCCTCCTATCCTGCCTTTTTTGGCTTGTCTTTATGGCTTCATCTTCGCCTCCCGACAGATTCATTCTCTCTTCCTTTCACAGCTTCTCCCCCGCCATTTTGTGGGCAACCATGGCCATGGATTTAGATACTCCCACCCAGATCTGGTCCCTTACCTCATCCCTAGGTCTTATTCCTTGATTGAAGGTTTGATTCGTGGTTATTGGTTGGTCGAATCCCCCTTCATTTGCTTGATTTCATGGTGGTGGTGTAACCACAAAAATTCTGTAATGAATGAAACGAGAACATATGTATAAAGTAGATTTGTATTGATGAATTTGTAAGGTTACAATCTCTGTTTACAATTTTCCTCTGATCCAGTCTTCAAATTTGATGTAGATGTGTAGGTTGGTTATCCAAGGGTCGCGATGACTTGATCTCGGATGAACGATTGAACGATTGTTTCAAGTTTTGAGCTTGAAACAATGCGTGGATAGTCTTCACCTTAAATTTACAGGAAAGGTAGTGTTGATGTAGGATTTTGTTGATTCAAGGGTCTTGACGACTTGATCTTGAATCGAATGTCGTCATAAGTTTTGAGCTTGCAACAAAGTCTTGAAGGAATCGGCACAAGTGCTTGTAGATTCTTCAAGGGAGCGCTTCAACTTTGGTTGTGCGTTCTTTGAAGAGAGCTTTGGCAGCGTATTAGTCTTCAAAGATTTGCCAGAGGTTCTTCTCAATGTGAGAATTGCGGCCATTTAATGTACAAATTATCGACCTTCTGCTTGTCTTGGGACCTTGTATTTATAGACTTCCAAAGCCATGCCTTTGGGTGGATTTAGCTTTGATTTATGTCTTGATTTGTTCATGGGAGAATTTAGGCATGTTTTGTGTCTTAATTTCAGCCACTTTCCCTTACTTGGCCGAATTAAAGGGCTTGTTATCTATTTTGTGAGCAATCTTCAATTCTTGCTTGTTTTATGAAGATGCTTTAGCTTTCTTGCTAGTTTTGGGAGCAACTTGGACCCCTTGCCCATTTTAAGAGGGATTTTCTCCCTTTTGCCGACTTTTGGGAATGTTTTGTGCTCCCTTTACTTGATTTGTGCCATATGTCTTTGATGACTTGTCTATTTGTGATAAGTCATATGCCACGTGGAGCTTTGTGATGCATCATTTGTATGAAACAAAATTTACATATCTACAAATGCCCCCACTTCAAGGCACATTGTAGGCATGTGCTTGTCACATGTGAATGTTCTAACTTAAGGGTCGTTGAGACTTGATCTTGAATTAGTTTGCTTCTTCAAGGGCTGTAAAGGCGTATTTCTTAAATTGACATGATGAATTCTGAAGGAAATATTTGTGAAAATTAGTTCATTTGAGCAACATCTATGCATGCAATTAATAATTAAAAGGCGGAATCATGCTTGTATGCACTCAAAAACAAAACTTTACCCATGAAATTCAAGGCCTAGTAATTATGGTGAACCAAGACTTAACTCAAATCTTAAAGAAAAGCATTGAGAAACTTTTATACCTTTGAAGCACCTCTTTGCTTAGCAAAGAATATTCACCCATGTGATGGCCTTCTTTCCTTAGTCTCATTGCTCCTTGACTCCATGGATGTGGATGGAGGAACTTTGCTTCTTGGCTTCTTGACTTCTTAGATGGATAAAGGAATGGATTCTCCAAGTTCTCAAAACAGAGAACCTCTAAGTGTCCACACCAAGGAGAGCGTTGATGAAGAGATGAGTGACCTAGAGGACGGAAGATTGCTAGTTATGTTCCTCTAAGGTGGCCGACCTTTATTAGAGAAAAGAGAGCTTTGTGTTCTCTTCTCTTCCCTTAGAAAACCCTAAGGATGAAATTGCTACAAAATTACCTTTATACCACCTCACAATGGAGTGGCAAACTTGCAATTAACACAAGTTTGTCTACCCTTCACCCTATGGCCAGTCTTGATGGATTTATTAGGGTTTGATGCCCTTCGTGTTTTCAAGTTGTCATACAACTTGAGTTAATAGGCTTGACATTCAAATCTCATTAGGCCTTGTGGCCCAAAACTAACCCGAGGTCTATAACGAACTTATTCATTTGATTAATTAACATATTAATTAATCCTAGCCATAAATAATTAAACCATTTAATTATCCTTACTCATCTCTGATAGGAGCATATTTAGGTGATTTAGTTAGCTTATTTTCTTACATTTATGTTGTTAGTTCTTAGTTATTTTAGTATTTTAAGCTATTTTCGTGTGTTTGTAGGTCCACATGGTTAAAGTAGCAAGAAAGTGCATTTTGGAGCAGTTTTGGGCAATAAATGGATTGCACATGCTTGGAGCAAGATGGATGGACGAAATTGAAGACCAAAGGAGGCTAGGTATCTGCTAAGGAGATGGAAGAAATTAATTCAAGACTTGGAAGAAAAGGAATCAACTACAAAGAAGGAAAATTGAGTCAAACTTCCTTATTTTGACTTAGTCAATCCTAATCTTTCCTACTTAATTTCCAACTATCAAAAGGGGTTCCTAATCAATTTAGGACACCTAAATATAAGTTCTAGAAGCCTTAATCCCAACCAAAGAGGGATGCCGCACCTAAGTGCCCTTTCTTTCTTCCTTGCTATGTAACACAAACACATTCCATTTCTCCCTAGGTGCTGTCGCACCTTTTCCTTTCCTTTTCTCTTAGGATTCTGATTTTGGAGGATTTGGAGTCTTAAAACCTTCCCAAATTAATTAATTAATGCCTTAACCTTTCTCCCCCTATATATACACAATCTGCCGCACAAAATAAAGTGATTCATCACTCTCCATTCATTCAGCCATCATCCACCCTCTACCACCATCCAACCTATCCATCCATCACCATAATTCATATCCAAACACCCTTGTGTCGCAACACAGAAGGAGAAAGAAGAGAGGAGAAGCCTTGGACGTTTTGGCCATTCAAGCTTGGATTGTTGGAGAGTTTCTAGGTGTAATCTATCTTAGTTTTTAATGTTTAATTTAAGTTTTCTTTGTTTTGCTGTAAACATGAGGAGCTAAACTTGTTTTAGCTATAAAAGACTTCAAAACCATGATTATATTTACAATATGAATTGATTACTTCCAGTTGTGATTTCATAAATCGTGAATGCCATTTGCTTAAGTGTTGGGATTAAGAACTTATTCTTGTATGTTGATTAAGGGTGCACACTTAGTTTGCATGCATGAATTTGATGCTAGATTATAAGGGAGTTTCACATAATCGTTATAAACTTATATTCACAAGTAGTGGAGGTCGCTTATAAACGATCGCGTTAAGTAAATTCCTAGCAGGAGTATCATGATGTCATAGTTATGAATGCCTTGTCAATGCTTATGATTTTCACAAAGCTTAATGATCTTTGATTGTATCTCTATTATGTTGTTCGTGTAGGGAACTTTTGAAGAATACTTTGGGTTGCCGATACGTATCCCATCCAATTCAATGACTTAAGGAAAATCTGAGAGTTAATTAGTGATGTCATGGTTAATTTGGGGTGTTGAGGTTCATGGTTTATTGGAAAAGCAACTGGAAATCAATTTGTATGCAAGTGTGTCATGTGTGGAGAAGGACCCTCTAGCTAGCTTATCACCCATAGTTTTCCCCAAATTCGTCCAAACTTTGTTTAAGTCTTTAAGTTACTTGTTTTTACTTTAAATTCGTCAAAAACCCAATCCCCTTTACTTTGTTGTGTCAAATTAGCTAGAATATGTCCTATTGTGTGTTTTTAAGTGTTTTGAGTCAAAACTAATTCAATTTTCATCCAAAGTAAGTCCTAGAGTCTAGTTTGAGTCTATTTGCTAGTATTGTGTTGTTTTGAGTCTTTTTAGTTTGTTTTGAGTTTTATAAGTCTAGTTAAGAGTCTTTGAGTCTATTTAAGTGTTTTTAAGTTTAGTTTTATGTTTTTGAGTCAGTTTTTATTAGATTAGCAATCCCTCCTAATCCCCGGCCTGGAACGATCCCTACTTACATCTTTACTACAATTGTCAACAAGAGGGTTTAATTTGTGTGCTATCTTTTATCACATCAAATTTTTGGCACCATTGATGGGGATTAGCAACTTTGCTAATCCCCAATTGTTTCCCTTTGTTTCTATTCATGTATTTTAGTTTTAGTTTCTTATTTGTGTTTTGTTTTGTTTTGTTGATTTTAGGTACTAGAGAAGCAAGACATGGCACTTGCTAATATTCAAGCTCAAATAGCGAATCTTACTTCTCTTTTGTCACAGCTTAGTGAAAGGTCCCAAATGGAAAGAGTTGGTACATTTGGTGTGTCCTCTAATCAAGAATATCAAACTAATCAACATCCTCAATTAATTGAGAATGGAGGTTGCGATAATGTCAATACATGGGGTTACCAAGATCATAATCAATCAAGGAACGACGTGTTTTCCAACACTTACAATTCAGATTGGAGTGATCATTCAAACTCTATGTGGTGGGAATCTTAACAAGTTCAACAAGAAGGATATTGGCAGCCATATGAGGAGTTCTATTCAAGCCCTATGCAGCCACTACAACCTGCCCAAACATATTCAGGTACGTCTTTGGATAATGATACACTTTTTAAGTTACTCACCAATTTGTCTCAGGGGCAAGAAAATCAAAACAAGGCAATGCAAAATCAAGACAAAAGGGTGGACCACTTGGAAAAGCAAATTGGGCAGATAGCAAAGTTCGTACGACAGTTTCGAGACCAAGGAAAACTCCCTAGTTCAACCATTGCAAATCCGAATGGATTTGAAACTGCCAAGGCAATCATCTTGAGAAGTGGCAAGGAGGTTGGAACGGACCCTCAACCATCAAAATCAAATCACAATGAAGACGAAAAATTGCAATTTGAGGAAAAGGAGTTGGACAAACCCACGGCAAGGGAAGAACACCCCTTGCCGCAGCCACCTCAAAACCCCAATTCGTCCATCATAGGTAAGGTTATTCCAAATTTAATTCTTTCTAAGCCCATTCTGCCAAATGTCCCTATTTCTTGCAGGTTCATGATTTCCAAGGAAGAAGAAAGTGAAAAAGACATCTTGGAAGGCCTTTCAAAGGTGCAAAGTAGGCAATATCAAGAATTCATCAAAGAAGTCATGACACAGGACAAGGAACAATCCTCACACCAAATCTGGCCGACTGCAATGTTCTTGAAACGTTCAAAGAAGTCATGTTTATCCTTGAGTTCTTGTTGGAGCACATAGGTAAGCCATGTCCTCCAATTTCAATTTCGTTTTATACTAACAGGTTGTCGATGATTCAGGCACCCAATCTTGAATTTAAACCATTACTGGATCATTTCAAGTATCACCTTCCATTCAAAGATCCACCCCATGCTGTGGGCTCCAATGAAGTTTGAAGAGAGGTATCGTCCGACTGGAAGACGTTAAAGCAAGCGCTTTTTAGGAGGCAACCCTTGCATTTGAATAAAGAAGACCTAGGCATCTCCAACAATCCACAACCAGATTTGCGTTCCTAAACCCTACTCTTTATTGCTTTTACTTTGCCATGATAGTTGTGTTTGTTTGTTGTGTTGTTTGCTTGTTTGAGTGTGAGTCTTTCTTTAAAACATTGAGGACAATGTTTGATTTAAGTGTGGGGGGGGGGGGGGGTAAACAAGCTGTTTTTGCATGATTTTCATGGGATTTTATCACCTATCACTTCTAATGTTGTTTCTCACTGTTTTTAAGTGTTTTTAGTGTGTTTTAAAGTGTTTTAATGTATTTTGATCAGAAAATACGAAAAGTTTGAAAAAAATATTGAAAACAGTTTTGAAAAACCCAAAAAGAATTGTTTTAGAGTTGTTTTTGTGTGTTTGTTTGTGTTTTAGGGTACCTTCCAACACAATGATGAGGATTTGGTTTTTAATTACATGGTTGTTAAAGAAAGTTACAAACATGGATAGAAGTTTGATTGGCTCTTTGGTTTATGCTTAGTTGTAGTTGTCATTTACGAATTCACATGTGATCCAAAGAAAAAAAAAATCAGTTTTTGTAACATGCTTAAAGGAAGGAACTCAAACTAATACTACAACCCTAAGAGACTCGATCCTAAACATTGTTTGGAGAGTTATTAATCAGTGATTTTTTTTTTTTTTTAAAGTCGTTGCATGATCTCATCATTTCTTTGCTTGATTGCTACTTAGAATGCGTTTTCATCATTATAGTTCCAAATACTAGAACTTATGCCCATTTCATTCAAAGCATGCTATTGATTGCATAACATACAATAAGATGAAGTTGTTTAGTTAAACCAAAGCCAAAAAGCCTTATTCCTTTGCATATGTATTGTAGGTTTAACCTATTTAGCCACATTATCCTTACCTAGCCTAGAATAGGACTATCCATACCCTTGTTCTTAAAGAATAGTGAAGCATAACTTAGAGGGAATTCCTTTTGATTATGCAGAAAAACAAGTGTGGGGGAAGGATTTTCAAAGTTTGTGTGTTTGTTAAAAAAATAATAAAGAAAAAAAAATTCATGGAAGAAAGAAAAAAAGTTGAGAAATAAGTGAGAATGAACTCATAAGTATTGGTTGTTGAAGAAAGGGTCCAAAAGTTTGAATTTGACCCTAAGTGTTTCATGAACTTTCCCTTTGTGTTTAAAAGTTGATTTCTACCATCAAAAGTGAATTCTAAGTTTTGATTCCATTATTTTGCTTGCTATCCTTTACATTTCTTTGTTAGCCAATACCTTAGCCTCATTGCAACCCTTAGACTTCTATCTTGATGTTATGTATTCAATATGTGGAGTTTGAAGTTGGTATGAGCATATGGAATCACTGGTTCTCATTCTAAGTAGTAGCATTCCATTCATGAGATCATATACATGTCATATTAATAATTCCAGAAAATGTTTTCTTTGTTATAACATATGTGAGTGTTAGTCTACATTTTTGCATCAATCTGCTCACATATACCTAGTGTAGGGTATATAGTCAGAAAATCTGTGTGACAATAGAGAGTATATCTAGTGAGAAATTGAGGGAATTCTCTAAGGCATGTTACTACTTTCAAAATATTGTTTTAATTGATTAAATGCGAACTAGTGAATGGTGACTGTGGTTAAGTGTTTGCTTAAGTGTAAAGAGAACTAAAATCTATGTGAGTAGTGATTTTTAATATGTCATGTGCATTGGAAATCCCTAAGGTAAATGTTGGAAGGTCTAGATTGTGTTTTGTTTGTTTTGTTTTGTTTTGCTCGAGGACTAGCAAAAGCTAAGTGTGGGGGAATTTGATAGGAGCATATTTAGGCGATTTAATTATCTTGTTTTCTTACATTTATGTTGTTAGTTCTTAGTTATTTTAGTATTTTAAGCTATTTTCGTGTGTTTGTAGGTCCACATGGTTAAAGTACCAAGAAAGTGCATTTTGGTGCATTTTGGAGCAGTTTTGGGCATTAAATGGATTGCACATGCTTGGAGCAAGGTGGATGGATGAAATTGAAGACCAAAGGAGGCTAGGTATCTGCTAAGGAGATGGAAGAAATTAATTCAAGACTTGGAAGAAAATGAATCAACTACAAAGAAGGAAAATTGAGTCAAACTTCCTTATTTTGACTTAGTCAATCCTAATCTTTCCTACTTAATTTCCAACTATCAAAAGGGGTTCCTAATCAATTTAGGACACCTAAATATAAGTTCTAGAAGCCTTAATCCCAACCAAAGAGGGATGCCGCACTTAAGTGCCCTTTCTTTCTTCCTTGGCATGCAAGGGAAACACATTCCCTTTCTCCCTAGGTGCTACCGCACCTTTTCCTTTCCTTTTCTCTTAGGATTCTAATATGTTACCCTTTTCTTGGAGGATTTGGAGTCTTAAAACCTTCCCAAATTAATTAATTAATGCCTTAACCTTTCTCCCCCTATATATACACAATCTGCCGCACAAAATAAAGTGATTCATCACTCTCCATTCATTCAGCCATCATCCACCCTCTACCACCATCCAACCTATCCATCCACCACCATAATTCATACCCAAACACCCTTGTGCTGTAGCAAAGAAGGAGAAAGAAGAGAGGAGAAGCCTTGGACATTTTGGCCATTCAAGCTTGGATTGTTGGAGCGTTTTTAGGTGTAATCTATCTTAGTTTTTAAAGTTTAATTTAAGTTTTCTTTGTTTTGCTGTAAACATGAGGAGCTAAACTTTTTTTAGCTAAAGGAGACTTCAAAACCATGATTATATTTGCAATATGAATTGATTACTTCCAGTTGTGATTTCATAAATCGTGAATGCAATTTGCTTAAGTGTTGGGATTAAGAACTTATTCTTGTATGTTGATTAAGGGTGCACACTTAGTTTGCATGCATGAATTTGATGCTAGATTATAAGGGAGTTTCACATAATCGTTATGAACTTAGATTCACAAGTAGTGGATGTCGCTTATAAACGATCGCGTTAGGTAAATTCCTGGCATGAGTATCATGATGTCATAGTTACGAATGCCTTGTCAATGCTTATGATTTTCACAAAGCTTAATGATCTTTGATTGTATCTCTATTATGTTGTTCATGTAGGGAACTTTTGAAGAATACTTTGGGTTGCCAATGCGTATCCCATCCAATTCAATGACTTAAGGAAAATCTGAGGGTTAATTAGTGATGTCACGGTTAATTTGGGGTGTTGAGGTTCATGGTTTATTGGAAAAGCAACTGGAAATCAATTTGTATGCAAGTGTGTCATGTGTGGAGAATGACCCTCTAGCTAGCTTAACACCCATAGTTTTCCCAAATTCGTCCAAACTTTGTTTAAGTCTTTAAGTTATTTTTTTTTACTTTAAATTCGTCAAAAACCCAATCCCCTTTACTTTGTTGTGTCAAATTAGCTAGAATATATCCTATTGTGTGTTTTTAAGTGTTTTGCGTCAAAACTAATTCAATTTTTGTCCAAAGTAAGTCCTAGAGTCTAGTTTGAGTCTATTTGCTAGTATTGTGCTGTTTTGAGTCTTTTTAGTTTGTTTTGAGTTTTATAAGTCTAGTTAAGAGTCTTTGAGTCTATTTAAGTGTTTTTAAGTTTAGTTTTATGCTTTTGAGTCAGTTTTTATTAGATTAGCAATCCCTCCTAATCCCTGGCCTAGAACAATCCCTACTTACATCTTTACTACAATTGTTAACAAGAGGGTTTAATTTGTGTGCTATCTTTTATCATATCAATCTCTGTTGTTTTTTCAATATCTACCTTACTAGGTGTACGATCCATTTGGTTCCTTTTAGTGAGGCAGTGGGCGATTATAGCTCTTCAAATCGATTGTGAATTGAAACATACTTTTAATTCTCCCTTTAGTGATTATACATCTTTAGGGCTTCCACAACCCATAAGTGACACCTAGTAGTATATCATGGCTACCCAAACTAATAAGAAAAGGTGGATAACCTATTCAGTTTAAGATTACAATGCAATAAGTTTTTCTCTAATACAATAATCTTGACTACATTGTTTGGTTTGATAGTTTATTCATGTCTAATATCCAATGTGATTCTCTTACTTATATGATTACCTTGAATGTGATTTGGAACGACTTCCTAAATCTCATTCATACTCTAGCCAAAGATTCTTAATCATATCATAGAGTATTCTCCCTCAAACGGTTTGAAGGCTAGAGATCCCTTGTTGCGCATTCACTTACCTTCGTGGCTAAGTGGCTTATCCCCAACTATGTTGTGGACACCCTTTGACGGAGTGACTTTAACATAGTCAAAGATCAAGGACCTAACCACAAGACAACTACCACAGGTCAAAGGACTACTTTGCACGATCCCAACCATGAGTTCTCATGTGACATGAGTATGAGAACTCCTCGTGGATCGTGTTCAGTGGACTCATTCTCTATTGAGCACCTACATGCTTGTCTTGGTGTCGGTCACACCAATGACTCGAGACCAGTTACTTTATTTAAAAGAAGACATAGCACATATTGATCTTAACGAACTGTCAATGCCCAATTAGCAATCCTATGATCAGGAATGTTTAGGTTATGTATACGAAAGAGAATGGTCTCATGAATCTAACTTCTTTAGATCACATTCTCCCAATTACATATTCCTTAGACTTATTGTTTAAGCATATAACATTTATAGGAGACGACTTTAAACAATCATCTTTGCCCTTTATATTAAACTAAATTAGTTTAACATGTGAAATGTCCGTAAAGTATCATCATATGATTGGCTTTAGGGCACATTTCCAACAATCTCCCACTTGCACTTGAGCCAATCAGCTTGGTCATCAGTGATGATACCTTTTCTGTAGTCATTTCAAAAAATGGCTGAGTATTAGGCCTAGACAATGGATATCTATATGTTATCCATAGAAACAACCTTAAGAATAATGACGTCACCATTATACATGATTCTCAATCATGTGGTTCAGTCTCTCATTTGAGTTCAGATCTTGATGAGACCTTGATTCCTTGGCTTGGCTATCAACCCATTAGTGTCATAGTGTGGGTACACTAGAGACACTTTCTGATTGGAACCGAATGGAGAGTTCATAAACGAACTTTCCTATCCAAACAACATTGTTGCAAGCTTCTATATGGTGATATATTTTGCACGATGGAACACACCAAAGTCATTACTTTTAATGTTTCCACCCAAATATCTCTTTAGTGATAATAAAGAGATATCCAATTATCTCTTCATTCGTAATGAAGAGACATCCAATGATGGATACGATATTAGATTCATAATCTAATACATTTAGGCTTCCATTGCGTTACTCTAATTTTTCCTCATTCTTGAGGAATCTATCCTTTATTATTTCTTAAATACTTAAAAACTCACTTCACAGTTGCCATGGTTCTAATCCTGGGCTTGCATTGATATCATCTTGTACCGATCTTGGCACAACTCATATCAATGTTTTTCATACAATATGAAATATCTAAATCACCTTTCTGCGCATGCATAAAGGATTCTATTTACGCTTTATGCTTCTTTGGGAGTCAAAAGGGTACATTCTTTTTTAGAAGAGCAATTTCCCAGTCTGATTGGAATTGTCCTTTCATTTGAAGTTTATCATTCGAGAAACTTCCTATATTTATCGTCTATTCCTTAAGACTAAGCGAGCTATGCTCCAACAACGTCACTGAGTACCAAGCACTAATCATTGGACTCCAAATGGCGATCGATATGGAAATCATAACACTATAAGTATATGGCAACTCCAAGCTTATAATCGATCAACTCTTGACTGAATATGAAGTGAGGAAATATGATCTCGTGCCATACTTCTAGCTAGCAACTTAACTGCTACAAAAGTTCAAGGCTGTGACGCTATAACATGTGCTAAGAAAAGAAAATCAAATGGTGGATGCTCTCGCTAACTTAGTATCAAGTATGGCACTAGGAGAAAACGAAGCTGCGAACGTGCCAGTCTGCCAAAGATGGATGATCCTGCTCATCACTGAAATGCTACTAGATGGCACAAACATCATCACAGTACTTCCAATTGACACTGAAGAGTGCAAAAAGCCGTTGATCGACTACTTGGAGCATGGAAAGCTTCCAGACGATCCTAGACACTGCTCTGAAATACATCGACGAGCACCTTGTTTCCTTTACTACAAAGGAAAACTCTATTAACATTTTTTTGAAGAAGTACTTCTAATATGCCTAGGTGAGGAAGAAGCCAATCAAGCTATGGAAGAAGCACACTCAGGTGTATACAGAGCGCATCAATATGGACCGAAGCTACACTTCCAACTTAAAAAATAGGCTATTATTGGCCAAGCATGGTGAAGGATTGCCTAGAATAAGCCAAAAGGTGCCAAGCCTACCAATTCCATGCCAACTTCATACATCAACTGCCTGAACCATTACACCTTACAGTTGCTTTATGGCCATTTAATGCATGAGGATTGGACGTCATAATCACACCAATGTCATCTACCGGAGAAGCCTACATCCTAGCCGCAACGAACTACTTCTCCAAGTGGGCTAAAGCTGTACTTCTAAGGGAAGTCGAGAAGGAAACTGTTGTCCGTTTCATCAAGGAGTATATCATCCACTGATATGGTGTGCCTCACTACATTATCACCGATAACAAAAATAGTTCTCCAACCGACTCATGGACGAGCTTTGCGAGAAATAAAATTCAATCAGCACAAGTCTTCCATGTATCATGCTCCGGCCAACAGTCTCGTGGAAACATTACAAAACGTTGTGTAACCTCTTGAAGAAGGTAATTGGCTGAACAAAGAGAAAATAGCATGAAAAAACAAGCGAAGCACTTTGGGCATATAAGACTCCTACCCAAGCTACGCCTTATTCTCTCCTATATGGCATAAAAGCTATTCTGCCACTCGAAAGTCAAATCCCCTCACTAAGGATGGCTATACAAGAAGGCTTGACTGAAGAGGAAATGCAAATTTACAACTTCAAAAGTTAAAAGCACTCTATGACAAGAGGCTCGAAGCTCAACAATACTTGGAATGCTACCAAACACGACTATCCAAGGCATTCAACATGAAGGTCCACCCACGGTCTTTCTAAACTGGAGATCTTGTCTTGGCATTACAAAGGCCTATAATCATAACTCACAAGACAAAAAGCAAGTTCACATCAAAATGGGATGGACCTTACGTAATACAAGAGGTTTACACCAACAGCGCTTACTTAATTATGGCAAAAGAGGGCTTGAAGATTAGCCCCATCAATGGTAGATTCTTGAAGCGCTACTACCCCTAAAACAAACATACAAAGTTCATCGCTTGCACGAGCCTAAACTACACATGGCACCAATGCTCGTTGTTTGCACGAGCTTAAAAGGTGACACCTAATGCTCCTTGCCCTTAAGAGCATAAACTGTGTAGGGCAAAACAAAACAAAAATCAAAATGAAAAAATCAAAATCATCATCAAAATCATCACCAAAACCATAAAAAACAATCCATCACTCCTTTGAACTACATTATAACTTGATCCTTCCTCAACCGAGGGTATGTAGGGAACTTGAAACTTCAAAACGTCAAGTGCAGTCACATCATCAACAAAAACACAAACACTTTGAAGAATAAATAGCAAATTCAAGAATGTGCATACTTTATTTATTTAAAGGAAGAATTCGGCTACAAAGTTGTATTGCAGAATGAGCCAAAAACAAAGATGGCTTCTCCAATAGTCGACAAGGTGCTATTCCAAGTCATATCTTCGCTACGGAAGTGATCACCAAGAAGCTCAAACAAAGCCGGTGTATTATCACAAACATGGTGCGAAAGATTCAAAATAAGAAACCTTGATGTACATACCTTCTTCTTCATATTTGGTCGACCAAAATCTATCACTTCCCAAGATACTTCAGAAGACCACAACTTGATATGTATCGAGTTGTCTTTCATAGGAAGATCAAGCGCCTTAAGGCTAGTCAACGGCGCACAAAACTTCAACATCGTTCCCCTATCCTGTGACTCGCCTTCTTTCTGAAGAATGGTGATGGTATTGAATAATTATATAGGGTTTTGAATGATTCAACTAATGTGATCAAGTACTGAAATTCTGGGTTTTGAATGATTCAACCTATCAAATAATGTCGTTTGAGGGGCGGCTTTAGGCTCCTCTTGTTTTGTTCAACGCTCATGCTGATCTGTTGAGCATTAACGTTTTTCACTTTGCTTGAAATCTTCACGAGTGTATTTGGTGTAAAGCCAAGTCCAGCTTTGTTGTTGTCAACTTCGTAACCATGCTGCTTCAACTTTTTTTTAGTCTCAATGAGGTTACATTCTTTGTCATTGACGGTGTTTGCATTCTTTTTTCCAAGATTTGAAAAGGATGTGAAATCATACCAGCCTACCCAATCGATGACATGAGTTTGTAGGTGTTTGGGTGGAAACCTTCTTCAGTAATCTTGGTTGGAAGAGAGCTTGGTTCTGCCCCATTTGGTAGGGGTTTTACAAAACCTTGTGGTGGTTTTGAAACTTTAGCATTGCCTAGATGTGTTAGAGGTAAAACTGTGTTTATCTTGAGCAGCTTTACATCGTCCTTGTGTAGCTATGTGTCAGCTTTGCTTGTTTCAGTTTTGAATCGGGATTGCCCATTCTTTCTTCTTGATACCGTGATGTATCGGAAGACGGGTATGTTTAGTCTTTTTGAGGGTGTCACACTCCCTTTGGTTGTTGTAAGTTTGGCAGGCTCATTATTGTTTTTGTTTGAAGATGACAACTTTCTTTTCTTACTTCTTGGGCACAGGTTGCCACTCTTGTTTCTTAGGTACAGCTTTGCCTGTGGATTTGATCTTATTTGGAAGAGCTTCAGGTACCATGTTTTCATCCATATAGAACTTGGCATCGGCAAAGTGTGATTCAGCTTTGGTTAATAGCTTGGTGTCGCCTTATATCACCTTTACTCCTTCTCAATAGAATTTCAAGCATTGATGAAGGGTGGACATCAACACTTCATGCTTGATTAAGTTCGCCAATGGTCACCTCCACTCAGATCATGCCCATCACTCTCTGTCCTCCTTGGATTAGGAGGCAGCTTCGGGATAGTTCATCCACCTTAATGCCGATTGTGGTCATTGTTGACTTTGGCATGATGTTTATGGCCGATCCACCATCCATAAGCATACGGTTAACTTTGTGCTCCCTTACATACCTAGAGACGAAGAGATGACGGTTATAAGGCTTTGATCCCAACAATAAGTCTTCATCAGTGAAGTTGATTACGTCATAGGCGGCACGACACGTGGCATACTCATATGTCTGAAGGTTCAAACCTTCGTCCTTATTTTCTTGCACTTTGTGGTCGTTGGGACTGGCCAAGATCGCTACTAGTGCTTTTCGCATCTCCTTGGGCAATAATAGTGCTTCCTTGATGCTAAAGTATGTTTACAGGCCTTCTTTGGGCGTGAGGGTCTTTTCTTCCTCGATAGTGATAGCTTTGCCTTTTGAGGGCTCTTCTAACTCGATTTCAACCATGTGATAGGCAACGGTAGTGCACTATTGGAAGAAATCATTCAAGAAATACTCATGCAAAGAGACAGGAATACGTGGCTCTTGCTCCATAAGTTCCCCAGCGTATGTTGGCTTAACAACTCTTACATTCCTTTTAGGCTTCCTATTATTGCCGGCGGTGGTGCTTTCTCCCTTGTTGCACCTTTGGCCATATAGCTTGTGGTCTTAGATTCCTTATCTTTTTGTAGGTCATCAATGTCCACCCTTCTTCATCATTGGTAGGTGCATTATGGTCGCTTGCCCACAGTGATGATTGTGCAGAAGGTGCCGCGTAGCTTGAGCATGAACGGGAATGGTCATGCGTCACTTGGAGAGGCACGGGATCGAAGAATCCAAAAACAGCCGTAGTAGTGTGTGTTGTAGTCGTGTCTTCAAGGTCGAGTTCAATTTGCCCTTGTTGTGCTAGCTTTATGATGAGCTCCTTGAGGACGAAGAACTTTCCAACCAAATGATTCATGATACAATGATACTTGCATTACCTAAGATTGTTAATACGATTCATTTCTTCGGGGCACTTGCATTCAGGTAACTCAATTACCTTCTTTTTCAGCAAGTTATCTAGCATTGCAACCACGTCAGAGTTAGGAAAAAGGTACGTCTTCTACTCCAGTTCCCTCAAGGTGTTTTTGTACGTATCTTGGGTACGAGAAGGCCCATATTTCATCTCCTTTGTTTTGCTTTTGGAGGAGATCTTGACGGGCGCGAATGAGGTCTTGATGGGGGTAGTATAGACGGCAAAAGCTTCATTGGCAGGCTTTTTCCCAGTCTTGTCTACCTTTGGAGCGAACACCTTATCTTTTTTGAAGTCGGTGATCTGTTCTTTCTTCCCATGATTGGCAATACTCAACTCCATGTCATGGGATCGAGTTGCCAATTCTTCAAAAGTTCTTGGTTTTATGTTGTGAAGGATGTAACGTGCACTTCTTAATGGCGGAGGTTTCAGAAAGCCGATCTTTGCAATCCAAATTTAATGAATGCCATTTATTAATGTAGTCGACGACAGGTTCATCCTTCCACTGCTTCGTACTTGTCAGCTCCAGTATGCTTGCGATGCGACGGGTGCTGTAGAAGCAGTTGAGGAATTCCTTTTCAAGCTGGTCCCAGTTGTTGATTGACTCGGGCTCGAGGCCGGTGTACTAGTCAAAGACATCACCTTTTAGCAAGCACACGAACCACTTGACCATGTAGTCTCCCTCCGTCCCAACATTGTTACAGGTTTCAATGAAATAGGCAATATGTTGCTTAAGATTGCCCTTTCCATCGAATTGCACGAATTTGGGCAGTTGATAACCCCTTGGCATCCTCAAGGCATCAATCTTCTTGGAATAGGGCTTTGAGTACAGCACGGAGTTATGTAAGTTCCCTTCGTACTGCACCTTGATAGTGCTTGTGATCATCTCTTACAGTTGTTGGATAAAGAAAGGTCCCATAAGCGTGGTAGCTCGGTCCACCTCCAGCTTTTCTTTGGCTTTCTCCACCAGAGGCTAATCTTTTTCATCAGTTTCCTCCTTTGGTGGATCAACCTTCCGGTCAGTTTTCTCGTCGTGTTGCGCCTTCAAACGGTTGACGAGTGTAGCAATCTGCAAGTCCTTTTTCCTCCACGGTCTTAGCCTTGCAATGTAGAAATTGTCGAGAGCTTTGGTAGAAATTGTCAAGAGTTTCGGCTTTGATTGTACGTTCTTTGAAGAGAGCTTTGGCAGCATATTAGTCTTCAAAGATTTGGCAAAGGTTCTTTTTTTGTGAGAACTTCGGCCCTTCAATGTAGAAATTTTCGACCTCTATGCTTGTCTTAGGACCTTGTATTTATAGACTTCCAAAGCCATGCCTTTGGGTGGATTTAGCTTTGATTTGTGTTTTGATTCGTCCATGGGAGAATTTAGGCATGTTTTGTGTCTTGTTTTCAACCATTTTCCCTTGCTTGGCCGAAATCTATAGGGCTTGTTGCCTATTTTGTGAGCAATCTTCAATTCTTGCTTGTTTTGTGAAGATGCTTTAGCTTTCTTTCCAATTTTGGGAGCAATTTAGGCCCCTTCCTGATGAGGTCTCACCTTTCAAAGATGATTTTATGTGGTTTTGCTCTCTAACGACAACTTTGTGTGCCCTCCCTCATCAAGGATGATCACTGTGTGCACTAGTATAAGTTTATTGCGTCTCGTTCTTATGACAACTTTGTATTAGTGCACGTATGCTTATGGTAACTTTGTAGAGGTTTCAATTAATTGCTTGTTTGTGGAAATCACTCTAGATTAATGTGTTTGTCAGTAGAGCAATGTACCCCATTAGAACTCTTGTATTGTTTGTGATGATCAATGAAATACCACAATCATTTCTTGTCAAACAAAAAAAAAGATGTGTTTTTCCTATCTTACTTTTTTTAATTTTTTTAATTTTATCAATTTCACTTTTTTAATCTTTAAAACAATTGGTTTTATGATTAATTAAGATCCATTTGTGTGCTACACCAACACATTTAGGGGTGGAAAAAAATTCCCGAAAATCCCGAACCGAACCAAAAATATTTCGATTCCAAACCAAAAATTTCCCAAACCGAAATTTCACTACGGGATTGGCTTCTCAATATTTCGGGAATCCCATACCGAACCGAAAATATATATTATTAATTATTATTTATGTATATATATAAATATATACATATATTATTATATATATTATTTTTTTAATTATAGTTAGAGTTAATTTCAACCACTGGATTGTTTCAAATTGCTCTGTGTCATCCATTCATTGTTAGGGTTTTAGCCTTCTTTGAGTTCTCTCCATTCATTTCAATTGAAGTCGTGCACCCTCCCTCCTTCAACCACCGAGCCCTCTCCTCTCTAAGAATCTTCTTCATCCAGTGCACTGTGCATCAATTCTCCCCCAAATCAGGTAAATTTTAGAATTAATCTAGGGTTCGAATTCTAATTAGGGTTTGTGAAATTTGTTCATGTTTTGGATTGGATGTTCATGATTCTAGCCCAACACTACTACGAAACCATTTATTAGTGTCGCTATGATAATCGACAAGAAACGTATATTACTATCGGATATTAAGCAAAATCCAACAAAAAATAGATGCAGTGGCGGATATAATAAGCGACAGAATTGTCAGCGTCACGAAATAAATTTTCCGATAGAAAATACTCTAAAACTGATAGAAATTGTGTTGGATATAACCGACAAAAAATATATTAATAATGAATAAATAAGAGCATTTGTTCTCGGATAAAACCGACAACAAATACTCAATAAACCGACAGAGAATTTATTAATAATGAGTAAATAAGAGCATTCTTGGTTGGATAAAACCGATAGAAAATATATTAATAATAAAAAAAATATAAACCACTTTCTGAATCATTTCCTTCCCTTTCAAGTTGGCCTCCCCTACATTCACTGCATTTTCCAACTTTGAGATGTGCAACGGTCCTCTAAGTTACATCATATTCTTCAATTCTTCAAGTTTGTTTCCTGTTTCGAGCTAACTTGAATATATATACATATATAGTTAGACAGAAGTTTGACCCCCAACAATAAAAAAAGGATTGGAAACTAATTGTGCCAAGTCATGGATAAGATCATGCATCCTATACTTTGTGTTGTCTTCAACTGAGCATTCAAAGAAGAACCTGTCTGACAGCTCCTTGAAGTATCAACTTCTAATGTCTTCTGTCCTCTCTCCCACTCTATGCTTGGGTGGTTGTAATAATAAAATATATATATATAAAAAGGACAGTTTAAATAAACATAAACAAAACTAATAATTGAGTAAATAATACTAAAAATAAAACATATATTCATATGTATATAAGTTTGTTAATTATGTTTATAATCTTTTACTAATTATACAATTTGTAAAATATATATATATATATATACCTACATTCGACTTTCTTTTCATCTTCCTTAATCAAGCACCAATCCTTCATTAAGAGGAAAAATATACAATTTGGGATTCCACAGCTCCAAGTTCTCCTTTGAGGCATTGCTCCTTGTTAATAACACAAAAACATTGGTGATGCATATTTACAAAAACAAAACCTACATAAAAGCTCTAAACAAAGACCAATTTTCAATTTATGCATAATATTTGATAAGGTATCTCAAGTCAAGATTCAAAATACAAACTCAATTTAATAACATAATCAAAATTTAAAACGCAAACTGAACGTAATACAAATAATTTAAGATGTATTGGCTTCGGAATGTTGCTTCTCGAATTGTTCATCCATGGTAATTGAAGCGGGAAGGAGAAAGAAATGAGGAGAGGAGAAAAGGGGCAAGGAAGGGGGAAGGGAGAAGGCACCGGCGCAAGGAAGAGATGGAGGGGTTTGATTTTGGAAAATTTTCATTATTGTGGGTTAAAACTGACAAAAACATTTTTTAAAATATAAACCGACAAAAAATTTTCATTACTGTCAGTTATAACCGACAAAAAAAAAAAAAGTGGCGGCAAAAATCTCCCCAAAATTTTAAATCCCCCCCCCCCCCAAAAAAAAATTTTGTAACGATTTTAAAAAATAAAATAATAATTGTTTGGTTTAATAAATAAATAAATAATATGTATTTAAATAGAATACGTTTTTAAAAATTAAATAAATAATTGTTTGGTTTAATAGATAATAACTCATGTAAAATATGCGATAAAGAAACAAAAAGATAATTGTACAATGAAAATGTCATCACACAAACTAAATATTGTGTAATCAATACTTGAAAAACATAAATAAAAATTTAGCACAAATTACTTTTCCCACTTCAAAATTTAGGCAAATTTAATGGAGATATGTATTCTACGAAAATCACAATTTAACAGTTATTTTAGCTCCGATTTTGATGATTTTTTTACAGCTACACTCCTCGACCCTATAAGAATGCAATGAATGAATTCGATCTTCAATTTAAAATATTTACATTAGTGGATACCACAAAATCTTATTTTATACTTAATGGAAGTATAATATTACCTCTAAGTGTTTGTTTAATCTACCGTTTTGACGCAGTATGTATTCTACGAAACTTTTTTCAACGATCTAACCATCAAACTTATTTGTACACACTCCGAAATTGCATGCGTAAAACAATATAAAAGACAAACATTCAAAGATTACGTAATGGAACCAAAGTTTTCGACGGTTATAAACAAAAAATCACAATTTAACGGTTATTTTAGCTTTGATTTTGATGATTGTTTACAGCTACACTCCTTGACCCTATAAGAATGCATTGAACGAATTCAATCTTCAATTTAAAATATTTACACTAGTGGATACCACAAAATCTTATTTTATGTTTTTCAATGATCCAACCGTCAAACTTGTTTGTATACACTCCGAGATCGCATACGTAAAAAATCGCAAAAACAAGCATTCAGAGATTAGGTAATGAAACAAAAGCTTTCAATGGTTATAAACTGAAAATCACAATTTAACGGTTATTTTAGCTCCAATTTTGATGATTTTTTACAGCTACACTCCTCGACCCTTTAAAAATGCAATGAATGAATTCGATCTTCAATTTAAAATACTTACACTAGAGGATAAATCTTATTTTATACTTAATGGAAGTATAACATTAACTCTAAAGTGTTTGTTAAATCTATCAATCTGATAGGATATGCATTCTACAAAAATAGTTTCAACGATCCAACCGTCAAATATGTTTGTATATAATCCGAGATAGCATGTGTAAAAAATCGCAAAAAAAATAAAAATAAAAAAAATAAAAAACAAAAAAAATAAAACATTAAAAGATTAGGTAACGGGACCCAAAATTTCGATGGTTATAAACAATAAAATTGAAAATAATATAATATTTTGACAAAATTTGTGTCGGATATAACTACCAGAATTAGTATAAAAATTTTGAAATATTTGTGATGGTTATAACTGCCAGAGTTAGTATAAAAAATTCGAAAATAATTGACAGATTTGACATATTACTTACTCATGTCGGATATACTTGCCAGAATTGGTTAAAATTATTTAAAAAATGTATCTAATGGAGTTAAGGGCCCACTTCATTATTTTTGTCAGATATAACCGATAGCATTACTTTATTTTCCGAAACTTTTTAAACATGTTCTTGGAAAACATTTTATCCAATAGTAACAGTATAAAACCGTCACCACTAACCGGCACAATAAGCCAATGTTAAAGTAGTGCTAATTTAATTTCTATATTTATGTTTACCATTAGGTTAGGCGATCTTTTTCGATGATAAGATGCAGTGGTAATTAAGGAATTAGGATCGGAAACGCTATGAATTGCACTAGTGTTGCTGCAATGTTTGTATGCTGCTATACTACTGAAGGTTATATTAGCTTACTGTCTCTTTAAAAACTTTGCAAGATTGTTTTCTTTCTTATTTTATGATAATGGTTAGTAAATGTTGTATCTGTTTCTTGCAGTTAGGCGTTGATCCCCCAACAAAAGTCCCTACTCCGCAGCAAGCATGGGATAATTTAGTCGCTCGTGTCAGTTTCTTATTTTCTGACGAGGTTGGTAAACAGTTAATACATGTTCTGCAACATATAAGTGTGTACATTTAATTTTACAAAAAGCATATGATGGTTACCTTTCTTAATTGGACAAGAGTATAAACTTTTTCTTTGACCTAGCATCCCTGTTATTTCTTTGAATTCGAGAGCTTTGGAAGCCCTTTCTGCTTATCTATATCACAGTCGTGCTCCAACTGTATGCATTAACATATATGTACGTTGAAACTGTGTTCCTAAATCTATCTGTAGTAACTCACGCTTAAATTCTCATGTCAGAAGTGTAATCTTAAACTGATATGCCAGAGAGAGAGAGAGAGAGAGAGAGGAGGAAGAAGAAGAAGCAGAGCTCTTGACTTGAGTAATATGGAAAACATTACATGTAGTTGGAATTCTACAGTATCCAACTGTGTTATAAATTCATACAATGTCTTGTTTTCTTCTCCTGCTACTTATCTCTCTCAATCTTGCTTGTTTAATAGGATTTAGAGAAAGCTATTGCAGATTCATAATTTCATATTTGAATTTGGGATTCCCGATTTGGCCCGAAATCCTGAAAATATTTCGGGATTCCCAAAAATTTGATTTAAGATTGGTCTTTAGATTCCCGTCTCAAAAAATTTCAGTTTGGGATTTGGGATACCAGTTTCGGTTTGGTATCTCATACCGAACCAGCCCTAAACACACTAATAGAAATTTAACAAAAAGGTAATAAGATGACCAAATTGAGTTGTGAGATTCATTTTCAGGGACCAAATTAACGAAATTTCTATTTCATGCACCATTTTAATTGGAATATCTAATTTCAGAGACCAATTGTGATAAAAAACCAAAAGACCTATTATATTCTTTTATTGAATTCAAGGATTTTTTTTATTTTTGTTACATTGAAACTCTAAATTAGCATACTCCTAGTCATCTTCATACTCACCCTCATTACTGGGCTTTGAATTCCAAAGTCTTTCCACAAAATATAAACAATGACCATTTAAAATTTTGAATGTTCATTAAAAAAAAAAAATATATATATATATATATATATATATATTTTAGAATTTTGAATTTTCTAATGACATGGTTTTCATGTGATTACTGTAGTAGCTAATTTTGCCGTCTTTAGTCGTGATGAAACTATGCCTACAAAATAATAAACACCTTTGATTAAGGTCAAAGCCTCATGCCCCTACGAGGTGGGGAGGGGGGAAGGATTTGGTCAATGCATCTCCGATGCCTACATCAGTTTTTATGAAAAAAACTGAATGTTTAGGGCTTAATTGCATAGCTAAAAGCATGCTAGAATTTGGTGGAGATGGGGTATTTATCAGTGTTCTAAAAATCGGCCAAGATGGCCCTTAGGCGCTAGACGGTGGAGGACTGATGCGATTTAGGGCGAAATGTGGAGAAAAATCAGGCAGGGGTTAGGCGGGCTATGTGGCTAGGTGAGTTAGGCAAGCTAGGTGGGGGGTAGGCAGTTCCATTGTTTTTAATTTTTTTTTCAATTAAGTTAAAGGGTTTTCTGAATAACCTACTTAATTAGTGAATTTTCAAATTTGGTTTTTGGTTTTTCTTTTTTTTTTTGCTGCATTTGTTAGTGAGGATGGCAATATGGCTTAAGTTTTAAGTTTTAACTTTCATAAATTCTCAATACAAGTATATTTTTATTTTTTAGAGTGTAAGTAGGCACTTATTTATATGTTATATAATATATTTAATTAAATCTGCCTAGTCCACCTAGGCCCGCCTAACCGTCTAGGCACTAGGCCTCAGCCCGCTATCGAACTAGCACCTAGCATTTTTAGAGCCTTGGTATTTATAGGGATAAACGTGGCAGCTTCATGTTGATCAAGGTGTGTCATGTGCATGATGGATGAAGAAAGAATAATCTTAAAGATATTAATTATGAGATAATACCTTGGGATGATGATGTAGTTATCCTTGATTGATTGTGATGAGGATTCCTTACTTGTTTGAGTTCATCTTCAATTAGGAGAGTATTCTAGGAAATAAAGTTATTTCCTAATTTGTTGTAGATTATGCACTTTGACTTGGAAATAAAGTCTTCTAGGAAACAAAAACCAAATGCCACCAAAACTTATTTAAGTTTACCTTAAGTAGAAGATCAATTAAATTGGAAAGCAATTTTTATCCTAACAAGAAAGAGAGAAAACCAGATAAAATTGTACCACATCCCCTGGTCTTCTTCTTTGCTTGCCTTACGGGGAGTTGAATTGCCGTCGTTCTTTTTCTCCGTGTTGTAAAGAGGTAAGAAAAAAAATTAATTCTTTGACTTTTTTTAAATATTTGGAGTTGATTTGGAGGCACGAGGATGTGAAAATCGTGGCTGGGAGCCCCGGTACTACTGCATGAAGTTGACTCAACTGAGCCGAGTTGCTGACTGGGGCTCGGTGACACGGCTGGTTGGGGCCAAGAGCTGACTCGGCTCGGGCTGAAGACTCGAGGCCAGCGCGCTGGGCTTGGTGCTGAGCTGAGCCTGGCTGATAGAGAGCTGGGCCTGTCGGCCTGGCTGGGAGAAATGACAAGAGGCGTGGGCCTCTGTTTTGGGGGCCGAGAACAGAGGGAAGGTGAGAGATATGACATGTGCACCTGGCGAGGGAGAAGGGTGGCAGAAACCTCTTGCCTGCGTTGACTAAGAAAGATGGAAGAGACATGTTTGGGCCTCCGCTCTCTTAGTCGAGATAGAGAGATAAACGGGGAAGACGCTGGGCATACCCCATGGTTTTGGGCCGTGGGTGCTGAGTTGCGCCCTGGTGCTCCTGCTTCATATGTAGATATATATGTTCTTTTCCCATTCGAATTGTCTTCTAAATACTTTTCCTTGTGTTTTCTTTGTAGGAATTCTTCAAGATGCCTCTCTCCAGTCATAAGGGTGATGAATATCCACTGCCATTGTATCGCCAAGGGAGGTCTTCTGATAAGGTAGGCCACTTCAAGGCTGCTCACGTCAAGATTTACTATGATGACCTATTCTGAGACTTCCTTGAGACGTATCGGTATGCAATCCCACCTAGCGTTCGCGAGAAACGGGTGAAGGAACGGAGCAGCCATGAACTGGGTAGTGAAGAAAGCTGGAAAAGAGCCATCAAGTTTCATCCTTACTACTTCGTGTTGGGATTCACCTTTCTCATGTCGTGCTTCATTCGAGAGGTAATATGCTCCATGAAGTATGCTCATGATTAGTGTTCTCCAAATGTGGTTTGCATGATGGTGGGATTTTTGAATCTGAGCAAGTTCTTCTACCTAGGCTTTACCATTGATGAGTTCTAATACTTCTTTGACATCAACCTTATTGAAGGAGTTGGACAGTTAAGAGCCCGTCATAGGCTTTTTGATCTCTCAAGCAAGGGGGCCATAGAATCTTAAAGATCAGCAAATAGTAAGCATCCGACTCATCACTTGAGTTGCACGTTCCGACTACCTTTATTGATGGTAAGTGAACTGCTTCGTCATTAGTCTGCCATATGCTTTTGTTGAGCTGCACTTGACTTTAAATACTGAATATCCTCCTTTCTTTATGTAGATTCGAAATTCCGCTAGACTCTAAAAGCCATGCCGGATATGAAAAAGGTGCATAACGCCTTGTGCATTCCTGTTGGGTATCGTGAGTGGTGTTGGATGCTCAGTTTTTTTCGTCAAGAGAGAGATGGGCTGCCACCGAAGGTAGAGGTCAAGATGGTCAAGGTTGAACCGCATGCTCTTCCGATCACTGTTGTTAAGCTAGAGAATGGAAAGAAAAGGTCTTCACAACTTGCTCGATAGTCACCAGCTAGTAAGAGGTCAAAGACTTTCTCCGTTGCCCGTGGGAGCTCGACCATTGTTGAAAAACTTGTCATCGATATGTTTTCTCCCAAGGGGTAGAAAGAGATTGCTGACACTGTTAGAAAATATCCTGGGCTAGCACAGCCTAAGCCACGGTTAGGCACTAAGTGGTTGGCAACCGCCATAATTAATCATCGGTGTTTGAAAATTAAGAAAAAACGCTTAGACATGCTTGGGCGCCTGCTTAGCCTATCTAGGCACCCGCCTAGTCCGTCTAGAAGTCCGCCTGGACCCGCTTGGGCACCCACTAGGTCGCAACTCCCACTTAGAAATAAAATAGGTAAATTTCATTTTGCATTTTATTTTTTTAATAAATTGTAAGAGACTTGTTGAATATTTGGATGAACACTCATTATATTCTAGTTCCCATGTCTTCAATATGTTTTAATACTTTCTAATCTATATTTCATCCTATTTGTCAATTTATATATCCCAATGCAACTATGTATTTTTTAAGTACAAACAAGCACTTATTTATATGATATATAATAAGTTTCCTAAAATCCAGCTAGTCTGCCAAGGCCCACGCCTATGCCTTGCCTAGGTGCTAGGCTCTAGTCTGCCACCTGATTAGAGCCTAGTGTCTTTCAGAACCTTAACTACTGAGTCTGTGTTTACAAAGCCTACTGCACTAAATGAGGCTAAAACTTTAGTTGAGAAGATCGCCCAACACAAGTTATGTGTTGCCCCGAGCCTCCGGGTCTATGTCGAGACGTCTGTCTAGATTTAAGTCTGGTTCTGCTCCTTGAGGCTCGCCACTATGAAGAATAGAAAGGTGAAATTGTCTGCTAAGAAGGCACCTAAGTCTGATTCTCCTCATGTCACCGCGCCTGCTCTGCCTACTAAAGAAGAAAATGTTCCCAAATGCAGTTATAAAGAATCTACCAAGTCTACTTATAGAAAGTTTCATGAGATTTATGCACAACTTAAGGATAATCTGCTCGAGAACCATCTTCGTACGTCGTGTTTGTTGAGAATGTTGGAAAGCCAGTTCACTTGGGTTATTTCGCAAAGAGTCCTGCCGAAGAGCGGAAAGTTTCCCAGCTTGCTACTATATAAAAGACTTCACCTTGGCTACTGAGGCTTGTCTTGATTAGGATGCAATTTGTGATATCCCGTCCCTAAAATTATGATTTTATTTTATTTTTGACGTATTTCGAAGATTTGATTGGGACTAGTTCTTTATTTCTCCAAATTTGAGAAAAATGAAGTGAGGGTTACTTTAGTTAGGTAGAGTTCGAGATTGTTTGAGATTGTTTCGTTGATTTTTTGGGAATTGAGTAACTTGAATCATGTTTTGTTCCTTCGAGCCGTTGTTATGTTTCTTGGACTTCTGTTCAGTTCTGTTGTGTGGTCCGGAACTGAGTTCGGCTTGGATTCCGTTGAGTGATGGTTCGGAATCATATCTTGATTTGGATCCCGTTGAGTGATGGTCCGGAATCCCCTTTGATGCCTTGATTTTGTTGGGTGGTCCAAAATTTCCTTTTTTCAAAGATGTAGTCTTCGATCGAACTGTGTCACTCTAGCCCACGTGTTTCGACGTGTTGTATGTGTTATTGATGATGTGATGGTTGGCATTATTAATTGACAGGATTGTGGAATGACGTTGGATATGAGTGTGGTTATCATGAGGATTTTAGTTGATTAATATTTCTAGAGAATCATGTGTACTTTGTTAATTCTTAACTATGTTACACACTATGAAATGCGATTTTATGTGGAAAACGTGATGAATTACGTGATGGATGAAGTGGAAAGGTTAATCGTCATGTGGGATTGTTATGTTGGATATCATGGTTATTGTTATGATTAGACTTGTTGATAAATGTAGCTAGAGAATGGTATTGTGCTTCGTTGGTTCTTTGAAGTGATATATGTTGTGAATTGCGGTATCATGTTGCGACATAATGATTTATATATAGTTGGAGGGGAAATCATGTTTTTCAGATGGGTTTGTTATGTAACCCTGAGTCTAGTATTTTCATGCTTGTCAAGTTTTATTGATTGATTGAGAAATGTTATACCTTTCGACTTAATCGGACTGTGTTATATGTCAATTATTGTGCGTGACGAACTACGAATGGCTTGATCCCTGTTTAGGGTACGTAGGCAGTCTAACGGGGAGGTTAGATGCAGCCATAAAACATACAAAAAATAACTATGCGATTCGATTTTTGGGTTGTGCTTGCCCATATCCCGGAGGTGGGATATGATAGATACGGATTTTTGGTGACATCACGTGTCAATTCTGGACGTATGTCGGGATTGGGGCATGACACAGTTCATGTTGTTATGGAGGCTGAGGCGGTAATGGTAGCAAAAGCTTGTCCAAGTGCCAAAAAAAAAAAAAAAAAAAAAGTTGGAGTCTAAGCTCACTGGTTTTGATGGGGTTCGATGTCTATGACCCTACTTCTATGCAGCTGGAAGCCAATCGCTAGAAAATTGAGGATCTGAAGTTCAAGCGTGTGACATCTCGAGGGTTACTAGAAGCAGCAGATAAGGATATTGACCTCAACCTACTGAAGATCCAGGAGCTTGTGCGTGTCAATTTGGACCTTTGTTCTTCTAGCTTTGGCAATGATCAAGAACTTAATTCTTTTTGCCAACAAGATCGGTCATCTCCAAAAGATTTCCAGCGAGTTTGAGTCCAAATAAATAGAGTTGCAAGCCCTACTGTCTGCTAGTGAAGACTTGAAAAATGACTTAAAAGACCTGCAAAGCGCATATACTGGCCTTATTGAAGAGAATGAGCAGTTATTGAAGAAAATGAACAGTTGAGGAATGAAAAGACAGGTCACGAAAGTGTTATTGCTTAGGTGTAGGCTGACTTCTACAAGTTAGGTCACGCTGATCATCTCCGGGGTAGGTTGTCGGATTATGATTTTTCTGATAATGATTTATCCATTTTCCCAAAGTTGCTCGAGTTCTCCTTCGAGGTTGTCATTGATGAGGAGTCAAGGATCATGCTGCTCGGGTTGAGGCAGTCGAAGATGAAGCGACGAAAGATGTTGCTGTTGAGGGCATGTCAACTGAGTAACCAGGAATTGCACAAGCTATTGATGAGTAGTTTTCTAGTTTGGCTTAGAAACTTTTTCTAAGGGAGTTGCAAAAAACATACTAAAATTTGGGGAATATGAGGTATTTATAGAGAAGTGGCCGACCTAAGTGTAGGATTTTTCCTCGATAGGCAAAGTCGTTCACACCATATTATTGCAAGCATTCTTCTCAATATCCAGGTGATCAACAATGTGTTTGATTTTTAATTTCGACTAATAATCCAAGTCAAAGAATATGATGTTTTTCGTCCAATTTGGAGGTTCCACTAGTCTTGATCCTTTCATAAATTGGAAAGTATTCAACTTGGAGAATATCTCATCTCCAAACAATTCTCTTGGTCTAGGTTGATACTTTGTTGTCCCATCAAATGCTTCACACTTGCAACGCACTTGTGATCCCAGGTAAGCCATCTTTGGTGACCCAAGTAGCATATTATTTAGCTTGCCAAAAGGATGATGTGTCATTGCCGCATATTGAACATACCATATAACCTTTGGTGCTTCATCCGGGTAAACATATAATAAGCTAGGAAATCATTAATTGTCCACATAACTACTACTTGTAGAGTGAATATTTGCCCAGTGGACTTGTCGTAGGTCCATACATTATTTGTCCATAAATACATCGACTCATTAATTAACAACCGCAAATAAACATCAATGGGTTCACTAGTGCTCGGAGCCCTAGTAATAAAAGAATCATGATTGTAAATTCTTTCTTTATGCACCTCCAGGGGCAAGTTATAGGAAAGAACGACCACAGGCCAAATTTGACATTTCTTGGCTCCATGGCAAAAAATTGGTGTAGGTTTTCTTTCCACAATTTGCCATCTGGCGGATGCCGTAGAACATCGTCGTCAACTTGTTCCTCCTTATGCCACCTTATATCACATGCAGTGTGTGTTGACATGTACAATCTCTGTAATCTTAGCTTAAGTGAAAACTAACGCAACGTCTTATTCATAATCTTGTCCTTTCAGTATGGTTGGCTCATTGCATTTGGGACAATTGTCTAGCTTCTCGAATTCATTATAAAACAATACATAACTATTTTTGCATGCATAGATCTTGCCATATCCTAACAAGAGATATTTCAACATCTTTTTTCGAGCCATAATGGTTTACAAGAAATGCATTTGATTTCGGAAGCATACGTTTAACAATCTTCATCAACATATCATGGTTCCTATTGTTCATATTACAATTTACTTTCATGTGCATCAACTCTACAATGATTGGCTAGCACAGAAAAATCTTGACAACCATGGTACAATTCTCGTTGAGCTTTCTTCAACAACTTATCGTACTCGGGTCTATGGCTGGCCCTTCGTCTATATTGAACGAAGCAATAGGAAAAGCATCATTCAATATGTCCACTACTTGGTCGTCATTAACACGGTCAGATGAAGAAGGTTCATGCCTAACTGTCCCACTGCCAGAATATGTTGACGCTATAATGGTGATTTTCCTTAATAAGTCCAACTGGAGTAAGTGCATACCATCCATTTCATATAAAAATGATATCGAAATTCGTTCAGTGTCATCCGAACACAGTTGTTATATTTCATAGTAGGACACGTCATACGATTTTGAGCACTAACATGATTGTTTGCAAATTGAATAAATTTTCAATCCCATCCAAATATTAGCCATCATAATAATTTGATATATGCTTCATCGCCCCCTTATGCCTCTGGTAATGATCCTACCTTATTTAAAATGCACTTTCTGTGCAGCGGTTTGCGATCATGAGACTACTTCTGATCGTAAAAAATTTAGCAGCATCTCCATAGGGTCTTGTTTGGGCCCAAAATAATATTATTGGGCCGAGCGTAGGTTTATGTTCGGCCCAAAGCTTTTCCAAACGTACTATGGGTTGTTTAGTGGCCATAAGCCGCTCAGATAGGGCGGTCGAGTCCTATTGCAAGAAGGAGTGATTTGGATAAGAGCGGATGGGTCGAAATCCTAGTATGATAAGGAGTTTCAATGGAGTGAGGACGCTGAGATTTGAGAAGTGAAGGTGGCCAGATAAAGAGTTTGGTTCAAAGTCCTAGTAGGAGTAGGATTGGCCAAGCCCTGGTAGGACTAGGACGAAGAATCCTAATTCAAGTATAGTTCTGATTCAGCCAAGATGAGATTGGCTGCTATAAATAGGAGAAGGATGCGTCATTCGAAAGCCCTCCAATTCAACACACAAATTGCCATGCACAAACCTCTCAAACATCTTGAGATTTTTTATTTTCTTTTTTCGCCAACACACCCTCAGTTTGGATAAACAGCACTATGAAGGCAATTGGCGAACATCTTCAGTTTGGATAAATAGCACTATTGCTGTAGAATCAGCCGACCAAGGAACACCTTCAGTTTGGATAAACAGCACTGCATCGAGGCCGACTGGTTACCTATCCAAGTCTCGGTCGAGAAGGGTTTCCAAATCCTTATTGGCAGAGGTCATCTTATTAGCCTTCTCGGCAAAGTAAGGTGTTACAAGTTACTACATTCGACACATTGAACGCCGAGTGATTTTATGATTGGATACTCACAAGTGAGTTTCAGAGTTCGACATTCTGACGGTCGAACCACATTTACCATCAAGACATACATCTCTTTTGAGTACCTGTGCCTATATAGTTTGGAGCCAGTTGACATGCTTATACTCTTACGAATATAATCACCATGACCGAACCCAACGCTGACGATTCGTGAACTTCGCAAAACTAGTAGCCTTGTCTTCAGGCTCGAGAACCTGAAGGCCGAGACGTGTTCCTTCCTTGGTCGCAGTTGCAAGATCAAGAAGTCAGTAGCGCGTTCAATGCAACATCAACAAATTTTACTCCTCGGCAGAGCTCGGCTGACGAGTTGGCACGCCCCGCATCAACCGAAAAACGTAGTTAGTTCATTAGTTATTCAACCTGCATGCCACGTAGGCTTGGTAGATTTTAGGGTCAACAGGTCCTCCAAGTGCAAGATGTAAATATTATAAACAAATATTTGTACGCACTTAAAGACAATCGGGGGATACAACCAAATTTTCCACGGTCGAAACTTAGCCATGTTCACCACAAACCTTAAACACATACTAGTGTACTCTCGAACTGTCTGAACTGGACAATTCAAAAATCAGTTAGATCGCAAAGCCGCATACTGATTGAAATTTTAACATATTTCACACCACGATTTTCTAGCCTAATGCTGCACAAATTAAATTCACCTAAGCTCCATATATTTCAATAATACACAAACTCAAAATTTCACATAACTTACTATTCCACACACACACACATACACAATATATATATATATATATATATATATATATATATATATATCACAATTAAATAAATTAAAACATACTAACTTATAATTAAGAGACAAATACATACCCTTTCTTTTTACAATCCAATCACAAACTATAACAATCAATTAATTAATCACACCATTAAATAAAAAAATTAATAAATAAAAAAAATAAACTCGTCAATTGGGAGAGGAAGAGATGGAGGAGGGTGTGAGTGTGAGAGATAAACTGTTTTGCAAAAGCGGCAACGGCGGCGGATGGTGGAAGAAGAAAAGAAAAAAATAGGGGAGAAAGAAGTTACAGACCATTTTAATGTATAAGAGTTAGCCCGACGGGTTTTTTTACCGGTTCTTGTGAGCCTTTGACAAACTGCATGAAGACTTTGCCCGATGAAATGAGCCGTTGAGTCAAAGATCGAAAGTCGATGAACCTGTATTTCTTTGGGCAAACCCTTACAAATCACGCGTAATTTTTCCCATGTGGGCGCCTAAAGTTTGTCCGACAATTTTATCCTTACGCTACGAAAAACATCTCTTCGCGTAGATTTTGGGTAAACCTTAAATGTTGCCTATCTTTGGGCTACTAATCGAAAAATTCGTCGAGTAAAATCCTTTTACCTGACGATTTGATTCGTCGGGCCAAATTTCATTTCGTAGGCCAAGTACAAATTTTTGGTAGTGTATGTAAAAGAAATCTGATAACAACAATCATTTAACATGAATATTTCCTTGCAATGAATGTATATACTTTAACAATAGTGTCTTCGAAACATCCATGTAGCATCCAGAGTGTAACTAACCAGCACAGGATAGCCAAGTAGTTGGGGACAAATTTGAAATTCCTTGTTTGTATTTCACACGGCATGTCTTGGGTTTGATTTCAGGTGTTAGTGAATTACTCGATGATGGCCAAGAGGAAGCTAAAATGCCTTTGTGAGTTTTTATAGTCTTCAAAAAAGTGAATAACCGTGGTGAAACCATCAACTGATTTTTTTTTTTTTTTTTTTTTTTTAATAAAAAAATCCAAAGTGTGACCACGCATAAGCCTTACTATTCGCAGTAGGTGTGGTGACATATCATTTGTTGAAGCCCTTGGGTTAATTTGAATTTTTAGGTTGTGACAAATGGATTTGGGAACTGCGATGTTCCTTCGTTTGCTGACTTCCAAGTCTTTCCACAAAATATATGCAAGGAACGACCTACTAATTTGTCAGGTTATGAGAACCACCATGTTCCTACCTTTGTTGACTTCCAAGTCTTTGCACAAAACATATACAAAGAATGACCAACTAACTTGTAATCGCGTATTCTTTACACGTAGTTCCAAATCATTTGTTGTCTATAAGAAGTTGATGACTACCTATACATATAAACATTGGCGAAAACAATATATATTATTCTTTTGGTTCTGGATTGGCACCATATTAGAAAATTCATTACTTGTATAAAAATATAGGATGTAGATCCACTCCGGATCCTTCTCTGGCGACCCTACGGACCACATCATTGTGGCCGCTGATAAAAATTGTGAGCGTCTTTCAGTCATGGATGTCTTTCAGTCGTGTATAAAAATATACTTGAGATTGTGATATAAGCTTAGTGGGGAATGATAAGTACACACTATTTTTCTCCTCATACATAAATTTTTATTTTTGGTTATCAAATTAAATAAATTAAACAGAAACAATAAATAAATTTAAACATATATCTCAACTTGTAGGAAAATAATGTAACGATGTCTGCAAGTTGGAATGGTGTTTCCGGTTTCTATATAAAATTTCACAATACGAACTTGAAAAATTAAAATCCAAATATTTTCCCAAAAATTGGAACGTAAATTGAAATGCATTTTTCAAGAATTCTAAATTTTCGATCTGAATATTTTTTAAGGGTTCTGAACTTTTTCAAATAAAAAAACTTCCGAGATATTCCCTTCTTTTTAGTTATTTACTCAAATTATATATATTATGTAATCAACGTTTGTATTTTATTGTTAGTTTTGGATACATTTTGGTCATTGTTTTTATAAACATACACTTGTATATTAAAATGTGTAAACAAACTAGTATATTTCAAAACTAATTGAATTTGTACATAAGCATATATATATATATATATATATATATATATATATATTTTTTTTTTTTTTTTGAACAAACAATATTATCTACACTAAGGGGAGGGGGTAGACTTAGCCTCAAAATGGGCTAGCAAATAATGTGGTTCAAATTCGTTTTTAGCGAGAATCGATCATGAGACCTCTCACTTACAAGTAAAAATGAATATCACTATACTGTAGTACTAAATGACACATAAGCATATAATGGGGAAAAAAAACAATAAATTGCATACACTTTCCTTAAAAGAAATTGCATGGATTAGAAATATTCAAAAACTTATAAAATATATGAATTTTCGAATTATGTTCCAAAATTACCAGATTATTCCAACTTCGAAATTTTCGAATATGCCGAAAAACACTCCTAATTGTAATTATTATTTCCCGCTAGCATACTCCACACACTTTGTAGATAAACATTATTTATTTTCTTTTTTAAATGGGAAGGAGAGAGGATCAGAGAGGGAGAGATAAGTAGAGTGGGGAGAGTTTTATTTTTTATTTTTTATTTTTTTTAATATTGTAATATGTTAGGATCATATGTGGATGAGGTTTTTTGAAGAAAAAAAATTGATATGTAAATTAGTATGTGGGGGGATATCTAAATTGTCTTTTCAACTTACTTTGGTTGATAAACAAAGTTTTGTTAATAGGTAATTTAGATTCAGGATAATATTTCTCTCATGATTCATTGTGACACAATTTTTACTTTTAATTTGTGAATTTAAATATAAAAAATGATTGTGAGGTTTAGTTCACTTCCTCATTCTTTAAAAGTATCAAGCACTGTTCACTTAATTAAATAAATAAAAATAAAAAAGTAATCCGGCCGTCTATCCAACGAAGGGTTGCAGATGTTTCCAGGAACCAACCCAGCAAATACAAAAGCAAGATATATAAATAGCTATTCATGTATATGTTTTCAGACCCATCAAAGAGAATTGCCTATTTGCATATTGCAAACCTCTAATTAGATCAAAATGTTTGGGGGCAAGAAAGGAATAAAAGTGAGACTGACAGAAGATGAAGTGCTAGCGATAGCAAGGAGGAGGAAGGCCATAGAAGATCAGAAGAAGAAGGAAGCGTTGGAGAAGGCTAGGAAGATAAGAGAAGCAAAGGAGAAGAAAGAGAGGGACAAGAAGCTTGTACAGAACGAGTTGTATAGGAAAATTGAAGAGAAGAAAAAAATAGAAAGAGACATAGACATGCTGAGGCGCAAGCTCGCAAATATGCCCAATTAATCTATGATCCACTCTCTGAAATTTGCAGACTCCTTCCAAAGTTGTTTTACTTTTGTTTACTTTTCCTTGGCTGATTTTTTTTTTTTTTTCCCTCCTTTGTTATTGGCTGATTATGTACTATTAATTGAAGTAAAGCAGCATATTTGACGGACTAGAGTTGAGCTCTTTGCATATTTTGCATCAATTAATTTTCCGCACCAGAAAAGAAAAAATGTAAATAAAAAGTATGTTGGTTCATTAAGCTTGATATCCCTCAAAGTTGGAAGAAATTTTTGCAAAACTGCCACTTGATCTATGTCAAGTATTTCAAATCCAAAAGTTCTTCAGTATTGTTAAAAATCCCACTCGAAGAAAGATCAAATTAAAGTAAACAAATACTTATATAGAGACTAAAATACGGGGTAAAAGAAATGTCCCCCTTGTAAGAAGCAAAATTCAGACTCTTTGGTTCATAAATACATAGAACATACTCATACCATACTTATGTCACTTGGTATCGGATGCCCGTCTATATGAATTAACATTTTCAATCATCTCACGATTCTCTCTTTTGTTAGTCTTCTTGTCCAAGTATTTACCATTATTCTCGAATTACTTGGTAAAAACCACGTTATTTATTCACCTATGTACGATTAAGCTCAAAACTACACAATTCCATTACCATCGTTTGTAGAACATTCAACAGCTTCAATCAACTCTCTTTTCATGAGCAAATTCTCATATAATTCTTCCTATTACATTTCTCATTTCATATGTATAAATCAATCAATACGCATTCAAACCTTCACAATAACTTTCCAACAAATATTTATCAGATAGAATACATAAACATCCAAATGAAGGGGTTAGGATCGGGTGCCACCCATTTTATAAGATCCATTCCATAACTTTTCCAATTATCCGAATTATCCATATTTCAATTTATCGTTCATAAATCATTCTTGCAAAAAATTAGACAAATTCAAAAATATAAGACATTCATTTGTACTGAAGAAAATGAACAAATGCGATTTTGCAAAGAAATACTAAATGACTATCATTTAATTTAACATTCATATGGTTAGATGGTTTTTAGTAAACATAATCTTTGAATGAAGGCCTAAAAGATAAATAGTTCGGATCGTAAAAAAAATGCAGAATGAGCCCTCCAAAATGAGTGTCAAGGATATGTTGTCACCCAATTCTAACTCATATTGATATATATAATCAGCCACCGTAAAGGTTCCCCAAGGATCCCTACCTCAATTCCGATGCTGCTAATTAAATCAAAAGACCCCTACTATATATATCATAGCTCCATATATATGTCTCAACCATGCTGGTTACGTCGTCCTGTCAAACTTCATCCTTTCTTTCAGGTAAATTACACAAAACTACCTTAACTATAAGTCGAACCACAATCTCATACCTTATGTTTTAAACATTGCAATGGCATACATCAACTTGTGAATTCATTGCAATCTCATACCTTATTAAATTTTTTATCAATTTGATTGTTAAATAATGATGTGGCAGGAGCAGGGCCCACTCATTCTCCAATTAAAATTAAAAAAAACTAATTAATTATTAATAATTTATTAATTTTTATTTAACAATTAAAGTTAATTTTTAAAAAAAATTAAAATTAAAAAAAAAAAAAAAAAAAACCTCTCTTCCTCACCCGTTCACTTTCTCTCCTCTCACTCGTCTCCTTCACTCACCTCTGCTCTCACCCCCACCTCTGTTCCCCTTCTTCCTCCACTCACTCCCTCCTTTATCCCTCTTCTTCCTCCCTCACTCCCTCCTATGTCCCCCTTCTTCCTTGTCTTCCTTAAACACACGAAACTTCGTCGATCTCTAGCGAGATCTCCCTCGACCTCAATGCTCCCTCCACCGCCCACTGGACCTCCCACTCCGGCCACCTCATTGAGTTCCACCACACCGGCTGAAACGCCGTCATTGATGGCCAAAAGCGAACCTCAGCAAACTCCAGTTGGTGTTGCAGGAAATGCCTTAGATCTGGGCTGAGTCGGGTCATTTGGTGTACCTTCTACAGGCTCATATCTGCAATTTCAGTTGGTGTTGCAGATTCGGCACACCTTAGGACGACCGGAGCAAGGCGAAGAAGACGAAGCAGATGAAGGTGAAGAAACCTCAAGGTTGATCTCTCTTACGCACCGCTTCACCGTTAGCACGACTAGGCCTGGCAATTTTTGTTATGACCTGTTAACCCAACCCGACACGACACCAAACTAACAGACTTTCAGGTTGACACGATAATGAATAGGGTTGTTATCGGGCGATAAGCACTTGTTAAGATAATGGTTCAGTCCATGTATGCACATGGGTAACTTGTTACACGATAAGAAAAATATTAATTTTATACCACTAAAAAGAAATACTACAATTAACAACAGTAGGATTTAATCTGAACTGAACTGAAAGTTAATATATATATTTATATATATATATATTAAAATAAATTTAGAAAATAGATGACCGTTGGTTCGTCTGAGATTTAATCTCGGCCGTCCAATGTTTTTCTCAGCCCTAAATCAGACTCTCTCTTATTCTTAAAGGCTCGAATTGAAACAGCCGTTCTTTTTGCCTCTCGAACTGAACTCTCGAATCTCAGTCTTGAACGTCAACTCCTAGCTAGCCACGAGTCCACAACCACCCTCTCTAGTCTCCCTCCACCACACCACTGTCACCACATACGACTTAATAACCCATCACCAGTCATTCTGCTGCTTTTGTTTCTGATTCTCTCTCTGGATTGAGTGAATCTCGATCCTTAATCAAGGTAGTGGTTGATTCCTTCGAATTACTTTCAAAATATAAGTTTTGCTTCAAATTAGTTTTTGAATTAAGATTGGTTTCATTTCTTCAATTTGGGTTTTTTAGTTTTTAGGGTTTGTGAAAATGGGGTTTTCATTTCGAATTAGTTTTTGAAGTAATATTTATGTGGCAATGTGGTATGTGAAAATTTAGAAGAAAAAAAAAAATACTTAACGGGTCATTATAGGTCGGGTCATTTTACATGTTGGGTAAAATGACCCGACCTGTTAAGAACCCATAAAGATAATGGGTGTGAGATGGTCCTACCCATGAAGTTAATAGGTGTTACACGAAAACGACACAAACACGGTAAACATGACCCGTTTGCCAAGCCTAAGCACGATGTTGTCCTCGTTGTCGTTGTTGAAGGAGTTAGTGGTGCCGGCGTGTATGATCCGCAAAAGCTTTGGTTGGACTTGGAGAAGAGTGGCCATGGCTGCCATTGTTTCTCTGCAAGTGAGAGCAGAGAGAGAGTGAGTGAGGGAGACGAGTGAGGAGAGAAAGAGAGTGGGTGAAGAAAAAGGTGATGAGCCCATTTTATACTATATATTTTCCCCTATTCTTGGTATATTTTGGTTATTATTTTGGTGAGATTTGGTTGCTTTGTTATGTATTTTCAATATAGGACGTGCGAACTTATTTGAAGCATAAAATAATCAAACAGTGGAATTTTTTAGTGATCCCAATTGGAGCAGGTTCATGAATCTGTCAAAAGGTTGTTTCAGAATTTCATAATTTTATTCTGAAGCATTTGATCGTGGCAAATTAATTTATGCCCAGCGCACAGTGCTGGCAAATTGAGCTACATAGCTTGTTTGTGATTTTTGGGTTGGAAGACGACGAATTTTGGACTTAGGCTCTTCTTGGAACTTGAAGAGGAAGTCCTAATTTTTAATTCAAGTCATATTAGGCCTGTTTTGGAGCCCTAAAAGTCCATAAACATGGCTATTTCTCTACTAGGCATATTTTATAGTCAGATTCAGAGTGTGATTTTAAGTTATCCTTTTATTATTTTATTTTGCTAGTTTTTAGAAAACCTTTATCTACGAGGTATTTAAATTTGTAGTAATATAAATAAGGTTTTTTAGTCATTAGGGTTCTATACGCGACATTGAGAGAACTTAGCAAAGCTTTGGAGAATTTCAGACATTTTACCTACAACGTGTTTTCAATCTGTTTTCTAGTTAATGATATTTTCTTTAGTTTTTATTATGAGTATGCGTAACTAATTCCTATTGCTAGGGCAAGGTCATGCGCCTTAGCATGAATATATGATTTTATTAATTTGCTTATGAATTGATGCATGCTTGCTTTGAATTATTAATCACTGTGATTAAACTATCTATATATTTTAATAATTGATCACCATTAGGATATTTAGACAAGTAATTTGATGCAATTTTTGTTGGAACATCACCCTGAAATTGAGGAGGGTTTCTTGTGATTAGTAATTGTAAGTTCACTTAAGGCAAACATCATGCTCTTAAGGGTTACATGGTTCTTCAAAGGGTTTTCACAAAGCTTAATGAGTCTTGCATATTTATATTTGATCTGAATATCACAGCGGGTTGTATGTTAAATATACGTTTTTGCTTAAACATCACGAGGAAAATATGCATAGGAAAACCTAACCTTCAAAGTATGTATGTGGAAATTCATAAGTAATTGGTAAAATTGCATAGGATCGTAACAGTGACAGCTAAACCTTAGTCTTTCCCATAATTATTTTAATTTAAAAAAATGTTTTCCTGCTTTGTTGTCCTTATTACCAAATTTCCAAATTCCTTTTATTGGTAATTTAATCTTTTAAACTCAGAATCTCAAATCTTTGATAAAAATCTGTTTTAATAGTTAATTAAGAGTTAGTTTAATTACAAGTTAGTCAAACAATCATTTGGGACAACGACCTTGCATGAGCGATTATACTACAATTACCACTGGAGGAGCTACACCCACGACTACAGTGGGTTGTAGCCTAGGGAGGATTTTAACAAATTGCAGCTATAATAGTTTATATATGAGGTTGTTGTTGCTTATTGTAAGTATAATAGCCCACCCAAATCCTGTCAAAACTAATAGTTAATGTGTTTCTTAATTTATAAATAATACTTTTTTTTTTTTGTCAAATAATACTTTTATTACCTTATATATTATTTTTAGGCTAAAAGTAAAAATGGTAAATTAATACATAATTAGGTTTCTCCTACTCTCCATGCTTTTTACCCCATTCGTTCAAAACAAAAAAATCCTCTACCCTACTCCACAAAGCTGCGTTGCTTTCCCAAGAAAAAAAAAACTATGAATCACCATCAAATTATTTTCTAATGAAATTCAACACCAAGTATGTTCTTCATCTCTTCATTAACTTATTTCTTGACTCAATTGTTAGGTAATTTTTTTTTTTTTAAGTCCTTGAATTTGTCTATTAAGGTTAAAGATTTTGGGAATAGCCCATGTTTCATGGTTCTTGTATTTGTAACTAATAAAAAGGGTTCGACAACAATATCAATTCTGATAATAACAAAAGATTTTAATTCAATTATAGGGGCACAACTTGAATTGGTATCCCCTAACCTTTTGTTTTCTTTTGGGTACTTGTTATCAACAAAAGTGATAATATTTGTTCTCTTTCTATTGCTTTTTTGTATGCATGTTTTATTTGTGTAAAAATTAGTTGGAAAGTAATTAATAAACTCATTTGGATTAGTACTTCATGTTCTTACTTTTATGTAGATTATTATATAATTTTATGTAGGTAAAAGAAATATCATATGATTACATGCTAATAATTTTAGCTAGCCCACCCAAGAAAAATTTTCTGGCTCTGCTATTGACAATTACGTTGTACTCTTGCAAGTATTTTCAATAATTTTAACCCTATTTGCGCAGGTACTAAAAATCCTATCAAGAGGCTTTTTTTTAGTGAACTTTAATTGTTAAATTAAAAATTAATATTAATTATTTTTTTATTTTAGTTGGAGAATGAGTGGGTCCCGCTACTGCCATGTCATCATTTAACAGCCAAATTGACAGAAAATTAACGGAGGTCTGACATTGCAACAAATTCATAAGTTAAAATATGAGATATGATATTGTAATTCAACTCATAGTGAGATAATTTTGTGTAATTTACCCCTTTCTTTTTATTCCCACATTCAATTCTTCATTCGAGAATCAAGATCCTCTAGAAACAAAAGCAGAACTTATTTTATAGGAGCAGCACTTATGCCAAAATACTTTTAAAAGTCATACTGTTGGATATATTGGCGATACATATGCTATTTCTCCTATAACAAATCACATAAAATTAAAGTTAGTATTTATCACCATAATTTATTAAATAAAATAAACCAAAATAAAAGACTTATTGTTTATAGGGTAGAAACTGTTCTTCGTCCATACTTGATTAAAACAAGATTTTAGGTTGACACGTGTAATCACTATCCTTAAGAGTAAATTTAGCCTCTCAAAGACAATATCTTGGTATAGCAAGTTATGGCACCCTGCTTTCTAGGATACAACCAGCTATGATCTTTGTAAGCGTACATTCGCAATACTTGGATCGAGTGAACAACTCAATTTTCCTATGGTACAAAACAGTTGAATGAGATAGCAACACTTTAAAGAATGAGGGACACCCGAGAACCCAAGAGGAAAAAGGAACAAAAAGAAGAGCTCCCAAGACACTATTTTATAGAGATATAAGGCTCAAAGATTTATACCAAAAGTAATGACTAACCGTTATAAAGAAATTAACATTATTGATATAAAAATTAAGATGTTGATGAATGCACAATCGAAACGACTACTAAAGCTATTAATATAAGGATAATATATATAATATGGCTGTTGTAGAAACGGTAATGAATACCAACCGTTAAGTGACAATATTAATAGTCATAACTTTTAAGAAATAAATCGATTAGTATTTTGAATTACTCTAAAATTCCAACATATACTTCTCACAATAACTCCACGCTATCCTTTTCATTCTTCTTCATTCCTTTTCACGTCTTAAATTATGGGATGAGTCAGAACATGCATATGGTTTGACCATTCGTAGCTAAATTATCTTTTGAGAGAGCACATATGACTCAAGAGTAATGCTAGGGAGACTAAATTTTGAAAACTAAAGAACTTGAAAGTTGATTGGTTTATTACTTAAACATTGATAAACGTGCTTATTCTTGTTGGTGACATATCATTTAATTTGCAAATTTAGTCTCCAAATTTAGTCTCCCTAGCATTACTCTTCATATGGCTACTCAACATCTAAACTACATGTGCAGATTATTGCGATTGGTGATCAAGCAAATATACATGTAATTACTGTTGACATGAGTTGGGAGAACAACTTTGTATGACACAGAAACATCACTAAAATAGTATTATGCCAAATATACAAGAACACATGAAGAAAACTTAACACATGTCTTTGTATTATTGACACAAGATGTCACCATCACACAATATACTTGCCATACAAATCCTTCTATTGATTTTGGACGCATTGGACCCAATTTAGTGACAAATAGAGGTCATACTTGGCCCACGATCATTTGTTACTCTATAATAAAATGGAATTAATTTGGCTCAACAATAGATGAGAAGGGGCTTCTCCTCAAGATGCTATGTTACTGATTCTTGAAATTTTGTGCTTATAATTGAAATTGTTCGTGTTATAAATCTCCGTAAAGATCATCCACTACAGGAAAAAATATATTATGAGATGAAACAGCTTCGTCTGCGTAGAACGAAAGACGTTCGTCTGCAATATATTTAGACGATGGAGGGTTGTCAATCAAAGTTCATAGGGTTAAGATCGTCGCACAGAGTTTTACACTACAGACATCAAGTTCCATCGGTTAAGTTAGTTATTACTAGACGAATACATTTGTCAGGTAAGACCTAAAATTACGAGACGGAGATGGTCTTAACAGACGGATTGTACCTGATTGCCATTTTATATTAAAATAATGTCGCGAGATAGACGGTAATTCCATCAGGCAAGATTGTAAACTACTGGAGGTCTTGATCACTGTTGGGGCGACTCATAGGACTGCTGGACGGGGGGTTCCTAGGTCGATTGTTGGGGAGGCTCCTGGGATGGCGGCACAAGCTCAAGTAGTGGCGGTGGAATCATAATGCTAGAAGCTGATAAGCTCTGGGATACGACCATGAAGTACTAGCGGACTAATTCCATTTAACGTGCCAACTCCTCAAGCACCTGCTGAAGTCGAGAGTCAGTCTCGGTCGCTGCAGTGGAACTCAATGAAGACCATGACCTGACTTCCTAAACCCAACCTGCTCGAAGGCCGCAAAATTTCTTGCCCTTCCTTTGACCAACCCATCCATCAACACCTAAAAAGACACCTTTGGGTCGGGTGCAGCTCATCCACATGCACGTCAGGATGCTGCTGGGATAGAGTGGTGAGGTACTCATCCTTCTTCTATACCATTGAAGTCGAAAAAACAAAGAATACGAAGTTAGAACAGTTGGAATTTAAACCATAATTATAGTAAAAGTAAAATACAAAGTTTTGCAAGAATACTTACATAAATCCCATTTGCGACATCATTGCCATAGTTGGCAGGATTTTCCCCCCAGACCACCACCTTTGGGAACTTCTCCCCAACCTCTCACTGTTCCTTGACCTGGTAAGGTAGGGGTCAAGAACCTGAGTGGTGATCGTATGGCTTTTGCTCCCGGTTTCTCTTATTTGCCACTTATTTTTTCTAAATATTAAAAAATATTAGTTTAAATTAAGATAAAAAAATATATACAACAAAAATAAAATTAATGTAAAAATAAAACTAAAAATATTACCTAGAACGTTTCACTCTCAAATTGAGTGCAAAGCCAATGCCACTCGCCCACCCTCTCTAGGAACTCCTTGGGAGGGTCCACCCGTGCTGCCTCTAGTGTCGCACATGTGTCATAGTACTTGTGGAGCTCCTACTTCCACTCATTGTACCGTCAATTCCAAACCTAGTTGATGTAATCCACACAACATTTGTCTTGTTCGTTCCATACGAAGTTGGATTGCAAATTTTCATGAAGAAGGAAAAAATTAATTTAAAAAAAATGTTAAAAAAATATTTAAAAAATTATGAACATGTCTTAGTTGTGGACTTACCATAAGGTGGCGGTGCATCTCGGCACGAACTTGCCACCGATGCGAAATCCACGAATCAGCATCCATAGGCATTTGCTCTGGATAAGGGCCCCGCAGTTGTGGGTCAACAAACTGTTGACATTGGCGCACACTCGGTAATGGTTAGCAAGGTATACAATCTGGATCCTAGACTAGGTGCTCTGAGTGATATGGTGTCTTTCAAGCCCCCAAAAATGCCCTGTGTCTTTTTATTCCTTGGCTCGATAAAGAGGTGTCCTTCCGCCTCCCCTCACTCCATGAGGGCTGATTCAGCCTCAATGTTGCCAGATGGGGGTGATGTGATTATGGGGAGGTGGTGAGGGCCATTGGAAGCGACGGGTGCTGCTGAGTTGCCTGGCAGATTGTGGAGTGGGGGACAATGGGGTGGTTGGACTCGTCCTTGTTGCCGACTCGGCAGTCATGGCCTAGATCCCACTGGCCATCACAGTAGCACTAGGGGCTAACGACTCACTTTAAGCCGAAGATGAAGCAGACTGGCGGTTGCTCGTGATCAATCGGGGAGCCATCCACTTTCACTACCGCGGATGATGGAGACACAATTCCTAGCAACCTACAAAATAAAGAACAACCGTGAGCAAGCCTGAGACGAAGGTGAGGGGGGTTGACTCTCCGACGGCCAAGTTAGTAAGCAAGTTTTAAGACTTAAGTAGTGGGCAAGAAAATTAATACAGAGATTGCATTAGTACAGACAAACCTAGATGGGTGTATTTATACCATTGAGAGATAGACCTTTTAAGGATAGAATCCTCTTACTAAGCCGGGAGAATGCTAGAGGATATTTAGAAGTAGATATTACGCCCTCTTAGGAGTCATGATTACTTGCAGCGCATGCCAATTCCTGGATTGTAGAACTCCAAGACTTATAAGAGATCTAGTTGATTCCACACTAGATCAGATCTCAAGTCTTGAGGGAAAAACATGGTCATTCTAGTGGTGTCACTCGAACTTCGCCTATTGCACCAGAGCAAAATGATGGTGGCATCACTACTTTGTCTAATCTAGCTTCACTCGGAGCTGTTGAGTCCATAACTGGACTTCTGAGCTAGCTGCTCTAGCCCTGGAAAATCATGGTCCACAGAGAGGATAGTAGGTTGTATATGTAAATCGAGTATTGAATGAACATTAGATTTTTTGTTCTGTCTGGGGAGTATTATATTTTATAAAACTCTACACCTTTTTAGTAAAAGAGATGACGTCTCATTATGAGAGAAACTTACATGGAACGGTTCACCACCAAGTGACATCCCGATCTAATAATACATTATCATTTGTATGTTAAAAGTAACCTTACAATTCACGTATAATAACATAGATAGATGATGAGAATCTAAGTCGAGTTTTACTAATCTAAAGGTTGTTCTATATATTTAGAAACAAAATCTTACTTAGTATACTGTATAATCCCTTGATTTTAAATTATATTAAATATCGGAATGATACTTTTATTGCGACTTTCAACTAGACAAAAATGCTACACTTACTGCATATTTGTACCCCTACCTCTATTAGAAAGATAGTACAAATATGTGATAAGTGTATCTTATCTCAATTGGTTAAGAATGGCCAATTATAGTTCTAAATTTTCTAATGAAATTCATTTTGGTGCCAATCATTTCTTGTCTAGAATGACTACCTATAGCTTAAAGAATGACCAATTAAAATTCTCAATTTTCTAATGTCCAGGTTTTCATGAGATGCCGAGTGATGATCATTTGTTATCATTTGTTCTACAAAATATAAAGAATGACCAATTAAAAATCTAAGTTTCCAGTGCCGATCGGATCATATTGTCATCTAGAATGTCTATCTATGTCTATAAATCGACCCAAATATTCTTTAAAGAATGACCATTTGAAATTCTGAGTTTTTTAATGTGTACTACTACGTACCTAGCTATTATTCTTTTCCAAGAGAATTATTACAATGGACAACAAATGACTATCATTTAGCATCACATTACAAAATCCATTGCTTTTATTGGTCATTCTTAATAATTATTTAGTGAAAATACTCTAACATTAGTGAAAAGAGGCGGCTGTCCCTCAGAACCAACCAAGAAAAACAACGAATGAGGCAACTGACATCTCTCCAAACCAACCTCGATCTCTCTATCTCTCTCTCTCTCCCTCTCTCTCCCTCTATATATACATATATATATATATATATATATATATATATATATAAATACACATGTGTGCATGTATATGTTTATGTCATTCATATAACTTCAGAAAAGGAAACAAAATGTGTTTCAGAAGACAAAGAAGTCTGACAATAGCGGAAAGGAAAGCTATGGCAAAGATGATGGAAGAGAGGCGTGAGAAGGAGAAGGAAGAAGGAGCAAGGAGAAACAAGGATAGGCAGATGAGAGAAGCAAGGGAGAAGAAAGTTAGGTACAAGAAGAATGCACAGCATAAGTTGTATATGAAAGGTGAGGAGAAGAAAAAAATAGGGAGAAAGATGGCAGCTTTCGGGCGCAAGGCCACAATTTGATGACCTCAAGCTCGATAAATTTTTCATTGTGCTGGGAATATGACCTAGTACATTAATTGTCGTAATACATTTAGTTAAAAACAAAATTTTAAGTTTCTAACCAATTATATTATAACACTTAATGTACTTTCGGCACATCGAAAAATCTCTACTCAAGTTCCGGTCCAACTTCCAAGTTACTTTTTTAAAGAACAAATTGTTTTTTGCACTTTTTAATTTGTTTTCATTTTGTGTTTAATGACTTCTCCCCTTTTATGGAAATAAAGATTTGAAGTTGGCGAGGGACATTTTGCCAAAAAAGGTAAAATTAACTAAAAGGTGGCTTCACATAACAATTTTTTAATGAAAAGAAATACTTAATGAACATTAATAATAATAATTAAAAAAAGAGTGATGGTAGTATCGTAAATAAGTTGAAGTTTGGATGTGATGACAGCGTCTGGTGTCAACAAACTTCAACTTATGAGCTTAATTACGATACCACCACCGCATCCAAACCTCAACTTATTTAGAATATTGTATTTTGTAGTATTACTAATTGATAATTTCGTTGCACTACGATATCGTGGTTCGACGACGGGGATCTAAGTTTGTGAATTGTATAATGAAAAAGGAAAACATACACCTTGGACTTGAATTTGTAAGATTTTTCTACATGAAGTACTATACTTTGTTACTTTTGAGAAGCAACTTGGAATACTCTTTAACCGAAGGTTTCTGCCAAGATGGAACTTCTATCATTCCGTCGTTTTCACCACATGCACTAAAAGATGGCTTGAAAACAAATGGATCCAAGTCCAACTTATCATGCAAATTTTTTACCAAAATAAAAAGTAATCATGGAAATAATGACATGGTTCTTAGAAATAAGGGCACAGCGATGAGCATGAATCTGCAATCATAAGATACGATCAGCATACATTTCAATATGGTCTGGATTTATAAGACTATCCACAGCCACCCATGCTCCACCGCGGAGCTCACCCATAATGGGGATGAACACAATATGAATTGTTTGTAAATCCTAAGGTTCTCCACAATGGTTGATCCAGCCTTTACTTTTCTTTATTGCAGTGAAGAAAAGTTTACACTTGGTCGCCAATCACGAGAAGAATCGGCTAAGAGTGACTGCTTTTCTTGTCAACCTCTGTATCTCCTTCATGGTTTTGGGTGATTTCATCTCTATGATCCCCCTAATCTGATCTAGGTTGGCTTCAATTTCGCACTTGGTGACCAGGCATCCCAAAAGCTTGCCTGAGGCTACTCCGAAGGTACATTTTTTCAGATTTAGCTTCATATTGTACTTCCAGAGTAGGTCAAATGATTGTGGGTCAGGTGATCCTTCTTTTATTTGCTCTTAACAACCATGTCATGTATATAGACTTCCATTGTCTCTCCAATTTTTTCTTTGAAGATCCAATTAACAAGTCTTTGATAGGTTGCCCCTACATTCTTAAGACCAAAGAGCATAAATTTGTAACAATATATACCTTGGTCGATGACAACTAATGTTGCCTCCATGTTCGGCTCGTACATCTTTATCTGATTGTACACAGAGCAAGCATCCATGAAACTTAGTAACTCATGGCCCACAATTGAATCCACTAGCAAGTTGATCGGTGAGAGAAGATATGGATCCTTTGTGCATGCCTTGTTCAGGTCCATAAAATCCACACACACCTTCCATTTTCCTTTTTTCTTCTATACTAGACAACATTGGCCAACCAATCTGGGTGGTGTACTTCAACGATGAAGTTGGCGTCCTTGAGCTTGTTAATCTCAGCTTTCATGATCTTACTTTGCTCAGTCCCATGACTTCTCTTGCAGGATAATAGGTCTGGCGGTTGGGTCCAATTGGAGGCGATGGCAAATCACAAACGAGTTGATTCTAGGCATATCTTATGCGAACCATGCGAACACATCTTTATTGTCTCGCAAAAAGTTGGTAATCAACACTTTCTCTTGGTCGGTCAATTTTGACCCGATCCAGGCTTTTTGCTCCGGCTTATCGAGGTCCAGGTTGATGCACATAGCATTCTCGTCAGCTTTCGACTCCGAGGTACTATCATTTTAGGGGTCAAGATCTAGGTCAAACTTTTTGTAACTTGTTTGTTGACCCTCCTCACAATTGTGATTGCTATGTTGACTCGTCCATGATAGTGCTGGAGCTTCGTTCTCCCTTCCAAATCATTTTCATGCTTTCAACAGCTCAAAAGTGCACCACAGCTTGGTCCCCTTTTATCTCTTTAACCTTATTCGGAGCGAAATAGTGGAGCAATTAGTGATAGGTCAATGGAAAGACTCATTTTGTGCAACCAGTTCCTACCAAGAATAATGTTGTGGAGTTAGGTAGTCCATAACATGAAAGTCACCAAGTGGTTGTAGGGTTCTGCTTGAACTACCAATTTTATTGTCCCTAGAGACAGGATAGAGGCCCCATTGAAAGTGTGAATGGTGGTTTTCGCCTTATTGATGATGTCAAGAATCCCTATCTTTTCTATGGTATCTTTGAAGATGACGTTCTCTCCTGATCCATTGTCAATCAAGACTCGGTTAACCATGGCGTTTGAGATTTACATCTTGATAACAAGAACATTGTTGTGGGCCGAGTGGACTTATTCTAGGTCTCGATCGGAGAATATCAAGATGTTGGATCGATAGCTAGCGGTTTGTTGATTTGAGCTACCATTATAAGCTTCTTGCAAAATGCCTTTCTTTCTTTCTAGGTGTTTCCCAGATATTTTTGTTCATCGTATATGTAATTCACTTTAGGAAGTGCTTCTTTTTCCAAGTATCGGACAAAATGAAGACCTTAAAGCCTTCTAGATTTTCTACGGTGTGTTTCAAAAGCAAGTCGACGGGGCGTCGCCTGGGCCAATGCTTCTTTAAAGCGAGAGATGGCCTCTTCCAAATTTTTACTCGAGCCTTCAGATGGGCGAGTCTCACTGGTTCTTTGGCCAACATGCTTTTTCAAATGTCTTCTAGAGATAGATATATCTCCATCATGTCCTTCCATATCTCATTTATGGCAATAACCCTGTTGTTCTCGAGGTCAGTGTTATGTGTAGGAACGCCATGACCATAGCAAGATGACTTGGGGGGAATCTCCTAGGTGTTGAGTGATCTGGTCAAGAGGAATATGAGTTCGTTAGCAACCTACAAAATAGAAAACAACTGTGAGCAAGCATGAGGCGACGGGGGACGGGGGTTGACTCTCCAACGGTCAAGTTAGTAAGCAAGTTTTAAGACTCAAGTAATGGATAAGAGAATTATTACAGAGATTGCACTATCAAAGATGAGCCTTAGATGTGTGTATTTATACCATCATGAAAGAGACCTTTTTAGGATAGAATCCTCGTTCTAAGCCAAAAGAATGCTAGAGGATATCTATAAGTAGATATTACACCCTTTTAGGAGTTATGATTACTTGCAGCGCACGACAAATCCTAGATTGTAAGAACTCGAAGACTTATGAAAGATCTGGCTGATTCCATGGAAGATTAAATCCCAAGTCTTGCAAAACAAGTATGGTTATTCTAGCGGTGTCGTTTGGACTTCGCCTATTGCCCCAGAGCTGTTGAGTTCATAACCGGACTTTTAAAGTAGCTGTGCTCCAAACAGCTTTACTCCAACCCTGGAAAATCATGGTCGCACATAAAGGATAGTAGGTTATATATGCAAATGGAGTATTGAATGAACATTAGATCGTTTGTTCTATCTGAGGAGTTTTATATATTATAAAACTCTATACAATTTTTTAGTACAAGAGATGACATCTCATTTATGAGAGCAACTTACACAGAACAGTTCACCGCCATGTGACATCCCAATCTAATAATACATTACCTTTTGTACGTTACAAGTAACCTTACAAATTCACGTATAAAAACATAGATGGACGAGTATTACTAATCTAAGGGTTGTTCTATATATTTGAAACGAAATCATACATAGTATAGTCCTTTGATTTTAAATTCTTTTAAGTCTCAAAATGGTACTTTTATTGTGACTTTCAACTAAAAATAAGCTTCAAATACTGAACAAAAATGCTACATTTACCACATATTTGTACCCTACCTTTATCAAAGAGATGATACAAATATGTGATTAGTGTAGCATTACTTAATAGTGAAATCAAGTTGCAAGAAGTTCGTATCTTAGTTGATTAAGAACGGCCACTTATAGTTTTAAATTTTTTAATGAAATTCATTTCGGTGCCAATCATTTCTTGTCTAGAATGACTTCCTATAGATTAAAGAATGACCAATTAAAATTCTCAGTTTTCTAATGTCAAGATTTTCATGAGATCCGGGGTGATGATCATTTGTTGTCTACAATGTCTGCCTATAGTATTAATTTTTACTTTAATAGGAAGACACGGTGAGGAGAAACAAGGCTAGGCAGATGTGAGAAGCAAGGGAGATGAAAGTGAGGGACAAGAAGAATGCACAGCATCAGCTGTATATGAAAGGTGAGGAGAAGAAGAAAATAGAAAGAGAGATAGCAGCATTGAGGCGCAAGGTCACAACTTGATCTCAAGCTCGAGAAAATTTTCAATGCGTCGAGAATATTTTCAATGCGTCGGGAACACAACATGCTACTAAGTGTCATAATATAATTGGTTGAAATTTTTTTTTTTTTTTTTATCAAGTTTCCCGACACACTTAAAAATCTCTCCTCAAACTCCCCTCCAACTTCCAAGTTACTTTTGAAGAACAAATTGTTTTTCTTTTTTTTTTTTTTTGCACTTTTTATTTTGTTTTCATTTTGTGTTCAATTTCTTCTCCCCCTTCATGGAAATAAAGATTTGAAGTTGGCCAAGGACATTTTGTATGCACCAGAAAAGGTATAATTAACTAAAAGGTGGCTTCACTTAACAATTTTGTTAATGAAAAATACATAATGAACATTAATAATAATAATAATTTAAATAAATAAATAAGTAGAAATTTGGATGAGGTGACAACATTCAGTGCCAACAAACTTCAGCCACGTGCAAACTTCAACTTTCAATATTGTGGTCTTAGTAAATCGTAATTTCTTTGCACTTGATATCGTGGTATTACTAATCCATGTATGGTCGACGACCAAACATTCACCTTGGACTTGAATTTGTATGACTTTCCTTCGTTACTTTTGAGAACCAACTCGGAACACTCTCTAACCCAAGGTTTCTGCCAAGATGCAACTTATCATTCCATCGTTTTCAGTCCAACTTATCGTGCAAATTTTGTACCCATAAAAAAATAGTCATGGAAATAATTACATGGTTCTTAGAAATAAAGACACAGCGATGAGCATGAATCTGCAACATAAGTTAAACAAATAACAATTCTTATTTTCGAGCATCGATCAGCCATGTCGAAAAATATTGAAACAGAGCCTGCAAATGCTGGTTGTGTTCCTTTTTTGACTATCTATTTCCTTACATTTTACTTTGACTTACAAAACTTACACTTACCGCTCCCTACAAATCTTCTTTCTCTAAAATACACTGAAAAGCTTCTATCAGCAACCTCAATCTAATGATGCATCTGATAGGAAAGCAGTCATTTCATTCTTTCGTCTGCCAAGTGCAGATCATTGGCATGCACCTACTTACCAATTTAGAACTATGAATTAAGAAGATACAACACAAGCGTTTTATGGAACAGTAATCTCGTGTGAAACACCAACGTCCCATTAACCGAGCACCTTTCGGAGTTCATCAATCAACAGCGCTCTGCTTGATGGCTCGACCTGCATTACATTCAAATCATTAGATCCAGGTAGCTAAAAGATGATGTGGAAAGATGCTTAAAAAAGAATATAACATGATTGTTTACCTTGCTTAGAAGGGCAGCAAGACCTTGGGGTAAGGCTTGCAAATCAGAAACTGAGTCACCAATATTTGCCAATTGAAGCAATACCTTCTGGACCCGCAACTCCTTTAGTTTATCCTCGTAATTTTTTGGATTTTCCTTCCATCTAAAGAAAATTTCGTCATTCACCCAAGCATCTTCTTTGCATCCTGGAATATCAGAACTCAAAAACCAGTTCTTGATCAAATCTGTAGCAGATTTATGCGACAGCTGTTCACCAGCAGCATCTCTCACTGTCTTGATGAGTGACTCTTCGGAAATTCTCCGACGCAATCTTTTATAGAAGAAAGATCGAGAGCTGTTCCAGTCCAAAACTTCTCTGATTACCCCCTTTGCAGCCATCCTGAGAGAAGTATCGTGCAGTTCCGCAAATCTAGTGGCTATCTGAGTGTAGACAGGCAAAAGCTGTTTTTCACGTGATCGTATCTGATGCTGTAGAGGTTCAACCATCTCGTGTGCCCCACTGCTCTTGGCTTCCTGAAGTTTTGCCTTCAGTTGGATCAGCTGTTGGTCAAGCCTGCCCATGCTTTCCAGCAGCTCCTTGTTCCTGAACTTGATCTCGATCATCCCCTCTGGCTCAAGCACGTTACCTCTAGCAGTTCGATCAGCATACATTTCAATATGGTCTGGGTTTATTCGACTATCCACAACCACCCACGCTCCACCGCGGAGCTCACCCATCATGGGGATGAACACAAATATGGGCTGTTTGTAAGTCCTAAGGTTCTCCACAATGGTTGATCCAGCCTGAAGGATCCCTTCGAAAAGGTCCCTCTGTCCACCAGAAAATCCTCTCCAGTTGGCAAGAATGAAAAGTGGGAGCTCTTCTCTGTTGAAATCTAATAACGCTTGGGCTGTCTTACTAGCAGAATCAGGAAACCATACTTGCCCAGCCTGAGGAACAACCCTCTCATGCGAATCAAGCTGGCCTGGATCAGCAGGTATAATTTGCATCACCGTCTGGGTCTCGACAGCAACTATTCCTACAGGGATTCCTCCAAGCTTTGCCCTTCCAGTAACAACCGTCCTCGCCCAACCTTCTAGTGTCTCAATAAAGCTGTCTTTGTCAAAAATACCCCCCATCCACTTTCCATCACCATTTAAAGCGCCGCTAATAGCAGCACGAGGATCACATGAATTCTCAGGGCAGTACTCAACAGGCCTTTCTGGAGGATCTGAGGGACTCAAAATGGGGAGTGGTCCACCAGCATGGGCAGGAACATAACTTAACCACTTCACAATAGCAGATATTCCTTCAAGATCATCAGCAACCGTTAGATGGACAACCCCATTCGTTCCCATAATTTTTGGTCCTCCAAGTTGCATATGGGAGCTGTACACCTCCCGGCCAAGAAGTTTGTTCAATGCAGAGAAACCAGTTAAAATAATGGGCTGATCCAGCCTCTGTATGCACCGCATCCCAAGCCGAGCAAGATAAGCCCCTATACCTACGGTTCTGCCAGTCACGTATGTTAAGGTAAAGGTTTCCCTGTATGCCCTTGAAAATGCACCAGCAATTGCTCCACTGCCAGTCAAGCTTTCAACTCCCAAGCCATCCTCCTTTCCAACAATGGTATCTATAACCCATCTGGTTTCTCCACTTGCCAGCTTTAATTCATGTGCTATCACAGATGATCCAATCCGCGCATAATCCTCAGAGGTTAAATATACATACTGAAAGCCACGCTCAGGACTCGATTCATCAGACCAACCAACTTTAAAGCAGGATTTGACTTCTTCAGCTACCCCAATACGGGCACCTGAGTTTGCTGCCAGGTATATTAAAGGCAGTTTCTTAGCACAAGCAAGTTCAGTTACTGCAAAGAAGAATGCATCCTCTCTTGGACCAAAAGATCCAGCTTTGAAGGTCACATCATTTGAAACAATCAGTATCTTCCTTCCTGAAGGGAACTCAGGGGTAGACATCTCCATAAACCAGGCTACCATACCTACGTCATTGAGCCCAGGTGGACGAACCACTTCAACAAGAGGAGTGCCCCAGGTGCCATGCTGGTCAGAAAACTTGAGCTCAGTGACTTTAAGCATTTTATCTTTTGGTTTTTTACTACCTGGCAACTGGGATGCCCATGCCTGTTCCAAGGCCGTCTGAAATGCCTGCAAAAAATAACATTTATCTCGAGTAAGTTTCATATCTTGGTGAATCATGGAGAAACATAAAATAAGAAAAAACAAATTCCTATCAATTCTCACCAGTGGAAAATCATAGCAGTAAGTGGTGCTGGTTCTCCTGGCCAACAGACGTCTGCGGTCAATAGCTCCCAAAGGCTGATACTGTGCATTCACTGGTAAACCATGCAGGGGGGCCTGTGTAGAGGCTGAATGGTATACCACCCTCTGTTTGCTGGTATCTTCTAGTTCCCGATATATCTGATTATCATGTTCACCAGTTATACAGTCATGACTCATGATCCATATAAATAATTAGAGACTATATTTGCTTTAAGACCGACATTACAAATTATTCATTAACCTGTGTGCAATATGTAGAAAACTAAAGCAGCATATTGTTTAGTCAGTCAACCTAGACCAGCAAGAGTTTGTAGACCACCATATATCAGGTCTACCACAATATGTATCAGGTACCCACCAAGGTTTTTCTCACTTTTCTTTTCAATAAAAATAAATAAAGCTGACTTCCACCTAAAGATCAGTCTCTTAGTGATAAATTTCTAGCTAAAATAGATAATCAAATGACGCATTGGTAAAATTCTGTTCTAGCTCAATCTATGTTCAACCTATGGTATGAATCATTACTACTCGTCCGGCCACGCTAGTTTGCTTTTGTAAAATGACCTTCAACAATTATATAGCTCGAAAATGTAACTTGATGGTAAAGAACTTACATGTACAGTGCAGGTATGACCAGTCACGTTTGTGACGACAACCCTCCAAGCAACATTTGCCTGCCGAGAGGATGCAATCCACAGCTTCACTTCCCACTCACAAACACCCAACCTATGCATCCTTACACCAACAGACGCATGGATTTCCCGTGCAAGTTCTTCTAAGATGGCCTCCGCCACAGTTTCTTCTTGTCCAGCTTCTAAATCAACTCTCCTGGAAGAACATCTCCAATGTAAGATTCTAAAAGGTTCCCCATCTCATCTCAGAAGAAAAAGAAAATACTAAATAAGAAGAAGCAAAAAAATTACTTGGGGTACGGCAGTAGATCATCAATTTGTTGCTCACGCAAGATATAAAGGTACATATGAGTATGGTCAGATTTGACACTGGCATTGTGTGCATTAAGTTCCAACTCTTCCATTGCTGTCAATAAGGACCTCAAAATACTCCTTGAAGTAAATGACAAAGCCCATTGCTTATTAGCTGCTTCCATGTCTAGCCTTTGAAATCCAGCGAACCCATCATTTGAAGTGGGCTGCCTTACAAGTGTTCTGAGGAACATCCTTTTGGTTGGTTGTGGCTTATCTACAACGCTGTACAAGTGCCACTGACGGTCCCGGGATGGGGTATACTGTACATTCTCATAACCTTTAAGCTTGTCCTGAATCAGAACAAAAGATGAGTAACTTCATAAAAAGAGGTGTATCCCGAACTTTGCTTAAAACACAGGAGCTAAAGCCACAAAATTACTAACCAACTCAAGGTAAATGGATAGAGGTGGTTCCAGATGACGCAATAATGGCTCTTCCTCGTAATAGAGTTTCTCTGACGACCAGTGGAAGGAATGCCTCATAGGAGCTCGCCCTTCATCTCTTTGTATGATGCAACTAATTACCCTGACACCTGCACTGTGCAGACTGGAGGCTACTCCTTGCTCTTTTAGTATTTTCGCTAACTTCTTAATTCTTTCTTGAGCCTGATCCTCATCGCCACTGCCATGCATGAACAATGCTGGTCAGGAAGGTTTCAACTGTAGATTCTATTAGGGATTTCGTTGCAAATAAAAAGAAATGAGTAAAGCTGTTTATTATCTGAAATAGAACCATTGTAAATTTGGAGTGTATAGAGATCTAATTTAAAATTTAGACTTGGTAAGATTATGGACTAATCAGAATACAGTGATCGCTTAAGGATCCCACATAATGTATAAGTTTTTCAATACATGATCAGTCCCGGATTATCGCCACATGTTTAAATCAAAGTTGAAAACTTCAACGAAAAGATAAATGGCAGGTACAATACCTATCCTGAAGTAAACTCATCGGATTGTTGATGCCAACTAAAGCAATATGCATCATATTTCCAAAGCCGCTTGGATCACTAGATCCATTCGGAATTGATTCATGAAGTTGATGAGACATTTCCTTCAATGCAGCACTAATAATTGCTGGCAGAAACTGAAGGGATTTGATAATAATCATGACTCCCCATTTTCTCTCACTGTATTTCTCAATTGATTTACCGGAAGATTGATCTTCATTTGCATTTTTTCTCTCTGTATGTTCGTCCAAGAACTCCCAGGAAGCCATAAGACCAGATCTTTGCCACTGCATCCTCACACTCCCCTTTACAAGATACGGCTGATAACAAAAAAAAGCAAAGTTAAACAAGGAAATGACTGAAAAATAAAGTAAGCAGGAACTCAAAGTGTTCAAACCATTGTACCTGGTATAACCGACGCACATAGCTCTCCACAACCCGCCTCTGAAGTGTGTGATCACTGTGATCAAATAGACCTACAAGGGCATCTTCAACTGCCAAAGGAGCACTCACAAGATCCTCCATTCGTTCATTTATGGCACTTTTCCTCTTGGGAGTATCCATGCTTTCACCATCCTCGGTAAACATCTCTAACTCAGAAAGACTTCTGGCAATGCTGGAACGAAGTTCACTCAACTTGGTTTGCTCCATCAGTTGACTTGCCTTTAGTGCCAACTGCATAAATTTTATTTACGCTGTTAAAAAATTGCGGCTATTATACATAAGTAATTAACTACTAATATTTTATGTGAGGACAATTTAAATTGGTTTTGGAAAACTTGAGAGGAAGAAAGATCTACACAATAAAACTAATGGTTCAGCTTGGATTGATTTGCTCAGTACAATTGAAAAATAAAAGTAAACAGCTGTTGATTACCCGAGAAAATACTTAAAAACAGAGAAAGAAAAATGTCAACATAATATAATTATTAGTTCAAGCTCAGTGCAATGGCAAACCTCAGAATAGCTTGTATGGTTAAGTTGAGAAAACCGAATTAGCTTTTCCCTGTACGCAGCAGGGTTGGGGTAGACCAGTTGTTCCATTAGTCGTAGTATCAACTTATTTTTGTTCTTGACACCCTGCAAGAACAAGATGCATAGTACATGCGTAAAATAATGTCTAACAGAAAATTGAACGAGACAAGGAAAGGCAACTCATCTGAGCATGTTATTGATTTTATTACCTGGTGAGAAAGCACAATGTCCACAATCTTCAATAGATCTTTTTTATATTGAAGTCGAAGGCGTTCAATCACATCAGCCTGGAGTAACAAATATTAGTCTATCATGAACGAAGATTATCACAAGCAAAAGGAAAATCACAAGTGTACAACATCCAAAATCTTGTAGCGCCAAGTTCCTAATTATCAGGGTATACTAAACTGTAAAACTATTGAAGCCAAATATCGCAATCGAAGTTCAATGATCATTATTGCAGACAACTTTTAATTACTTTCTTAATCAAATATTAATAAAAGATTTAAGAATAGAAAATTTATAAAATCTAAATAAAAGTCAGTCAAAACACAAACCAGGTGGCTACAGGGAAAAGTTGTCTTTCATAACAAGAGTCTAACCTGAATGTTGTCACTGAATAATTCTTCAACAGACAGGTACTCTTCAAAAAGGGATTGGACGATAACTCGGGCATGACTTTCTCGTCCACCCTCATAAGACTTCACAAGGCTCATCAAAGGCTCAACAAGCCTTTCTTGGGCTCCTTTCTCTTTATCAGGACAGGAGAATAGATGGGCCTGCAAAGAATATGTAGAAAAAAAATATACAACATTCTTAAGAAGAAAGTAGAAAATAGCACCCAAACAAGGAATTTAAAACGTAATACCCACCTCAAGAACACTGCGCAACAACTTAGCGGGGAACTCAACATTCTGAGAACTAGAAATCACCTCAAACTCCTTAAATTTTGATTCCAACTGTAAAATTATACAAGAGAATCACACATGAGCATAAAGACTCATTTGTAGCATAAATCCAGGAGAAAACAACCATACTTTTCTTACTTCATTTTTAAGATCTTTGGGTAGGCGGGTTGCTAGAACAGCAAAGCACTCTTGCCATTGAAGGAAAGGGAGTTCAGGACTGTCTAGGCAAGTGAGCAAGTTTTGCACTACCTGAGGTAGATGACAACTCTTAGATAAGACAAGTTTAAGAATAACAACTCAATCTACACATGATAGTGCGGAATGTATTCCCACATTTACAAAGCCCAAGAACCTGAAAAAATATATAACAAACTGAAAAAGTGTTCAAAATATTATATATGTTGAATGAGAACTCACTTCATCAATGTTATGCTCATAACCAGCAAGAATCATTCGGGCTGCAATTATGCTAGCAGCACATCTCTGGTGAACTTTACCAGAAATTGCAGTTGGAGGCCCCAGAACTGGGAAGCTTCCATGGAAAGGTTCTGCCTTTCTTACAGCCGAAGGGTCATCTAAATCAAGCTTTGCAATAAGTTCACCAGCCTACACAAAACCAATTTTATTTAAAACTCTATCAAGAGAAGAATGTATTTAACTCCTAACTGGATCTAGACTTACCTGCATTGCTTGACCTTCAGACATTCTAAAGTGGATAGCTCCAGAAGCAGGTGAAAGAAGAGGCATACACATCTTCATAACCTCAACCTCGGCATATGGTGTGTCACCTTCAACATGACTACCATCAGTAACCAAGTACCTCAGCAGCTTGCATGGTGTCTCTGCTATTAACTTGGACGGATCATGGTCATTCTGGATTCAACAATGGTCAACAATTCAGCTTGCTGAAGGGAATTTAGGGGAAGAAGACAAAGAAATGTGGGTACCTGAAGCAAGCAAGTCCTTCCATCAATAAGAAGGCGAGTTCCAGCTGCTTCTTCCTCTGCATATATAATGTGACTGTTCCCATCCAACTGTAACGAAACAGAAGTTATCAGTCACAAACTGCATGTAAGAAATATAAGAAAGACCAATCTTATCCGCATTGTCCATCATGGCACACCTCCCTCTGGTATTGAGTTTGTAATGTGCTTATAGAATAATATGAGCAAGCGCAAATCATCTGTGAAGTTACAAGAATGAAAACAATAAAGAGATGATTTGTACTTGCCTGCATCAACAAACCCCCATCACGTAAAGTATGTATCTCTGCTTCAATCACTGACTCATTCATCCTCAATCTGTAGCTTCCTGGACCCCCCCTCACCATGTCAATCTATAAATAGGTTTCATGACGTTGATTAGATATAACTATTGATTTTGCCAACCACAAATCTCCAAAAATTCCTAAAACATTAAAAGAAGTCCCTGAGTGAAGCAACGCCATTCAAAAACATACCGTGTATTTGCTCCCTTCAATGTTCAATGATACTTGTGCATGGACATGTGATATGTGCTGAAATCAAATTTTCACAAAAATTAATTGAAAGGGCATATAAAACACATTTCTCTGAAGGACATTGTTTTAGTACCATACCTTGGGTGGAATTTGCCCTTTCTCAAGATAACCCACATAATCTGACACCATTGCTGCACTACTGGCAGATGCTTTCTGAAAAGGCCATAATAGGAAATGTAAGTGATGCATTTTACAAGTAAAATATTCAGAAATCAACGATTAAGGAAGATAGTTGCACTTACAAACAGAGTCCCTCCAACTACAGAAAGATACCAAGGAGGCCTTTCTGCTCTAACACGCATGGCAATTCTACTATCCAACCAACCCGTGTGGATTTTATTCTCTCTATAGTCTGAGGCCTACAGAACAAATGACATAGAGTTACTTGAAAATTCATCAAAATTCAATGATCTTTATATTATTTTTTGAAAGGATGGTAAAGAATATAATAGATTTTGGGAAGTTTACATGTAGAAGATCTATTGAATAATCAACATTTGTACGAACTTCTCCTCTAATTTGAATTTCCTTCAGCCCAAGAACCATATTTGCAATAGCTAGAGCTCGAGACTCTCCAAATGCAAAAACATGTCCTAGAAGAAGAGGTATTTGTTTTAATACGTCAGCAGCAAAGACTGATAACTATTTTAAAAATAAAAAATAAAAAAAATAAAAAACAGTCAAAGTAGGTTAATACTCACCAAACTGAGAGTCTGAGAATTCATGAATGCCCCCTCCAGACTGCAAATCACAACATAAATAAGAATTTATCTGAGAACTAAAATTTTCTTTTTCTTTTATGGAGGAATTTGTCATTATCCACTTAGAAGATGTTTACCTTAACAGAAAAGTATGCCCAAACATTTGGCTTGCTTTTAAAACTCAACTCCTGCATATAGTTTGACAGCTCAATATAGTCACGAAAGCATGAAAGCAAGTTCAAGTAAGACTGAGGAACGATCATAACTAACCTGTACTTTCCCACTGGTAGGCTTAAAGCCATCATCTGGATCCTCACTTGTTACACGCACTGCAACACAGTGACCCTTTGGCCTTGTAGATTCTGCCTTGTCAAAATCGAATGGGGTAGCAATAGCTGAGGTCTTTCTCCAAGCATCATACCCACCACCATGTTCCATTCCATAAAATCGCCTTATCTCTGATCAAATGAATCATATGAACAGGGAATGTGAACAAATTAAAAACAATAAAGAAATCGATATCTTAGAAGAAATCCAGCAATTATGACCAACCAGGGATTTGCCAGAGAGGTATGCCCATCCCAACTACAACTTGGGCTGCTGGAAGATTCATTTCAGCTATCCACTCAGTGACTGGGTGCTCCACCTACACGGAGTCAATTAAATAAAAAACATTGAAAAGCAGATACAACTCCAGAAGTTAACAAGCCATATGAAATTCTAATGATAATATGATGTTAATCCTTCTGTAAGAGGTTGCGTTAATATTAAATGGCTTGGTTAGCAATAACAAAGCATATTTTTGTTTCTATATTCACTTCAGGCATACACATTTCCTGCACCAGTGCATTATTCAGTGCTACAATGCTACCAACAAAACAAGTTAAAGAAAACAACAAAAAACGAGTTCATACGCTAGAAGAAAAGACTACATGAACAGAAATAACAAACCTGTAATCGAGGGTTCAGCTCCAAGAAATAGTACTCGCCAGTTTCCATACTGTAGAGGTACTCAACAGTAGCTGCTCCAACATAATTAACAGATTTAGCCAACCTTCGAGCTGATTGCTCCAACTTTTTTACAGTCTCTATAGGAGCTACAGTAATTGGACCCTCCTCAATGATCTATAAAACATATAAACAAGTTAAGTTTTGATGGTGAAACATCTCCAGCAGAAGATACCGTGCATTGATGAGTACTGGAGAAATTCTAAGAAAGGAGCACAAAATTCCCCAGAAGACCAAGCTAGTGAATGTGAAAACAAAGAGTATTAAATTAGAATGCCATAAAATTATTACCTTCTGGTGCCGCCTTTGAACACTGCAGTCACGGCTATGCAAAGCTGCAACATTTCCATACTGATCACACAGTAACTGTACCTCTAAATGCCGGCTCTGATAAAAGAAAATAGAAAAATTGGCAATGTCTGGTCTGAAGTTCAGCAATTATGATCATCCATTTTAAACAGAATAGACTATCTGACCTGGGATGCGAGTTTCATTATAAATATTGGAGATCCAGGAACTTCACCCTGAACTTGCTTGAACAATGCCCTTACCTCATCATCATTATGGACCTAGAAAAGTAAATAATTCCACTTAGTTCAGCTGACTATTCACAGGCATATTAGCCAAGGGTAAATTTTCACGTATGACACAAACCTTTCTTATGCCTTTACCACCACCACCCCATGAAGCCTTAATCATTGCTGGGTAACCTACAACCTGACAACTTGCAACAGCTTCCTCTGTTGTATAAACACACGCTTCCCTATATACTTCCTCTGGGATTGTAACCAAGCAGCTATCTGAAGGAATTTTCACCTGGAGAACAGACACTAACAATATCAGATTGCATTACCCGGCAAAAGCAACCAAATGAAGATTGGACACGGTTTTCAGGATTCATACATGTGATCCGCTCCATGGAAGAGTTGGTACGTTGGCAGCCTGAGCAATTAATGATGAACCAATTTTATCTCCTAATGCTGCCATAGATATAGATGGTGGCCCAAGAAATACAATTCCCTTTGCATTCAATGCATCTGGAAGCTCAGGGTTCTCAGAGGCATGACCCCAACCAGGCCAAACTGCATTAACATGTGTTCTCTCTGCCATCTGGGTAATAAAGAACAAAAAATTCAGGTGAAATGCTAACAAGAACTACAGGAAGCCATGACATGCTTCAGAACTACACGTAATGTAATGCTCCATGCTAACAAGAACTACAGGAGGCCATGACATGGAGTTTTGATGAAAATGTTGAAATACTCTTCATGGAGAGTGCCAGGGAGTGAGTGAAACAAAGTTTACTGAGTTAGTGGAACAAAAAATTTACTGAATGAGTGGAACAAAGAGAGTCAGAAGGTTCATGCCGGGATTGCAACCCTCTATTAGGAAGCAACTCCCACTTTAGAGATCAATAACTTTGTTCAAATGATAAACACCATGTATTTTCTGCTGACAGTTTACCACACGAAATGCGGCTCACTAATATCAAAACACACCTCCCATAATCACTCATAAATCTTCAATGACTTCTGAGAAAAATAACGATCTCCAGCCTCTTCATTTGCATGTTCATAATTTTGATATTAGTATCCACTTCTCTGATTTTCCTCTTATTTAAATCAAATTTCATTTCTTGCAGTCAAACAAATGGTGACAAAATCAAACCACTCAAAACTTCTTTCAGCTGCAAGGTTCCTCAGCAACTGAGTTGGATATCTTCTTCGTTATCATACACTTTTGATGGTGATAAAATAAAAAAGTGGAAAACATAGGTTAAAAGCTTTGGATACGCACCTCTATAATGAGTTGCACATTGGCATAATTATTATTGTTAGTTCCACCAGGAACCTCCACAAACTGATCGGCGATTCTGATGTGTTCTGCATTGATTCTCATGTCCTCTGGTGTGGCCATTGCCACCAATAAAACAGCCTTCTCTGTACCAAATGTCTCATAAGACCAAGTCCTCACACTACGAATAAACTTGACCGCGGCCATTCCATTGTTTGCAATTAAAATGCTATGGATTGGCTTCTTCCCACCAAGGGCATAGCAGAATTCATCAACTTTAGATGCCATAGAAGGATGCCTGAGTAACCCATTTACGTACCCATTTCCACGATGGAAACTGGGTACTGTCAACAATTTCCTCTGGGCTTCCGACATGCTGCTGATCAACAAATTATGCCATCAACATCGTAAGTGAAATTTTAGTAAGTTTTAGTCCAACAAATTCACTGTAGCTTTCAAATAAGCTACCAACATGATGTTATGATTAAAGGTATAGTAATTCCAAATGGGGCTTTTCCCCATTGCCTCTTTCTTCTCATAGTAATTAAGGAATGAAATTCATGATCCAAAGTGCAACATGATAGCAATTACGAACATCTAACCAGTTATACTAAGGCTGCTTTTGGTTGCATGAAAGGGAGTTGATGCTTTTTTATTATATCTAATTCCATACCATCATGAACTCTCATTTTGATAAATTATCCTTTTTTTAAGTGTAATTAAAATTAAATTTCAATACTAAATACAATGTTACACTAATTGAACCTTTGAATTCCAGCTCAAGGAAACAGAACACCCTAAGTATATAGTTCTCAGGTTACCAAAAAGGAAAGAAAAAGAATGCACCTTTGTGAAACCATAGACTCCAGAAACTACAAATTAAAATCCCAAATCCACTGCAAACACATCGTCACTCAAAAAACTAAAAGCTACCCACAAAAATACAGTCTTTGGAGGTTCCAAAACAAATTCCAACTCCAATCAAACCACTTCCCAACAACCAATATCCAATACAAACAAAACCCACATCACCAAAACGCAAATCATAACAGAAGCACCCACAAGCCAATAACTTTAAAGGGTCTAAAGCAAATGGGTCACAAACCTCAAAAGTGAAGAGAAAAAGAGCTGGAATCTTGATCGAGCTGCTCAAATTGCTATCTGGGCACCAAGCATTATGTATGAATCAAGAGGCAGAGGTGGGAGAGAAAACAGAGACTGTGTGTGTTATGAGTGTGATCATTGGGAGTATTTATGTTTAGGAGGAATTAGAGAGAGAGGTAGGTGTGGGTTTGGGGTTGGGGTTGGAGGAGAGTTGTGACTGCATCTGTATGCGAACAAGTTAACGGCTTTAATAAGAAATGCACGTGTTACCTGCCAATTACACCTTCTTCCTTCGTCTACAGCAACTCCTAGCTACCCCCTTTCTCTCTCTACCCATATGTAATTAAGATCAAGGTGCTCTCTCTCTCTCCAGTCAAAGTGATTTTCCCTCTCTCTGTTTTTCTCGTGTGTGAATTTTTTGGGGTAAATCAAGTTTTAATTTGTGTTTTCTGGGTTTTTAAATTTATTTAGGATTTGGGGGAGCAAATAGATAAAAGCAGAAATTGCACCACGAATAATGAATAAAGGAATTAAATTTTGGACCTGGCGTACCTTGACTGTGAGTTGGGTGGTGCAGTCGACCAACCCTTCACCCTTAACTTTTTTTTTTTTTTTTTTTTCTTTGAATACATAGATATTTTTATATCAAGAAAAAAAGAGAATTTGGCAAAATCACACAATGTGCAGTCTAATTTGGTATCAAATTTATCATCCACCAGGTTCAAACTTAAGACTTCTCACTTCCAAATAAAAATGAATACTAACAGACTGTAATACTGAGTGGCTCCTTCATTTTTTTTCTAGATGCACCAGTATGTCTGTTAATTTTGTCCTCATTTCTAATTAAAAATATAGAGTTTTAACGAAACATTCCTGATACTATTCACTACACCTTTATTTATAATTTTTCATTAAAACTAAAGTTTTTTTTAACTTTTCGTAAGTTTTCTTTAAAAAAAAATCACATGTGATAATATGTAAGCCCATAATTTAAAAGTTTATTTTATATGTTCCAAGTTTTTAGAAAATAACAAACGAAATTGACGAGAAAGATTTAACAAAGAACAAACGTAAGCGGTTAGAATATTACGACTACGAATTACAAATGTGTTTACTTACAAAAAAATGGAAATACAAGTGAGACATTCGCAATATTATACGCAAAGAAGGAGCAAAATGCACCCTTGTTCGACTAACAATGCTTTCACATGAAATGGGGATTTTTTTTTTTTTTTTTTTTTTATTATTATTTTTTTTTTGGGTAGATGAAATGGGGAATTAATGATCAACATATAAGCATTTAATGTTATTCCTAATTTGATTCTAGTTAGTATTTTTTTTTAGTGTGCCAATAACACGATCTGATACATCAAATGTCATAATACAATTGGTTAAAAAAAAATTCAAATTTTCAAACAATTATATTGTTACACTTAATGTATCAAGACTTGATTGAACACACAAAAATTCTCTCCCAGTTAGTTTAGTAAATAGCTTAAGGGGGAAGTTGGATTTTGACGTCCAGCTCTTTCTCAAGTCAATTCTTTCTCACTCAACCGTCTATATTTACCAACTCTTGGTTTTATCTTTTATTTTTTTTTCCTTCTAATGTTGTAAAAATGATTAAAATAAAATGAAAACAAATAATTTTGCGACAAAAATATGTAAACGCGTTGCGTTTGATGGACCGAGACGGAAGATCATAAATCTTGTTGAAAATAGGTTTTTTTTATTTTTTTATTTTTATTAATTTTTAGAATATCTCTAATATTAGAATGTTAGAAGTCAAATTTGATATTTCAAAGCTTCACCAAAAATAATTAGATTATAAAGCCCATCAAACAAAAAAATTTAACTCCCGTGATTTACTGTTAGGAATATTGATAAAGGATAGAAATGTCCAAATAAATAAGCAAAAGTAGAAAGCACAATAAATAAATAAAAACTAAAAAGAAAAAAATGAAAACACGAACGTGAAGGAACCCACGTTGCAGACTTAGCGGTTCCAGTTCAGTTGATTGCTGCAACCCATATAACTGTTGCATAGCACTCATATAACTGCATAAGAAATTAAAAACCTGTCGTTGGAGAAAAGAAGGTACAACCAAGATGGATGATAATCCTATTCATTGACGACGACTGGAGACGCGTGTAGTATGTCATCAGTTTCGAGGAGTTTCAAGGCGCATGCAGAAATGCTAGTTTTCAAAAAGCATACAAGGTTATGTCTCTCATAGGAGCAGAATGAATAACTGATTTAGGATTTAACTAGATTTTTTACTATAAGGTTTGAAATCATTTGCAAAAAATGAGTCACGAGATTTCAATTTTTAATTTTACACTACGTGATTTCTGAATTGCACGCACCAATTTAATCTCTTTGTCAATTTCATAATCTAACGAGACATTAAGTGTTGAAGTGATATGTACTGAGCCCACATTTTATACCGTCATTGATTGTTAATTTCATAAAAGAATAGGAAAAAAAAAAGGTAAAAGAGTAAAGTATTAAAATTTGAAATTGATGGAAATGTTAAACTATTGAAATTCAGAAATCACATTAGTGTAAAATGCAAAAAAATTAAAGCATCTTAACTCATTTTACGACCTACAAATCTTGGGCTGAAAAATGTAGTTAACCTATTGGTTTAATGATTGAGAAAAAGACCAAGATGTGTTGGTGGCTACTTTTATTAATATAAAAAAAGATGTTGAAATAATATCGGATGATGGTGTATAGGTTATGGGTTGTGGTTGGTGGTTAGGTTCATTCATGCTATACTTACCTCCCTATCTATCTTTCTTTCTCCTCTTATTTTCTAAATTTAATTAAATGGGAAAAACATCATCATCTGTATGATGTTTTCATAATTTTTGTGTTTTGTTTTTATACTCATGGCATTGGCTACAGGGTCATGTGCACCAATCGAGATTAGTTTGTGAAATGACAAATGGTTATTGAATTCCTTATTGACTATTCAGAAAAGGAAGTGTACAATATTGTCTGCCTGAGAATTTGCCCCAAATGGGTTTTTGAATTCCATAACGACACTTGACAACCAAAAGAAACAAAAAAAAACGATTCAATATTGACTATATAGGATAACCTCAAGAATTGGTTGTTGATAAACGTTAATGATGCATGTTTGACTATAGAGCAGGAATGCTCCTCTATTTTCATCGAAGATAATATAGTTTGTATTGAAAGATAATGATGTTAGCGGTGGATTCATTTTATGGCTACTATCTTCCTATTCAACACAACATTAAACGCACTAATAATATGATATCACATATTTTGATTCTTAGTGTTGGGACAAATTTTAAGTTTGTATTTTACATGGTAGGTTCTGAGTGTTGGAGTTTGGTGGCTTTGATTTAAGCCAAAATTGAGTCCCATGTCGACTAGAGAGATGAGCATCTAGTGCTTCATAAGCAATTGTACAACACACACATATTGCAGAAATTTTTTGGTAAAACCCCACACCTGTTTCTTGCCGGTGGCGAAAGTGGGAGAAATACTGACTAGTGTTTGTGGGTCCTATTGTTGTGTTTCCTACAACAATGGGTTCGATTTTTTGTGTATGTAAATTACACTATAGTGATTAGGGAATGCTGAAATACTTCTGTAAGTTTATTGGACCCTTATTGTGACGAAGCCACCAACTAATTCCTTTTTTGTGCTGCCTCATCATCAAAAGCAAAAATCAACGTTTGAGGCATTCCGTCGTATCCATAACCCAAATTCAAAACCCAGAAATTAAGTTCCTTCAATTGGAAGAATTTTCATTGGGGTGGAGTCTCTTTCATGCTATGTGGCTTATGCCAATAGCAAATGACCTTTCAGTTGCCGCACGCAATCACTTGTTACATGGATGATTTTTCACCAACCATATTTCAAGTTCTAGTCAACGACGTCGAATCCAAGTTGCCCTGAAAAATATATGATAGTGCTCAACCAGAAAACAAGATCATACCCTGCTGTTTATTTATATGTAAAAATTAAAGAACAAACGTGGAGGACGATGGTTTTGGTTAGAACTAGTCAAACTACCATACCTACTTCATTGTGTACGTATACATGTGTGGTGGCTGGTTGTAAACAGAGTGCCTTCCACCAACCCATGCATGGCTTATAGCTACGCTTTGATCATTTTTTCGCATTAAATATAGGAAGCTTCTCCTGTTTTCGATTAAGCCAGTTTTTCTGTCGACTTTCTGTTCTTATATTCTGAACTTGAGTTGTCTTTGACGTAGATTAGCTTAAAAACCCTCAAATTTTCGTTATCGACCTATTTTTGTGTTCCTGGTCAGCCACCTCCTACGATATTCAACCTAACTCCAAAATCTAATCTCTATTCTTTGCTCTCTTTTTATTTTCCTTTTTCTTTTCTAGATAATTAAAAAAAGACGTCGCAGCCTCCGTCCCTTGAAGTCCATGATACCTGATGCTATTTGTTTATAAATTTCAGAACCGGTCCCAACTTCTAAAGTTGTAATAATATTTTATTGATCTGCCCATAAGTGATAGATGATGTTATTTGTTGGACACAAAGCCGTCTCTGAGATTTTAGGGGCTCTGTGCATAATTTATAAAAGCGCACCTTCTGAAGATAGTCATAAAAAATGTAGGATAATGTAATAACATTGGAAAACAATTTAAAACAAAGTTTATCACTTACTGATTGCAAGTTTAAAATATCATTAATAATAAGTAAAAAGAGCTACAAACATAACGTTAACTAAATAATAAAAACAATTCAATCTTAAATAACCAAACAAAAAACAAACTTCAAAAACTATAACTTTAAAGTTTCACTTGAATCTGTAACATTATTATATAATAATATTGAAAAAATACCGTCTTTTATGGTGTATTATTGACACTCAAAATATCTTATTGTACTCTAAATTTTTATATTTATAAAGAAAAAAACATTGAAATTTGAACAAAGAATAAAATTCTTCACTTTGGTTTTGCATCAAGAAGGGATATAACAAGAATAAACATAATAAGTGATTACCTACCCAATTTCATTTAGGTTCTTTCACTAAGTTTATGGAGAATCAATACCAAATCCGAAGGTTACTCACCACTTCACAGTTCTCATGATCCCGACGTGTTCAAAGTGATTGTGATTCAAGTCAAGAAAAAAAAGTGTCTGTCGCCACTGAATCAAACTCACCATAGAAATCGAATTAGAAAAGATTATTCTTATAAAAGAGTAAACCACATAAGTTGTAACAAATTATATTTTATAAATGGCGAAGTCTATTAGTTGAAAAGCTTAATAGTACGTAGAATCAACTAGTAGTGCATCCTCTATAATATTCAGAGAGTTCTGAATCCACAAGGTGCATTATCTAGAGAAGAAAAGCAAATGATTAACCTATGTGCCACAACATTGACTTCTCGATAAACATAAGTAAACCTTTCCCATGAAAATTGGTTTAACAATGCACAAGCATCATCAGTTAATCTCCCCAATACTAAAGCGTCGTGGTGCCGACTGTTAAGGGCCTTGACCAGAGAAATGGAGTCACTTTCAAAATGAACATGGTCCATTTGTAGTGTTTTAACCAAGCGCAACCCTTCCAAGCATGCTAGTGCCTCAACAGAATGAGGATACGTACTGAAAGTACGAAGGTGGCATCATTATCGGTGATTGTTTTAAATAATTTGTATTTATAAACTCTTAGTTAATTATTTTTGTAAATATCTTTTTATTTACTTGATTTTAATTTTTTTTTTTTTAGGTAACAATTTGTTGGTTTAAGAGCATTGCAACAATGGATTGGTTTGGAATCGCACAAGAAGCACCTACAGTTTGTGCCCCTTGCAATTTGAATACTCATAATATTATGTATTGTCCTCAACGGCAGTTTTTTCCAGAGTTTGTGCAGTACCATATCAATATGAACAATAATTTTCAGAGGCCTAGGTGCACTTCCTACTCAAATTTTTACAATCCATCATGGCCAATGCATCAAAATTCTATGTGGGTAAGCAATCAACAGACTTTTGAGCAGCCCAGTGGGTCACATAAACCTTCTTTGGAGGACCAGATCGCTAAATTGGAGGAGTCCACTAGGTTGTATATGAAGAGCAGCACCCAAAAGATGCAGAATATAATAAATTCAATCGACAATCTAGCGAAGCAAATTGGGCAACTCACATATCAATTGGCAAAACAAGAAAACGATTCCAATTCCAATGTCCATAATCAACGAATTTCAAACCTGCAGGGTTCAAGGGAGTGCTCGGTAGATCAAACATAGAGATGGGAAAAACCCAAGATAATGACTACTTTTTGTTTTTAGATAATGACTACTTTTTGGAGCTTTGAATCATCTAGTATTCAAGATAATGACTACTTTTTGTTTTTAGAAGCTTTACTTTGTAATCATATGAATTATAATTAAAGACTTGCTCGGGTGTAGCAGAAAAATATCGTTCGTAAACTAGTATTTCAATTATTGGAATTGTATGATGACTTAAATGATTAAAATAGGGAAATGCATGCTAAAATGCACCTATAATGGTGTTTAATAGTCAGAAAACAAAAATTATGACAAGTTTTTCTTTTGTAATTTTCAAGTTGTTAAAAAAAAAAAAAAAAAAAAAAAAAAAAAAACATGTAGACGGCTGAAAAAAGGGTAAATGGGTTCAAAAATGGGTAAACGGGTAAATGGTTTTGGTTAAATGGGTAAACGGTTATGGTTAAATGGGTACACGGTTATGGGTATGGTTAATCGTTTATAAACGGTTATAGGTATGTATATAATCATTTATACAATTACCCAACAGGTAAACGGTTATACGGGTATGAACATAAGCGGTTATCGGCTGCAATTACCCACTCGTCATAACCATTGCCCATCCCTAGATGGAGACGGACGTCCACACAATTTCAAAAGGGGTTATTCATACAATTTCAGAATCTGATACCTCACATGGTCAACACTTCAGCGCACTGACATATTTTGATATAGGGCAGACACATACCAATGAAAAAGTTTTAGTTGATGAATTAAACATGCCAGCAGTAGAACCCATCGAATTTCAAGAAAATCAAGGCCAATTTTATGAGCAGGCTAAAGTCTATAAGGGCAAGCATGAAGAGCTTAACAGCAGCCCAATCCTTCATCAAGAAATTCGGCCAATACAAAAATTGTGAGTGTTAAATACAAGGTTCAAGGCAGCTCAACGGAAACATAAACCTCATTGGAAATAGCCTTATTTGATTACGAAGATTCATTCACATAGAAGGAAAAATATAAAGGATTCAACCATTGAACTGAAACATCAACTCATTCCATACCTACTGTTGTTATATGATGCTGTTAAAGAGTGGTTGATTCTCAAGGAGCAAGCGACATGATCACCAACCTCATTCAAATTCGTTTAGCTATAGACGTTAACTAAAGCGAGGCAACCCAATTTTTTCTAACTCTTTTCTTCTTTATGTCGTTGATTTTATTTTCTTCCTTTTATTCTTTATCACAAAAATAAATTAATTAATTAAAAAAAAAATCAGAAAATTGGAAACACACAAAAATAGATTTTTTTTTTTAGCTAATCATTGGGTTTTATTCTAAATAGATTTTTATTGTGTGATTTTTGTAGGTTGCATTGGGATTCGAATGGCCTTAAATATCCACTAAACGCGGAAAATTTAACTGAATCATGCATTTAGCAGCATTCATCCACATTCATCAGACCTCAACGGATGGAAATCAGTTCTAAAATACTCACAATGGGGGTTTATTGTGCTACTCTCCGCACTATTTGGAACCTTTCGTGACACACCCCGACCAAAATCAGGGTGTGCTGGCCGTCACGTGAGAGTGACGTAACCATGTGCACAGTGCATAAGCTAAGAATAATAATAAAAATACGTACAAATAAAAACCAAGCCACACAAGGTAGTTAACATACATGTGCAAGCGTAAGTGTGAAAAATAATATTCAGAGCACAGAAAACCTAGCGCAGTCCAGAGAAACAAACACCAACTAAAACACACCCAGAGGAGTTCCTACACTGGTGATAATCTGTCAGATATGCCAAGAATCCCTCGAGACCCACCAAAAGAGCAATCCAAACTAGAACCTGGAGGGGCGCAAAACAGAAAGTGTGAGTGGGAAAAAACAAAGTTTTTCAAAATCATTTCATTAACAAAGTTCTAACCCCTCACCGTAAAACCTGTATAGTTTCCCAGAAAATAGAATATACACATATATAGACAACATGCTCAGAAATATGTCATGTCGAATGCCTCTACATAAAATGTAAGTAAGCCAGGTAATGCCAGTCAATGCAATGAAATATGTCATCCGGAGTCACCTAAGGTAACCTGTACAACTGAATCTAGAGCTCAAATCTCCAACTCACTAACTATACCTGCACACGAGCCGGAACCACCTAAAGTGGTCTGTAAGACAGGACTGGGTATAAATAAGTTTGCTCAAGTGCTACGATAACGTGAAGACTGGGCGAATAATCGCGGGTCACCTACGAGTCGGAACCACTTATAATGGTCTGTACGACAGGACTATGCACCTAACTTGGATCCAAGATGAGCAAGTGGTGCGGGAGGTGAACATCATGTGAAAGACTGTGACCTACTTTGGGCGGGAACACTAACACTGGGGGTGCAGGTTATGAGCTCTTTAGGCATCATACATCACTACTAATCACAAACATAAACCATAACTTACCTGACACTTATCTGTGCGTCCGCAGCACCAAACATACATATATGCAACCACTAATACATAAATAAATAGGCAAACGCAATGCATGGCATTTAAAACATATAAACATTTCATTTCATTTTCTGGGAAAATCACAAGTATATAGGTATATACGGAAAACCAAAAGCCCACTCACTGGTATGTAGAAGGGTCGTAACCCCCTTGCCTCGAGTAACTATGCTCGTCCTCGAGATAGATCTCACCTATATGCGAAACAACTATAAAAACATTAATTTAAAGCACATAACCAAAACTAGGTAATAACTTCTCATACAATGCTCAAATGGGGTGCATTAATACACCAACGTGATCTACTCAACCTCACGAACATCCCCATATTTTTAAAATAATTTTCTGACCCCCCACGATGCCGGCCACGCGCAGCCACATGCCAGGCATGCTGACGGCTCCAGTTAACGTCGTCAGGTATATTCCGTTAAAACTAACAGATTCCGTTAAAGTTAACCTAATGCCGTTAGGAATATTCCGTCCAAACTAACGGAATATTCTGTCATCTTCTCCGGCACACCTCCGGTGCCGTCATCGTCGCCGAAAAAATGGAAAATTTTCAAACCTTTGTTCTCACTCGATTTTCAACCAAATTTCATGAAATTTGCACCAAAATGAAGCTTACAACACGTAGAACAAAACCTTACCATTTTCAAGCCCTGAAATTCATGGAATCTTGCCGGCGAAACTTCACAAAATCCAGCCAAACCTGCAACTCACAATCCCGACGTCCAAAAACTTCTAACGAACCACCCCGAGCTTCCTAAGGACCTCACTAAGCTTCCTACAAGCTTAAAATTCCTGAAAAATAACATTTTACGTATGCGTGAATAGTGACCAAAATTAGGGTTCCATGGTTCGACGTGAAATCGAAGGATTTCCTACCGGAAATGAGTATGGTTGAACTCGTATGAACCTCATGAACACAAAGGTAAAGTTCTTTACTTCGATCCGTGATGTTTTTTAGTGCTTTGGTTCTTGTTCGTACGAAAACATAGAAGGGATAAAGAGAGATAGACATGGGATAGAAAGAATATGAGGTTGAAAGTGTGGGTGTGTGTGTGGTCCAAATGCAGCCAACCAAAACTCCAAAACAACCACACAACGAAACATAACCACTAGGGGTAAAACCGTCATTTCACACCTACGGTATGAATAATCCGGGACGGGCTGTCACAATCTACCCAACTTAACAAAATTTCATCTTGAAATTCATAACAACCACTCACACTAACCATTCGTGATCAAAGAACAACTGAGGATACAAATCTCTCATTCGATCTTCAGTCTCCTAAGTAGCCTCTTCCGCTGAATGATTCCTCCACAAAACTTTCACTAAATTCACAGTCTTGTTCCTCAGAACCTTTTCTTTCCAATCTAGAATCATTACTGGTTCCTCATCATAAGTTAAATCCAGATTAATTTCCAATGGTTGAGGAGGTATCACATATGACGGATCCGTAACGTAATGACGAATCATGGACACAAGAAAAACATTATGCACTTTAGCCAGTTCAGAAGGCAACTCAAGCCTGTAAGCCACTTCACCAACTCGTTCAATGATCATGTACGGTCCGATATACCTGGGACTTAGTTTACCTTTCTTTCCAAACCGTACAACACCTCTCCACGGTGAAAGCTTCAGAAACACCCAATCGCCAACTTCATACACTCTGTCAGTAGCATGCTGGTCCGCAAAGTTCTTTTGTCGATCCTGGGCCGCCTTCAGGCTAGACTTGATTACCTGAACATTTTGAGTAGTCTCCTCAACAATTTCTAGACCCACCAAAACTCTTTCTTTGACCTCTGACCAACATAAGGGTGTACGACAAGATTTACCATATAGTGCCTCAAATGGTGACATGCCGATACTCGAATGAAAGCTGTTGTTGTAGGCAAATTCCATTAAATCCAACCGCTTGTGCCAAGCATCGCCAAACTGCAACACCAAAGATCTCAATATATCCTCTAACGTCTGAATGGTCCTCTCTGACTGTCCGTCTGTCTGAGGATGATATGTTGTACTATAGAGTAATCTTGTACCCAAAGCTTCCTAAAAAGCCACCTAGAATTTAGAAGTAAATCTTGGGTCACGATCAGAGATAATACTCACTGGAACACCATGGTACTTCACAATCTTCGATATGAACAACTCAGCTAATCAGCCTAAAGAATACTTTTCCCTCACTGGAATAAAATGCGCTGACTTCGTAAGCCGATCAACAATCACCCAAATGCCATCAAAACCATTATGTGTACGTGGAAGCTTGTACACAAAATCCATAGTAATGTTTTCCCATTTCCACTCTGGAACGGGAAGCGGCTGCAACAACCCAAACGGCTTCTTCCTTTCAGCTTTAACTTGTTGGCAAACGGCACAACTACTCACATACTCAGTTATCTCCCTCTTCATACCAGGCCAATAATAAAATGGTCGAATGGTATGATACATTTTAGTAGCTCCTGGATGCATTGCATAAGCTGAGATATGTGCTTTATCAAGAATTGCTTTCTTTAAATCCAAATTATTCGGCACAAACATTCTACTCTCTTGCATAAGCAGGCCATCCGATTCCCGAACTCTGAGGTCCTTCCTTTTCCCCTGATTCCTAGCTTGAATTATTTCCTGAGTTTCTTCATCAATCATCTGGGCTTCAAGTACACAATCGATTAAAATCGACCTAACTTGAAAATTAGCAAGTAAGGCTACCTCCTGATCTTCTGCCTCTAACCTCACTCCAGTTAATCTTAAGTCTGCCAGAAGAAGAACACGACTAGCATACAACGCATTGATACGGCCCTGAGATTTCCTGCTAAGTGCATCAGCTACCACATTCGCACGACCATGGTGATAATCAATCGTGCAATTATAATCACTAAGTAGTTCCAACCACCTCTGTTGACAAAGATTAAGATCCCTCTACATGAAAAGATATTGAAGACTTTTATGATCCGTAAAGATCTTGCATATTTTCCCATAAAGATAATGTCTCCGCATCTTCAACGCAAAGATAATGGTCGCTAACTCCAAATCATGGGTAGGGTAATTCAATTCATGAGGCTTTAATTGTCGTGAAGTATAAGCAATCACCCTATCGTGCTGCATCAGCATACATCCCAGACCATTTAAGAAAGCATCACTATAGACTTCGCAATTACCACTATTGTCTGGAAGTGCCAAAACAGGTGTGTGAATGAGACAATACTTCAACTGCTGAAAACTATGCTCACAATTTTCATCCCACTCAAATTTAACATCCTTCCTCGTTAACCTCGTCAGTGGTAAAGCAATCACGGAAAAATCCTTTACAAACTGTCAGTAATACCCTGCTAAACCAAGGAAACTCCTCACCTTAGTGACGGTTCGTGGTTGCTCCCACTTCACCACAGCTGCTACCTTTTGAGGATCTCCCAAAATACCTTGAGCATAAATAACGTGTCCCAAAAATGCCATGTGATCTAACCAAAATTGACACTTGCTAAACTTAGCATACAGTTGGTGTTCCCTCAACCTTTTCAACACCAAAGTAAGATGTCGAACATGCTCAGATTTAGACTTAGAGTATACCAGAATATCGTCAATGAAGACAATAACAAACATATCCAAATACCGCTGGAATACTCGGTTCATCAAATCCATAAAAGTTGCTGGTGCATTCATCAATCCAAATGGCATAACCAGAAACTCGTAATGACCATAACGAGTTCTGAAAGCTATCTTAGGGACATCCTCCCTACTGATCTTCAACTGATAATAACCAGACCTCAGATCAATCTTGGAAAATACACAAGCACCTCGAAGCTGATCAAACAAATCATCTATACGCGGCAATGGATAACAGTTTTTTTAATTGTTACCTGATTCAATTGCTAGTAATCAATGCATAGCCTCAAAGTCCCGCCTTTCTTCCTCACAAACAACACTGGAGCTCCCCAAGGTGAAGTACTAGGCTGAATAAAACCTTTATCCACTAATTCTTGCAACTGGACTTTCAATTCCCTTAACTCAGCAGGAGCCATACAATAAAGAGTCAAAAATATAGGATTAGTACCTGGAAGCAAATCAATGGTGAACTCCACGTCTCGGTCTGGCGGCAAACCAGGTAAATCATCAGGGAAAACATCAGGAAAATGCCTGACTACCCTTACATCCTCCACACTACTAGGAGTAACATCGTTCAACACCACATGAACTAAGTATCCCTGGCAACCCTTTGATAACAACCTTTTTGCTCGCACAGCAGAAATAACGCCATGTCTCACCCCACTCTGCTCACCTATAAAAGTAATCACAGGTAATCCAGGACGATGGAAGGTAACTATTTTCCCGTAACAATCAATATTGGCATGATTGAAATGTAACCAATCCGTGCCCAAAATCACATCAAAATCAACACTATCTAACGGGATAATATCAGCTGGCATAACAACATCCTCCACCATCACTGGACATCCTGGGTACACACAATCAACAATACATCTCTCCCCTCTAGGCATAGCAAACTTTAAATCATACCCTAGAGGTGTAGGGTGAGGTTGCGTCACTTGAGCAAATGTATAAGAAATAACAAAATGTGTAGCACTACAGTCAATCAATGCTCTAGCAAAATAACCAAGGATATTTAACGTACCCATGATCAAGTTTGGATTATTCTGAGCATCCTGTAAAGAGATATTGTGGATACGCCTTTGGGTCTGCTGCCGTTCACCATGACCTCGACTAGTCTGACCACCACGACTCTGTACACTACGCCCCTGGCTAGGCTGACCAGAATGTCTTAAAGATCCCGCATTACTAGCAGCAATCTCCCACTACTGAGGTTGTCCTCCCTGGTACCACTGAGATCCACCTGCTGGAATTGGAGGATACGACATATAGCCACCAGAATACTAGGGATATACACTCTGCGAATACGGATCCTGGGGATACGGATATTGTCCTGGCGCATAAGGAACGACACCACCCTGATAATAACAAGCACCACCACGACTCGTCTGACCATAACTACCAGGGCCAGGAACCTGCTGGATCGGCGCAGATGGTGGCAAGAAAGACTGCTGGGGCCTCTGCTGACTCTGGTGACAATTTGCAGCCCGATGTCCCATCTGCCCACAAGTGAAACAACCACTGCTGCCTCTCCTGCACTCTCCAAAATGTCGATTATTACATCTGCGGCAAACCGGAGCCATTCCTCTACCAGTATCACCCTGCCTCTAGCCTCTAGTACCCCTAACAAATCTACCACCTCGACCCTGACCAATGGCACTAAAACTACCACTGGAAGAACTGGAACTAGTCTCACCTCGCTTAAAACTCTGGGTCTTGCGAGGTCCGAGAGATGCTTGACCTTTGCCCTTATTGTCTTTCCTCTGATTGTTATCTTTTTCTTACTCCTCACTTTCGCTGGGCATGTTCTCGGAATCCTTAATCTTCAACAGAATCTCATAGAACTCCTGGTAAGAGTCGTAAGGGGTAGTGGTCGCCATAGAACGCCACTTTTCTTAGTACCCAAACGGAAACGATGAAGCATCCCACCCGGATTGGCAGCAACCTCCGGATAATAGCGGATAAATTAGTAAACCTCCAATAATACTCGTTTGTCGTCAACTTCCCTTGCCTCAACTCGGTGAATTCTTGCTTTTTGCGATCTATGTACTCAAGAGGCACAAACCTTTTCCGAAACAACTCCCTGAACACCTCCCAGTCAATCATTTCCTCTGGGGTCAAACGATAAACCTCCTGCTCTCACCAGGATGCCGATTCCTTACCCAAGAACCAAGATGTCATCTCAACCCACTTCTCAACAGGGAGATTCCCCTGATTATGCAGTACACAAAAGGTCTTTTCAATATGTTCCAGCCACCGCTCAGCTCCCTCAAAACCCTTGTGGACCTCGAACTTATCTAGCTTTAGATTGTACATAGTTTCCAGATGAGTCCTCTGGGGAGGGCGGAGCGCCGACTGAATAGCGGTAGTGATAGCTTCCCCCAATTGAGCTACATCGGGGAAATTAAGCTCAGCAGAGCGACGTGGTTCCCTACGAGGCGGCATAGTTCTAACAGAAGACACCAAAACAATTAGAACACTCACAAAAAATACAGGAATGCCAAACCTATGCTCTGATACCAAACTGACATACCCCGACCGAAATCAGGGCGTGCTAGCCGTCAAGTGAGAGTGACGTAACCATGTGCATAGTGCGGAAGCTAAGAAAAATAATGAAAATACGAACAAATAAAAACCAAGCTACACAGGGTAGTTAACATACATGTGCAAGCGTAAGTGTGAAAATTAATATTCAGAGCACAGAAAACCTAGTGCAGTCCAGAAGAACAAACACCAACTAAAACACACCCAGATGGGGTCATACACTAGTGATAATTTGTCAGATATGCTGAGAATCCCTCGAGACCCACCAAAAGAGCAATCCAAACTAGAACCTGGAGGGGCACAAAACAGAAAGTGTGAGTGGGTAAAAACAAAGCTTTTCAAAATCATTTCATTAACAAAGTTCTAACCCCTCGTCGTAAAACCTGTATAGTTTCCCAGAAAATAGAATATACACATATATAGATAGCATGCTCAAAAATATGCCATGCTGAATGCCTCTACATAAAATGTAAGTAAACCAGGTAATGTCAATCAATGCAATGAAATATGTCAGCCAGAGTCACCTAATGCGACTTGTACGGCTGAATCTAGAGCTCAAATGTCTAACTCACTAACAATACCTACACACGAGTCGGAACCACCTAAAGTGGTCTGTACGACAGGACTGGGTGTAAATAAGTTCGCTCAAGTGTTACGATCACGTGAAGACTGGGTGAATAATCGTGGGTCACCTACGAGTCGGAACCACCTATAGTGGTCTATACGACAAGACTATGCACCTAACTTAGATCCAAGATGAACATGTGGTGTGAGAGGTGAACATCACGTGAAAGATTGTGCCCTACTTTGGGCGGGAACATTAACACCGAGGGTGCAGGTTATGAGCTATTTAGGCATCATACATCACTACTAATCACAAACATAAACCATAACTTACCTGGCACTTACCTGTGCGTTCGCAGCACCAAACATACATATATGCAACCACTAATGCATAAATAAATAGGGAAACGCAATGCATGACATTTAAAACATATAAACATTTCATTTCATTTTCTGGGAAAATCACAAGTATATAGGTATATACGGAAAACCAAAAGCCCACTCACTGGTATGTAGAAGGGTCGTAATCCCCTTGCCTCGAGTGACTGCGCTCGTCCTCGGGATAGGTCTCACCTATATGCAAAACAACTATAAAAACGTTAATTTAAAGCACATAACCAAAACTAGGTAATAACTTCTCATACAATGCTCAAATGGGGTGCATGAATTCACCAACGTGATCTACTCACCCTCATGAACATCCTCATATTTTTAAAATAATTTTCTGACCCCCCACACGCCGCCACGAGCCGGCCAAGGCACGGCCAGACGTGCCGGCCACACGCGGCCACGTGCCAGGCACGTTAACGGCGCCAGTTAACGCCATTAGTTATACTCCGTTAAAACTAACAGATTCCGTTAAAGTTAACCTAACGCCGTTAGGAATATTCCGTCATCTTCTTCGGCACACCTCCGGTGCCGTCGCCGTTGCTGGAAAAACGGGAAATTTTCAAACCTTTGTTTCTCACTCGATTTTCAACCAAATTTCATGAAATTTGCACCAAAATGAAGCTTACAACACTTAGAACAAAACCTTACCACTTTCAAGCCCTGAAATTCACGGAATCTCGCTGACGAAACTTCACAAAATCCGGCCAAACCTGCAACTCACAATCTCGACGTCCAAAACCTTCCAATGAACCATCCCAAGTTTCCTAAGGACCTCACTAAGCTTCCTACAAGCTTCAAATTCCTTGAAAAACAACATTTTACGTATGCATGAACAGTGACCAAAATCGGGGTTCCATGGTTCGATGTGAAATCAAAGGATTTCCTACCTGAAATGGGTATGGTTGAACTCGTATGAACCTCACGAACACAAAGGTAAAGTTCTTTACTTCGATCTGTGACGTTTTTGAGTGCTTTGGTTCTTGTCCGTAGGAAAACGAAGAAGGGAGAGAGAGAGAGACATGGGACAGAAAGAATATGAGGATAAGAGTGTGGGTGTGTGTGTGGTTCAAATGAAGCCAACCAATACCCCAAAACAACCACACAACGAAACATAACCACTAGGGGCAAAACAGTAATTTCACACCTGCGGTACGAATAATCCGGGACTGGCTGTCACATTTCGCTTACTTTCTCTCACTTGCATAAATTTCATTATATACAATTTTGGGGGTCTAAGCAGTACAGAGAAGAACAGAATCATCAGGGCCATCCATATGCATACATTTTTGCTCAACATACATCAATGCAGACATGCACAAACACAGAAGACAATTGTAACCAAGTGAAAATAATTGAAGGGATACAGATCTATACATTTACCGTTGTTTGCAATGATGGATCGGCATTTTGCAGCTCCAACACTTGGAGCACACATACATCAGACACTCGTCCTCTAATTTTCCCTAATGTAAGCTTTGGACTTGAAATTGAATTTAGAGGATGAGAATTCTTACCTTTGAGTGTGTCGACACCAAGATAGAAAGTTCGGGGGTGGATCTCCATCTTTGCCTTTAAAGCAATGAATAAATAAAGAAGACAGGACTCGTGGAGGAGCTAGAGGGTATGGATGAGAGAACCGAGATATATGCAAGGTGGGTGTTCGAGAAAATAAGAAACGAGTGGAGGGGCTTTGGAACTTGTGTTATGTGGGACTGCCAGTCCCACATCGCCTATACAGCTTTTACACTAAATCTTTATAAGTGAGTTCACTCACTTATAGTTTGAATTGAATTGGGCCAAAGCCATGGACCTTGGGCCTTAGACTTGGAGGGTTTGGTTGTATATATTAAATGTCAAAGATGGGCCTTGGGCCTCTTGGGCTCGGATGGACAAAAAACACAAGTTACGTTTTTTATTTTTTGGATTCAGTTTTTTCCGAAAGGATAAAACTGATTGAACAGTTACGTTCAGTTTTTAAAAATTGATTGAACAGTTGCATTTGGTTTTTTTTTTTTAAAAAAAAACTGATAAGCATGAATGGTTGTATTAATTCAAATTATGCCATTATATATGGCTGTCGGATCAGAAACAAGAAAAAACAGTCTTCCATCAAATCCTTCACAGTTCACAGAGAAACACCACAACCAATTCGCCAAGAATCCGAGTTCAAGTGCAAGAACTTGGATTAGATAGTTGTATCTTGCAAGATAGACGTCCGTTGAAATGCTGCACTGGTGTAGGGACGAATTTCTGTCTTAGGAGATTACTTCTGCAAGCCTCTATCTTTAAGAAACAAGTCAGTGATTTGTGATTTTATATATAATCTCATTAAGTGTTTATGTTTTAATATATTGTGTTTGTCGTTGAGTTTTTTCATTTGAAATAAAACTGTGCAAATTGTTATATAATATACACTTGACATTTGATTGGTTCTAACAATCTAAGACAGAATTTTATGGATCAATCAAATGTTGGTGCTGTCAAGCAACATGTTGAGAAACCTGAGAAGTTCAAGGGAGTTGATTTCAAACGTTGGCAACAGAAGATGTTGTTCTACTTAACAACTCTGAACTTGAGTCATGTGATCATTTCTGAGGCCCCCAAAGCACCAGAAGAAGGAGATATTCCTGCCGAAATTCTGCAGGCTATAGAAGCCTGGACTCACAGTGAATTTCTATCCAGGAAGTACATTCTGAATGCTTTAGATGACTCACTGTATGATGTTTATTCATCATATAAGACAGCGAAAGAACTGTGGGAGTCTCTGGATAAGAAGTACAAGTCTGAAGTGGCAAGTTCCAAGAAGTTTGTAATTGGAAAATTTCTGAATTACAAGATGAGTGACACCAAGTCTGTTGTCAAGCAAGTTGAAGAACTCCAAGTGATTGTTCATGAGTTAGATGAAGAAAACCTTGGTCTGAAAGAAGGTTTTGTGGTTGGCTCTATCATAGAGAAACTACCTTCGAATTGGAAGGACTTCAAGATTTATCTGAAACATCTAACTAAAGACATGAGCATGGATCAGTTGATTCTCAAACTGTGTGTGGAGAAGGATCATCGCAAAAATGAGAAGTATGATGTCTCATCGCTGAAGGCAAAAGCCAATGTTGTGGAAGGAGGTGACTCACACAAGGCAAGGTACCATCAGAAAAACAAAGGCAAAGATGCTGCAAAGAAAGCAATGACTGCTGTGAAAGGGAAAACCTTCAAGAAAATCAAAGGAGGTTGCTGGGTTTGTAGAAAGACAGGTCATAGGGCAAAGGACTGCCGCCACAAGAAGGATCAGAATTCTGGAAGTTCCAATCAAGCAAATGTTGCAGAAGACACATTTGTTGTTGTTGTCTCTGAAGTCAATTTATTGACTAATTCAAATGACTGGTTTGTTGATACAAGAGCAACAAGGCATGTGTGTGCTGATCGAAATTTATTTGTTACTTACCAATTTGTTGATGGTGGAGAAAATCTGTACATGGGAAATGCAACTGCGTCTGCCGTTGCAGGGAAGGGAAAAGTGACGCTCAAACTCACTTCCGGAAAAGAGCTTTCACTCACCAATGTTCTGCATGTCCCTGATATTCGTAAGAACCTGATTTCTGGATCACTTCTGAGTAACAAAGGTTTCAAAATTGTGTTTGAATCTGACAAGTTTGTAATCACCAAAGGTAGGGTCTATGTGGGAAAGGGCTACCTGGCTGAGGGGCTCTTCAAAATGAATGTACTTTCTGCTAATACTATTAATAATAACAAGCCTAGTGCTTCTTCTGCTTACTTGATTGAGTCCTCTACATTATGGCATGCAAGATTAGGTCATGTTAATTTTCGTTCTCTTCAAAGAATGGTTAACTTAGGCCTATTGCCAAAATGTTCCATGAACAAAGTATCTAAATGTGAGATATGCACAGAATCTAAATATGCAAGACACTCATATAAATCAGTGGAAAAATCCAACGAAATACTTGGTTTAATCCATAGTGATCTTTGTGATTTCAAATCCACACCAACTCGTGGAGGAAAAAACTATTATATCTCTTTCATTGATGATTGCAGCAAGTATTGTTATGTCTATCTGATTCATAGTAAAGATGAAGCTTTAAACATGTTTAAGACATTTAAAGTCGAAGTCGAAAATCAACTAGACAAAAGAATAAAAGTCTTAAGATCGGATAGAAGTGGTGAATACGAATCTAATGACTTTGCAGAATTTTGTTCGACACATGGAATAATACATCAAACAACAGCACCATATACTCCTCAACAAAATGGAGTGGCTGAACGGAAAAATCGTACATTGAAGGATATGATTAATTCCATGTTGAACAGTTCTGGTGCACTACATAATTTATAGGGTGAGGCACTCCTTGCTGCAAACATGATTTTGAACCGAATTCCACATAAGAAGACTAATCAATCTCCTTATGAAATTTGGAAAGGTAGGTTACCTACATATAAAACCTTGAAAGTGTGGGGTTGTCTTGCAAAAGTTCAAGTGCCTCTTCCGAAAAGACAAAAACTTGGACCAAAAACAGTGGATTGTATATTTATTGGTCATGCCAATAATAGTTCGGCATATAGATTTTTGGTTCATAAATCTGAAATTGCAGACATTCATATAAATACTATACTTGAATCTACAGAAGTTGAGTTCTTTGAGGAAATTTTTCCTTATAAAGATAGGTCATATGTTTTGAACAAAAGAGTACATGAGGTTACTACAAGAAATGATGACGATAATCATGCTTCAACTTCTAGAGTTCAAAGCCAAGATTTGGAAACACGAAAGAGTAAAAGAGCAAAAACTGCAAAGGATTTTGGTCCTGATTTCCTCACATTTGTAACCGAAGAAGAGCCTCAAACTTATAAGGCTGCATTAGAATCATCTGAAGCACCTTATTAGAAAGAAGCTATTCAAAGTGAAATAGAATCCATCATGCAAAATAATACATGGGAATTGGTTAATTTGCCTCCTGCAAATAAACCAATAGGACACAAATGGATTTTCAAGAGGAAATTGAGACCGGATGGTACCATAGACAAGTATAAGCTCGTTTAGTTGCCAAAGGGTATCTTCAAAAAGAAGGACTTGACTACTTTGACACTTATTCACCAGTAGCTAGAATAACATCTATAAGGTTATTAATAGCTATAGCGTATGTGTACAATCTTGAGATACATCAAATGGATGTCAAGACTGCATTTCTAAATGGTGAATTAGACAAAGAAATATATATGGATCAACCTGAAGGTTTCATTGTCAAAGGTCAAGAAAAGAAAGTTTGCAAGTTGATTAAGTCATTATATGGACTCAAACAAACGCCTAAGCAATGGCATGAAAAATTCGATCATAATATGATTACGAATGGATTTGTAATCAATGAAAGTGATAAATGCATTTATGTTAAGAAAACGAAAAATGCTTATGTTATTGTATGTCTATATGTTGATGACATGCTTATAATGGGAACAAACAAAGATGTGATTAACTCCACAAAGAAAATGCTAAATTCTAGTTTTTATATGAAAGATATGGGATTAGCTGATGTGATTCTTGGAGTTCGAATTCTAAGGAATTCAGGTGGATATGTCCTAACTCAATCACATTATGTGGAAAATGTTCTAAAAAGGTTTGGACATTATGATTGTAAACCTGCAGTAACTCATTTTGATCCCATTCATAAACTTACTAAAAACGAAGACGAGAGCGTATCTCAATTGGAGTATACCCAAGTTATAGGTTGCTTGATGTACATTATGAATTGTACAAGACCTGATCTTGCTTATTCAATAAGCCGACTAAGTAGGTATTCAAGTAATCCTGGAAGAGATCATTGGAATGCTTTAATAAGGGTATTAAGATACTTAAAGCATACAATGAACTATGGTTTGCATTACACTCAATATCCACCAGTTTTAGAAGGATATAGTGATGCAAATTGGATTTCAGGAAGCACAGACAGTAAATCCCCAAGTGAATATGTATTTACACTTGGTGGAGCAGCTGTGTCATGGAAATCATCCAAGCAAACATGTATAGCACGTTCAACAATGGAATCAGAGTTTATAGCCTTAGATACAGCTGCTGATGAAGCTGAATGGCTTAAACATTTTCTGGAAGATATTCCATTATGGCCCAAGCCTGTGACTGCAATATGTATACATTGTGATAGCATGGCTGCACAAGGTCGAGCCAAAAACGCTGAATATAATGGGAAGTCGAGACATATTAGGCGACGACATAAAACCATTAGACAATTACTCAAGAATGGAACTATTTCCATTGATTATATTAAATCTAAGGAGAATATTGCCGATCCTTTGACAAAAGGCCTATCCAAGGATCAAGTGGCATTTACATCGAGGGGAATGGGTTTAAAGCCAACTCAATGAGTTATAACTTGACGGAAACCTAACCTAGCTAATTGGAGATCCCATGGTCTAGGTTCAATAGGCAAACTAGTTGAGGAAAACTCAAAGTAAACAACACAATATCTTTGCTCATTCTTATGATGGAAAACAGTGTGTTGCCTGTAAGACGAAAAGGGTGAATAACTATTCTTAATAATGCTAATATCTTATGATTAAGATGAATAGAACAGGATATTCTTTATTAGCATTACCTATATGAGATTGATGTGGGGTCGCATCTTTGAGAATTGGTATGGCTACAATTCTCTAAAAGGTCTCATGAAATCAAGAAATGTTCAGGACCAAAATGAACACAACCGTATGAATTGACGTGTGTCAAGATATGATATGTGTGATACTTATTGTTTCGATTTTACTACTAAGAATGATCAGTTCAAGATAGTAAATTCACTGCTTCATTAGGTAAAACCGATACGTACTCACTAGAGAAGGTTCAAGTTCAAAAGACACCTATCCCGATGCGTATCATATCTAAGTTCTCTAGAAAGACGTTACTACTTTAGCTAGTATCTTATTTTCTATTCAAATGTGGGGTATTGCTAGAGTTTGAATAGAAAATGTGGGGTATTGTTGGAACTTGTGTTATGTGGGACTGCCAATCCCACATCGCCTATACACCTTTTACACTAAATCTTTATAAGTGAGTTCACTCACTTATAGTTTGAATTGAATTGGGCCAAAGCCATGGACCTTGGGCCTTAGACTTGGAGGGTTTGGGTGTATATATTAAATGTCAAAGATGGGCCTTGGGCCTCTTGGGCTCGGATGGACAAAAAACATAAGTTACGTTTTTGATTTTTTGGATTCAGTTTTTTTCGAAAGGATAAAACTGATTGAACAGTTACGTTCAGTTTTTAAAAATTGATTGAACAGTTGCATTCGGTGTTTTTTTTTTTTAAAAAACAGATAAGCATGAATGGTTGTATTAGTTCAAATTATGCCATTATATATGGTTGTCGGATCAGAAACAAGAAAAAACAATCTTCCATCAAATCCTTCACAGTTCACAGAGAAACACCACAACCAATTCGCCAAGAATCCGAGTTCGAGTGCAAGAACTTGGATTAGATAGTTGTATCCTGCAAGATAGACGTCCATTGAACTGCTGCACTGGTGTAGGGACGAATTTCTATCTTAGGAGGTTGCTTCTGCAAGCCTCTATCTTCAAGAAAAAGTCAGTGATTTGTGATTTTATATATAATCTTATTAAGTGTTTATGTTTTAATATATTGTGTTTGTCGTTGAGTTTTTCCATTTGAAATAAAACTGTGCAAATTGTTATATAATATACACTTGACATTTGATTGGTTCTAACAGGATCGGCATTTTGCATCTCCAACACTTGGAGCACACATACATCAGACACTCGTCCTCTAATTTTCCCTAATGTAAGCTTTGGACTTGAAATTGAATTTAGAGGATGAGAATTCTTACCTTTGAGTGTGTCGACACCAAGATAGAAAGTTCGGGGGTGGATCTCCATCTTTGCCTTCAAAGCAATGAATAAATAAAGAAGACATGACTCGTGGAGGAGCTAGAGGGTATGGATGAGAGAACCGAGATATATGCAAGGTGGGTGTTCGAGAAAATGAGAAACGAGTGGAGGGGCTTTGGGCTCGAGGTGTAATGTTTAGAGAGACAGGAACGGTAAATTTAGGTTAAAAATAAGGAAAACTGTTGAAAATGGCTTGAAAATTTTGAGTTTTAACGATAAGGACAAAATAAAGGTTATCGTAGTATAGCAACTCAAGCAAGATCGTTCTACACAGGAATTGAATGAATAATTTATTTTAAAACCAAATCTTAATTAATGTGATTTTATGACCTAAAATATTAAAAACGAATTTACTTAAAAACAATTAAATAAATTGGCAAAGTAAAGAAAACAAAAGAAATAGTTTTGAAAATAAATTTGAGCACTAAGGTTACACTGTCACCTTAACAATCCTATGTAGCTCTTCCAATTACTTATGACTTACACATGCATATTTGAAGGTTAGGTTTTCCTAAAATATGCCTTACTTGGAACCTCCAACATAGATCGTATATCTAACATGCAATCCGTTCGTGGTGTCTAGATCGAATGTGAACATGCAAGACTCATTAAGTTTTATGAAAACCTTTTGAAAAACCATATAACCCTTAACACGTGTCATCCATCCTAAGAAGTTACACATATTAACCACAAGAAGCTAGCGCCAATTCCAGGGACAACCATCTGCCAAAATTGCATCAAATTACTTTTCTAAATAATAGTGGCCAATCATCAAGACAATTAGATAGTTTAAACTGGTGATTAATAATTCAAAACTTGCATGCATAATATCATAAGCAAATTGAAAAGAACTACATATTCTTAATAAGGCTCGTGGCCTCACCCTAACAAATGAAACTAGCTACTAACAATTAAAAAACAAAATATTATTAAAAACATGAATAGAAAACACCTTGAAAATAAACTTGAATCTTCCAAAGTAGTACGTGCATTCCCCTCCCTCCATCCCTCCCTCCCTCTCTCTCTCTCTCTCTCTCTCTCTCTCTCTCTCTCTCTCTCTCTCTCTCTCTAATGGCTAAAAAAACTTATTTATACTACTAGAAAATAAAACCCTACCTAGAAAATGTCTTAAAATAATACTAGGAAACTAAATAAATTAAAATAAATTAGGAAACATAATCCTAAATTGACTAGTAAAATTCGCCCAAAATTCTGCACATCCACATTTTGGACCCATATTAGCTCCAAAACTGGCCTAAAATAGCTGGATTTAAAGTTTGGACTATTCTGAACACTTCTCTAGAATG